>NC_140579.1:191387628-192587628 GCF_964204655.1 Triturus cristatus
TGTTGACATTTCTGACAGTATTTATCCATATTTACTTTATGCTAATTTTATCTGTATTTATCCATATTTATTTTGGTTTTGTGGAGAAATTAAGCTGAAATTAGTATATTTCCATATGTATTTAACCGTTAAATATGCACCCATGCATGAATACCTGCCAGATTTCAATGCTGTGAACATCCCCAGGGGATAAATCAGTGCACTTATATAAAAATATGCACATTTCAGTATCAACCTTGTGCATATCTACTGCTATTAAATTCTCTTTTCTAAAATTCTTTTCTTTTTTAACCCCCTTACCTATCAATCCACACAGTTATTGGCCTGGCAGTCATGGCAGACATTATTTAGAATTACTCAAAAAGCAACCCAATTTCCGTTATCCACATTTAAAAATAAATAATGACAAAAAAATAAATGTTTTCTGTCTGTATTTATCTGTACAAATCAGTAAAAACGGAAAACAGTGAGCCTTAGATATAATGCAGGCTTCTTTATTGAAAGAACAGCCAGGTACCACCAGTAATCTCCGCTACGTCCGCAACCATCCTCCTCCTTCTCCCCAATACCTCATCACATAACCCCATCAGCATTCTATACATTCGGACATTACATTTTTGAATTTGCGGATATGGGCCCGATTTAAAAAAAATAAAAAATAGACTAATTCCTTGATATAACGGACGTTTCCAGTCCAAAACGAATTACCTAAAAACATTGCTTTTAATTGTGTTTATCTAGCTAGTTCAGTGCAAGCAAACCAAGACTACAATACCCAGAATGCATTATCTTGCCACAGAAGCCCAAAAGTGGAAACTGTGTGACGTGGTTACTCTAAAAATACTCAACCTAGGACTGAACAACTATGTGGCTGCCTCAGTGGCTCTCCCCACCCAGTCCTAAAATGCAGTAGATAGCCCTGCCCTTATTATAAAATCTGCATAACATGGGCTTCCTTGCTCAGCTGTGCTTTATGCAACATTTACCCTCAGCTTCATACTCATCTGGTACTTCTACCACTCCCTGGCTGTTTCACTTATCAATGTCATTCTAGTCTAATCCATCAAACTATAATTTAGTGATGAACAATTCAGTCTGAATAATATTTCTGTCATTTTCTCACTATACTAGCTATTTTTATAATGTCTCAATTTAAGTTGACCACTAATTGTACATCAAATAAAACACTTTAAGTACTCAGCCTGCAGATTGTTTCCCAGGATGGCAGACCATACCTAATATTCATTTCCTCAATTAAGTTATTTGTGCTCACCATATAAAGAACTAAACTTGGGGGAGAGGATGTGGTCTAATGGCTAGGGTGGTCGACCTCAAAGCTGAGGAACCTGGTTCGAGTCTTGGCAGGGATGCCTAACATCCTGTGATTCTGGGCAAGTCACTTAATCTCCCTCTGCCTACCAAAACAAACAAAAAAATGAATGTGTCTGTCTGTAACGTAACTGGTGCTCATGTAAAGCGCTCTGATAACTTCGGGCCTAATTCACGCTATATAACCCCCCCCCCCCCCCCATAAAAAAAAACTTGTTTTCACCCCCAAACCCACCTCTCTGGCAGCCCAATTGTACCATAAAACCAGTTACTTTTTGGATGTTGCAGACCCTGAGATCAGCAATGTGTTATTTACTTATCTGGATGCTCTGTGCTTAGTCTGAGAATTAAAATTGTGAACGAAAGAGGGCAACCCAATAAACCCCACAGAACCAGGTATAAGCCTGTCATAACAAAACAGAAGTTTCTTATGGAAGATTTAGTATAGTTTTAATTTCAAATGTTAGAGATAACTCAATACAGTACCCATTATCAAATAGCCGGTCATCTGTACTGTAACCTCCCCTACATAACATTGATTGTTCTTTATGCGATGCGATAAAAAGCTACTCAGACAAATGATGGGCAGAATGCTGAATAGATCATACATTCACCCCCAGTCAAGCGATCTGGGTTAAATCCATGTTCTTTTGCTCACCATGCCACCCCAGTTTAAACCCAACCATATGCAAATCAGTCTTTCCCTGTGCCTCATGGGAACAGTCCAGACTGAACTGCCAAGCCAGGTCCTCCCTGGATCGGAAACAAGCATCCTGGGACCGGTTTCTCGGTATTACCCTTCATCAGCCAGGCTAGCTTGAATTCAGTGGCACAGTGAGCAAGGGACCCACGTCTGGGCATACCCATCCCACATAGGGTGAAAAGTGCTACACAAACAAATGATGGATGGAATGCTGAATAAATCATACATTTGCCCCAGTCAAGAGATCTGGGTTAAATCCATTGTTCTTTTGCTCACCATGCCACCCCAGTTTAGACCCAGCCATATGCAAATCAGTCTTGACGCTGTGCCTCATGAGAACAGTCCAGACCGAACTGCCAAGCCAGGTCCTCCCTGGACCAAAAACAAGCATCCTGGGATAAAAAGCTGGCATCCAGAACCTGGACTCTCTGCGGTAGCTTGGGTGAATAGTCAAGCCCAAAGGATATGGTATGCCGGTACAGAAAATATACAAAATATATAGAATTATCTATGGATAACAATGAGTTTTTCACTGACGAGTTTGGAGTGACAATAAGTAGATAAGAGTGAAGCTCAAGTTGTCTGTGATCTCACTCAGAACGCTGGGGTCAAAAACATCACTGTTATTCACTGTTACCGAGCTATAATTCAATATCCTCTGTGTGGCTCTCACAGAAAGCCCTAGCATGAATACCAGGGACTATATCTAGATACTTGAATGTCACTGTTGTTATGTCATACTGTCAGGCTGCTCTAACAGGACTCTTGGAGGGAAAGAAAAATTGGCGGGAGCAGGTGGTAGGAGAACAGCCGCGGCCCGTCCTAATGGTATGAGGGGCCACACCCCCTCATCTTTTGGTCACTATAAATAATGTCTGACAGGGTGAGCCAAGGTCGGCCTGACAGACACTCTTAATTCTCAGGTCAATCAGCCAGGAGCTAGACATGCGCTAAATGCGCAGGCTCCTGGCTGCCTGAGCTGAACTTTGCCGGGGTGCAGAAGTCACAGCTCCTGTCGGTGTGACATCTTCAGACTGGCAAAGCAGCTTAAGGCACTCCCCCTCGTGATGAGGGGGAGCGTCATTGAGTGCCTCGTACCTGGGCACTTCAGTTCTAAGCTGTAAAGTTCCCAGGGCGGAGTGTCAATCCCTGACACCTCGTCACAGAGTAGGGTGGGGTCAGCAGTCTCACTGACCCCATCCCGCTCTGTGATGAGTGAGGGACTGCTGCCTTCCCTCATTTGTTGATCTAAGGTTAGGCAATGAGAGAAGGCAGCAGTCCCAACCCTCCTTAGCCCTTCAAGGTTTGAGACTGCTGCCTTCCTTTATTGGCTGACCTTTGGTCAGCAATGAGGGAAGGCAGTAGTTTCACCCCTCGTGGGATCTCCGAGGCAGAGCGGCACGTGTAATTATGATTTTATTTTTGTTCGATGCGTGCGTGCATGCATGCATGAATATATGGGAGTGAATGTTGTGAATGGAAGTGTGAGTGCGTGCATGTGTGAATACATGAGTGTGAGTGTTTATGAGTGCGTTTGGCCCCCGACTGCCCCCTCCCCATGCTTATAGTATGGGTCGCCACTGCAGAATAATATATTATTTTGATATATTTGGGAGTGGAAGAGGTGTAGTGAAGAGTGGGTGATTTAAAAACACCATTTTGTTATACTTGTGTGCGAAGGGGGTGGTAAATGCAAAGGGTGGTGAGGGCAGGATTACTTAAGGGTGGGCAGAGTGGGTGGCAGGATACCAGGCCTAGCACACGACAGAGGGCTGAGGCAGGACAAGCCATGGAGTGTGGCTACCCCATTACTCCTCTACACCTACATAGGTGTTGAAAGCACGAATAAATGATTCGAATTGGCCACTAATAACAGAGATATTTTTGACCAAGAGGTTCTGTGACATCAAATTGACAATGAGCCCCTCAGCTGCACTGCTTTCACCATTGAAGCAGGGGGCAGAGTAATAATGAGGTAGGAATACATAACATGAACTCCTTTCCCAAAGTTAAAAGAATATCTGGTCTCACGCAACCTACCTCCCTGACCTCTAAATTTAACCTAAAATAATAATAATAATAATAATAATAATAACAACCTGGTATCCTGCAACCACTGTCATCTGAACATACCCTTACCCCTGCCCAAATTGAAATAAAACTGGCTTTGTGCCATCTGTAGAGTGCCACCTGGCCTCTAACAACAATGCTGCCGCACGCACTCCTTCGGTCAGGCACGGCCCGAGGATATAAATAAACAAGCGAGTGGTCTCTCGGAGTCACTGCTGATAAGCATATTGTGAGTATGTGGTCTCATGAGGAGCTACGCCCTCGGCCAGATATGCGGTGCGAGCGTTGTCCAGCTCTCATCGGTGCATGGCCGCGGGGTGACCTAGCGCCCGGCGGGGGCAACTGCACCCTGAGCCATGTGGAGAGGCCCCTGAAGGCCACACTAATGCATCACATGTGCCGTGTGACTGTAAAATCAGGAACATCCCTGCTACTTGGGGGCTATTGAAAAATAAAATAAAAGAGCACAATTCAGACAGGAGCAGCGCCGTGTAAGCACAGTGCCATGGAGGGGAACAGGCTTGAAAGTAATCCACAAGACATCAGTGGAAATGAGAAAAAAAAAGATACAAAGAAATAGATATTAGGGAGGAGAGGGAGGTGCAAGATCTTGAGGAGAAAGCCGGAAGTAAGTAGAAAGGAAGAAATACAAGCATTGAAAATGCAATAGGTCTCGCCTTTGATTAAGTTAAAGCCATTTGCTTTGCTAATGGTATTGTATAGCTAAGCAAATGGCTTTAACTTAATAAAATGCGAGACCTATTGCATTTTTAATGCTTGTTTTATTTTTTATCATTGCCTCTACTCTACCGTCTATCCATTGCTTTGGGTCCCCATATGTAGCACACTCTCCAGCAGTTTAATCCTCTCACCATTGATGCCTACGATAGCCTTAGGCCCACTCGCCGGGGCCCGCCCGAGAAGCGAATTGCGGGTCAGGCAGGGCTTCTTCGCCTCAAGCAGCTGCAACTTCTCAGCCACCACCGGAACCGCGGTGACCAGCGGCTTCAGCGGACCTACTACGGCATGCGAGGTGACGGCAAGATAGGGCAAAAAGGTCCGGGAACGGACAGCTACCGACCACATGGCGAACACTCTCCCCACACTGAACCGAAAGTGAGGAAAATGACAGCGCAGTTTTAACACGTCATTTGTGCAGCACGGCTGAAAAGGCTCTGGCTAGTCACAATATGGCGCAGCCGCAACTATGATTCCAAAAGGTACTCGCAATGGCAAGAGCAGCGCATACGCTGCTTTCGCCAGGCGAGATGTAACAAAATAGGGGAGAACCGATATGACGGACCCTTGATATCCAGCTGAATAAATCCCATCTTGGTGGGGGCTGCCGGATGGAGGATTTTGGAGGCCGCGGATGGGGTTGTTCTTTAATGTTTGTTTTGTGAATTGAAACCCTAATAAACATGTATTCAAACTAAAAATCACCATTTTGTGACCAAAAAGAAAGTATGTTTAGTAGGACATGTTTAAATGTCAGCATGAGCACTTGAAAAAAGGGCACAGCACAAGCGTTTTAAATCAGTTGGCATCCAACGAGAAGCTGAAGACGTCACAAGTGCTCCAGCGCTTAAACTGACTTTTGCCTTTAGAGCCTAGAATATTGATGTGTTATAATGTACAGGCATTTCCGCACATAATTGTTCTTGCCAACGCATACTAATTATATATGCAAGAAGTATTACTGGTTATGATTTATCCAGCAATAGAAAGCAATGACCAGGTCCTAAAAAAAGAAGTGGGGGGACTCTCCAAGTTAGGTGGTGTCAAAGGAAGTGACATCAGGGCAGGAAGTGAAATCAGGGCAGGAAGTGACATCACAGCAGGAAGTGACATCACAGCAGGAAGTGACATCACATGTGCAGCAGATCTATGATTTGCACGTAGTGCAAGATTTAACAATTGAAGCTGTGTTTTCTGTCTGCATTTATTTTCAAAAGTGGATAAATACAGAAAATTGTCCTAATTTTAAGTGACTCTCCATGCTGTCTTTCATGAATTATAGGCCAGCAGCTGGACAGCATGTAAATTAAAAAACAGGATGACATTTCTTTAAATAATGGCATATGTCAACATTCATTTATGGTATAATGCTAGTATTTACAGTGGATGTATTATTATTTAATATTTACCAGCCTAAATAGCTAAAACTCAACAGACAGAAAAGTATGAGTGCGCGTCTATCAGTTAAATGAATATGGAAATGTACAGTTTGACAACTTCATTTATACACAAAGCACAAAATAAATATGGATAAATACAGATACAATGGCCAGAAAGATAAATATGGATAAATACAGATGAAATGTTAAAAAAATAAATACCATGAAACCGGGAGCCCTACTTATGTGTGACATTTCCATGGTTTCAGTGTGTATGTGTGACACTTAGCGTGACACTTTCCACTCAGTGAAAACCAAGTTACAAAGTGCAAAGTAATAGATATCAGTCATTGCACCCTATTCAGCAATGAGCAGCTCTACAATATTTTGAAACTGCTGCAAAACACCTGAAATAAAAAGTTGTGTTTCATACAGTGTTCACACATTCAAATGCAAGCTCTAGTTGTGAGAAATTGGAGAGCAAATACTGATTAGCCTACACATACTTCAAGCAAGGAAAATGTAACTTTCTAAAAGCCAGCTAATTAAAAGCGACTGTAAAGTACCTATGCTTCATGGGAAGGTTGAACAAGATTGGCTAGTCGAGACAAGTACTGACCACACATCTTACTCTTTAGATTTGTGTTGCTTTCTCCATCATGTGCTTTCTTCACCTTCTGAACACCCCTGCACTCTGTGTTGCTCTCTCTCCTGTGTGCTTTCCCTTGCAAATCCCTGTCTTGCTCATTTCTCCCCTGCCCTTTTACTGTTTTTCTCTCCCTCTCGAGAGCTTCTTTCCCCTTCAAACCTCCCTTGCCCCATGATCTCTGTTCCTCCCTAACCAGTCTGTGCTTCTCCTCCAGGAAGATGCTCCGTCTGCTCTGTGTTGTTCTCTTCCTCGTGCACCTCCCCCTGCAAACTCCCTCCATGCTTTGTGTTACTCTCTCCCCCCTCTGTGTGCTTCTCTACCCTGAAAACACCCCCTGCCCCGCACTTCTTGTCGCTCTCTTCCTTTTGTGGTCCCCCAAAACCTGGACAACACCTCCCCTGCTCCGTATTGGTCTCTCCGTCATGTGCCTTCCTCCTCTAACCACCTAACCCCACGAAACAGCATTGGCAAAACCAGTAGCCCAAAAAAGCGAGACCTATTGGCTGATCAGGCCCTAGTTTCTTGGCAACACGTGTCCATGCTGCCATCATCACTTGACATGAGCTGTTCTGTGAACGTTTTATGCTCCACGCCCTGAAGGTCTTTCATCAAACCTGACATTTTTGGAAGTTCAAAATGAGTATTTAGCACAGAGAAGCGACCTGTAACTTTCACGATTTAATCACTGATCTGCCTCCTTCCCAATTTATCTGACACCAGGAATTTTTTTTCTTTACAATAGTCACTTCACAAACCCAGCCCTTTAGATAATGTTTGGAAATATTTTTTTTTCCCCTGACTGGAACATTGTGTCATGAAATCACATTTTCTCAACAAGTACTGTAGCGGTTATAAATGGTCAGAAAATTGCTGTTGTGGGAGCTGCTACCTAACACGTCGAATACGAAACTATATACCATGTGTGGCATGCTTCACATGTTAACGACAAATATGTAACATAACAAAGTGTGAAGAGCATGGAGAACTTAGCATCTTGTTGGGGGTTTTTTAGTTTTGCACAAGGAAGCGTCGGGCGACTTACAAATACTGGAAGTAACACATGACGAAGAAGCAAGAAAGTTTAGAGAAGCTTTGCATGTGTATAACATTGATCCGAAGTACAGCAACCCACCATGGGCAAACACAGGAGAAGATTCCAGGAGAGTGACAGAGATGACAAAAACAAGCAAATCAACGGAACCTAAGACAACATTAACAGAGGATGAAGCTGGCCAAAAGTGGTACACCCGATGCTTCCCAAATGTAAACAAAAATGATAACGATAGAGACATGTCACAAGGTACCCATAACAAGGACTGAATACATGGTTATTGCACACACACATTGGCGCCACTGGAAGCAGCTGCTCAGAGTGCAGTGTGCTTTTGAACAACTGGAGTGGCACAGGGATAACAGTGTGAGAGAAAACTGAGGAACACACAATCTTCAGGAAAAGAGGACCTAGCACAAGAACTGCTGCAGCTGGACACCACCGCAGACCATGTCTTAAAATTCTGTTTCCTTTTCTGTGCCCTCTGATGTGTGCCTATATTTTTCGTGGCTTTCTTTCCTGACACATCTGTATTTCCCCTATATCTCACTTTTATTGTCACTAATAATTTTAAGACAACTATAAAGGGTCATGGGGTTTAAGGGTAACAACTTGGTATGCATAAACCAAGCTTGGCCTCTTTATGACTGCCATGCCACTTACTCAGTGTGCTATGCTTTCATAACCTCACCTTCATGCATGCTTGTGCTCCGAATTTCATGAGCCAGGAGTGCACACAATGAATATCATCATAACATTCCAGTTCCGGAGGAGGCAGCCAGCGGTGTGATATCAGTCCATCACACCAGACTTCTTCAATTAGTGCTGATTATGGCGTGTTCCTCGCGTGTCGCCTGTCACTCGGGTGTTTCCTTTAATTAACAGGAAAAGCCTCGGGTGTGGGACTGCCAGCAAAGTGTCACCCCTTCCCCCTCCACCCTTCGCCCTCGCCCTTCCCGCCAACACCTGCTCTAGCTGAGAGGGGGCTCCAGAAGCAGTCTTTGGGGTGGGAGGGAAGCCACAGGGGCCATTCCACAGGCCCCAAAGCAAGTAGAAACCCGGGGAAGGACCCAAGGGTGCGCGTTTATGTGCACCTGGCTGTGGGATAACACTTGTTATTGGCTCTGCCCTGAGGTATAGAAGCCACAGGAAGTGAAGTTTTGAAGTTCATTCAAACTATTCGCACATAGAAAGCCCCAATGCCCCTCCCCCCAACCCTGTAGAAAGTCAGTAGTCTGTGGTGAGAGTCCCAGCTGGAGGTCAGCACGGGGGGTCGGCAACAGGAGTTGGTGTATATATACCAGAGGCGCAACTAGAGCCATATTTCGGGGGGGGGAATTCTTCCAGGAATAGTTAGAGTGGAGGTGCAGGAGCTCTAGAAGGAGTGAAAAAACAACATAAAGACCGGTGAAGTACTCAGGTGCGGCTGTGTGTGTGTGTGGGGAATCTGTCTCAGACCGGGCTGACACACACGACGGGGGGGGGGTGAAGCCCTTTGAGCCTAATGGGCGTTGCGTGCCTGCTATATAGCACCTGAGGAACCCCCAGAGTCCAGCATACAACTAAAAGCTTTTATAGCGTTAATGACCGTCTTTACAGACATTATCGTGGGATAATTTCCTGCTACGGATGTTATTCATCCAGAGCCACGGCGTGGGGGGGAGGGAGATGAAAGAATGAACGTCAACTCTCAGTGTTAATGCCCCTTCCTATATGAATGACTGCTATTGCAATAAATACACTTTAGGCACCAGGACTTAGAGAACAGTGTGAATTGAGGTTTTAAGAAAGCTGGCTTACACTATGTGGCCGCTGAATGTACCTGACAGGCGAGGCGACCCCAGATGATACGCCCCGAGGAGTGACGTAGCAATGAGCTCCTTGTCACAAGACGATCCCCAGCAGCAGCAGTGCACAGTCGGAGTGACTGCTGGAGCACAGTTATTCGCACTCCTGGGAGCTGACGGAAGCGGGCCTTTACTGTCAGATAGTGCCCCTTCTGAGCCAGCACACTGGCCCGCCCGACCTGTGCGCTTTCTATTACACAATGCGACTGCTGACTGACAGCACTCCCCCTTCCGGGAAGGACAGAAGAGGTCAAGGGAGCCGTAGGCGGCTGCAAACTTTATGACAAGGAAACACGCGAGTCACATTTCTTTCCCTGTGCTGAGCCCACCATAACTACAACAACAGACAACCCTTCTCCTGTGATCCGTAATGTGAGCAGCCAGCAACAATACACTCGCACCGGGCTACTTACACCAGCCGAGGTATCTGCAGCCTGAGCTGGGCTGCTGCGGCGTCCCCAGATCACGTTGCCCGGCCGGCTTGTTCTAAGGAGGTGGCGCTCCGCGTAACTCCTGGTGGACACGGTGGGGCTGTCTGAGCTCGCGTCCCGATAGCCTTCCTGCAGCGGAGCCGGGAGCAGCGCTATGCCAAGGAAAGGTGCGTGCAAGGTGTGTGACACGGTTAAACTGGGGGTACGTGGATAGGGGGAGGTCTTGCATAACGGCGCCCGGGCCAGGAGCTGAAGCGCAGGAAGGCGGCAGTATTCAAAAGCAAAAGCATGGCGAAGCGGCATTTTAGTTCCTAGGACAACAAAATGGCGTCAGGCTGTCCACAGTCCCACGGACACGTGCATGCTGTTTGCTATGGACAAATGGCGAGAGAAGCCATGTTTGTCCATGCAAACGCGTGCATGCAAGCCCTCGGCAGAATTGATTCCAAAAGGCACTCGCAATGACGAGAGCAGCGCATGCGCTGCTTTCGCCAGGCGAGACCTAAAAAACGAAAACAAAAAAACTACAAGACAGAGAGAGCAGCGCAGCCAAATAAGCAGTATACACACAAGAATAAACAAACAAGAACAAAATGACTGATCAGCGACTAGATTATATGCGCCACCCACCTGCCCCATATGCAAACGCCTCTATAGCACTTCTTTCCCCGTTTAGCAAGCTAGCAGACCCAGCCACAGCGGCATCATGATGGCGCACTTGGAGTGGGCACCTACAGCACTATTTTCACGCCACCAAAGAGACTGACAGAGCTGTCAAGAGATCACTTTTGGTGCACTTTGGTAGGGCAGAGCTTTATGATCTATTTGAGACCCTACCAAATACAGGAGGGGACGCAGACTTAGACATCGCCGTAATGGCCTTGAACAGGCATTTTGATTTGCAGCTCAATCCTGATACTGAGTGTTTCAAACTGTGGCAGGCAGAGGTGGATTAAGTCGACATTTTCTACGCACGCCTGAGAAAGTTGACAAGCATGTGCAACAGAGAGGTGAGAGCAGTGTGAGCCAGCGCTGACAGCGTATGGAGCATTTTAACTGAAAGTCTGGCACTGGTGCGGTTGATTGAAAAACCGTCCAGCGCAATTTTTTTTACTTTGTGTAGCGCTTCGGTGCAACTCTATAATTAATACTTCTAATGGGGGGTGAATTTGTGTGCTGATATTGTCATTCTGGTCTGCACTTGGCACCCACCTGATTCGGTCCCCGGTCCGTCACGGCGATTTTGTGCCGATTGAACGGAGGGACGCGACTCCTCCCCCTTGCTGCCTACATAGGTGCCTGTAACTTCTGCCGCGCTTGTGAGAGCAGTGTGAGCCGGTGCTGACAGCGTATGGAGCATTTTAACTGAAAGTCTGGCACTGGTGCGGTTGATTGAAAAACCGTCCAGCGCAATTTCTTTTACTTTGTGTAGCGCCTCGGTGCAACTCTATTTTTAAAAATTAATACTTCTAATGGGGGGTGAATTTGTGTACTGATATTGTCATTCTGGTCTGCACTTGGCACCCACCTGATTCGGTCCCCGGTCCGTCACGGCGATTTTGTGCCGATTGAACGGAGGGAAGCGACTCCTCCCCCTTGCTGCGTCACTTCCTCTACCCTCCTAAATTTGGTAATGACCACTCGACCGCGCAGCAGGCGAGCGCAGCGGGCGCGCCGACAACGCGCCGAAGGCGCGCCTAAGGCAAGCCCGTCTGCGCCCGTCCGCGGCCGGCCGGGGACAGGGGCCGCGACCCCTGGCCGAAATAGGTCAGTAATATGCTGGAGCGCGCAACAACTACGCGCCCTCTGTCCTGCATTTGCTAAAGCCTGTCTCCATAGTCTTAATGCGGAAGACACTAACAACTGTAAAGAGTGTCAGTATAACTGGCACAATAGATCTACGCTTAAGGCTGAGAACATTAGGCTTATATGCGGACTACTTAATACCAGATCTATGCGAAAGCATAATCTTGATATATACGATCTGCTCACAGATATGAAACTCGACCTCCTATTCCTTACTGAGACTTGGCTTGACTCCAACTCAGAACCAGATATAGTTGCTTCTCTCCCAGCTGGCTATACCATGGTACGACTGGACAGAACTGTGGGCAGAGGTGGTGGGATAGCTATAATATCTAAGCAGCCACTATGTTGTCAACTTGAACCTCTCGCTATCGCTGACAGTGAGACAGGAGCCTTTTCCATTAAGGTTAACGCTGGTAACACGGTGAAGGGCTTCTTGGTCTATCGCGCTCCTGGTCCTTTCACCCACTTTACTTCCAGCCTAACTGAAGGTATAACGGAAGCCGCTTTGCGTAGGGACAAGTTTATGCTCTTAGGTGACCTTAACATCCATTTGGATGACCAACAGGACAAAGGAGCCACTGACTTCTGTCAGCAACTACATTCCCTCCAATTACACATCAGATCTAAGGCCCCGACCCACCAAAAGGGCCACTTATTGGACCCTATCTTTGCCAACTGGGAAGACATTGAAGTTAAGGCCCCCGTCCTAGTCCCTTGTTCCGACCACTTCTTAGTGCCTTTTATAATAAATATCCCTGCTAGCAATATCCAAAAGCGTACCAACTCTAAATATATGAGCCGTAAATGGACTGCTTTTTCCAAAGCCAAGTTCGATACTGCTCTGACTAAAGGCGGCAGACCAGGAGGTGAGGAGGCTGATACTGCATCGGATAGACTAGAAGGCCGCATTAATAATGCTTTAGATGACATAGCCCCTCTCTGTCATAAAAATCTCTGTAGTAGACCCCAGAGATCCGCCCCCTGGTACAGCGATGAACTTCGCCTAGCTAAAGCGGAATGCAAACAATTAGAAAGACAGTGGAGGGTGGCTAACCTCAATCAAGCAAAACAGAGGTATATAGACAAACGCAGAGAATATCATAGCTTGATCAGGCGTGCCAAAACAACTTACTTTTCAGGTAGGATAGGAGAAGCTAAAAACTCTACCAAGGAGCTATTCAAAATTTATAAGGAAATCTCTCTCTGTGGCTCATCTGTTGACCCGTCCTCGGTCTCAGAGGAATCCTGTAACCGCATTGCTGCTTTCTTTTCTGATAAAGTGGCCACCATCTACTCCACTTTTTCAGGGGGAAAGAAAAAGGGAACAGAGTTCAGTGAGAGTATATTGGTGGATGTGGGTGTTAATAGCCTGGACAACTTTTTCACCCCATCCCCTGACGGGCTCCAGCAGATATGCCGCTCCATTAAGTCAGGATCCCCCCGTGATCCGGCATCACTGAAACTTCTTGGAGAGAGTATCGAGATCCTTGAACCCTATATTAGGGATGTTCTGGATCTTTCCTTCAGATCCAGCACCGTACCCAAAAGTTGGAAGCAGGCTGTAGTACTCCCGCTTCAAAAAAACCTGAATCTTAGCTGGGACAGGCTGGACAATCTCCGTCCTATCTCACCCCTCCCCTACCTGGCCAAAGTAGCAGAAAAGGTGGCAAATCTTCAACTTATGGCATTTGTGGAGAAAGCCAACCTGCTCCATCCAACTCAGTTTGGCTTTCGTGCACGCCACTCCACGGAGTCTGCGCTGCTCATGGCCACTGAGACCATCAGGCAAGGGGTAGATGAGGGGCATACTATGGCCCTCATTCTACTTGATCTAAGTACAGCCTTTGACACTGTAGCACATTTCACCTTGCTACAGTCTGTCAACAAAGGTGGAGTCACTGGGTCAGCGCTGAGGTGGATCCAATCTTTCCTGACCGATAGGGGTTTTCAGGTCAGACAGGGAGAACACTACTCTCGTGTGTTCAATCTTGATCAAGGGGTTCCCCAGGGCTCCGCCCTGAGCCCCACCCTGTTTAACCTATATGCTTCCCCTGTAGCCACCATTGTGGAAAGTCATGGCATCCAACTAGTGTCATATGCCGATGACACACAGCTGGTCATCTCGCTGTCACGGGCACCTGATGTTGCGGCATCCAGCTTCAGTGCTTGCATGCAGGAGCTTGCATCCTGGATGTCTAACAACTGCCTGAAGCTGAATGGGTCCAAAACTGAAGTGCTCGTGGTGGGAGGTGGTCCGAATGTGTGGTCCTCGGCATGGTGGCCAGCATACCTGGGCTCTACTCCAGTGCCTTGTCAACAGGCCAAAAATCTTGGGGTGATGTTTGACTCCGACCTGTCATTTGCTCCCCAGATTAATAGGGTTGTCGGAATGTGCTTCGGTATACTCAAGAGTCTAAGGAAGATCCTGGACCTACTTCCAGTTAGTGCCATGCAGACTCTGGTGCATGCCTTGGTCACATCTAGACTCGATTACTCTAACCTCCTCTATCTGGGAATAACAGCTAGAAGCCTCAATCGTCTCCAGGTACTTCAAAATGCCACAGCCCGGCTGGTGCTGAGGCTTCCTAGGAGAACGGCCTCTAAAGCTGCTTTGAAGTCCCTACACTGGCTTCCGATCAGAGAAAGGATTACCTTCAAAGCACTATGCATGTGTCACCGCATTATCGGGGGCAGGGCGTCCGTTCCCCTACACAGCCTCATCACCCCCTACAGACCGGAGCGGATGCTCAGATCCTCTGGCACCCGACTGGTAGTCGTCCCCAAAATTCATAAAGCTCGAATGGGGGGCAGATCTTTCAGGCTTCTTGCAGCCAAGAGCTGGAATATGCTTCCGATGGAGCTGCGCCTCGAACCTTCTGAGGCCAAGTTCCGCAGAGCTCTAAAAGCTCACCTCTTTCGCTCAGTACTGATGTAACCTCCCTGTTCTCGCCACTTCATACTTCTCACTCAGCGCAGGGACACGCCGGGGCGCGTAACCATGCGCTTTACAAAATTCCAGAATAAAATAAAATAATAATAATGAACATCAATCAACCGGAAGAGATCTGTGCGCAAATCATACAGGGGTGCAAGTCGGTGATGGTTCGATGCCTTATCCTGTGACAGCTGGGCATCTCCTTGGATGATGTCCTAGTTCTAGTCCAGTCCCACAAACTGTTGAATACCAAGGCTGAAGACATGTAACCTGCCCTCAGCAAAATCTCCACCACAAGTGGGCCCCCGAAAAACATAAAAGTAAAGGAAGAACGTGTCGATGAAATCCAAAGATGATCAGCGCCTTCCCCCCCACAGTGGGCGCCATGAGACAACTGAGAGGCGGATGCAGATATTGTGGACTGGAATACAAAACCCAAAACATGTGCCCGGTCAGAGGGCGCGCTTGCTCCAAGTGCAGAAAACCCAACCAGTTTCCTAAGGTGTGCCAAAGTGGGAAAGAAGGACCCAACACAGAGTACCCAAAGAAGAGGGCTGCTGTAATGGGGTAGCTATCCCTAGACGAGCGTGAAGACAAAGACGCCCGAAGCAGCTGTGGTGCAAGCACCCATATGGAAGACGATGAAGACGACGTCTTTGTGATATTTGCCGCCAAGCAAGTAATGAATCACACGCTGACACAATGCTGGCAAGGGAAACAGCTCTGTCTACGCATCGATGACTCAGTAAGGCCCATGGCCTCCCGACACTGGAGGGTCCCCTTTCACCTGCGGCCACAAGCGGAACAGGAGCTACGAGACCTAGAACAGAAGGGGTCATAGAGAAGGTAACCAGACCCACACAGTGGGTGTCCCTCCTAAGCAGCACACCAAAACCGAAACAGCCGGGAGCCATGAGGCTGTGCATAGATAAGCCTGATGGAGCGGCACATCACGCCAACCATCAATGACATTGTGGTGGACCATAACGGCGCCCAGTGGTACTCAAAACTAAACCTAAATGCTGGATACCACCAGTTGGAGCTTGAACCGGCCAGCCGGTTTATTAGCTTGTTCCCCACATATGTGGGCTTCAGGCGATATCGGAGGCTCAACTTCAGCATCACATCTGCCATAGAGGTGTTCCAGAACACCTCCAGGGAGACCCTCTTTGGACTGATTGGGGTACTTAATATAAGTGACAATATCCTCCTCTTTTCAGACAACCTGGAAGAGCACTATGTAAGTCTAAGAGCCACCCTCCAGCGGTTGGCAGAGTGTGATCTGACCCTGCATCGACCAAAGTGCTCCTTCTATCAAAACTCGATAGAGTTCGTCAGCTACATCTTCTCGCAGGATGGCCTAAGGGTGGACCCAAAGAAGGTTGATGCCAGAACCCGTGAGAAGTAAGAAGCGTCCTCGGTATGGCAACATACAGTTGGAGGTTTATCCCGAACCTCGCCACCCTGTCCGAACCATTAAGGACATTGACAAAAGCGGACACCCCATGACAATAGGGCCCGGAGGCCAAAAAATCATTACGAAGAGTAAGAGGCACTCCTTGACCGCCACCCAGGGTGAAAGTTCCGCACCTCCTTTGAAGTGCAGACCTGGCAGGTTGTGGAATTCAGCAGTACGATGGTCACTGTACAGCGGGGGGACAACACCGCTGTGAGGAATGGGTCGTGGTTCAAAAGGGTCCATGGTCCCGCAAAAAAATACGATCCGAGGCCCGAAGAAGACAGCGACGCCAATCGAGATGAACCATTCATGCCAGATTCACTCAGAGCACTTGCCCGAATGGGTAGTCCCAGTGCCTCGCCCCGCATGGATAGTCACCGTTCAGCCTCTCTAAGCAGTGACAGACTTACAACAAGTTCCCCAGCCATGGAGACCTGAGATGATCGCATCTGGCAACCGGAGGTGCCGAATGGATCCAGAATAACAGGTATGGTTTCCTCCCAAACCCCGCTCCCAGCCAGAGACTAAAAGACTAGGTGTGTCCTTTGTGGACTACTGAATGAGCCTTTGCAGTTCAGTAAAAGTTGGAAGGGATGTAGAGTGCATCCTGACCTCTACCATACAATGTTGCCTCACACACTCCGAGGGTCAGGCATGGCCCGAGGATATAAATAAACGAACGAGTGTTCGCTCGGAGCCACTGCTGGTAAGTACGTGTCACATTACTTTTTAGGTCGAGCCCGTACAGTGCATGCGCTTGTCTGTGAGGCATGTTGTATTCGATTGTAGACTTGAAGCTCCGCCCATCAGGGCCCGACTGGCCGTAGCGGACACCGGGTGTTTTTCCAGTGGTCTGCCAGGATGGGGGCCGGTTTTGTTACTGGGAGCCGGTTTTGCAGCATAGCTACAATATTGGCCCTCTGTATCAATAGCAGTTGCATTGTTTTCCACACGCGAATCCCCCACCCGCGCGGCTAGTCCGACTGAATTGCCAGGGCCGGTTTGCGTTCCGTGTCCTGCCCTGCTCTCCACCCATATTTTTCATTGGCTTGTGTCATTGTCCTTCGTAAATGCTGGCTTCTGATTTGTTAATAGCCTAACCTCCCATGAGGACTGGCCCATTTACTTCTGTTGTTACACAGCATGTCTTATTTAGTCTGTAAGCACTATTTTCTTTAATGAGTTTCTCCTACTGCAGGCGCGACAAGCTTTCCTGCAACATTCAGCACGCCATGTGTGCTTTCACTTTCAAAGCAGCCCGGGGCAATTGCGGCTGCTTCTGTAAAATGAAATAGATCTCGCATTAACAATAGTTTGAGCTATTGACATTGTAAATTATCATGCCTTTTACTTATGTGTTCATTATCAGAGCAGATAAATAAAAGGCATGGGGGCATATTATCAAGGACTGGCGATAACTATCGCTAACCTAGGTTCGTGTTAGTTTTTTTATCGCCGTCTATCGCCCTTTTAATTCTCCTTGTTAGCGACGTATTATCAAAACTTCGCAAACAGGCGAGAGCTTCCGCAAAAACTGCCTTTCACCGCTGCGCAATGGCGATAGGTAAACCGGCGATAGCAGGCAGAATCCAGCGATAAGCTTTTAGCGATAATAAAACGCACGCTAACCCGCAAGTGTGGACTTTGAAAAAATTGCTTATCAGTCCACCTACCATAGAAAAGATGTACAAAAAAAAAGTTAAATGCATATTTGAGCACCCAGGGCCAAGTGCAGCACACATCAACAACCCCCTCAAGCCCCCCAACATCCAGGATTACCAGGATGAGAGCCTGGATGCCCCGCTGGACTTGCCTCTTGCGCCTGGATGCCTCGCTGGACCTGCGTCTGGTTCCTGGATGCATGCTGGACTTGTGTCTGTTACATGAATGCCTCGCTGGACTTGCGTCTGGTGCCTGGATGCCTCGCTGGACTTGCATCTGGTGCCTGGATGCCTGCTGGACTCGCGCCTGGAGCCTGGATGCCTTGCTGGACTTGCGTCTTGTGCCTGGATGCCTCGCTGGACTTGTGTCTTGCGCCTGGATGCCTCGCTGGACCTGTGTCTGGTGCCTGAATGCCTGCTGGACTTGCACATGGAGCCTGGATGGCTCGCTGGACTTGCGCCCGGTGCATGGATGCCTCACTGGACTTGCGTCTGGTACCCGGATGCCTGCTGGACCTGCGTCTGGTGCCTGGAGTGGGATGTGGAGTAGCTGTGGAGTCGATGACCCTTGGCGGGAGACATTGATGTGCGACGATCGCCCATACCTGGTGGGGAAGTCTGGCAGGTCGCATGGAGACACTTTACTGACCTATGTGAAAAGTCCGCCTTGCACACCTTGGAGCAGTCAATGGTAGAGGCGCTGCTTAGCACCAACGTAGTGAGGTCTGCATCGCATACTACAATCCACCTCTACACCGGTGTGCACAGAATGGATTACCAATGGTGGGGGCCGTCTCCCTGCATCACAGGACGGATGATGTTTGGATGGCTGGATGCTGTGGAGTGTGAGGCTCCTGTGCTACGCCCAGCTTGTGTTGTCTGAGTGCTGCAACTACACGCCTTAGGGAGCCCTGCTGCATCAACTGCATCGAGAGGTCCACCAGCGGACCACGCGGTTACTGCTGTACCCAGCCCAGTGAAATCACACCTGGCTCAGGCTCCTGCTGGCTGAGTCACAGATTTGGAGAGAGTGCAGTGGATTGCGCCACGGGGTCAAAGTCCAGGCAAGGGGAAGGTGGGACGCGTAGCGCAGGAGGGACGGGGTGAGACGCTCATGCCTATCACACGTAGATGGCGCACCCCCAGTGGCGTCTCGACCGCTATGGCGGACGAGCGTTGCCCCACCACCTCAAGCAGTGCAGAAGAGGAACAATCTTCACATAGTCATAACTCAATCAATCAATCACTTGTAAGCACGCTACTCACCCTTGAGGGTCTCAAGGCACTGAGGGGGGGGGCGTAGATCTGTTAGCCGAAAAGCCAGGTCTTGAGGGTCTTCCTGGAAGTGTTCAGTGAGGGGACACCTCTGATGTCTTCCGGTAGTACGTTTCAGGTCCTGGATGCAATGTGCGAGAAGGATCTTCAGGCTGCTCTGGCTCTGTGGATGCACAGGGTTTAGGACCGTGCGAGGTAGGATGATCTGATGTCTTATTTGGGTACGTGGAAGTTGATTCTGTCGTAGAGATATTTGGTTACGTTGTTGTGTAGGCATTTGTAGGCGTGAGTGATGATTTGGAATGTGACTCTTTACTCCAAGGGGAGCCAGTGGAGTCTACGTAGGTGTTGGCTGATGAGTTTGTGCCAGGGGGATGCCGAGGACGAGTCTGGTGGTAGTGTACTGCAATGTCTGGAGTTTACAGAGTATGGATTTGTAAAGGCCTGCGTAGAGTGCGTTTCCATAGTCCAGTCTGCTGGTGATGAGTGCATAGGTGACTGTCTTCCTTGACTCCGGGGGGATCCCTTTGAAGGTCTTGTGGAGGACGCAGAGGGTGTTGAAGCAGTTGGAGATGACGGCATAGACCTGGCATTTCATGACGAGGGATGGGTCGAGTACGATGCTGAGGTTTCTGGCATGGTCCGAGGGGGTAGGTGGGCTTCTGAGGGTGGAGGCCAACCGGTGTTGTCCCATGCTGAATGTGTGGTTCGAAGGACGAGGACTACTGTCTTCTCGGTGTTGAGCTTCAGTCAGCTGTTGGTCATCCAGAATGCGATGTCCGGCATTCCTTTCTGGAAGGTGAGTCTGGCGGTGGTGGGGTCTTTAATGAGGGAGAGGATGAGCTGGGTGTCATCAGCGTAGGATACGATGTTGAGGCCGTGTTGTCGGACGATGGCGTCGAGGGGTCCATGTAGATGTTGAAGAGGGTCGGGCTCAGAGATGACCCCCCTGGGACTCCGCAGTTGATTTACGTGGGATCTGAGAGGAAGGGTGGCAGTCTGATCCTTTGGCTTCTTCCGGTGATGAATGATCGGATCCAGTCTAGGGCTGTTCCTTGCATGCCGCGTCGTGTGGTCTGGCGACTGGTGTGCGGTGGGAGACGGTGTCGAAGGCTGGTGAAAGGGCTAGTAGGATGAGGGCTGCCGAGTGGCCTTGGTCTAGGAGGGTGCGTATGTCGTCTGTGGTGACGAGTAGGGCGGCCTTGTTGCTGTGGTTGCTTGGCAATCCGGATTTGGATGGGTCGAGGATGGTGTTGTCATCAATTAATCGTGTCAGTTCCCTGTTGACTGTTTACTCAGCAACTTTGCCCGAGAAGGGGATGAGCGAGATGGGCCAGTAGTTCTTAAGGTCAGTGGGGTCAGCTATGGTATTATTGAGCAGGGGCCCGACTTCTGCATGCTTCCAGTCGTCTGTGTAGGTGCCGGTTTTGAAGGTGGTGTTGTTGGTGCATTGTAGATCATGTGTGATGGCGGATGTGGCTCTGTGGTAGATGTGAGGAGGGCATGGGTTGGTGGGGGCCCACGAGTGGATGCCTTTCATGGTCGAGGCGGTGTCTTCGGCTGTGACTGGTGTCCAGGTGGAGATGGTGGGCTGGCTGGTGTGTCCGGCGGGTCTGTAGACGAGGGTTCCTCGGGGTGTGGAGTTGTGGCTAGTCTGGATCTGGAATGCAGGTGTTCGGAGGAGGGGACGGTTTAGCTGGAGGTGTTGAGGTGGAGGGTGCTCCTGTGGGCAATGGCGAAGCCCCCTCCCGGGTGTTTGTGGCGGTCTTTCCTCTGGATCTTGTATCCATCCGGGATGGCGGTGTTGAGGTCAGGGCTGAGGAGGCGTTGTTCCAGGTCTCCGTGATGAAGGCGATGTCGGGCGAGAGGGAGTTGAGTATCTCCCAGATTTCCCCAGCGTGTTTGTACACGGAGCGCACATTGAGGAGGATGCATCTTAGGGTGTCACCAGTGCTGGCGTCAGCTGTGTTTGAGTCCGGGGTGGTGGTTAAGCTCTGGTGGCAGTGGAGGCTGTAGAACTGGCCGTGGGTCG
Organism: Triturus cristatus; assembly: GCF_964204655.1. NCBI lineage: Eukaryota > Metazoa > Chordata > Amphibia > Caudata > Salamandridae > Triturus > Triturus cristatus. The sequence continues at coordinate 191,408,997 of NC_140579.1, forward strand.
TGTTTGGCAAGGCCTGTTGGCAGCCTCTGACTTTTCCAGGGTTGAGTGCGTGGAGTGTGGCTGTGCTGGAACAGTGGGTGGCCCGGGATCCAGGGCTCCTGGCGCTGGTCGTGGTCAGGTCGCGGATGGGTGCAGACGGGCTTGGCTTAGGTGCGCCTTCTGCGCACCAGCGGCGCGCGTCCACTGCGCAATCGTGCAGCATCCACCATTAATTAGGGGAGGGTGAACAACCGATCACCTGGGAGGTGGGAATGGGCGAGGACAGGGGTGCGGGCCCGCGGGGGCAGCAGCGGCGGGAAGCGGGAAGCAGAGAAGCCAAAAGAAAAGTACAAAATGGGAAATACAAGGGATACCTAACTGATGTAATCATGTTATGTATCCTCAGGGGGTGGGGGGTGGGTAGGACTGCTCCAAACATGGAGCAGGGCATGGGCGGATGGGCATGCACACTCAAGTGCACAATGACTGTTTGGTCGGCCCACTCAGGCCGCCCAAAGCAGTCATGCGCTCTTCCCTGTTTGCAATGCAGGCTGTATTACAGCCTATATGGATGACATGCCCACCCCTCCGGCACGTCGCTGCATGACTTGTCCCATTGCCAATTGCCAATCCCACCGCTGCATCGCAGTGTTGTGATTGACCTAGGGGAGGGGGCCTGGCTGCCCACTTCATTTTAATGGAAGCAAACACAGAAGAGCAGAAGCTACGAAGACACGAGAGACGGATTAGAGGTAAGACTTCCCTCAATACATTTCTGACGACACCCGCTCACACACACATCCCCGCGTCCAAGCACCATCCAGTGTTCTTCACGGCTTTTACCACCTCACAGCTGTCCAGGCCCCCCCACACTTCTCAATGTTGGCCCGTGTGCGCCCATGCACAGTGGGCGTACCACTCGTGTGCCAAAGGCACATGCGTGGTTGTGACGCATGCCATAACATTGCATTCCATTCCAATACTAGGCACATTGCAACAGTAGAGTAGGTGTTGCATGGCGGACACATGAAGATCACTGTTCCCACTTCAGTGAGTGCAAACCAAAACTAACCTTAGCACAACAAACCCAAACGTGAACCCTGGTATTCCATTTTAGAACCCCCAAAAGACACCCAAAAATCACATTTGAGACAAATGCACACCTCAAAAAAATTATTTTTGTACCCCAAAACACCCACCAATTTTTTCATATTTTACCCCAAAAAACACCCCATTTTTCATATTTTACCCCAAAAAACATCCCATTTTTCATATTTTTACCCCAAAATTATCCCATTACTAACCTGAGAATGCGTTGTATTCAAATGCGATGTTAAGGCACCTGCGTTGTCGTAGTTGCGTTGTTTACGATGTACTGCCTGCGTTGTACTGGTCATTTCCCGTGCAAAGGGCAACCCATGGGCTATGTCGTTTGCGTCCGTCTGCCCATGGCCCACACTCAGCACCAAGATGCATTCCTTTTGGACACTCCACCGCTATGGCGCCTGCACCCTCCTACCCTTCAACCCTGTACGCCACCTCGCCTGCCAGGACCAACCTCTGCTCCGTAGCGGACATTGCCTTCGCCATCATTGACGGCTGCAGTTTTACCCGCAAGGGGCACCCCGGACATCAAAGAGGAGTCATTGCCGTCACCTACAGGGCACACTCCGACTGACCATGCACTCTAATGTGCCAAGGGTGACCATGGACCACGTCAAATCCTAGATCCAGACTAAGCCTAAGAACATCCTCTGTGGCACCCTCATGTGCAGGCCCCCCGGGCCATGGCCCCCCATTCTCCAATCCCATTGTAGACCTCATTGCACACCAGGGTCTCCCTTCCACCGACGACATCCAACTCTGTGAACTCAAGTTCCACCTGGGCTACCCCAGTTACCAGAGCACCACCACCTCCTGTCACCGACGTCAGACGCAAGCAGCAAGTCACCTCAACAGGCCACATTGCAGGACACACGGTCGAGCACATCACCTCCGCCAGCGGGTACTTCAACTACAGCCACAAAAATGGACTCTCCTGGCACTACCATCATTGAATGAATCACATCTTCACCTTGCCCACCGGACGCCAGTGCCATCATCGCACCCCCTCGCAGCTGGATCAAGGCCACCGCAGAACGTCTCAACAACTCCCTCCGCACCAACACTCCACCAATGCTTCCAAACGATGACACAGCAGCGCCGAACCACCACCGATGGCTCTCCAACGACGCTGACATTCGGGCACCCCACATGAACAGCACTGCATCAGTACCTTGCGCCTGCCTGATGGCAGGCGTGAGGGTGAGGCAGTGCCACAGGGATAGGCTGGCCCCATGCATTGCTGGAGTTGCATCATGGTTGTGACACGACTGCAGCAATGCGTGACTATAGCGCACGCAGATACGACAGGATTCCTGACGTTTCTGTCATTACTTGCATCATGGAGCGCTGTCCAGTGATTACAGCGCATCCATGTTGTCTCAAGAAGGGCGTAGTGGGAAGTGTTGCAACGCTGTCTTGTTGCAGCGCAGCAAAACTTTTTATGACTGGGGCACAGGTATGCGCACTATCTTATTGATTGTGCGCATTCCTGAACTGTAGTTTTGTTGCAGGGCAGAGCTGCGACATTGCTTGCAGCGCTGTCCTGCACCAAAAGCTGTATTGATGAGGCCCCAATAGTTATCACCATTTTTTAGAACTGCTTTTTTCTGGTCTTAGCTTCCTGCAGCTAATGGGCCTTAGCGCAAGTTTTTTTATTGCTTCGCGGGTCCGGGCCATCCTTGATAATAGGGCGAAGTGGTGTTAGCGTGAGTTTTTGTGAAATTTTAACAGGGAACGCCTACCTTGCATGTCATTAGCGATAAATATCGCTGGCATGCGAGGTGATGGAAATTCCGGCTACTATCGCCTGAAAGCTGTCGCTAACGCCTGTTAGCGACAGCTTGCTAATACGGCGATAAAAATATCGACACTTTAGCTGCAAAAAAGTGCCGCTAAAGCGGCAATGAGCCCTAGATAATATGCCCCATTGTCATTTACAATGCCAATAGCTTAAACTCTCGCAAATGCGAGACCTATTGCATTACAAATGCTTGTTTGAGCATATTATTAGTGGTAGTACTGACTTTGTGTCCACCAGGGTGTGGACACGACACCACCCCCCAGACCTACAGTCTTCTCAACCTTCCCTCCCATTCCCCGCCCAAAGCCTTGCTATGTGCTCTCACACTGAGAGCAGATTGCCGGTGCTGCATTTGACATTGCTCTGTGGCCAGCGCGGCTTTCTCCCCTGTCAGGGTTTGTATGAAAAGACCTGTGCTGTCAGGGAAATGTGTCTGTTGGCACAAGCACAGTACTGCCCACATTACCTCTTCATCTGTCTCTCTGCCGCAGTCCTTATCGAGTGAGCAGTTGCCCTGCTTGACAGAACACCATTCCCTAGCTAAAACAAACAAGCATTTGCAATGCAATAGGTCTCTCATTTACGCGAGTGTGAGCTATTGACAATATAAATGACAATGCCTTTTATTTATGTTTTTGAAACATAAATAAAAGGCATTGTCATTTACAATGCCAATAGCTTAAACTTGCGTAAATGCGAGACCTATTGTATTGCAAAAAAATAAATCACCATTTTATGCGCAGTGGCTTTTCAAAAGCCGGGAACGACACTCACACCATTTACAATTGGGCACTTTTCTCAACTTATTTAAAAAGAAATTATTTCGAGAGGTAGAGCTGAAAGGAGAGTTTGGGGCGCAGCGGCCAGAGCTGCCTACTCAAGAGCTGGGGATCCCGGTTCGAATCTCGCAACATCCTGCGAGTATGGGCAAATCACTTAACCTCCTCTTGACAATGTACAGCACCTGGATGCCCTCAACGGGGATTATCAGCGCTATATAAATCTACAAATTAAACAAGCTCTGGTACATGTGTCCGTTACCTACGCCACATTCGATATTATTGTTTAATTGCATTACATGACGACTCACTTGAAATTAAAGTTTCTGGTGATGAATTAAACAAACATAAGGGGTACAGCCCTTCCCTCACCGAGTCCCTCCCCTACCTCCGTTGCAATCCCATCATGGCAGCCCAGCCCAGCCCAGCCACCGAAGATGGGAAAAACAAACACTGGGAAGAGGGCATCCCCTCCCTCACTGTCCTTAAACCCAGCCTCCGATCAGTGTCACCGAGAAGCATTAAGTAAATGCAATTTATTCTCTTTTCGGTGTCTGACACGCTGCGGACGAATGCCAGCTAATCACGGGGTGTTAATTGGGACCAGCCAGACACTTGGCTTCCCATTAAACACCGCCAGCACTTTCTGCAGGGAGCAGGTTGTGGGGTTTTAAAGATAGATAAATAACAGTTCAGGCAGGGGTCCTGTGAAAATGTGAAGGATGGATGCACCTTGACAGAAACTGACAAAGAAATACAAATCTCACGCTTTTTGCCAGGAAACACAGAATGGCTAACAAGGGGACATGTTGTATAATTAGATTTTGACAAATATGCCATAAAAAGACTATATGGGCAGGGACTACCGAATTTCCCCCTCCCCCCCCTGGAACATAAACACATTTGTAATGAGGCACATGAAAAAGGTAATGACTTTTTGGAGGCGGGGGTCGAACAACCCCCGGCCGTATTTATTAAAATATGAAAACAAATCAAAAAATTTTAAGAGATAAACATTATTTACATTTTATACGCAGAAACATAACAGGACATTTGATTACAATTAATATGCACAGATTTCAGATGGCTAACCTTAACATATCACTAATACATAGTTTTCCTATCCGAATCTAACATAAAGATCATAATCCTACATTAATTACTTTTCTGCGTATCCTATTTGGGCCTACGGCAAGGTCATTAACTGGTGTCAGAGCCTTATCAATTTGACCGCGCCCCCCCGTAGGTTTGCGCATGCGCAGGGGGCCCGCTTACCGAGAGGGTACTTCCCCCCCCCGGTTACCCCCATACGTTCCCTGAACTCCACGCCAATTTGGGGGGTCTTGCACTCTGCGCCATTTAATGACGTCCATGCCAGTGCGGGGTGGCCAACCAGCCTAAAAGAAAGCGTGACTCCCCCCCTTCCCCGCACCCATCCAGCCAACCGGATGTACCGCCCCTGGAGTTATAGGAGAGACCCCTTGTCCCTCCCCCTGGGCGACCCCATCCGAGAATGAGGCCGCCCCCTAAGGACCTTAAATTTACTGCTCACTAGTCATGACCTTACCGCCTGACCAAGGAATAGCAATAAATACGACGATTGAAGACCTGCAAGCGGGAGAAAACGCCTAAGGAAGGAACCACACCGTCAATTACTAACACCCATTAAAAACCTTGCAACAGGGGATGGAGGGTGGGCAAACAAAAGAAGTTAAGCAGCCTCCTAAAGGGCTGCGACCAGGTGCTGTGAGAGCGCGGGACAAAGAGACCGAGTCCCGCGCTCCCCAGCCTTTTAACCTCAAACCTGGGGTCAGACCAGTTCTAACTGGTCTGACCCCCAGCCCCCCCTACTCCCCCATGACCCGGAAGCGCCTTAATCGATTCCGGGCCATGGGTCACCGTTGTGCGCCAATCACACACACGCCGCGCCCACCGCGTCATGATGACGCGGTGGTCCGCGCCGCCCGAGGGACACAAGGGCGTGGGGAGGAGGGGGTCGGTGCCCTGCCATATTTGCGGCGGGGCCGATCCCGGCCCCGCCTTTCGATATGGGCAGGGACTACCGAATTTCCCCCTCCCCCCCCCCCTGGAACATAAACACATTTGTAATGAGGCACATGAAAAAGGTAATGACTTTTTGGAGGCGGGGGTCGAACAACCCCCGGCCGTATTTATTAAAATATGAAAACAAATCAAAAAATTTTAAGAGATAAACATTATTTACATTTTATACGCAGAAACATAACACGACATTTGATTACAATTAATATGCACAGATTTCAGATGGCTAACCTTAACATATCACTAATACATAGTTTTCCTATCCGAATCTAACATAAAGATCATAATCATACATTAATTACTTTTCTGCGTATCCTATTTGGGCCTACGGCAAGGTCATTAACTGGTGTCAGATCCTTATCAATTTGACCGCGCCCCCCCGTAGGGTTGCGCATGCGCAGGGGGCCCGCTTACCGAGAGGGTACTTCCCCCCCCCCGGTTACCCCCAAACGTTCCCTGAACTCCACGCCAATTTGGGGGGTCTTGCACTCTGCGCCATTTAATGACGTCCATGCCAGTGCGGGGTGGCCAACCAGCCTAAAAGAAAGCGTGACTCCCCCCCTTCCCCGCACCCATCCAGCCAACCGGATGTACCGCCCCTGGAGTTATAGGAGAGACCCCTTGTTCCTCCCCCTGGGCGACCCCATCCGAGAATGAGGCCGCCCCCTAAGGACCTTAAATTTACTGCTCACTAGTCATGACCTTACCGCCACAGGCCAGCATAGTTGCCCGACTATCTGGCCCCCCCCCAAACTAACCCTCAGAAAGGTCATGCCCCTACCCTCAGACCCTCTAGCCAGGCCATGTAATTCTCCAACATTATGTCATTACCTAACCTAGTCAGGTGGACCCCGTCTTTTAAGAAGCACTGCTCGCCCCTGACACACCCATGCGCAATGCATTGCAATTTGGAGGATCTGAAAAGTTTCCCTAAAGTATTGTTGACCCTCTTTACCGAGTGGTTCAAGGCCCTCACAGAGTCCCCCCCTCTCCATTTAAATCTAGGTATCATGTGAGACCAAACTATGTAGCAACCCTGGCAGGCCTTAGCTAACCAACTAATCTCTGAGATTATGTTCTCCAACAAAACCCTCCTGCCCAACGTTACCAAGTCGTTGCCCCCCAGATGCAGAATAACGATAGAGGGAGAACTGTGCCTCTTCAGCAGATCCATCATAAATCCCCTAAATTGACTAAGGCAAAGGCCCCCCTTCCCATGGAAAGACACTGTGAAACCCCTCTGCTCAGCCCTTTGCCTATAGTTACCTGCAAAAAAAACAGATTTCATACGCCGTACATATGAATGCCCCACAATCCACACATTACGTGTCCCTATGACCTGTAGCTTTGCCGATTGCTGCGAAGACTGTTGCTGCTGTGATGATGGCAGTTCCCCTCCTGCGTGACAGGTTCGAGAAACTGTAAAGAAAATGATAGACAACGAAGCATCAGTACACAATCATAATGTGCAATCACAACATGTGCAGCCGCACATAACGCTTATAACTATTGGACACCCATCGTCCGATCCTCTGTACCTTACTGAAGTGCAACCCCCTAGCCGTTGCCTCAGTGGCAGCCCCTATCCTGAAAGAATGCGTTCCGAAAACTCCTGGATCCATGCCTGCCTTGCTGATTGCCATATTCAATACCTTTTTGAACTGATACACGGTCAGTGGGGTACCGTCCGCGTGTAGTAACAATGCTCCTCCCAACGCGCTGTTCCTCAAACTGAGGTAATTTTCCAGATGCATTATCGGGCAACACGGGTTATCACGCGCCCTATGCAGTACCACCCCTTCTCCCCGAGCCTCCTGATCGGTTTTGGATTTTTTGATGGTCAACAGCAAAATGTCACCTTGTACCTTCACGTACTCCATTAAAAGGCCGCCCTGACCATCTCGCTTATTGCGTGCTACCAATTCAGAAATTCTGAATGCCCCATAGAAAGCCAATGCAAAGGCAGCTCTGAATAATAGAGTCTCCCCCACTGAACTGCATACGGCGCCCAGCGCCGTCAGCAGCGCGCTCAGCCGTTCCAACCCTATTGGCTGCCTGGTGTCCGGAATCGAACCTTGAATTCGTCGCCAACCCTTCAATGCCTTTCTTACAATGAAACCATTTGTGGGGTCCTTCGTGCCTCTGATCTGCGCAAAGAAGGAAACTGCCGCTACATGACGCCTGGCTGCCGCCACTGTGCGCCCCCCCCTATGTAAGCTGTCTAAAAACAAGAAGAAAGCGCCTGAAGTATCCCATCTCTCCTCCCAGTCCTGACCCAGAAAATTACAGTAAGACCAAAACGCCCCTTCATAAGCTTTCCTGGTCCCAGGAGCTAGGCTAGCAGCCACGAGGTTCGGTAGTTGGGGGCACCAATCTGCCAAAGAACTTCTGGAAAGTGTGTTGACGATGCTTCCGCGGATGGTAGATGTTCCCTGAAAACCTGCATCTTGAAGCGAGAGAGTGCGTCAGCAGCATTATTCCGCACTCCCGGGACATGCTTCGCCTTAAACTGTACATTTAGCTTCATACACAACAGCACTATTTCTTTCAACAGGCGAAGAATCATTTTACACCTTGCCGCCTGTTGATTGATGGATTCTACCACTGTCATGTTATCAGACCAAAAGATTACAGACTGATTCTGCAGGTTCTGGGGCCAAACCGTTAAAGCAACCCAAATGGGAAACAACTCCAAAAAACCAATGTTAGCTGTTAGTCCACACTCAAACCACCAACCCGGCCACTGCTGAGCCACCCACTTATTCCCAAGTATGGCACCAAAACCCACACTACCCGCCGCGTCGGTCCATAATCCCAAGGCTGCCGAAGTAGTGGGGGGACCGGGCCACACTATTCTGCCATTGAAACCCTCCAGAAATGCGATCTAAATACGCATGTCCTGGCGAACCTCAGATGACAGTCGCGTGTGATGGTGCTTCTCGTGTAAGCCTGTCATAGCCTGAGAAATGGAACGAGAGAATGGTCGAGCCATAGGTATCACTCTCAGTGCGAAATTCAACTGTCCTACCACCTGTTGCAACTGATGTAACGTCACTTTGTCTTTTAGCAAGCAATGTTGTAAAGCAGCACGGAACTTCGTTATCTTTTGTTCAGGTAACCTAAAACATCCCTGTACTGAATCAATTTCAATGCCTAGGAACTCAATCGTGGTTGTTGGGCCCACTGTCTTTCCCTGAGCCAGGGGGACCCCAAATGTACGCATGAGTCCACAGAATTCCTCCAAGGCCACAACACATTCCTGAGAACCAGCCGATCCCAAAAAGAGAAAATCATCGAGATAATGCATCACAAAATGATGTCCTGTAATTTGTCTGAAAACCCACTCCAAAAAGGAACTAAATTTTTCAAAATAGGCACAAGAAACTGAACAACCCATAGGCATGCACCTATCCATGTAAAACTGCCCTTGAAATGAAAAACCCAGCAAATGATGATCTAAAGGATGCACTGGCAACAGTCTGAATGCAGATTCGATATCAGATTTAGCCAACAGGGCCCCCGGACCCACAGCCCTCAACATCTCTACTGCCTGATCAAAGGACGCATACTTTACACTGCAAAGTTCTTCATTGATGGCATCATTCAATGACTTGCATCTGGGCGCTGATAGATTATGAATCAACCTAAACTCCCCTTCTTCCTTTTTTGGTACCACCCCCAGGGGAGAACAGACAAAACTAGGCACCGGGGGGACAGCGAACGGACCCACAATTCTACCTAAGCCCAATTCCTTCTTAATCTTTTGCACTACAACCTTTGTGTTTGATCTGACAGACAATTGGTTTTTGCACTTTGAAGTCCCCTTGTAATCTCCCACTGGTATCCTGAAACCATACAAAAACCCTTCCTGTAGCGTTCTGGCTGTGGCATGATCTGGATACCGATTTAACCAGGGATTCATTGCAAAGACATCAATGGGTGAATGCGTTACTTTTTCTCTTCCCTCCTCATTCCTGCTTTTTTCCCCCTCTTGACCCTGGGAAGGTGTTCCCTTTCTTAAGGCACTTTGACTCCGGGTGAGAGAGGTGATTACATATGGCACATGCGTGCCTGAATTTACAGGTGCCTTGGGCTCTGGTACAAGACTTCCTATTAAAGTCCCAGCACACTCTTTTTCGCCTTCCCCCTTTCTCAGTGGCCAGCGCAGCCACCCCGGGGTGCCCTGCCCGAAAGGGCTGATGTGCCGGCGAAATGTGCGCCTTGCCCCAATTCTGCCCTGTATTGCCCGGCTGCCCCGGGGCAAACTGATCAAACCAGGAAATAGAATCCACCCTGTCCCAAGTGAGTGAGGGGTCAAACTCCTTCGCTTTCCTAAAGTTCATATCATATTCCTTCCAACCAACACCCCCGTATTTATCATGCGTCATTGCCACCCTGCTCTGATAACAAGCCATTTCTGCCTGCATATTGGGTGTACGCTCTGCCACTATGGCCATATAGACAGAAAATGCCCTTATCCAATTAGTCAATGTCTCCTCTACTCTGAATCTAGCCATTTCCGCCCGCCATTCGCTGGGAAGCATCCAATCCTTCTGTCTCTTTGCATACTCCATTTCCCTGTTATCTACCAACAAGGAAAACATGTTTACATACGCCCCAGCCCAAATCAATTCTTTCACATCTTTTGCCACATGACGCGCTAAATATTCCTTCCTGGAAGGTAACACCCCGGCGCCCAACAAAGGTAACGCCAGCTCCTTACCCGCTGGGTCTGCCGTCTTGGCCTTTCCACTGTCGCTTTCCTGAAGCCCTGGCTGTGCTTGCTGGACCTTCTCCGCACCCAGGCTCTGTTCCCCGCCCTGGGCCACCATGATCTTTGCCACCATTCCTTGCGCCTCTACCAAAAGGTCAGTGCCCGCCGCCAACTGCAACACCCCCCCCTTTCCTAACCATGGAAGTACTGCAGCTATTTGATTGGCTAATTCCGACGGGACCTGCCCACCTCCTGCTGGTGACGGTACCGGAGCCACCGGGTTCAAGGCAGGAACATTGGGGCCTGTTGGGAGCACAACTGGGACGATACTTGGCACTACTGGTACCGGCACAGGGGTCACCGGAACCGGTGTAGGTACCGGGACTGCTGACCCTGGGACGTTGGGCACTAAACTAGGAATCTCTGGCACTGCTGGAAGCCCAGAAGGACCACCCTCTCCCGGTGTCTCTATAGGTCCCACTATTTTGGGCACCTGACTCTTCGCTTTCTTATGTCTGACCCGTTTGGGGAGAGCCTCCAATTCCCCCCTCGGTTTTGGGGGTACTATTGTCCGCTTGGGCCTACCAGACGGCCCACCTTGATCCTCAACCTTCTGCCTGAGCTCAGCTAGGCTATGCCCCATTTGCGCAACCTTGCCCCATCTCCTATCCATAGTCGCCATCCTACGCATCATTGCTTCCAGCATATGTTCCATGCGCGAACGCTTAGTTCCCCGTTTAGCTGACATGCTGTCACGACCCTGCAATAACCCTCCCTAACTCAATTCAACTTGCTCTGTACCTGAGAAAGAAACAAGCGACACAATCTTAGCGCAATACAACAATTACAATTTTTTGCAAAAAGAAAAACACTGCCCCTGCCCCCCCTTCACACTCACAAACACAATGAATGTAATTGCTGAGAAATCTAAAAAGTTTTACCCTCTCATACCCCTTAAGTGAGGATTCTGAAACACTGGACTAGAACACCTAACCTTAAGAGTGAGAGTCAGCCGCTCTACCCCTAGGCCAAAGAAACTCCTTGATTACTCAAAATTAATAAACACCCAATGCGTAGCTTCGCAGGAGCAGTAATTTAAAAAAGGTCCCCCTCAATAGAATCCCTGCAGATTGACCCTGTCACCTTGAGAGCAAGGGCCCCAGACAAAGCGACAATCTATCACCACAAAATTGACTTCGAGTCAATGAATTCGGGTTTAAAATGCCTTGCCAGTTATCACCATGACCGAAAACCTTTCAATTCCCTAGCTGTTCACATGAAATTGCTCCTCGTAGTGTCAGAGCGCCTTACACGAACACCCGTAGCGTTACAACACAATGCTAAGCACCGGGGCTTCCTTCAAACACCCTCCGTACATCAGCCGCCCCCCCCCCCCCCCCTGACGAATACCTTTTCGGCGCGTACGCGCGCCGTGCCACCGGGCTCACGAGCCTCACCAGCCCCTCACGCAACCACGAGACGAGCGCTTCCCTGCTCCGGCAATACTCGTGCTGGAACCAGAACGATGATGATGACGATGGCGATCACGACACTTCACGCGACCAATGCTTCTTTGTCCCCGCCGTACGCGCGCTGCCACCAGGACGCTCTCAAAGCCAGTAGACCCGGAACCACGGCAACCGATGCCGGCGCTGCACTGTCCTCCTGTTAAAGCGAGCCTGCAAGAAAAAGCAACAAAAGAAGTTAAGCAGCCTCCTAAAGGGCTGCGACCAGGTGCTGTGAGAGCGCGGGACAAAGAGACCGAGTCCCGCGCTCCCCAGCCTTTTAACCTCAAACCTGGGGTCAGACCAGTTCTAACTGGTCTGACCCCCAGCCCCCCCTACTCCCCCATGACCCGGAAGCGCCTTAATCGCTTCCGGGCCATGGGTCACCGTTGTGCGCCAATCACACACACGGCGCGCCCACCGCGTCATGATGACGCGGTGGTCCGCGCCGCCCGAGGGACACAAGGGCGTGGGGAGGAGGGGGTCGGTGCCCTGCCATATTTGCGGCGGGGCTGATCCCGGCCCCGCCTTTCGAAACATAACCAGTATTTTCACCGATTGTTCCAAATTGTTTTGAGAAAGCTTATTCGTGGAAAAACTGCAGCGCCTCAAAAAAAGCAAGTCCCTTACGAGCTATGCCCTGCTTTTGGCGCACACTACAATTTGTAAGCTTCTAAGCTCGTTTTTTTTTCCCTAGACCTAAACCACTGAAAGCAAATGGGAAGGGGGAATGGGGGGTGTAACCGTACCCCTTTAACGCATTATGTTGGAGATGGGCTCTCTGTGATTGTTTTCGTGTACTTTAACATTCTCCCGTCAGATTTGTTTAGTATTCTCTTCAGGTGAATGCGGACGGGGTAGGGGAAAGTGGCGTGCAATATGTACATAGAACACATTGCTGTGGCATGATGGGAATCGGACGTAAAACTAAACCGCAAATATTCATGTACTGGCATTCTTTATAGCGCTTGGACGAGACAAAGTGCTTTCTTTTTTTGGGGGGGTGGGGGGAGTTTTTTTTTTATAAGCGCTAACTAGACCCGGGGGTATCAGAGCGCTTTACATGAGCACCAGTTACATTACATACGGACACACATTCATTTTTGTTAGGCACGGTTTTCAAGCTTTCAATGTGGACAAGTAAATATTGGGCAGTAAACCACCCCACAAGCGATGTCAAGCTTTCTATAGCACTTTCCACGCATCCATCCCCGCACCAGAGTTTCAGAGGCAACTAGAAGGAATCGAGACACAGAAAGCGCTACATGCGATCTTCAATTCATTGCGCCCTGTTTAAGCGACCCGCCAGAAAAATACTGGGGGAGTCCAATTTTGGGGACCCACTCGTGCAGCTCCTTCGTTTTCCTGTCTGAGAGCGCAGGAGACTTGGAAAACAAACTTAAAACACCCCCTATTGGGCTAAGATGTGCAGGTCCGATGAAAAGTGTGGATTCAGCGCCGACTACCATCGGGAGTGTGTGTGGGAAGGGGGTGGCAGGTAGGAGGCACAGGCCATCGACGTTGGCCGGAAGCCCTGCATGGGGCTGGACTCTGTTTGCCCTCTAGAGAAAATCCTATAATCCCATTTTGTCACTCCTGTAGACTCGGACGGGGGAGGGCAGGGTGCTCCATTTCAAGTGGCTCAATTCTAAAAGATTAGCTTTTTGGAAATCGGTCTTTACTTTTGAGCTATTCCAGTCATTGTGTTCAGGTTTGCAGCTTTATGCTGGATGTCTGCTCCTGAGCGCTTCAGGTTTTTACAAATAAAGGAAATCGTGGAGGAACTTGCCATTAATCAAAGTTAAAGGTCGGCATGGCGCGCTGTTGGGAAAAAAAAGTTGTATGTGTTTATGTAGGCGAGCCACACAGCACAAAAGAAAGGTGTGCGGCCACCTTGTTAAATTTGAATCGCGGTGTGTTTAGTTGTAAACAAATTATAATATTTAAAGCGCGACGTCGCGGCATGCGCTTTTTGTAAATATAAAACGGCCACACAAAAGTTGCTTCCACCATATTTTAAGTTAAAGTGCAACATCGCAGTGCTCTTTATATAAATATAAATCAGCCGATAAAGCGCAATGTTCAAAGCAGCTGTAAGCAAGGAGGGTAAGCAAGCAGTAAATGAAAACAAGCTGTCGCCATCACGCTTTCACTTTAAAATAATGAAAAACAAGCATTGGCATAGCCAATAGGTCTCGCTTTTGGGACCTTATAAGTATTTAGTATTATGCAACTGTAGCATGGCTAAACACTTATAAGGTCCCAAAGGCGAGACCTATTGGCTATGCCAATGCTTGTTTAAAAACTGTAAGCCATAATGTACGGTAGATAACGCCGCTGTGCAACATGTTTTAAAAATGAAAGTGTTCCTGTGTAATGTGAGTGGTGCTCATGTAAAACGCTCCAATACCTTTTAGATCGAAGTTGTGCTACAAAAATGTGGCAAAAAAATGTATTAAATAAAAATCAAAGTGTCTGGAAAGCCATAAGGGAGGAGGGTGGGTGTCACGAGGGAGGTTGCGAGAGCAGGGAGGAGGACATAGTGGGTTAAAAGGGAGGGGGTTGTTCAAAACAACAAAGGGGGTGGTGAATCGCTGAGTGTCCCTGTGAATTGTAAGGGGTCCTCATGTAAAGCACTTCAATACCTTCGGGTCATGTCTGCGCAACATAAATGCGCCAACATATTAAAAAAATACAACTAAAAGCCCCTGAATGGCAATGTGGTGCAGGGTGCAGCATTTTATTTTTAAACTGTAAGCCAACTTGTACAGCAGCTAACGCCACTGTGCAACATGCTTTCAAAATGAAAGTGTTCCTGTGTAAGGTAAGTGGTGCTCATGTAAAAGACTCCAATACCATCAGAATCGAGTTTGCGCTACATAATTGCAGCAAAGCAATTTGAGAAAATAAAAAGTCAAAGTGCCTGTATGGAAATGAAAAGGACTTGAGAGAGGAGGGTGGCCATGAGGTTAGTTGCGGGAGCTTAGAGGAGGAAGTGATGGGTTAAAAGCAGGGGGGAGGGGGGAGGAAGGTCGTTCTAAACAACATCGGTGGGTGAAAAGCACTCCAATACTCTCGGCTCATCTTTGCTCCACATAAAAGACCCAACATAATGAATAAATATAAAGAAAAGCCTCCTGAATGGCAATACGGTGCAGGGAGAAGACAAACACAGGACTCCAATACCATCGGAATCGAGTTTGCGCTACATAATTGCAGCAAAAAAATGTGAGAAAATAAAAAGTCAAAGTGCCTGTATGGAAATGAAAAGGACTTGAGTGAGGAGGGTGGCAATGAGGTTAGTCGCGGGAGCTTAGAGGAGGACGTGATGGGTTAAAAGCTGGGGGCGTAAGGAAGGCCGTTCAAAACATCGGTGGGTGAAAAGCACTCCAATACTCTCGGCTCATGTTTGCTCTACATAAAAGACCCAACATAATGAATAAATACAAAGAAACGCCTCCTGAATGGCAATACTGTCCAGAGAGAAGACAAACACATGCACTCGTATGGAGGGCTCATTCGGAAATGTAAACAAGCATTGGCCGCGCAGCCGTGAAAGTGACGCGGCCGCGAAAGTGAAAGTAATCGCGAGCAATGAAAGCCGCTGCGAGTGTAAGGGTGGAAAGCCAGATGGCGCCTGAGGGAAGCCAGATGGCACCTGATCGCGTGCGCCCGCATGCGTAACCGCAAGCTCTAGGCCATGACAGCATTTTCAAAAGCGCATTTACTAAAAGTCTCGCCAGGGCAGCGCATGCGCTGGCTCAGGCAAGACCTAAAAAAGGACCTACATCGAGTAATGAAGGAGACCGTGTCACGCCGCAAGCAAACAATCCAGTCCGGATGGGCTGTCACAGAAGGAGACAGGGCGGTAACAAAAAAGCCTCACTATCAATCAGAGGCCAGCGTTTAACATAAATGATGACGCCAGCCAATCAGAATGATGGGTGTGGCTACAAGTCCAGTACTGAAATTTTCTCGATCACAATAAGCCTCACAGGCGAGAAGCGAATGCGTGCTCCAGCGCTAGGTCTGCGAGACCTAAAAAAAATTCCTTGAGGATGGCCCCACATTTTCCTTTTTCCCTAAGTGCTGTGGAGACCTGGGAGTGATGGAAGAAGGCAGACGAGATTGTCAACCACTATACCGCTGTCTCGCTCTGCTCTCTTAAGACCTGAGGGAGATGGTGGTACGCAGGAGAAGCGAACTGTCCTCCTGGTGACAGGGCCACAGTGGAAAACAACTTTTTTCTCTTTTATGTCATAGCAGTTGATAATCAAACTTTGATCCAGTTATTCATGATTACGGCTACTAAAGGAAGTCTTATATTATATTGTACCTATCACAATAAAGAAAGAATTTCATCCGGAGTTGTCACTTATTTACAATAACGATTTTGTAACATCTTAAAAACACATACCATGTAAAAAGTACACCAAACAATACGAAATCTTCGAATACATTAAATATACAAAACAACGAAAATGAATACAAAGTAGCAAGAATGATTACTCATTACAAAAAGAAAGAACAATTCTCTTCGAGACATGATTACACTTATGCTGTTCGTAATGCCGTTCAATGGAGATAGCAATTCTCCGACAAAATTGAATTGTTAGCTCTCACGAGCTAATTACGATCACACCGGTAAAGTAATGGGAAAATATAATATTATAGATGTAACATTTGGGAAACTTCAACTAGAAATGAAGACGTTATTTCAGTATTTGCGTTCAAGAGTCTTGCCCAGGAAGCCTGAATGGTCTTTCATAGTACCATAAAAGTGGGATATCTCGTGACCCAAAGCTGTTATCGATACTGGCTCGATGACTCCACATCCAGGAAGGGGAGTAGGGATCGTGGTATTGCCAGAGAAAGAGAGAGAGTCTGAGGTGTGGGGAAACACTGCGCCTAAGGTAAGGACCTCACAGTACTTTTACTCTGAACATGGCCAATGCAAAAGGTAGCCACGTTCTAGACCTCTGCAAACCAAGCCGGGGGACCCCCCTAGTATGGCTCAGGCACTTTGCCTCTTTGTGTCAGATACGCCGTCTTTTGGGTCGTTGATCGTCACCGTCGTGGTGCTTGTCTTGCGAGCGCTGTCGGTCAGGGGCCGTTTCAAGTAGCGAGGTGAGCCGACAAGAGCGGGTATATGGTGAGTCCGTAACACCCCCCCTTCCTTCCCCTCCCTAATGTCCTCAGCTTAGCGGCACCATTGCCTTGGACTGGTGTCCTCAAGGGGTGCTGATGTGACTCCCCCAATCCAGTGTCCGGCTTCCGTCCTGCCTTAATCAAGTGTGGATGGCTCTCAGCTCACATGCGTAGGTGAGTGTGGCTCAATTATCAGAGCGCTCGCCTTCGGCCTGGGAGACACGGGTTCGAGCGCACCGTAGGCCAAAAAAACAAATATTTAAAAGGTAGAGATTAGCGCGCCTTGTTATCCTAAAGCACTCACGCTAGAGGTGCTGGCTGGTTCGACCCCGGGCTCCGAGTACAAATAATAAATATATTTTTAGGGCCCCGTGTCAGAATGGTAAATCAGATCGGCACACGGGGTATCCGGCGGGGAGTTTGGGCGCCCACTAACTTTAAGGAGGACCAGTCCACATATGGTCTGTCTATTTTAAGGTCCAGCCCAAGGTCGCTGCGTCGGGTGTTTTTGGGGGGAGTTAACAGTTCGAGGCAGGATAGCTGCCTTCTACCCTTGCATCCGAGGGTGCTGGTGTTCAAAGTAGGTGGACTCACATAGAGGCACTATCGCCGCTCTGAGACCGCGACCGCTGGGGGCATGGTGAGTTGGTGGTCTGGGCCTCCAGGATTGTGCTGGGGGCCCTGGTGGTAACAGGCGGCACGGGGAGGGAGCGCGCGATTTCGCACCGCTGTGCCACGCCGCCTGTTCTTGTGTCAGCCAGTATTGTTCCAGCTGGATACTCCGTGTCCTACCGCGCCGTATGTGCATAACAGTTACACTAAAAGCTGCCACTCAAAGTGTGAGGAACCGGGTTGTCATCGTACATGGGGGAATGGAATAAACTGGAGTTTCACGAGAGCTGGTATCACACTTCCACCAGGGGACCTGCAGCCGTCAGTACAGTAATGGGTCTCAACTCCAGGATTTGCAGAGACCGCCGCTCTTCCCCAAAGGGGAAGGGAGGCTCAGGGGCCGGCGTCATAACCCTCGCCGCGCAAAGGTGAGGGAAAAAACCAGTTCTGGGCGCCTTCGGCGTCCGGAAGCGGCAAGTGGTAGCCCCCCCACCCCCGGGCCATCATGGTGGCGACAAACTGCCCCCCCCCGTCCAATGGGGGGGCGATGCGAGTTACGAACCCCCAATGGGGGTGCGTTACCCGGGCGGCGGGAAACGCGGGGGGAATATATGCAGCCGCTCTCCCAAGTAGCTCCTAACTTCGTGGAGCGGGGAGAGCTGCGCACCGGGGAGAATTTTTCAGAAGAAGTTGGAATCGCTACGGGCGAAGCGCTGCCTGAAGTCACAGACGTCGAGCGACTATTGCAGTCATCTGTTGCGGGTTGTGGGGCAGAGAGCACAAGCCCCTACGGTACTGGTGTCGTGGGATCCGGCAGAAGAGTCTGGTGCGCCGGCTCATTCCCCCATCACGGCCGATTCACTGTTGCTGGCGCCCGCTCCTTAGACGTCGGAGCCAAACCGGGCTAGTGTCGGGGGAGTCAAGCGAAGGACGGCGCCTGCTCATTCCCTCACCGCGGCCGGAGCCGCTATCTTTTCGCAGCGCCGCCAAATCAGCCGGACGGCTCGAGGCTGAGCCCAGCAGTATTCCCTCCGGGAGGCACCGCTCCACTGACGGCGGTTTCGAGCTGCGCCTCGGCAGCGGCGCTGCGTCCTGTGTGATTCGGGGCAAATCACTTACTCTTCCCGCGCCTACCAGATTCTGAACGTGAACAAAGGTAACGGGCTCACGTAACGGCGTGTAATTGGCAAGCCTGAGAAGCTCATCTGTTTCCTGGTCCCGCCGCGGGCACCCGCATCAGGAAGACGCAGTAGCGCTTATCGGCCTCTGAGCTCCTCCTCGCGGCAGAGACCGATCGCTGTCGGACGATCAGGCGAGCGGGCTGCTTCCCCCCGAGGCGCCTGCGATTTGCAGCAGCCAGTGCACGAGCAGCTGAGCAGACACACAAAGGCATCTAAGGCGAGCTCCCCCTGAGCGTGAGGGTGGGTGCAAATCCCGCGGTGGATTCAAACCCTGCAGGGTCTCCAGCACACACGAGTAAGAAACCGACCCTGGGCAAAGGTTTCCACCTCATATCAGCGTTCAATTTGTGACAACGTCTCCTCTCTGGGTACATAAAGGTTTCTGCAAGACTTCTGTTTCGCCAGCCCGAGAAGTAGTGCAGAAACAGATTGAGTTGGTGCATTGGAGGGTGGCAGCACCACGCCTCTAGCAATGGCAGAAGGGCAACCGGAGGAACTCACGGAGCTGCTCAGCCGCATCCGGGAGGCATCGGCAGTACATGGCAGTGAATGGCTGCTGCCGCATCTGGGTCAGGATGGAGGTGAGAGGACAGAGGCCCGGGGGACGGACGAAGTTGGCCCGGCGTCACCCAAGAGGCGCAAGACAACGGCGACAGGACAGCCCCAGAGGAAGGTCCCCAGGAAGAAGCCACAAAGGAGGGACCCGCCGCCAACGGGCGCACCAGCAGGGGAGCACAGCGGAGGCATCAGCGGAGCGGAAGGCGGTGAGCATATCACGACCATTGTCCAAGAATGTTTAAAATCAATGGCTCCTCTATTGCTGAAAGACCTTGGGCAGGGGGCTGGGGAGACAGGGACGCAGCAGCACGCAGATGATGTGACTGGCTTGCCTTGGCATTTAATAGACCCTGGTTGGGTGCGGCAGGCCAGATTGCACGGACAAGGGGGACAGGGTACCCAGGGCAACCAAGGGTCCCCATTGGTGGCATGGGGGTACTCGGGCACGGCAAGCAACTCAACGCTTGAAGCGACAGCCGAAGAGGCCTACACCAGGCCGTCCCCTGGCCCCGCATCCCTGACAACACGAGCCACCGGATTGGCAAGCCTTATTCCGGTGGCGGTCAAGGAAAGGATATGGCGCAAAGAGTTCATAGACATATTTTCCCTACTAGAAATACAGTTAGAAGGGTTAGACCTCACAACCTGCGACAAAAAGGATGAGGACAGGAAGGAGAGGCGCGGCGCAAAGAAAGAACGTAATTTTGATAATTGGCTGGACGCGTTTAGAATTATGGCCTGCATCATAGTTGAAAAGTTCCTGCGCTGCGCAGCAGACCTATGGCTCTACGAGTCCAACATTCATTGGGCGCAGAGACAATTCCCAGGTGACGCATGGCTGGAGTATGACAAGGGTTTCAGGTTAAAGATGCAGAGGCACCCAGAAATGGAATGGAATGAGGAAGACGTGTCCGGGTTTATACATAAAATGCTAGTGGCGAAGGAGGTGAAAGCCTGGGCGGGGAAACATGACCAGTCCCTTCGGAGCTCTTACAGAGGGAGGGGGAAGTCTTTTCACAGGCCCAAGTTCATCACGGGAATACCACCCCCGCCCAACGGCCCCCCGGCAATTTGCTGGAAATTTGATGCCGGGGAATGCACATTGGGTGCAGCATGCAAATGCCAGCACGCATGCTCCAGCTGTGGCGGCGGGCATCCGTCAGTTGGATGCCGGGGCAAGCAGGAGCAAAAAAGGGACAAGAAGGATAAGAAAAGGAAGCACTGAGGTTGTTGCATCGGGGGGGGGGGGTAACACGGGGTTTGGGCGATTACCAGCTAGCCAGATCCCCAATTAATACACATCAGCTACGCAGACTCGCAAACAAATACCCCAACAAGGCAGATGCGGCGGTCTTGGTGAAAGGTTTTGAGGAAGGTTTTGTGATACCATTCAGTGGTCCACTCCCCCTAGGGGGGGGGCGAGTAACTTGAAATCCGCAAGGGAGCACCCAGGGGTGGTAACCAAGAAACTGGAGAAGGAGAAGTCATTAGGCAGGATTGAGGGCCCCCTACCCCCGCATTTGCAAGAAGGCCTGGTTATTTCACCCCTGGGGTGGTCCCCAAGAAGGAACCAGGGCAATTCCGACTCATACACCATCTCTCTTTTCCTGAGGGGTCGTCAGTAAACGACGGGATAAGTGCAGAGGCCTGCTCAGTGGGTTATGCATCTGTGGACGACGCTATCGACCTGGTGAGGGCGGTGGGGCAGGGGGCACTCATGGCCAAGGCAGACATTGAGTCCGCCTTCCGTCTTTTACCTGTCCATCCCTCTAGTTTTCACTTATTAGGTTTCCAGTGGGAAGGGGACCTGTATATAGATAAAGCCATGCCTATGGGCTGCGCAGTATCCTGCGCATACTTTGAGCAGTTCGCCACCTTCATAGAATGGGCCCTACACGATAGACACCCAAAAGGGGGGAAACTCCACTACCTGGATGATTTCATGTTTACAGGCCCCCCCCGGTCACCAATCTGCGGGGACACATTGGCAGCGTTTAAGGAGCTGGCAGGGTTACTAGGGATCCCCCTGGCACCAGAGAAAACGGTAGGCCCCTCCACAAAACTCACATTTCTGGGCATAGAGCTGGATTCAGTAACAGGGACAGCCAGGCTCCCAGAGGACAAAGTAAAGGATTTCAGGGCAGAGGTGCGTGGCCTATGCGGCAGGAACAAAGCAACTCTCAAGGAGCTGCAGAGGCTGATTGGGAAGCTCAACTTCGCTGCCAGGGTCATACCAGTAGGTAGAGTGTTTGCCAGGCGCCTCACACAACTGACGTCAGGCCTCACCCACGAGCACCATCAAGTAAGGCTAGGGGCGGGAGTCAAGCAAGATTTACTGATGTGGGACACATTTCCCGCTGATTTTAACGGCATCCTCATATGGAGGGAAGGCTGGGTAACAACCAAACAGATAGCCCTATTTATGGACGCCGCTGGTAGCACAGGTTTCGGGGCAATCCTCGGCAAGAAGTGGTGCGCAAGTCAGTGGCCAGATAAATGGCACAGGCCGGGTATCACGGGCAACATAACATTTCTGGAACTATTCCCCATTATAGTGGCACTGACTATATGGAAGCAGGAGCTAAGGGACATGAAGCTAACACTGTGGTCAAATAACAAGGGGGTGGTACAGGCCATTAACAAAGGAGCGGCAAGTTGATTAAATTAAAGGTGGAAGGGAACTTGGAGCTGAAGGCCCGCCATGTCCCTGGGGTGGACAACACAGTAGCAGACGCCTTGTCCAGATCACAGATGAGCCGCTTCAGGGAACTGGCGCCTGGGGCTGACAAGGCCATGACCCCTTTCCCAGCGCACCTGTGGGACCTGGGGGGGTAGACCTATCCTTATTGGTGAATCAGGCCCTCACTCCTGAAGCGGCTAGACGTTACAAGAAATACGCCGCAACAGTAATGGAGATAGGTGGCATTCGAACCCTGGCCGACAGGGACGAGACTCAAAGTGCGGTAGAGCGATTCATACAGTGGGCATTCACCAACAATAAGACAAGGTCTTGGGCACAGGCAACCATAGCCCATTTTTCAAAAATTTATACAGGGGAAGATCCGACAGCATCCCTGTACCTCAAGGCAGCCATGAAGGGGTGGAAGCAATCGGAGGGGAAGAGAGTTGATGGCAGGCGGCCCATAGATTTCAAAAGACTTGGCCAGCTGTTAGAAGCCCTGGTGTGGTGTACAAAGGACAGTTTTGAGCTCCACCTCTACCAAGCAGCCTTTTCCACAGCATTCTTTGGCGCCTTCCGCATCAACAAACTGGTGGCACCCAGGAGGCAGGGGCCAGCGGGGCGGTGCCTCCAGGCCAGGGACATCAGACCCGGGGCAGCCTCGGTGGAAATAGTTCTGCGAAGGTCAAAAACAGACCAGGCGGGAAAGGGCACTGTAGTACAGCTGCAATGCATCCAGGGGAGCAGGTCCTGCGCGGTATGCTGCTTGCGCAGATACATGGAAGCACGCCCGGCAGGGGGGGGGGGGGCACTCTTCAAACACCAAGACGGAAGCAACCTGAGCAGATTCCAATTTACTGCTCTGATGCGCCAGGCCCTCACCAAAGCCGGGCTGCCCCCGGGAGCATTTGCCCCTCACTCTTTCAGGATCGGCGCAGCAACAGCAGCGTCGCAGCACGTATGCCAGAGGCAAGAATTCAAGAAGTGGGCCGGTGGCTGTCCAGGGCGTACAAAACATACATCAGGCCACAACTGCTTTAGACCACACTGGGAAAGGTCGGTGCCACTCACTTTGGGATGCCTCACGGCAGGGCGAGTGGGCACAGCGTGCCACCTTGGGATGCCGCACGGCAGGGTGTCACAAAAAACAAAAAAAAAACACGTGGAGAGCTGGTGCGCTGCTAAGATGACTTTCTGTTGTGCAATCCTTTATTCAGCAGGAGAACGCCCCCGGCTGGTTTGGGTAGTGGGCCATTCATTCGTGGCCAGGATGCGGACTTGGTGGCAGCAGACGGGCCACAGGATAGCAGGCAAGCCCAAAGGCACGTGCGTCCGGTGGTTGGGACAGCCAGGGATGAAATGGAGCCAGCTGACGCCGACACTTGGAAACCTGCTGGCGGACGCAGCTTGGCACCCAGACATACTGATCATCCACCTCGGGGGCAACGACTTGACCAAAATGGAAAGGAAAGCATTAGGTCACGCCATCCAGGAAGACCTCACAAGGGCATCTGCAGCACTCAGTGGCACGGCCATCATATGGTCCGAGATGATCAGCAGGAGACAATGGAGGGGTGGAGAATCGCACAAAGCAGTAGAAAATGCCAGAAGGAAATTGAACATCGCTATGCACAAATTTTGCAAAACCAACGGTATGGAGTCCATCAGACACGGTCTGATCCACCCCGGGCGCCAAGAGCTGTATGGCCAGGATGGGGTCCATCTGTCAGAGGAAGGGATGAAGGTTTTTTGGGACAACCTATGGGGCGCCATGGCCCTAGCAGGTTGCAGATAAAAAAAAAACAAAAAAAAAGCCACAATAGCGAAGGGGGGAGCCGCAAGAAGACGTGAGCCTCCCTGCGGCGTGGCGAAAAACTGTACAATGGTTGGCTAAGGAGACACACCGACAGGGCGGTGTGTAGGAGGAAGGCCGCTCACCTTGGGATGCCGCACGGCAGGGTGAGGTGGCCTGGCCAACGAGGGGGGTAGCAAACGGAGACGGCGCTCGCGGCCCAGACCCGGCCTGTCGGCAGGGCACAAAAGGTAGCGAGTTGGGGGCCTAATTCCGGGGAAAAGCTACCCCTCTCTACACGCAGAGAGCGTGGGTGACCAACCAAATGGTGGTCCCAGTGGTAACAGGACAAAAGAGGACTACCAAGGACTAACCACAGAACTGGTTGGGGGGTCATTTACGAACTGGATGTACCACAATCCGCGAATGTGATGAGGGCAGGGCTTTGTGACCAAAGACATGGCAGTTCGCAAATAACCCAATGCGATCGGGGGTAATGCCAAAGGATGACCGGATAACCAGTATGTGTGTAACCATAATAAAATCTGTGGCCAACAACGACCACAACAATTACAATCCTTGTTGGCTACGTTTCTTGGGACGCCAGTGGGGCGGGGGGCTAGATAATAAGTTCCACCGGTTGGGCGCAGTGCGGGGGTTATTGCAGAGGCCGCCGCTCTTCCCCGAAGGGGGAGGGAGGCTCAGGGGCCGGCGCCATAACCCTCGCCGTGCCAAAGGTGGGGGAAAAAAACGGTTCTGGGCGTCCACGGTGACCGGAAGCGGCAAGTGGTAGCCCCCCCGCCCCCGGACCATCATGGTGGCAACAAACTCCCCCCCCGTCCAATGGGGGGGCGATACGAGTTACGAACCCCCCAATGGGGGTGCGTTACCCGGGCAGCGGGAAACGCGGGGGGGAATATAAGCAGCCGCTCTCCCAAGTAGCTCCTAACTTCGTGGAGCGGGGAGAGCGGCGCACCGGGGAGAATTTTTCGGAACCCACACCTACGAATCAGCAGTGTCGCAGTGCTGGACAGCAACACGAGCGTTGGCGGAAAACTGTACAATGGTTGGCTAAGGAGACAAACCGACAGGGCGGTGTGTAAGAGGAAGGCCGCTCACCTTGGGATGCCGCACGGCAGGGTGAAGTGGCCTGGCCAACGAGGGGGGTAGCAAACGGAGACGGCGCTCGCGGCCCAGACCCGGCCTGTCGGCAGGGCACAAAAGGTAGCGAGTTGGGGGCCTAACTCCGGGGAAAAGCTACCCCTCCCTACACGCAGAGAGCGTGGGTGACCAACCAAATGGTGGTCCCAGTGGTAACAGGACAAAAGAGGACTACCAAGGACTAACAACAGAACTGGTTGGGGGGTCATTTACGAACTGGATGTACCACAATCTGCGAATGTGATGAGGGCAGGGCTTTGTGACCAAAGACATGGCAGTTCGCAAATAACCCAATGCGATCGGGGGTCATGCCAAAGGATGACCGGATAACCAGTATGTGTGTAACCATAATAAAATCTGCGGCCAACAACGACCACAACAATTACAATCCTTGTCGGCTAAGTTTCTTGGGATGCCAGTGGGGCGGGGGGCTAGATAATAAGTTCCACCGGTTGGGCGCAGTGCGGGGGTTAAGCTCCATGGTTGAGCGTTCGTCACTGAAGCATGGAGATATGCAAATCTTAGTCTCTCTTCCTCATGGTGTGGGCTACTACACGGGGTAATAATAACATTGCTGCCTGCAGCCCTTTGAAAAGGCAGGAGTGTACCGTGAGCTAAATAAAAGCTGTTTATTAGTATAATAGTGCCTCTTCTACGTCCTTCTAACGCAAGCATGTGTGTGTTGTGCGCCCCTCCGTCAGAGTCGCAGGCTTGTCGGAGATGTTCACACAACTGCAGAGGATCAAAGGGCGCGAGGTACAGGAAGAACCAGTGCCTGACACTTCAGAAAACACTGAACAGTGAACACTAATGGGGAGGCGCAGGGGCCCCGGCAAACCCTCCATTGTCCCCAAACAATGGCTTCAACATTTCGGGGAGGCGGGTTGTGGGCAGGGTCAAGCAGAGACTAGTGTGGGCCGCGAGCGGGCAAAGGGGGCTAACTTCAGCACAACTGCAGAGGATAAAAGGGCGCGAGGTGCAGGAAGAACCAATGCCTGTCACTTCAGAAAGCCGGTAAGTGTGTGAACACTAATAAGGAAGTGCAGGGGCCCTGGCGAACCCTCCATTGCTCCCCCATCAAGATTCGTGGTATGGAGGTGCACACACCAGATGCCCTCTGTTGTTTGTGTTCATTGTACGGCCATGGCTAGTCAAATGGGTGTTTTGTTCCTGTTCTGTGTGAGCTCACTCCGCGGTGTTGGCACGGGAAAATCATTCAGTGCAGACACGGGAGGGGGGGGGGGGTTTGAGGGTTACAGACCAGCCCCCCCTTTTCTGCATGTCAACATCTGGGCGGCCCCCTAGTGTTCGAGGTTGTGGGGCATGGCATAGACCAGTCGGGGATGGGCATGTGTCCCAGCTGGGAGACGTCCTTTGACGGAAGTCTTGTTCCATATTTGAAATCTTTCATTGACGGGGTAAGAGAGTTGATGTCAGTTGTTGTAAGCCCCCACAGTTCACCGTTCCTCACAGGGGCAAGACGTTGCAATTTAATGTCGGTTTACCGTCTTTAAAAGAAATCATGGCATGAGGCACCATGGAATACAGATGAAATTTAACAGTTGTAAATGTCCGTTGCCAATCACTGCTGTTTACAGTGAATGTATCCGAGGTGCGATTTCTTATAGTTAGAGGGTGGCCCACTGACTGCTCACTTAATTGAGAAGCATTGGCCTCTTCCAAGTGGTAGGCATGCAGAAGTAGTTTATTTAGGAAGAACGGCACAACTCTAATCTGAGCGCCATTTTAAACATACTCTGTTAACATTGTACATGTATGAAATGTAGTTATACATGTAAGCACACTCATACTTGCAGAGGTATCCAAGAAGCCATAATGGTGTCATATTAAAAGGGAAATGTCGCGTGTGCCCTTGCGGTCCCTGGTCTCGCTGGATACGTTGTTGTCGCCCTGCTTTGTGTTGCGGGGTGCCTTGAGCCTGGTGGCAGCATAGGTCGTCGGTGATGTATAATGGTGAGTCTGAAGCCCACGTTATACTCGAATTAAGTTTTCAATAGTGT
The DNA here is from genome assembly GCF_964204655.1 of Triturus cristatus. NCBI lineage: Eukaryota > Metazoa > Chordata > Amphibia > Caudata > Salamandridae > Triturus > Triturus cristatus. Next base: position 191,436,093 of record NC_140579.1, read on the forward strand.
TGATGAACTCCACAACACATTTCATCACTGAATACCCCTTCATAGTGCTCTGTCGACTACCTTGTTCTGAAATGTGCAGGGGGTAGCTGGGATGGGTAGGTTGGATATGCACCGTATCATTTTTGATTTTGCTCCAAGAAAGTGTCATTCATAGTCTTTTGAATGTCACTCACATTTGTACTGAAATGATGAAAATGTCACACATAGCAATTTGAAACCTGTGCAGCTATGGGTGGGGGTGACTAGCTCTCGGTTGGCTATGCAACTGAGCTATAATTGTGGTTTATTTCACCTTATGCAAATAGAAGCACTGATCAGCCAATAGATGGGCTTGCTGTAGGTAGTGCTCCTTTTGTAGTAAATATAGGGATGCAATTACATGTGCTGAACATGTAATGTAACTGGCGCTCATGTATAGCATTTCAATACCTTTGCATTCACATACACGTTATATTTGGGTAATTAATATGTATTTCTCAATGCGCGTTAGATTAATGCTATGAATGGCGGATCGGTCAGGCTTTTCAGGGAGCGGAATACATAGTCAATGCGCGGTGTGCCGATGGCCGGTCTGAATGCCATAGTCATTGCCTGAGCAAGCTGGGTAGTCCTGCAGATTAGTTTTAATTCTTAAACAACCCTTGAAGCGTGCTAAGGGGTCCCTCGGCTCTGTTGGTGTCTTTTATATTGGCCAGGTCCTTCTGGAACTCTTCACCGCCGTGTCCGGGACCGGGTGGAAGGTGTACACATCGATTTCAGCACCTATGCTAAGCAAAGATTTAAGCTTAAGTGTTGAAGGTGATATAATGTACTGCCAGGGTGCCACAAAGTGTGAAGGCCACTTGGGGCAGTGTTCCCCATTTTGGCTGCACATGAATAAATGATGCCTACATTCACTGATACCGGTAATGGGCATTGCTCCATCCTTCTCAGCAAGGTAGACCAAAGTGGTTTGATATGTCCTTTGACTTTGATGAGCGAGTCTTTCAATGCTTTTCTTTCAAAGAACTCTTCTCGACAATTTTAATTCAGTAGTTTGGATGGCGCATAGGTCTCAAATCCATCAATATTTCTTTGATGATCCGGTGACTCGCATTTAGGGGATGTCTATGGTTCTTTGCGTGGCTAATTAATGTTTCCAGTACACAAAGACACCCGTTGCTTAAGGTCTCATGCTCCTATTGCTTCAGCCTTGGTTTGGTCATACCATATTGGGGGCCAGTCACTTACGTATAAACCATCGGTTGGCTACGTTAGGAAGACTTTTCTCACACCTGAGATTATCTGGAGCCCCTATAGCTGAGAAATTCGGAGGAAAGCTGGACAGACCACTGCCTCCAGGGGGGTGGCTGCCCACTGTAGCGACAGGTGGATAGGGCATGGGTACATGTAGCACATTTGTTAATGGTGCAGGATAAATATTGTTTACTCTAGGAAACTGGGATCTCATGAACAGGTTCTGTCTTTTTTGGCCGTCGGTTACCAGCCCAATGGTGGGAAAGTACAATTTTACATTTACTCGGTGCTGTGTTATGCTAAGTACAGTTCCTATCAGCAGCTACGGGGTTGTGCTAACTGAGCTGTAGGACGGTGGCCTAATAATGGCCATTGCTCCATCCTTCTCAGCAAGGTAAACCATATCGGTTTGATAAGTCCTTTGACTTTGATGAGCGATTCATTCAAAGCTTTTCTTTCAAAGAACTAATCTCGCCAAATTTTAATTCAGTAGTTGGATGGCGCCTATGTCTCGAATCCATCAACATTTCTTTCATGATGAGGTTTGGTAGCACAGGGTAATAGGGGCAGATGATACTAAGTCTCTCTTGTATGGATGATACAGGTAGGGAGCCTCTTCTGTAGTGTGCCACTGTGGGAGTGCGGTTGGCGCATTAAATTTACACTGCCTCTGGGATAAACCAAAGTCTCTGCCTAGCCACCTAGGGGGTGGGCAGGTGGCAGCCTAAGTGTGTACTCCCTTCTCCTGACTAGAGAGGTGGGTTCGGCCAGGCTTAGGTGCATACTCTAGCCAACCAGAAACTCCATTTACAACATTGGTATAGAATGCCTAGGAGTGGTTTGCAGTCCATTCACAACCGCCCCACTGGGCGAATATTTTAGGCCACAAGGTTTGGGGAGGGCTCTTGCGTGCGAGCCTGGTGAAGAGCTAAGGTCAGGCTAGGATGTATTGTGCTTTCACCGCACTGGTGAGTCCCAGTCACGAGCGGATTCTATCAGGGTGAGCTGGCTGTGGGTCAGGAAGCGCCAAGGCATCAGTAGCACTGAGCGGCTTACAGCCAGAGGCGGTATCCGATGCAAGGGGCATCTGTTAGATTAGTGCCCTAATCAGAGGTACCGCCTTAAGTGCTTGGAGGTCTGTTGGCACTGCCTTTCAATGGAAGCCATTGTCTAGCAGGCTGCTCTGAGCAGAGCATTTGCAGGCGTAAGTAACAGTATCAGCTGCCAGTTCAAACGTGCATTTTTCACTAATTTACTCAGATAACTGGGACAGGAAGTAAGGCAAGCTGAATAACTCTTGCTTCTACCTGCATTGGCACATCTTGTCAGGAGTGATTGTCAAATGGATTGCACTTAAGGGTAGGTGTAGTGTGGTTTTGTATTATATCTGGAGGCAATGTCAGAAGCCACAAAATACCAGCCGGCGGCACACTAAGCTTAGCACCAAACCAAAGCTTAGGCCTTTTTGAAGAACATCGGCTGGCACCATATAGAAACAGGTCCAGATATACACTGGGGGCATTCCTCTGCAACCAAGGGCAGGTTTCAGGTTGCTTCGGTTAAGACATATTCACCCGCGTTTTAGCCAGGGCAGTAGGCGGGTGGTGTAGTTGTCATCTAACAAGTGTGCGGCGGTGCAAAAAAGTTTGGCAAACACTACGTTAGAACCAAATGGCGACAGAGTATTATAGACCATTCGGCATTCTCAATATTCAGGAAAGGGCAGGTTTTTGCACTGAATGTTCCCGTTTGGTTCCCACAGACTTGTCTGCCCCAGGGTTATCCTTCTATGGGTTAGAACCTGAGACTTAAAGGGGCATCTCCTGCCACCGGTGTCCCAAATACATTGATAGTAAAATCTGGGGTAGATGTACCATGAAGGGCCTGATTACTACTTGGGTTTTCCCTAAGTTTTGGGGTCAAACTAGGTGGGAACATTAATTCTACAGTCCTTAGGAAGCATCCAGCATTCCTTCAATCCAAGTAAGGGCAGTTAGCGATAGATAAGTATCAGCGAGTGGGTAACAGACACCGGCTGTTCAGCATCATCCTGCTGCAACCAGAAGGGTGCTAAGTGGGGAAAACCAGCAAATAGGTTTAAGATGTGTGTTTCTGGCATTACAGCTGTGTAAAGCCAGTATCATTTAAAGGTACGCCCAGGTGAAAATTGGGTGCTTCTTAAGGTTCTCATGACCAATGCGGTTTGTGGTACCTCCCAGCAGATCCACTGAAAGTGTACTGCAGCTAACATGAAACTGGGAATCTGGGATTCTGACACCTTTGCGAGTTTAAGCATCCAGGGTCAGAGATGGTTAGCAGGTATTGGCATCTGTGATCCAACGACAGTTAAGGAAGCGAGGTGCACTGTGTAAGCTGTAATTATATGAAAGGGTGAGGGTCGCCAAAAGCGGGCATAATACATATAGGATCAAACCAGATTTCACACCAATAAGGTGGTCACCAGGGTTAGCACCCAAAGGGGTCTGTGCAATTGTCTGGTCAACTGGGTGAAGTAAGTGCACCCCAGAACCAAGGGAAGGTGACCTGTTGCTGCAGTTTAAGCTCAAAAGCCCCGCATGGTCAGCTATATTAGCCATGCTTGGTGTGGACGCGTTCAGCTAACATAGTGTGCTGCCGTCCCAATAAATAGGGTAATAAGATGTCAAGCACAATGGGCTACTATGTCATTAGAACATTTGGCACGTCCGGTGTTCTAAAGAAACTAAAAGTTAATGGAGCAGGTAATTTTCCACCGCTGGCGATGCTCCAGGTTGGCAGTGGGTACCCACCCACCCCCCTCTCTTAGGGATTATTCGAAGATGGGGGTAAAGTAGGACTTGAATGTTAGGCACCATATTGCAGACAGTGTGCATGGTGCAAATCAGATAGATTCTATAAGCGGGTATTCCAAGGGGGTTTCACCACAGAGGGAGCTGAGCGGGCAAAATTCCCACAAGGAATAAGGGTTGCAGGGGAAGTGCTGGAGGGCAGCCTTGCTCATTGTCACATTTGCACAGCCATGAACATTCCTGTGCGTCATGATTTAGCAAGCTAGGGACGGTGCAAATGTTAAGTATAATCCTTCTCTCCTTAACAGCCAAAGTAGGCAGGCGGGTGTAGGAGCGGTCTCCTAAAAAGTGGGCTGCCGTCCCAGAGATGGGAGACACAGGTGTTCAGGCACACACGGTGCTAGAAGATCGGCAACTAGGTAAGATAAGCAAATAGATGGGGCAATGTGAGCCGTGGTGTCTGAAACCGTCCCGCCCAGAGTTGGCACGGGGCTAGGTCATGTGAGGCAGTGGAACTTTCCCGCAGGAGGGTGAATAGTTCTTGGCACAGGTTCACAGGCCAGAAGGGTCTTTGATTCATCGGACACCAGCTGATCCAGGCCAACGTCAAGGGCTATTGTGATAGATGGGGTTCATCCATCACCAGTAGGGAGGGATCTCTTCCCTTAGATTTGCAGGAGGCCTGAGAATAAGCATTTGTAGGTGAGAAATGCGCTGTTTTTGTGAGATCAGCAACCACATGGGTCAAGGTGAGCTCTGGTGATCTGAGATGATCCCCCGCAGAGGTCGGAGCTAAGTCAGAGGAGGCCGTTGAACATCCCTGTAAGAAGGAACTGTTCATGGACTAAGTTCACAGACCAGAGGGGCCTGGGTTTTATCAGACACAAGCTGATTCAGGCTAATGTTAAAGGCTACTTTGCTAAAGATGTGGTCCATTGTCACCATTGCCATCCAGGCGTACGCCTAGGTTAGGTTGACATACATGGGGGTGCATTTGTCACAGGTGAGCATGGACACTTTCCACTGGACATGCACGAGGCCCTAGAAAGCAGGTTGCAGGTCAGAAATGTGCTGTTTGGTGGGGGGGGGGGGGGGGGCTCTGGCAGCGACGGGGGCCGCCTCCAGAGCTGTGGCGGAGTTACAGGGCGATCTGGAAGCAGACGGTTACAGTAAGGGTACCTCTGCGCGGCAAAGTAAGGGTGCCAGAGCCAAAGACCAGGAGCCTCAGGGCAGGTTACTGGAAAACCGCGACGGCGCCCCATTAGTCCTTCTGGTGGTTGGGGGCCTGACCAACCGGGAGTTTGTCCTGTTACGCTCCGCCCCGGAAAGGGCGTGAGTAATACGAGACCTACGTGTCACTTGATCCAGAAGAGGATCACCAAAGATGTAGCACTGTCTGGGTATCCCACAGTGCTAGCTCATCAGGCGGGCGGGGGCAGCATAGATTGGTACAGCTGCCCGCCCGTGGATCGCCCGTAATATAACCCACCATATTGCATACTTTGTATGGAATAAACCTGCAGCAATATTTTCCCAGAACAAAAGTTGTCTTGTGTATTTATTTGTTCATGCATGCTCAGATGGTGGGTGGAGGTAAGTTGCCGATAATGGCACTATCTCGTGACCCAAAGCTGTTATCGATACTGGCTCGATGACTCCACATCCAGGAAGGGGAGTAGAGATCGTTGTATTGCCAGGGAAAGAGAGAGAGTCTGCGGTGTGGGGAAACAGTGCGCCTAAGAACCTCACAGCACTTTTACTCTGAATATGGCCAATGTACAAGGTAGCCACGTTCTGGACCTCTGCAAACCAAGCTGGGGGACACCCCTAGTATGGCTCAGGCACTATTCATTCAGCATCCGGGCCTGAGGGGGAAATTTGTCTGTGTCCAATGTCACACAAACGGAGTGTAGTTAGACTCCAAGGGGAAACAAACAAGCAACCAAACATAAAGAGATGGAGAGAGTGCTTACCAGTCACCCGTCAGCTCACCTGCACTTGCGGAATACATGATTTCTACGTACTCTAAGCCTTTGGCTGAGGAGTAGAGAGGGCTTCTTGGTGCTTTGTCAGCATCTCTGGATTTCTTGGTCCTGCTGGACACTCCAGGTAGGCAAATTCGCCGGCAGGGCATATTAGCAGCATCATCGGGGTTTGTCGAGGCATTAATAAAGGAAAGAGTGCTCAGTCCCATGTTGAGGAAGCACTGTTGCAGGGCCACGCAGCTGTAGCTCAGCACAGTGCTGGAGTGGGGCTTGAACATACAGCCACAGTGATTGGGATTTGGGCAGCAACCTACCGTCTACCAGTTACGTTTTGCACTTTAAATGTACAACCAGTCAGTTTTGGAGAGGATGCTGGCTAAAGCAGACTTGTCATGCTCACAGCATGCATTTTTAGGCTTGTTACCTCCATTACACTACAGAAAGGCATGGGGCCAGGGGGCTGATCTGGGAGAAAGCCTTGTACTTCACAGCCAAATGGGCCTTAAGGAAGGATAAGGGGGGTACCCTGTTCTTGTTTCTAAGGGCATCTGGCATCCTTCTACATGCACCCATCATTTACACAAAAAGATGATTACAATCAACTACGGGTAACCCTAAAACAGATGGACTGTATATGGCCGAAATCGTATTTACACTCTTGTAGGTTCTGATGTTCATGATCACTAGTAAAAACACAATCGCACATTGCCATGCTCACAGGCAATTGTTTAACAGCAAAAAGATGGTCACAAAACTGCATGATGCTTTTGGGTAAACCAGTGGCTTCAACATGGCCGGCAGTGCTGGGAGAGATGGTAATGGAGGGTGGTTCTGAAGGATTCTTTTATAAATTCGGGGCAAAGAAATTCTTTAAGAAGGTTTGCTTGAAGGTGGTTCTCCTCCTCTGGCTTGGGGTGAGGAAGAAGTTGGATATGGGTTACTACTCAGATTTCTTACCAATTTGGGACTCCCTGGGCACCGCGTAGTCTGAAGGATGGGCTGAGCATTCCCCTGCGGCGGGCAGGGATTAAGGTTTGGGGGGGGGGGGGGATAGTCTCAACTCAGGGCATTTTTCCTTGGTAAGTTTTAGCAGCTAAGACCCAGAACTCTCTTTCTAGATTTAAATATATTCAGCTGTCTTCGTGGTTCACTACCAATTTAGAGGAGATAGGTGGAGTGTGGGAGTTTGAGTCAGAATTGCACGATGGAGTTCCGAAGGCTAAAGAGGTGGTCAGTGGTATTGGAGGCTGCACAACGACAAGGATAGAAAATTGAAGGTCCTCTACTCAGTCTGGGAAGAAGATATTCATGGGACCAGGACACAAAAAGTCTGAGAAAGATCTTTAAAATTACTTTACTCAGTGGTTAAGTCTGCCAATTTGAAACTTAATCACTTCTTCACTATTAATTGACTGTATTGGACTCCTTTTCAACAAAAAGGTTATGCTGTTCCTCTGAAGTGAGAGACAAAACACAGGGAATTATGAACCAACCTGACCGCTGAGGTTCAAAATTGGGAATCCATTGTATTGGATAATAATGCCCTCACACACCTTGTCGGGTGTCATGCTTCATCATCGGGCTGCTCCTCGTCGGGTCGGCGGTGCAATACCCGACGGGCTCCCTATAGTAGGGGCACTTTAACGGAGATCTTTTTCCAACAGCCGTTAGGTGAAGTGCGGGTGGGGGGCCTCGTGTGTGTAGATGTGTGTTAGTGTTGGAAGTGAATGTAAAATAGGGTTGGGAGTACCTAATAAAACAACATTAATCAAGGGGTCTCCTACCCTACGTAAAAACAAAACTATAAGGCGCAAGGCTGAGGTAATGTCTCAGATTGTGGCGCTCTTATAAGTAGTGGGCCAACATGTTTCTCGCCAAAATGAGTAATCTGCAGGCGATTCGTCAGGACCAAAAGGGGGAACTATCTACAACTAAAACTCAGATGGTGTTGTGGCTACACACTCACATCAACCATAGGACTAAATCGTCGGATACCTGGTAGTGCAGGAACTACCCAGGGTTATAAACTAGCCAGACATCTCAGTACCCGGTAGGTAATACACATGAGGAGTTCCTCATGTAGTTTGTGCCGATCGCACGGAGACTGCAGACCTACCCACTCCTACTGGGCCCGGGTCCTCAAAAGATTGCGAAGTTTGTACAGGAACCTACCCCCAGATGTTCTAGGTGTGGTCTTCTAAAAGTGGATGACTTACATGTTTTTGTTTATATTCCCAGAGATTAAATCTTTCTGGCGGGTCATTGAGGAGGTGGCTGGGGATATCCTTGGAACGAATATAATCTTGAGCCCAACTCTGGTCTTAATGGGGGTGGACATTTCTCCCAGAAAATTGACCGCAACACAAATTTGCATTGATCCCAACTGCTGTAAAAAAAATAATAATAATAAATCAAACAAATTTTACATTGTCTATTATTGGTGTCTCTTAGTATCGGGACAGAAAACGTTTTGATAGGAGCTATACAATGTGCAAAGGAGCATCAAGCGAGAAAGAGTTAAAAAACAATCTCCTTGTGTTGGAAACTCAACCAAGTCAAGTCATGAAGGGTGTTAAAACGAAGGCATGTATAATAAAATTTGCATTGAACGTTGAGGAATACAGTTAATTAACGCACCAGTCCTGATGACAAGTTAAGACAGACATATAAAATAACCAACTGCATATTTTGGGCTTTCACATTAGGAGCCTTATCACAGTAACTAAAAGAAAAGACTTTTAACTGATTTTTTTTTTTTTTTTTTTACAGCATTCTCAGGGTTTAGTAAAAAGAAAACCTCAGACACACTCCGAATTGTTAAAACCTGCTTCACTTATGTAAACCAAGGGATAGCTAGCATGTTATTTATTGTTAAACAGTCATTTATAATCTCCCTCGTAAAGCTAGATTCTGGCTTCCCCCAAATACTCAGCCATAAAAGCAATTGGCCTATTTTAATAACATCTTCCAAGTACCAACCAAGGGTATAGTTTTGTCATGCGTAGTGTATGAATTCAATTTCTAAAATTGAATAATCTGAGAACATACAATACAAAGTAGATTAGCAGAATGCAAAGTAGATTAGCTAATCATTTTATATTATATTGGATTATTAATTTTGTTATTCTTGATTGTTCGGCATTCTGAACTTGATACAAGATTTTAAGAATCGTCACCAGCAGACATGTATTTTGCCCATATAGTGCAGGCCTCTGGCTTTTTCAAGGCTGTGTATATCTTTTGTAACATCTTAAGTAAATGTAATATTATGATTCCATACTCTAAAGAAAAAATAACAAATTGCATCATTTGAGCCTCATATACATGCCCGTATTATGAGGTATTAAAAAGAAAGAAAGAAAAATACCATGAAATAAAATCATAAAGGACAAAAAGAACAAAGAACAACACAAATAAATAAATATTCATTAATATGGTTATAGCTACGGATATTTATGACATAGTTAGTATGTTCCTTCAGTGCCCAAACATTTCAAAAGAGTGGAAAACTGCACACAGGTGGTAAGTCCATAGAGTTACAAAATAAATAGTAGAGTGGTTCTAGACTGTTGGTGTACATGCAAGTCATGCTATCATCCTGCATGAAAAGCCATGTCATACTGTTGTAGCTCTTTCAAATAAGCAGAAGTACAGTGATGTAACCCGATACTCTCACCGCACCCTAACACGCAGACTTCACGATGCAGGGATACGGAAAAAGGCCCTCGACTGGATCCGCTCATTTTTCTCCAGCAGAACACAGTGGATCAGACTCTCTCCCTTCCTCTTGGAACCTACACCGACCACCTGCGGAGTCCCCCAAGGATCCTCCCTCAGCCCCAAGCTGTTCAACATCTACACGGCTCCACTCGCCCCCATCGTCAGAACCCATGGACTCAACATTGTTTCATACACAGACGACACCCAACTCATCCTCTCCCTATCTAACAAACCCAACGCAGCCAAACATAACTTTCAAGAAGGCATGGAAGCAGTCACCAAATGGATGAATAGCAGCTGTCTACAACTCAACACTGACAAAACAGAAGTGCTCATCATGGGCCCACCCCTGACGCCTGGAACGACACCTGGTGGCCCCCCACCCTCGGAAGCCTGCCCACCCTCACAGACCACACACGCAACCTCGGAATCATCCTGGATTCCGAACTCAAAATGGACCACCAGATCAACTCCATTGCATCCTCCTGCTTCCACACCCTCCGCATGATCTTCAAATAGATCCCCGTCGAACACAGAAAGACCGTCACTCACACCCTCGCCACCAGCAGACTTGACTACGGCAACGCACTCTATACCAGAATCAACAAAAACCTCTTCTGCAAGCTACAAAACATCCAGAACACCTCCGCTAGACTAATCCTCAACCTGCCATGACACTGCCACATCTCCCAGCACCTGCACACACTCCACTGGCTCCCCATCGATGCAAGAGTCACCTTCAAAATTTTCACCCACGCACACAAAGCCATCCACAACACCGGATCAGCCGACTCAAATTCCACGCACCCCAAAAGGACTCTACAATCAGCCCAGCTCTCCCACGCCGTGATCCCCCGCACCAGGAAGTCCAGATCGAGAGGCTGCTCCCTCTCTTTCCTCGCGGCCAGAGCCTGGACCGCCCTCCCGCTCCACCTCAGACAGACGACATCACTCCCCATCTTCACAAGAGTCCTCAAAGTATGGCTCTTCGATAGACCTCCTCCTTGATGGACAGGATCCTGCACCTCACCTCCACCACAGCGCCTTGAGACCCTTACGGGTGAGTAGTCGCGCTTAACAAACCCATGATTGATTGATTGATATATATATATATATATTTTTTAAAGATCGTAGAAGTGGCAGGGTACCAAGTGAGATGAAATTAACATTGTTATGTGGAAGGACAGTTTGGCAGGGAGAAACAGCTTACCGAAAGCCCGGGTTCTGATAATGCAACGTTTTGCCTAGAAAGAAGTCGAAAGTTTGAGCAATATATGTTACAGATTGTCCTTAGCACAAATAATAATGATGTTCTAGAGAAGCCTGGTAATTGGTGAGGGGAGAAATATTTTAGTTAATACAAATATTCCAGTTAATCTGCACGCACAATTTAGTAGAAGTTGATGGGCATGAAAGAGAGATAGTTTTAAGGACGATTAGGTTACTCAAGCCTTACAGAGAGTCCCAATTGCGTGCCAGGTGCGGGAAAGAAAAAGGAGAGTATAAGCCTACCTCTGGGGGGTCTGTAGTCGCTGTGGTCTTGTAAGGAGATGTGGTACTTCCTTTAAAATTTTCTGTGGTCTTTTGGGAACCTTCGGGCCAGAGGTTTTAAACCCACCGGCCTTTGATATGCTACCGGTGCAAAGGTCGAGTATGTGACAAGGGGCAGTCATATTGGAATGGGAAAAGTGGTGGGATGGGGCATCCATTTTGTACTGAATACAGTTATTTGGAAAGTAGTAATTAGAGGCCAAGATGCAAATGAGGCATATTTACGTCATGGAATAAGAGTACGAGTTACCTGGTAATGTGACCCAGACTGGGCTCGGCGTGGAGCATTAATACATTCTCTGTAAAAAAAAATTTACATATTGGGAGGAGATAGAAAAATGGTGTCCATTTTGAGATGGTCTAAAGTAGATAGTGAAGTGTGGAGCAAATTTCAATACAATTTATCCCATTGTATATTATTTACAGAGAGGCAATAAAAGGGTTCCTCCTGGTACATAAATTCAACATAAATTCCAGGTCTTCTTATGGAAGATAAATGAGAAATGAGAAATGACTAATAATTGCTGTTTGCAGAAAGACAAAAAAAGTTGACTCCTGTTACATTCAATTTTACATTAGGCACACATTAATACATAATTAAAGAAATTTCTGCAAGGTAGTGCTTCCATATATTTGAGCTATCCCACGGCACAAATCACAAATAAATTTACCATTAGCAGTACTGCACATGGATAACGCAAAGGCAATAATGTTGGATAACGGTAGGATATCCCCCGTAACAAAAGCAAGAAGATTGTTCTGGTAACTCTGGGTTTAGACATAGTTAATATTTTAATTCTAGTGCATGTAAGTAAAAAAACTGAGGAATCCGTTGGCATCAGATTTCTCCTCTATCGTGCTTGGGTATGCATTGGGGAGTTATTTCTTGAATTGACTTATAGCCAATAGTGCATATCTGCATCTTTGTTCAATCCGGTTTTGGTGGTTGCCAGTCAAATTATTCTTTCTCTTCTCCTCATTGCAAGTTTTCTATTGCCACCTTGAGAGTGTGTCTTGATGCATTCGAGTCCCAAAAAATTAAGGTTTTTTGGTTCAGATGGAACTGATTGTAATGTTCAGCAAGTGGTAGACCAACTGCCACTTTGATATTTCTTTAGTGTTCCAGTATTCTGGGTCATATGGCGCTGCCAACGTAAAGTTGGTTGCATGGGCATTCAATGATGTTGATAATGTAACTGCTGTTACAATATATCCAATCAGGGATTCTCATTATAATCTCAGATGTAGGGGAAAAAACTTTAATTTTGTTGCATCCAGGTTGGCAGACTCCATAATTATGCCATATGTAGAAACCACAAGGTTTGTCTAGAAAGGTGGTTTTACAATGTCTCTTGTTAATAAATCCAGATTTGTAGAGTAATTGCTTGAGGTATTTGGCTTGGCGGAAACCCACTTGTGAATAGCTGGCAATGACATTTTATTAACGGATGGGCTATTCATAAGCAGATGCCATCTTCCAAGTAGCCCAGTCCCTCTTCGGAATGGCAAATAAATGCGGCTGAAGATTGTGAAACAATGGTAATCTAAATAGAAAACGATTCTCCACCTTCTGCATGGTTTCTACATTAGTATACCTGCACGCACCAGCACCATATTGCCCTACTGAGCAGTGCTTAATTTGTAAAATATTAAGTGCCAGGGCTCTGACCGGGTGGCCACTGCAGCTTGCACCACCGTTCGCCCTTGTCATCGCTGCCAAAAAACTGCTAACCATCTCTCTTGCATGTAAATGCGACAGTTCAGATTATTCCAGGTCCCCAAAGCTGAAGGAGTGGCTGGGGAGGCAGGTATTTGCAATTTTAATGTATATTGTATTACTAAACTGCACTTGTTCTGCTCATCTCTAAATTAGATAAGTAGCGCCACCATGTGGTGGACTGTTCTATGTATGGTGTTGACAATCAGGTGCCGGTGCCGAGCACCGGAAACCTATTAAGTCCCTGTGCTTAGCACCAGAAAGCCCCTACTCAAATTAAGCACTGCCACTGAGATATATTTACTTTTATAAATGTGTAGTATCTCCTTCACTGACTTGTGGCCCAGCTTTGATGGTAAGCAGAAAATGGAGTCAATATACCTTTGAAATTGCTGTTTTCTTAGGTTAAGTTAACAGCCCCAATTTAGAGTGCAATCAAACACGATATCCAAATATGTAAGGTTTTCAATTTTAGCGACTTGATCTCCCCCATGAGGTGTGTCTTTGATTTAATATTTTTGGGTCCACTTCTCATAATAAATTATTTTCTTAGGTTCTTTTGAGGTCTAAATCTTTAATAAAACTTGTGAAGGCGGGGCGTGGCCAAGATGGCGGCGGAGTAAGACGTGCTTCGCTGCCTCGCCGACCCGCTGCCTTCCGAAGCCGTGCTGGTGGGGGTGACAGGCCCCCCCGTACTGCAGCACTGGAGCCCTCTGTGTGGTGGCACTTTGCTGTCCGCACGCCGCCACGGGCGTGTCCCGGCGCCCGACATCCACGCCTACACCACGGTGCCTGACCCGGCCTGCGATCAGGGGGGAGACACTACCCCGGCGCCTGGCCTCGTCGCCCCCACGCCCTCCCTGGAGCTACCTGATGCAGTCGGACTACCGGGGCCTTGGATCGCCAGCCATTTGTCCTCTCTTCCAGCGGTGGGGCCGGCGGACCCGGAGGCTGCGGTGCTATCCAGACGGCAGGGGTGAGGCCTTCTCTTTGTCAGCAGCTGCACCGGCCGAGATCGTTGGCTCCCTTCAACCTGGCTGTCCTGTTCACACCGGAGGGTGCCAGCCCCAGCCGGCGTCCTGTCGCTGTGCCCACCGTTGGCCCCTGCTTTCCACATCGGGGCCAACGGGCCTGGAACCGAGATCTGAGCTGAACAGCATTGGGTGTGGCGCGGCCTACTCTTGCGGTGCCGCTTTACCTCATCGGCCCTCCCCCGGACTAGCCGCCCTGATCTACCTTATCTACCTGGCGGGAGCTCATTTTTTTTTTGATAAACAAGTTTTTATTGTTTTCATGTGCAACAAAAAACAGTGAGCCTTTCAGACCAGCCTTATACATTAATCCCATCTGGGAATCAATCCCCTTTACCGCCCCCCACCCCCGAAACCACCTCCCCCTTCCGCCCCACCCCACCCTACCAATCACAATACATTCCCTAACCATTTCCCCCAAACCCTGCGATACTTTTTGTGGCAGCCCCGAGCTTGGTAAAGAGTGGCGGGAGCTCATTTTGAGGACGGCGGATGCTGTTGTTGTGTTTTCATATGTCCCTGCGTGGACACCGTAGCCCCTTTACACTGTTGTCCCAGCTGATACGCCGTTCAGCTGTGACGTTCCAGCGGTGACGTGATCAGCTGCCTACTGTTATGACAGTTGACAGCACCACGCAACGCTCGACACGTTCTGGCGGCTCTGCTGTTGGAGCCATCGTGTTGGCTGTTGAGGAATAAAAGAAGTTATTACCAAGCCTTCTTATTTCGTTTATTCAACAATTTTGGTGACGAGGGCCAACACGAGAACCCACGGACGGAAATCTATAATGAACTTTTTGAAAATATAATAATTGAAGAATAAATCCCTGAGAAGTTATTCCTTTGCTCATTCGTGGTGTACTGTATGACGAATTCTCAAAAAGGTCAGTGATCTGCACATTTCTGTGAAATCCAACAAGTGTTGCAACACTACGAAATTTAAGAACTACCGAGTGTTTTGGTTTGACCACAGTTGGTTATTCCTTTTCGACATTCTTGTCCAGCAGCGGTTTTGGAAAATTTGAATATTTGAAGTGATCAGAGACTACATACTTTATGTTTCCAAAGACTGTGAAGCTTGTGTCAACCGTTACCTGAAAACCGAAAAAACTACCTGTAAATCGTGAGCTGGTTTCGTCTTTCAAGTATTACTTCATGGACATTGCTGAAAACGATCGTCAGTGTTATGCTACGGTATGAGGTAAATGCAGCTCCAACGGCATCAACTGTCAGTTTCCAACGACTTTACAGCTGATCAACTGACATTCACCATCATTCATGTGCGCATGTGCAGCTTTTGCAATGATACGACGTCGCCGCGACGTATTGGATAGAGAGTCAGCGGTCTAGTCGACGCACGTAAACGTGGAAGCCATTTTGGATTTTTTTTTCTCTTCTCAATACCACCCTTCACCGTGCGCGTATTGCTGCAGTGCTTTGTGGTCAGATCTGATTGTCGCAGGCATCGCGCACCGGACTACAGGTAACTGACTTCCAGTGCGTTCACTTGCCTTGCGCGTTGTTAACACTTCGCGCGAAGATTGACTTAGTGAAACATCACAGGCATCGCGCACCGGACTTTTTTTTTATATTCTCTCTGCGTGTTTATTTGCTTTGCGCTCAGCTCACGCATCTGGCAGAAAGTAAATTGAAGGAAGTATTGACACTTATGAACCTGTTTCTTTCCCCTATGTCAGTGACAATAGTTTTTCTGTACCTGAGATTCAAAGGATCTTATGCACACATGTATGATATCTTCCCAGGAGTTTGATGGACCATTCTTAAAATACGGGGAACAACATTTACAACGCAACTTTTGCAACGCACTACACTTACAACGCATTTTTTACAACGTAACATCCATTACAACGCATTCCATTACATAGCATGACGCATTTTTAAAAACTACCTTTACAACGCATTCCATTACATCGCATACTACCTTTACAACGCATACCATTACAACGCATAATATTACACTACACTGTCCAACACTTACCCTACTGTTGCACCCCCTGGAGTTAGAATAGTAATTTTTACCCCTATACTATCCAACACTTTCCCTACTGTTGCACCCCCTGGAGTTAGAATAGTAATTTTTACCCCTATACTATCCAACACTTACCCTACTGTTGCACCCCCTGGAGTTAGAATAGTAATTTTTACCCCTATACTATCCAACACTTACCCTACTGTTGCACCCCCTGGAGTTAGAATAGTAATTTTTACCCCTATACTATCCAACACTTTCCCTACTGTTGCACCCCCTGGAGTTAGAATAGTAATTTTTACCCCTATACTATCCAACACTTACCCTACTGTTGCACCCCCTGGAGTTAGAATAGCAATTTGTACCCCTATACTATCCAACACTTACCCTACTGTTGCACCCCCTGGAGTTAGAATAGTAATGTTTACCCCTATACTATCCAACACTTACCCTACTGTTGCACCCCCTGGAGTTAGAATAGCAATTTTTACCCCTATACTATCCAACACTTTCCCTACTGTTGCACCCCCTGGAGTTAGAATAGTAATTTTTACCCCTATACTATCCAACACTTACCCTACTGTTGCACCCCCTGGAGTTAGAAAAGTAATTTTTACCCCTATACTATCTAATACTTACCTTAAATGCAATTTAATATTATGCGTTGTAATGGTATGCGTTGTAAAGGTAGTATGCGATGTAATGGAATGCGTTGTAAAGGTAGTTTTTAAAAATGCGTTGTAGTGTCATGCTATGTAATGGAATGCGTTGTAATGGATGTTGCGCTGTAAAAAATGCGTTGTAAGTGCATGCGTTGTAAAAGTGTGCGTTGTAACGACATACATCCTTAAAATACACAGGGTTTTGTGAATTTCTTTCTCTAAGGACACATAGCCGGTACATCATTCAGATTTTTTTTTTGTGAGTTACACAAACTTGGTGAACTATTCATAAGACAGACACTTTTCTACTTACCTTGCTTGTGAAGTCTAAACATGGCATCTGTCTGCATTTGGAACCTATCTCCACCAGAAACCTTCTTGCGTGGGGGTGGCGAGCCGACTTTAAAGTGGGAAGAATGGAGGGAGTATTTTCTAAATTATATTTCGACTTTGGAGGAGGACGACGAAGTCAAGCCAGAGAAAAAGTACAAGATGCTAATGCATTGTCTAGGTGCTGGTGGCATAAAGGTATACAACTCCATTAACAAAAAAATAAGAGCGGAAAATGAGGGTGATGTTTTTCAAAATGCAATAGATGATTTGAATACGTATTATAAACCCACCATTTGTGTAGGTGTGGATCGCTACAAGTTCTTTCACAGAAAGCAAGGCAAGGAAGAATCTATTGATGATTATGTGTCGGTGTTAAAGACTCTTGCAATTAATTGTCGTTTTGGCGCACTGCACGATGAATTTATCCGGGACCAGATTGTTATGCAGGGTTCCAATGAAAATATCCAAGACAATTTGTGTGCCAAGGGTGAATACCCATTGCAAAATATTATCGACATAGCTCGCAAGGCTGAACTGACTGGGCGTTGTGCCAAAGCAATTCTCTCCGAAGAAAAAGAGAAGAAAAGCTGTGAGAGTGTAAGCAAAGTAAGTGACCATAAAAGTACTATGAAACAAAACTGGAACAAGGGTGGTCAAAAGACACCTAATCAAAAGCATGAAACTAAAATCTGGGGGCGCTGTTATAGGTGTGGCAGCGCGTACCACCTGGCTAATGACTTAAAATGCCCAGTGCGAGAAGTGAAATGTACAAATTGTGGGCTGAAAGGACATTTTTCGAAAGCTTGCAACAGACGCAAAACTAAACAGGTGAAAATAGTTGCTGAGGATAGTGAAATTACACAGGATGTGTCTGAAGATGATGACATGAACATGTTTGTCCTCAACATTGAGGATGGGAATAATGGTAAGAGTGCATATGTGAGTGCTACCAAAACGAAAAAACCCATTTGCAAAATGACCATCGGTGGCATAAACATTAGTATAGTCGCTGATTCAGGCTCGCCCTACACCATTGTCAATGAAAAGGTGTGGATAGAAAAATTTAAAGACAGATTGGGAGATAAACTATGCAAACCTGACATAGTGATAAAATCCTTCACAGGTGAGCCCATTGAAGTGCGTGGTTACCGAGCCCTTATGTTTGCCTACAAAGGTAGGGAGTCAACGTGTAAACTCTATGTAGCAAAAGTTGGGCCATCTGTTCTGGGGTGGATGGACCAGGGTGAACTTGGAATTATCCTGGATCCCAGAAAGCAGGACCCCGTACTGATAGTAGCTGAGCAAGAAGGATTGAGTGAAAATTTATGTCAAGAATTTCCGCAGGTCTTCAGCAAGAAGATAGGTACACTTAAGGGGTACCAGCATAAAATCAAATTGAAACCAATCACCACTCCAGTAGTTCATAAGGTAAGAAACATATCTTTTGCCATCAAAAGAGAAGTCAAGGAACAACTCAATAATCTGCTAGGTGAAGGTATAATTGAGAAGGTGGAAGCCTCAGAATGGGTCGCGCCTTTAGTAGTCGCTAAACGACCAAATGGCAAATTAAGATTGTGTGTTGACCTGCGCGATCTAAATAAAAACATCGGGGTTGAACAGTACCCACTGCCCAAGATTAATGAGATGCTAACCACGACTAAAGGTGTAAGATGGTTTTCAACAATCGATCTGAAGTCGGCTTACCACCAAGTGCCGCTTCACAAAGACAGTAAAAAACTCACCACATTCATTACGCCATTTGGATGCTACCTGTTTACACGAGTACCTTTTGGTTTGGCGTCTGCAGCCGCAATGTTTCAAAGATTAATGCATAATTTGTTTGATGCATGAAGACATTTTGATCTTTCAAGATGACATATTAGTCATGGGTAGAACAAAAGATGAACATGACAAGAAAGTGAGACAGGTACTTGAAATATTGAACGTTAAAGATTTGACTGCTGAGTATAACAAATGTAATTTTGGTTGCAACTCAGTCAACTACCTTGGTCATCAGATAACTGGTGATGGCATTAGCCCAAAGAAAGAACTAATGGATGCCATCAAGAACTCACCAGTTCCCACCAACAAAGATGAACTGAGATCATTTCTGGGAATGGTGGAATTCTATGCGAGATTTATTAGGAATTTTTCACACAAAACGTATGACTTGAGGCAACTCCTAAAATTGAAGAACAGATTCATTTGGTCGGAAGACTGTGACCGGGATTTCAGAAACATAAAGGAAGATATGTGCGCAGCAGTACCCTCAAGGGTTTTGATACGTCTCTTGGAAGCTTTGTAACAACGGATGCAAGCAACAAGGGGTTGGGTGCTGTCCTTACGCAAAAAGACTCCAAAGGTGTAGAGTACACCATAGCCTTTGCGTCACGCTCTTTCACCACCTCTGAGGAAAATTTTCAGTGATAGAGCGAGAAGCGTTGGCGTGTGTGTGGGCTTTAGAACACTTCAGGCATTTTGTGTGAGGCCGCAAAGTCACATT
Organism: Triturus cristatus; assembly: GCF_964204655.1. Taxonomy (NCBI): domain Eukaryota; kingdom Metazoa; phylum Chordata; class Amphibia; order Caudata; family Salamandridae; genus Triturus; species Triturus cristatus. The sequence goes on from NC_140579.1 coordinate 191,455,610, forward strand.
ATGTACTGACCACAAACCGTTGACAAAGGTTTTCACCACCAAAGGTTTGTACACAGCTTCACCACGTCTAGCAAGACTTTCTGTCCGCCTTTTTGATTTCATTTATGAAATCGAATATGTTCCCGGAATCAAAAATGTTGTCGCAGACTTCCTAAGTAGGATGCCAGTGGTACATCCTAGTGAAGATCAACCTACTGAAGTGGAAGAAAATGCAATAGCAGCTGTGTTGGAGCAGGTCTGTGGCATAACCAGGGATGAATGGTTCAGGGAGCAAGAAAATGATTGCACCATTTCTCAAAATGGCCAGAAGTATTGTTCACAAAACATCCTGAGGCATTAAACATCGTGAAATTTATGGATAGTATTTTCTGTCGTGAAGGCCTACCTAAATTAGTTGTAAGTGACAACGGTACCCAATTTACTTCTGAAATTTTCCAAGAGTACATAAAGAAAAACAACATCTGCCACAAGACCACATCTGTCTACTACCCAGCAGGTAATGGGGCAGTTGAGCGATTCAATAGATTAATTGAAGGCATAATACAAATAGCCAATAGCAACGGCTTGCAATGGAAGAGTGAAACTATGAAGACAATTTGGGCATACAGGATCACCCCATGTGAAACAACAGGGCAGAGTCCTTTTGAACTGATGCGGCGAAGGGCACCGTTGTCCAAGGACAATGTAGGCTGGATTAAGGCGGCTAGGAAGGTTGACTGGTCATCAAAATTGGTACAAGATAAGCTTGCTGAGTCACAAGCGAAAGCTAAAGTGTACTACGATAAAACACATGGGAGTAAAGCAGTAGTGCTTAATGAGGGTGACTATGTGAAGGTGAAGAAAAGTGGGCATATCGCAAAAGGTCAAGATAAGTATACCCCGCCGTTCCAGGTCCGTAAAGTATTTTGTAACTCCGCATTACTAAGTGATGGAAAGGTGTGGCATTTTTCAAAATTATCTGCAGTCAAACAATTAATGGAGGGTTCAGATGTCCTCGTTCCAACAGGACCAGGTTACCCAAGCATTGAACCCGGGAACACGGACTTGTGCAAGCAAGTATTTGACTATGATTCTGAAAGTGAGGTTCCAGAGGATCTTACGACCAGTGCTGACCAAGCTGTGGTGACTCCACCTGGTTGGATCGCGATGTCAAGTCCTAAAGGTGACAAAGGTAGACGCAAGTTGCCCAAAACACCGGAACTGGACAATGCCTTGCCAGTAACTACGAGCAGGGCAGGCAGACTCCTGGGTCCACCTGCGAGGTTGAGAGACTTTATTTGTGAGTGAGTCACTCCTCGCTCAGGACCTGTGTTCTTGTTTCTCCCTTCCCTAAGGAGGGGGATGTGTTGTGTTTTCATATGTCCCTGCGTGGACACCGTAGCCCCTTAACACTGTTGTCCCAGCTGATACGCCGTTCAGCTGTGATGTTCCAGCGGTGACGTGATCAGTTGCCTACTGTTATGACAGTTGACAGCTGACCACGCAACGCTCGACACGTTCTGCCAGCTCCGCTGTTGGAGCCATCGTGTTGGCTTTTGAGGAATAAAAGAAGTTATTACTAAGCCTTCTTATTTCGTTTATTCAACAGCTGTCTTCCACTGCCAGCCTTGGGGTGCTTGCTGCGTGGCTGGGAGCCGGGGTGGACTGCCCACCCCCCGGCTGAGCTCCTGTGGCCCGAGACCCCCGACGGCAATCGATGGCGAGATGCCCTGCCACTTGGTCTGCTTGACTGGCTGACCCCAGTCTGCCCTGCAGAGTGTCCTGTGGTGAGTGGCCTGTGGACCGAGGGGTTCCGCCCGAAGGAGCTTGGAGCACGCCGTCCCTTTTCTGCTGGGGCCCATCCTTGCCTGCGGTGTCCCTGGGCCTGGCATTGGGGTTCGTGACGATACCGGAGGTGTTTGAGTAGGAGAGGGAGCCGCTCTGAGGACCTGGCGCTGACCTGCACACACGGCGACTAGAGGTGAGGGTGTTGCCTGGCGTCGACACATCTGTGGTGGACATTGGGGGAAGGCCTGGAGTCCTGCCCCCTTACATACCCCCTCGACCCAGCCCTTGGAGGGGCACCAGGCTGATCTGTTCTGATACCTGCTGAGATTGGCGGCCCCTGAGCCCGTGGGAGACTCGGAGGGGGGCTTCACCAGAGACCTTCGCTGCACGTGACACATGGGGCAACAGCCCCAACTTGGGCAAACTGAGAGCAGCGGCCACAACAACGGTCTACCGCCGGACCTTCTGGGGGGCGCCTCCTTGGATCTGGAGTGAGCCAACTCCGGGAGTGGGAAGCACTGGTCTCCAACGACCTTGGGTGCTTCCTCCATCGTTACTTGGCCCTTATCACCGCTAACCTGTGTCACGAAACGCTGTTGGACCACTCCGCCTGCTCCCGGGTACGCAGTGCTGGGATATGACCTCCACTCGTGCCTAGAGGGACAAAGATCTGAAGATCTGAGATGGCTCACTCATCTTAGAGAACCGCTCCAGGCGGCACAACATAAAAATCCGAGGGATTGCTACTAACGCAGAGGGGGGTGATGTATTCACTTTTGTGAGGGGACTGTTTAACCACGTCTTGGGTAACGCATCAAACTTTAATATCAAGATTGACAGGGCCCACCGGGTGGGGCCCCCCAGGGCTGATAGGGCCGCCCGGCTGATATCCTGATAGGTATCCAAGACTTTCACACTAAAGAGGAAATTCTCCGCAAAGCCAGGTCAATGCACCCGATCGCCTACCATGACCATCGCCCCACCCTCTATCAAGACCTCGCGGCGATCACGCTGCAGAAACGCAGGCTCTTCTGCCCTATCACGTCCCACCTCCACCAATGAGACATTCCATACTCCTGGGGACACCCTTTCCGACTGATTTTTCGTATGGATGGAAAGCAATACCAGCTTCGCTTCCTCGGAAGCTGGCAGGGTCCTTGGGGTTGCCGTCCCGGAGGAGGAGGGGGGGAACCGTGGCTTAGGCACTGCTGCAGAGTCCACACCATCAGGTTGGCGGAGACAATGACACAGGCGACGTTCCAAACGACCAGACCCTGCAGAAATAGCTCTGAATCAAAAGGCGGCCTTGGAGTCCCTACCGGAGGAGCTAGCGAAGACTCAACCCTCATGACTGTAAGCGGGTTTATCTGCTGTTTGTTTTGCTAAGGCGGGAGGCGGGGAGGTGGGTACACTTGGCCACTTTATGGACCCCTTATCGAACTTTTCCGATTCATCCTGGGATGACGGACTTTTAAGTTTCAGATGTTGGCTAGTAGTGATCCTTCCCTTCCCCACGGGGAGGGTTTCTCCCTCAGTTCCGTCCTGGAGCTGTTTACACACTGCTTCTATTCAGAACATTATGGTTCTTATTTAAGTTGGGGTTTCTTCTTATCTTTGTATTTCTATTTTTTCCTTTGGTGTCTTCGTTTCTTTCTCTTTGCGCTTCCCTCCGACCTCCCATCTCTGCAGACACCGGCTCTTGCGCTGGCGACAAGTGTCCGATGCCCTGCTGCGATTGCGCGCTCGACCCTGCTCTGGGCCACGCACACTCTCAACAAATGATTTCCCCCCGCTGTAGATGCCTCCCCATAGTTTGAAAGTCCTTACGTTAAATGTGAGGGGACTTAACAATCCCGCTAAACGCAGCGCGATCTTGGCTTATTTGGAGAGTTCCGGGGCTGACGTCTGTTTGTTACAGGAAATGCACTTGCTGGCCAAGGACTGCCACAGACTTCGATCCCAGGCTTTTCTGATTCAGTTCTTCTCCTCGGGACCCTCGAAGCCTGCTGAAGTGGCGATTCTGATATCTAGGGATTTTAAAGGGAAAGTGGTGCAAAAAGAGGCTGAAATTAAGGGCAGGCTCCTCACATACCAACTCACGATTGGGGGCTAGACATTGATCCTAGGGTCTATCTATGCCCCTAACGAGGGGCAGGAGCGGTTTCTCCATGAAGCGCTCACTGAGGCTACGGCTACACCGGAGCGCAGGTTACTCTTGGGAGGGGATCTCAATCTCATCCTTAATAATGAGCTAGACAGGTCGGTGTGGCCCCTCGGCCAAGTGGGCTCCCTTTCTCGAGCTGGTCTTGCTAGGCGGGGTGACTTAGGCTTGATAGATTTGTGGAGGGACCTCCATCCAAGTGCTAGAGAATACTCTTATTACTCGAGCGCCCACAAGACTTACGCCCGGTTAGACTACTTTATGGGCACCAAGATGATTAGGGACAACACACTCTCTTCTGATATCCTCGTGGCCGCCCTATCGGATCATGCCCCGGTGGTAATTACCTTGGCTCTGCCCCCTGTTTGGCCCCCTACCAGACGGTGGCGCTTCCGTGACACCCTCTTACATCGTGCAGACACGGTTGCCCAGATCCAACACGCGCTCCATGATTATCTCTCTCATAATGACAATGCTGACACTCCCATTTTCACTCGATGGGAAGCCCTGAAAGCGGTGGTCAGGGGTGCAATCATCACTGTCTCGTTGGCCGATAATGCAGAATGGAAGTGCAAAAGGGAGGATCTCACACAGAAATTTCACGAGTTAGAGCTTATCCATCAAAGGACTGGAGCACCGGGTATCTGGTGTCAGCTGAAAGCAGCAAGAACGCAGCTCGCTGCCATAGATCGGGATAAAGCAGAATACGCGGCTCTCCGTCTGCGACACTCCTTTTATGTAGGCGGCGACAAATGCGGACGGCTCCTAGCACATAAGCTACGGGAATCTTGGCTGCGCGACGGGGGTACAAGAAATTACTGATCAAACGGGCCAGGTACACACTGACGACGCTGTTATAGCTGAGACGTTCCGCGATTTGTACGCTCATCTGTACGATGCACAGCGTCTGCGGTCGACTACCATGAACACTTATCTGAATCAAGCCACACTCCCCTGCCTGGCACAGGCTGACGACTTTGAGTAGGAGATTCGCCCGAAGGAAGTAATCTCGGCCATCTCGCGACTAAAAATTGCTAAATCACCTGGCCCAGATGGCTACACGGCAGCCTTTTATAAACTGTTTTGTCCCACACTAACCCCTCTTCTCATGCGCCTCTTCAACTCCTTCTCTTCTTCGGGAGCGATTACCCCTTCCATGCTTCAGGCGGATATAGTAGTTATCCACAAGCCCGGTAAGGATAAGAAACTTTGTGCGGCATACCGGCCTATCTCTCTTTTAAACATCGACCTGAAGCTCTACACCAGCATCCTTGCGACTCGCCTAGCTCCCTACTTGCCTGGGTTAATCGACCCCGACCAAGCAAGGTTTATTCCCGACCAGTGACAAAACGAAACGGGTGCGTCACCTCATTGAAAAAGCCTCCCGAATCCCGGGTGACTATATACTCCTTGCCATCGATGCTGAAAAGGCATTTGACCGCGTGCACTGACTCTAACTGGAGCAAGTGCTGTCCCGTTTTGGCTTGGGGGTAAGGATGAGAACCCGTATCCATAATTGCTACCGGAGCCCTGCGGCTGTGGAGCGAGCGAACAGACAATCATCCACCCCCTTTCCCATCCACAAAGGCAAAGGTGTCTGTGAACACCCTGGGATTCCGTGAATACGCTTTGGCAGTGACACCCACACCATTAGTTTGTATGCGGACGATGTTCTGGTCACTGTGACGGAACCTGCCTTGGGCACCTTCTTGGAGGAACTGGACTCCTTTGAGGGGGCGTCCAGGTTTAAAGTTAATATCACCAAGTCCACTGCCCTAAACCTTTCCATGCCACGCCAGATGCTGGCAGAACTGCAGTCATGCCACCCCCTACAGTGGTCTGTCGATATGATCCCTTATTTGGGGATCCAGCTAGCCCCTACACTACAGGCGACGAGGGTGGCCAACTATACCATCCTGCAGTCTCTCATTTGTGCGGATCTGCGACGTTGGAAACACTTCCTAATCTCTTGGCTTGGCCGTGTTGCCGCAGTCAAGATGACGATCCTCCCCAAACTTCTCTACCTATTTCAAACGCTCCCTCTGCAACTCCCCACCGGCTGGCTCCAGCGAGTGCAGACGGAACTCTCTCAATTTATCTGCCAAGGTCACAAACCGAGGATGAAACGGCTGGTCAGTTTCCTCCCCCCAGATGAGGGGGGCATAGGGATACCTGATCTCGTGTTGTACTACAGGGCCACGCAACTCCGGCACTTGGTGGAGTGGAGCCGAGCCGAGTCCGAAAAACACTGACTATTTCAGGACTGGGCTATAGCAGCCACCTCCTTGATGAAAATCCCTTTCCTTCGAAAGACCCAATGCCCCCTAAACCTCTATGCCTCTCACATAACTCGCACAACTCTGTTGGTCTGGGACCAGACGAACAGGCGACACGGACTGATGACCTTCCCTTCCCCGCTCACCCCTCTTTTCGGCAACTCAGACTTCGGACCGAGGATGGGTGAGACCTCCTTCCCTCTGTGGAGAACCACCGACTGCCGTGCGCTAAGTCCCCTTTACGACGCCGAAGGAGTAGTACCCTTCACACAGCTACGTATAGATTACGGTCTCCCGGAATCTGAGCTCCTGCACTATTTGCAGCTCCGGCATTGGGCTTTACACCCAGACACTAGACCACAGGCCCATAGACACCTCACTCAGTATGAGAGATGGCTAATCCCGCTACACTCACACCTACCATGCAGGGCGGGCCTGATAGGAGAGGGACCTGGGTCGTGATCTCACTAGCAAAGAATGGGAGGGGATCTGTTATAGGGCGCAACATACTGCGACTCACGTAGGCTTTACCGAAACCTTCACCAAGCTTGCATACTATTGGTATTACACTCCTGAGCGCATGCATCGCATCGACAGCGCATATAGCCAGGTCTGTTCGAGAGGGTGTGGGAAGGTGGGGACACTCGTCTATCTCCTATGGGAATGTGAACACCTGACACACTATTGGACCCAGGTGCTTGACGACGTCGACAAGTGTTTAGATACAGAGATCCCCTGACCCCCAGAGTACGTGCTTCTGGGGGTCTCCAACCCGCTCACCTACCCGCTGAAATCCATGAGGGGGAACAAATGGCCCTTGCGTTGGGCTCTGCCACACAAAGCATTTTCACCTATTGGAAATCTACACATACTCCAACACTCACAGGGTGGCTCCACCAATTATGGCACATTTTGGGCATGGAGATCTCGCTCACCGCGGCTCAGGCTTTAATGATCTATGGCAGCTGTTAGACCTGGCATCTTTGGCGTGGTTACCCCTGACTTTTTGCCTCTACCTCCTGTGTTTTTTGATGCTACGCTGGATTTCGTTTTTGCTGGTTTAGATGCTTTGGGCACTTTGCCACTGCTGATCAGTGTCAAAGTGCAAGTGCTCCCTTGGTAAATTGTTGTATTGATTGGTTATCCATGATTGGGATATTTGTTTCACCTGTTAGCCCCTAGTAAAGTGCACTGCGTGTGCCAGGGCTGGTGATTCAAATGCTACTAGTGGGCTGCAGCACTGATTGTGCCACCCACAGAAGTAGCGCTAAAATGATGTCTTAGGCCTGCTTGCAGTGCCTATGTGCAGTCCAGGACTGCCATGTCGACCTGGCCAGTGCACCCACTGACCAGGCCTTATCCTTCCCTTTCTGTACATGTCAGGCATCCCTATGGTGGCCCTAGGTACCCCCCTGGGCTGGGTGCAGTGTATCTGAAAGGTAGGGCATGTACTGAGGTGTGTAACATGCCCTGGTAGTGAATTACAGCCATTTACGTTTTTCACTGCTGAGAGGCTATCTTGCCCATAGGATAGAATGGGGAAGGCTGTTTACATGCCTATCTTCCCATAAGGGCAAGATAGAAAATCCAAGTTTGGTATCTCTGTGTTCAGAATTTAATTATACATCTTTTTAGCAAGATGGTTTTTAAATTCACTGTGTGAGAATAGCACTTTTTTAGAAAGTAGCTATTCTCCTGTTTAACCTTCCTGTGTGCCTGTGTGCTGGTTGGCTGACTGGTGTCATGTGATGGGCTAGGTAGCTCCAGGAGCCTGGATGAGTCAGCAGCAGGGTGAATAGGGAGATCTGCTTTAGATGGGTGGGAGGAGTAGTCCCTGGGTTTGAATAGGGCTGCCCCTGACAAACACAATGCTGGCTCCACCCCTTGCTGGCCAGGCTGAGGACTCTGCCTCTGCTGGCACAAAGAAGGCTCCACCTCCTGCTGAGCGTCTAACGACCCTGCCCCTCACTCTGAAAGGAACCAGGTGCTCCAGAGCAGAGCACACCCAGGAACCGGTTTGAGCAGGGGAATCCCCCCACTGGAACAAAGAGAGACAAAGCCTTGGAGGGGTATAAGAAGAGGACCCCAGACACCTAAAACTTTAGATCACTTTGGAACTAAGAAGAAACCTCTGCCAAGGAGAAAGCTGAAAGGACTGAAGAGGAGAAGACTGCCTGCTTGCTGTTTTGCTTTGCTGCCAAGGAGAGGGGAAGGACTTTGCTGTGTCCCCTTCTTTTGATTCTGATCTCCAAGGGCCTGAGAAGAGCTGGCTCCCTGTTAAGAAGTCCCAGGAACAAAAGGACTTCACCACCAGCTCCCCTGGAACTCTGCTGAGAGAGTTCTGACCTGCCTTGGAGTGCTTGCCCAGTCTTGGGGCCTCAGGAGGTCGTTTTGCTGTGTTTGGGAGCTGGGAAGCAGAAGCGTGAAAAAGAGTAACTGGTACCCAACGCATCATCCGATTGCGTGTCGCAAGAACGAGAGTGCGTGGAAAATTTCATCTCGGCACCATCGCAACACGCAGGGTCTCCGCATCGCCGAGTGCGTCGAGCATCGTCCCGAAGCGTGAAGATTCCTGGCATTGCAAGGGTCGTCGCAGAACCAGTTTGCGAATCGCACCACTGCCGGTGCGTGAAAGTCTCCAGTCGCTGCGTGCGTCGACGCAGAGTCCCGTCCCGTGGCGCATCGAGAGTTGCGGCGCCAGAAGGCAACGCTGCGCCACGCATCGCACCACGTCGAAGAGTGTTGCATCGAACCTGTGCGTGAAGCTTCCCCCTAAGAAACCTACGCAACGTAGGCCAAAGTCATCGCATCCTCCCCTTACAGATCGGAGCCGGCGCATCCACCTCTGCTGCGTGAAGCAGGGCTGCTGCAAAGCCTCCCCAGGATCTCAGGAGTATTGCATCGCCTTGCAAGCTTCCTTGTTATAGCTTTTGGGAACCTTATTGCAACTACAGGTACTGTTGGGCACGAAAATGTCGCATTTTGTGCATTGAGAGTCGCATTGTGCAGGACACTGACTTTTACATCCTGGAGTACTTTCTGCAAACTCTTGAACTATCTTTAAAGTAACCTTTTTGCATTATATGTTGGTTTGTCTGTAGTATTTGGTCTTGTGAAGTTTTTAGTAAAGATACCTTATTTTTCTAAAACTGGTGTGGAGTAAATCTGTGGTGTTTTCACTGTGTTACTGTGAGTGTTAGTACAAATACTTTACACATTGCCTTTGATAGCCTAGACTGCTCAGGCCAAGCTACCTAGAGGGTGAGCAGGGGTTATCTTAACAGTGTATCCCCCTTTCCCTGACTAGAAGCAAGGGTCCCTACTTGGACAGTGGTACCTACCCTGCCAACTAGAGACCCCCAGATCTAACATTGGTGGTCAGTGGTGAGGATTGAACTTGTATTTGTACTTGACCCACAGTAATTGGTGTACATCACTAGTTTAAGTGCAGACCAATAGACAACCACATACTATATTTTTTTTCTTGATTCTATTTTTGAGTAACTCTTCAAGAGCATCATGTCTCAGGTGGCAACAAGTGAGAAGGCAGAAGTGGAGTTTTCCATTACGGAGTTGTATTCGTACGGAGTGGTAGCACTCAAGCAATTCTGCAAAGACCGTGGTTGCACCTTTAAAAGCGGAGCTAGAAAGGATGAGCTCCAAAAAGTCTTGAAGGCCTGGTGGGAGGCCCAAGAGGAGGATGATGCAGATGAAGAGGATGGTTTTTCTCCCCAAGATCTGCCCGTGGGCAGAACAGTCTCAAGGGCTGGCAGCTCCCATTCCAGTAGGGGGCTCACTCCAGAGGAGTTGGAGGAGAAACAAAGGGTGAGAGACCATGAAATGGAAAAAATGAAAATGAAAATGGAAATGGCAAAGGAGGAGAAAAAGAATGCCCTTGCTTTTGAGGAAAGAAAATTGCTTTTGGCTCATGAGTTGAGCATGAAGGAGCTGGACATCAAGGCCAAGCAGGTGGAGTTCAAATGGTGGCAGCGCACAGCCGGTGCAGGGGGGTAAAGTATATATCCCCAAAGATTTAGTGCAGAATTATAACAGGAGTGAGGATATCTATGCCTGGTTCACATCGTATAAGATTGCATTGAGGATGAATGGTGTGCCTGAACAGCATTGGGGGGCGGGCCTGTGGAAACATTTTGAGGCTTCTGGGAGGAGTGCTCTAGAGCCCTTAGAATTAGCAGGTACCATGACCTATCCCAATATGAAGGAGGCCCTATGTCTCAGGTATGGACTTACTCCAGAGCAGTATAGACTGCAGTTTAGGAACTCCAAGAAGAAAGAGTCTGAGACTTGGATGGAGTGTGTGAATCTGTACTCGCGGGCACTGGAAGGTTGGATGAAGGGCAGCAAGGTAACTGATTATAAGGGGTTGTTACATTTAATTAGTTGGGAGCACTTGAGTAGTCTATGTGTTCCAGAGCTGCGCCAGCATCTTTTAGATAGCAAGTTGACGGACCCCATTGAGCTTGCTAAGGAGGCGGACCGCTGGACCAGTACCAGGGTCCACAGAGGAATTGTGGGTACCATTGCCAAAGGTGGGCAGGGTCCCCAGCAGAAGAGTGGGGGGGACAAGGGTAACCAAAAGGAGTTCTCACAAGGGCCCCAAAATAGTTCCCAGGGTAACCAGTCCCAGCCCCCCAAGTCAAAACCCAAACCAACCTGGCCCCCTAAGGGCAGGTCGGATAACAAGGGTCCCATTAGGTGTTATCACTGTCAAGAATTGGGTCACAAGTCTCCTGTGTGTCCCAAGAAATCCCAGGCACCCTCTGGTGTTCCAACCCCGGGTATAGCTAGTGTAGCTTTTGGTGGGGATTTAATTTCTAGCGATTTGGAGGGTTTAGCAGTTATGTCCCTTGTCTCTTTAGGAGACACAGAGATGGTCCAGGAAACCCCTGTCCCTGATAACACTAAGAAGTACAGGCAGTGGGTGACCATCAATGGGAGGAGGGTGGAGGCTCTCAGGGACACTGGAGCCAGTGTGACTACGGTCAGGTGTCAGTGGGTCCCTGAGGAGCTGGTCATTCCAGACGTACTTCACCCAGTAGTGTCAGCTGACAACTCTGTGCGCCTTTGCAAGGTGGCACATGTTCCCTTTGAGTGGGGGGGTGGTCTCGGGTCCTCTCAGAGTTGTTGTGAGTCCATCCATGCCGGTAGACTGTCTGCTAGGTAATGACCTGGAGAGTTCCCCATGGAGGGAGGTGGAACGCCAGGCTCATTTGGAGATGTTGGGTTTGCCTGAGTGGGTCTGTGTGACCACCCGGTCCATGGCAGCCAGACAGGGTTGTGAAGCAGACCTGGAGCCTGAAACAGTGGCCCAGGTCCCTGCCAGAAAGAGGAAGGGCAAGGGGCGTGGTGCGTCCACCCCCACTGTTCCCACGGTCCAGGAAGGAGCAGAACCTACGGGGGATGCCCTGGAGCCTACAGGGGAACAGGTAGCTGAGCTGGGTGACATACCCGAGCTGACCCATTGGCAGCAAGAGGGTGGTCCCTCCAGAGAGGAGTTCTGCCGTGCGCAGAAGACATGCCCTACTCTTGAAGGTCTGCGGCACCAGGCTACAGACCAGGCAGCAGGTGCTGATCCGAAGAACTTTTTTCTCTACTGGGAGAATGACTTGTTGTACAGTGAGCCTAGGTTTGCTGAGCCCAGTGGATCACGTACCCTGGTGGTACCCGCAGGGTTCAGAGACTTCCTACTGGGTCTGGCTCACGACGTGCCGCTTGCAGGACATCTCGGGAAGGACAAGACCCGACAAAGGCTTGCCACCCACTTTTACTGGCCCGGGATGAAGACGGACGTCGCTTCCTTCTGTAAATCATGCCAGACTTGCCAGGCAAGTGGCAAGGCTGGAGGAAAATGCAAAGGCCCTCTCCAGCCTTTTCCTGTAGTGAGCACCCCTTTCGAGCGGGTGGGGATAGATATTGTGGGGCCACTGGACCCCAGGACCGCCTTAGGCAACAGGTTCATCCTGGTGGATCATGCCACCCGGTACCCGGAGGCTATCCCTCTCAGGACAACCACAGCCCCGGTGGTGGGCCGTGCGTTGATGGGGATCTTTTCCCGTGGGGGTTTCCCCAAAGAGGTGGTATCTGACCGGGGTACCAACTTCATCTCCAGGTATATGAAGTCTCTGTGGGAGGAGTGTGGGGTAACTTATAAGTTCACCACTCCTTACCACCCTCAAGGAAATGGGTTGGTTGAAAGGTTCAACCGGACCCTGAAGGGCATGATCATGGGGCTGACGGAGCCCATGAGACGGAAGTGGGACGTCTTTTTGCCATGCCTATTATTTGCCTACAGGGAGGTACCACAAAAGTCTCTGGGGTTCAGTCCCTTTGAGCTTTTGTACGGGCACCCTGTTAGAGGACCTCTCAGTCTGGTGAAGGAGGGTTGGGAGAAATCCCCTGGGAAAACCCCCCAGGATGTGTTCAGCTATGTGCTGGCCATCCGCAACCAGACACAGCGCTTCCGGGCCCTCGCTCAGGCGAACCTGGAAGCCAGCCAGGATGAGATGAAGAGGTGGTATGACCAGCATACCACTCTGATGGAATTTCAACCTGGGCAGATGGTGTGGGTGATGGCGCCAGTGGAGCCTTGCGCGCTCCAAAACAAGTGGACTGGGCCATATGAGGTGGTGGAGCGCAAGAGTGAGGTGACCTACCTGGTCAACTTGCGATCTCCCAGGAACCCCATGAGGGTCCTACACGTGAACCGCCTCAAACCCCATTTTGAGAGGTCTGAAATAACAATTCTACTTGCTACAGATGCAGGGATGGAGGAGGATAGCGATCCTCTTCCTGACCTCCTGGAAGCTAAGGAGCAAGATGGGTCAGTGGATGGAGTGGTCCTCTCGCCCACCCTGACCCCAGAACGGCAGAGGGACTGTCGCCATGTGCTGGGTCAGTTTGCATCTCTGTTCTCCCTGACCCCCGGTATCACCAACTGGTGTGTCCATGACGTGGACACGGGAGATAGCATGCCTGTGAAACAGAAGTTTTATCGGGTGGCTGACAAGGTCAGGGCCAGCATCAAGAAGGAGGTTTCTAAGATGTTGGAGCTAGGGGTGATTGAGCCCTCCAGCAGCCCCTGGGCTAGCCCAGTGGTACTCGTACCGAAAGCTGCTGCGCCAGGTGCCACTCCAGAACTTAGGTTTTGTGTGGACTACCGTGGGCTCAATGCTGTCACGAAGACTGACGCACACCCCATCCCCAGAGCTGATGAGCTCGTGGATCGGTTGGGAGCTGTCAACTACCTCAGTACGTTTGATTTAACTTCTGGGTACTGGCAGATTGCCTTAACTGATGGGGCCAAGGAGAGGTCTGCGTTTTCAACGCCAGAGGGGAACTTCCAGTTCCGTGTCATGCCCTTTGGGTTGAAGAACGCCCCTGCCACATTCCAGAGACTGGTCAACCAGGTACTGTCCGGGCTGGAGAAATTCAGCGCCGCATATCTGGATGACATCGCTGTGTTCAGCTCCACTTGGGAAGAACACTTGCAACACCTCTGCACAGTGTTGAAGGCTCTGCATAGTGCAGGCCTCACTATCAAGGCCAGTAAGTGCCAGATAGGGCAGGGTTCGGTGGTGTATTTGGGACACCAGGTAGGAAGCGGCCAGGTGGCGCCCCTACAAGCCAAGATAGATACCATCCGGGCTTGGGAACCCCCCAAAACCCAGACAGCGGTGAGAGCCTTCTTAGGACTCACCGGGTACTATCGCCGTTTTGTCAAGGGGTATGGCACCATTGTGGCTCCCTTGACAGAACTAACTTCCAAGAAGTTACCGAAGAAAGTGATTTGGACCAGTGCCTGCCAAGAAGCTTTTGATGCCCTGAAGGAGGCCATGTGTACAGCACCTGTACTCAAGGCGCCTGACTTCTCCAAGGAATTCATAGTGCAGACAGACGCTTCTGAGCATGGAGTGGGAGCGGTGCTCTCACAACTAAATGATGAGGACTTGGACCAACCTGTAGCTTTCATTAGTAGGAGGCTACTTCCCAGGGAACAGAGGTGGAGTGCGATTTAAAGGGAAGCTTTTGCTGTGGTCTGGGCGCTGAAGAAGTTGAGACCCTACTTGTTTGGGACTCACTTCCGGGTTCAGACGGACCACAGGCCCCTCAGATGGTTGATGCAGATGAGGGGTGAGAATCCTAAGCTGTTGAGGTGGTCCATTTCCCTACAGGGGATGGACTTTACGGTGGAACACCGCCCCGGTACAGAACACGCCAACGCTGATGGTCTGTCCAGGTTTTTCCGCCTTAGCGATGAGAACTCCCAAGAGGGTGGGTAGTTCTCCCCACTTTCAGCTGGAGGGGACACGTGTTAGACCTGGCATCTTTGGTGTGGTTACCTCTGACTTTTTGCCTCTACCTCCTGTGTTTTTTGATGCTATGCTGGATTTCGTTTTTGCTGGTTTAGATGCTTTGGGCACTTTGCCACTGCTGATCAGTGTCAAAGTGCAAGTGCTCCCTTGGTAAATTGTTGTATTGATTGGTTATCCATGATTGGGATATTTGTTTCACCTGTTAGCCCCTAGTAAAGTGCACTGCGTGTGCCAGGGCTGGTGATTCAAATGCTACTAGTGGGCTGCAGCACTGATTGTGCCACCCACAGAAGTAGCGCTAAAATGATGTCTTAGGCCTGCTTGCAGTGCCTATGTGCAGTCCAAGACTGCCATGTCGACCTGGCCAGTGCACCCACTGACCAGGCCTTATCCTTCCCTTTCTGTACATGTCAGGCCTCCCTATGGTGGCCCTAGGTACCCCCCTGGGCTGGGTGCAGTGTATCTGAAAGGTAGGGCATGTACTGAGGTGTGTAACATGCCCTGGTAGTGAATTACAGCCATTTTCGTTTTTCACTGCTGAGAGGCTATCTTGCCCATAGGATAGAATGGGGAAGGCTGTTTACATGCCTATCTTCCCATAAGGGCAAGATAGAAAATCCAAGTTTGGTATCTCTGTGTTCAGAATTTAATTATACATCTTTTTAGCAAGATGGTTTTTAAATTCACTGTGTGAGAATAGCACTTTTTAGAAAGTAGCTATTCTCCTGTTTAACCTTCCTGTGTGCCTGTGTGCTGGTTGGCTGACTGGTGTCATGTGATGGGCTAGTTGGCTCCAGGAGCCTGGATGAGTCAGCAGCAGGGTGAATAGGGAGATCTGCTTTAGATGGGTGGGAGGAGTAGTCCCTGGGTTTGAATAGGGCTGCCCCTGACAAACACAATGCTGGCTCCACCCCCTGCTGGCCAGGCTGAGGACTCTGCCTCTGCTGGCACAAAGAAGGCTCCACCTCCTGCTGAGCGTCTAACGACCCTGCCCCTCACTCTGAAAGGAACCAGGTGCTCCAGAGCAGAGCACACCCAAGAACCGGTTTGAGCAGGGGAATCCCCCCACTGGAACAAAGAGAGACAAAGACTTGGAGGGGTATAAGAAGAGGACCCCAGACACCTAAAACTTTAGATCACTTTGGAACTAAGAAGAAACCTCTGCCAAGGAGAAAGCTGAAAGGACTGAAGAGGAGAAGACTGCCTGCTTGCTGTTTTGCTTTGCTGCCAAGGAGAGGGGAAGGACTTTGCTGTGTCCCCTTCTTTTGATTCTGATCTCCAAGGGCCTGAGAAGAGCTGGCTCCCTGCTAAGAAGTCCCAGGAACAAAAGGACTTCACCACCAGCTCCCCTGGAACTCTGCTGAGAGAGTTCTGACCTGCCTTGGAGTGCTTGCCCAGTCTTGGGGCCTCAGGAGGTCGTTTTGCTGTGTTTGGGAGCTGGGAAGCAGAAGCGTGAAAAAGAGTAACTGGTACCCAACGCATCATCCGATTGCGTGTCGCAAGAACGAGAGTGCGTGGAAAATTTCATCGCGGCACCATCGCAACACGCAGGGTCCCCGCATCGCCGAGTGCGTCGAGCATCGTCCCGAAGCGTGAAGATTCCTGGCATTGCGAGGGTCGTCGCAGAACCAGTTTGCGAACCGCACCACTGCCGGTGCGTGAAAGTCTCCAGTCGCTGCGTGCGTCGACGCAGAGTCCCGTCCCGTGGCGCATCGAGAGTTGCGGCGCCGGAAGGCAACGCTGCGCCACGCATCGCACCACGTCGAAGAGTGTCGCATCGAACCTGTGCGTGAAGCTTCCCCCTAAGAAACCTACGCAACGAAGGCCAAAGTCAACGCATCCTCCCCTTACAGATCGGAGCCGGCGCATCCACCTCTGCTGCGTGAAGCAGGGCTGCTGCAAAGCCTCCCCAGGATCTCAGGAGTATCGCATCGCCTTTGCAAGCTTCCTTGTTATAGCTTTTGGGAACCTTATCGCAACTACAGGTACTGTTGGGCACGAAAGTGTCGCATTTTGTGCATTGAGAGTCGCATTGTGCAGGACACTGACTTTTACATCCTGGAGTACTTTCTGCAAATTCTTGAACTATCTTTAAAGTAACCTTTTTGAATTATATGTTGGTTTGTCTGTAGTATTTGGTCTTGTGAAGTTTTTAGTAAAGATACCTTATTTTTCTAAAACTGGTGTGGAGTAAATCTGTGGTGTTTTCACTGTGTTACTGTGAGTGTTGGTACAAATACTTTACACATTGCCTTTGATAGCCTAGACTGCTCAGGCCAAGCTACCTAGAGGGTGAGCAGGGGTTATCTTAACAGTGTATCCCCCTTTCCCTGACTAGAAGCAAGGGTCCCTACTTGGACAGTGGTACCTACCCTGCCAACTAGAGACCCCCAGATCTAACAGCAGCCCTTCCTGACCCTCCTGGCACAGGACATTAGGGAGCTGACATGCCCGAGATACCTGCGCCTTCTGCGCTTGACGCCTCTGGACACCCCTGCGCCTGAGGCGAACCCTGCAGTCTAGTCGCCACCTATCTCTGGTTTGACTGGGTTGGGTGGTGCGGGTGACTTGGGGGAGCGCGCATCTTTGTTTCCTTTTTCTTCTCTCTTTCTCTTTCTGGGTTAGGGTGGGGAGGGTTTCTTATATTGGTGTTACCTTATATGCCATTTGTTTGCATTGGAGCTCTGCGTGGCCCAATTGATTGCATCGCTGTTTTGCAGGTTTGCAGTACATGGCATTTATTTCAATAAAAAGATTTAAACCATAAAATTTGTGAAGGCATCCAAGAGAGTATTTAGCCCATTTAGGGTCCTTGCAATGAGGACCGCCTCATCTGTGTATAACAGAACAGGCACTGGGTGTCTCCCCAGTTATGGCATGCGTTTTCCAGCAGTGTACAGATGATTCTCCAATACATTAATTTAGATCAGAAACAAAAAGGGAGCCCAAATGCATCCCTGTCAAGCCCCGTATTTGGATTCCATCAATTTAGTCCACCAGGAGTTTTTGCGAATCACTACCCCTTTTTAAAAAAACTTTTAATGTGAGTGAGTCTCACTACCTGAGACTCACTCACAATAAATTCCTGGCAATTAGACTGTACGTGGTAACCACCAATGTGCGCCTTTTCAGATAAGGTTGCTGATGCACCGCTAGTGTAAGAGGCACTGGGCTAGTTAAAGGTGAACATGTGTGCACAAGCATGTGTACACGTATGTAGGCTGCACATGTGAGGCTACTGTGATGCACACCCCAGTTTCTGTGCAAGGTAACCTGTCACAGAAAGGACTCTGCAAGGATTGGTACTGACCTGTTGTAGGCATTATAATATGTTTGGGCATTCATAGTGTAAGTCTGTAGTGTTTATTGGAAAATCTGTGGTGTTTATAATAATACATATAGGTGAAATCTGCCCTAAAGCAGTTTTGTTTCACAGGCCGGCAAAGTCCAGAGAGATACCAAACTGGGGTAAACCATGACTGCGGAGTTTGAATTTCCAGTTCCCAAAACCCCATCTTATGAGACTTCAGGATGTGTCATATTTCTCTGGCTCAACTCATGATCAGATTCCAGGCATTTGTCCCCCTACCGGGCTAAATTAATTACACTGTGCCCCAACAGAGTGAACAAAGTCCTCCCCACACAAAAGGAGCAATCACCTGTGATTGACTCAGTTCATGGGAAAGGAAGGGGTAGGGAGGAAATCTGCATCTTTCAATTATTAGCTTGTCACGCTACACCTGGACTGGAACAGCTTAGGCTGGCTAGAACAAAGGAAGGAGTCCAGATGTCTAGAGCCAACACAGGAAGGGCTGGCCTGTGACGTTTTGGTAGGAAGGGATCATGCAGCTGTTTTGGCTTGGGAAGCGTATGAGTAAACAAAAGGAGAGAGTGAGGATTATGTCGGGGTATGTCCCTATCCCCAAAGGTAATGTACAAAGTGGACGGACCCACTAGAAAAAGCGACTCACTCGTATTTTAATTTGATGATTGCCAGGAAACCATTAGGTTTATTAAAAGACCCCTCACCAACCAACCTATTTGGTGGCATGCTTCATCATTGGGGTCCCAAGTGGGTAGCTGGATGCCACCCAGTTGTGCTACGACGCCTGATTACAGCGGAGCTGGTTTTGTGGGTTTGTGAAGGAATTGGTGCAAATTAAAATTATCTCTGGGAATCTTTACTAAATAGACTTTATTCTTAGCGGCCCAGGATAAGGTTAAAAAAAGAGGAAAGGACAACTTTGGAGATAAAATGATCCGAGCTGTCACAGTAATCGGTCTACATGTTTCAGCCTCGTAAAATGTGGGAGGCTTTCGTCAGGACCAGGTGAGTGAATTGGGGGTGGCAAAAATCAGCCACGTGTATCATGATTATCAACACACAAGCTAAGGTGTGTTGTGAGATGAGTGGTGTCTGTATACTTACAGACCCACTGGTAAGCAACTAGCTATGTGTTACTTGTAGCTTTTAGCAGGACCTAGGAGGGGCGCCCATCTGTAGTCACACATTCGTCAAGATGGAGCGTCTGCGGACAGCACCTATTGCGGTCTCCTTGTGGTCCTGGAAGGGTATGCCCAGACGTGTGCCCTGTGCTCACCATGCCACTGGAGTCAAGCTAGCCTGGCTGATGAGGGGTGATACTCCGAAGCCGGTCCCAGGATGCTTGTTTCAGGTCCAGGGAGGACCTGGCCTGGCAGTTTGGGCTGAGCTGTACCCTTGGGGAGCAGGGTCAAGACTGATTTGCATATGGCTGGGTTTAAATTGTAATAGCATGGTGTGTAAGAAACAATGGATTTAGGACCCGATCTCTGTACTGGGGGTGAATGTTTGACATCGTTCAGCATTCCGTCCATTAATTGTTCTTTTTGCATAAAATGGGGGGCACCCCTGAGTTCAAGGCGTTATGCCTAGTCCATAAGGCTGTCTATGGGGGGGAGCTCAGGAAGTTCAGAAGCTCTTCAGTCCATATCTCCCGGGTCGGACACTTAGGTCATCTACGCAAAGCTTGCTGAAACTTAATCGTGTCAAAAAAGCCAGATGGGGTGGTAGAGCTTTTTCGTTTAATGCGGCTAGCCGGTGGAATGAGCTCCCTGGCTTTGTTAAACTTACGGAAAGTCACCAAGTTTTCAGAAAATTGATAAAAACACGGCTGTTTGATACGACTCGGTGTTAGATGGAGTGGTCTCTCTCTATGGACTAGCGCCAAGACGCCTCGGCATTTGTTCGCGCTCTATAAGTGATGATCCTATCCTATCCTATCCTATCCTATAAAAAGCAAATTGCACGGATTAGCCGCCCTGCCTGCTCTGATGCCAGAGATGCCTCTTATTTGATAATCACTGAGGACAGGCCCAATAATTCCCAGCGCTGACCATTTTACACGTTTCCTGGGGCTTGTGGTGCCCCCACAATGTCAGGGTCATCACCATTCTGTGGTAACTGTATTATGGGGGATGTAGGAGTATCAGCAGCCACCCTCCCTTGGAATGTTTGGTAAAATGGAACTTTACATCTCGCAGGGGATTACATCCCTGACCCCAGGAGAGGATTACACGCTCTGAGTTGGAGCTTTTGCTCTCAGGCTTAGTAGTATGGGGACCCCTTATGGTTGGTTCTATGACTGTATTTCAGATTGTGATGAAACACTCAGACACATTGTTTTGAATTCCAATCTTTATTGAGAAAATGGCAATTGAACAATTGAAGTTTACCATCATAATAAATGCCTATGGCTATTAATATTGGTTCCATTGCTTTAAATGGTGATATAGGTCCTTAGTGATGACGTGTTTGATTTGATTAATGTGATGACACCCTGACAGTCAGTAGGCCTGCCTTATATAGATTGACATTACTTATGATGTGTTACATTGTCAAAGTATAACATGGTTATTGTTATTAAGATGGTGACTCACCCTGAAAAAACAACTAGTTGTCCTGCTTTATTTAAAATGGAACCCCTTTATATTGAGATGTTGCATCTGGTGTAGATGGAGTGTATTGTGCTAAAAGGGGTTCAGGGCCCACCAGGATTGTAATGTAATTTAAATTAAGAGGCGGAATACATCTGTCCGGGCCATCTGGTTGGTCCTGTGCCCGTGAGATAACTAATACATGTGTTGGAGAAATGTGAAAGTAATGTAAATTACACAGGTTCGAATCCACTCAAACTTTTCTGAGGTGTATATTAACTGGTACCTATGAGTTGAGTTACAATCATGTGCTCTTATTTGTCATACGTATTTGTCTAGCGCACGACTCACCAGGATGGGTGTCCAGACGCAAGCGAGGAGCTATATGGGCCGGGATAGGTGAAGAGCCAGGTCTTCAGCTTCATGTTGAACTCAAGAACTGAGGAGGTGGCGCTGTTGTGCAGGGGCAGGTTGTGCTCCAGGCCTGAGCAGTGAAGTAGGAGAAAACACGACTTTCAGCCAAGATAACACTTTGGTATGAGCGGTACTTCATAATTGCAGAAAGCTATGTTATTGTAATGGGGTAATATTGTGAGGTCACAGTTTTGCATACTACTCTCTTAGGGCCATATGTAGGTAGCCTAATACCGGTCGGTAACGGCCGATTTTCGGTAAATATACCGTTACCGACCGGTATTTAGGCTTTTGCTATGTAGGGGGAACATTTCAGGATTCGGTAATTTACTGAATCGGTAAAATTACCGAATCGGTAATTTTACCGATTCGGTAAATACCGAATCCTGAAATGAGATGTAGGTGACACTCAAATGAGTGATGTGTAGGGAAAATAATTCGGTATTTAGCACCAAATATATGTTGGTGCTAAATACCGAATTCATTGCAAAAAGCAATATTTTGCTGGACTAACAGTGCCATGTGGCATCCATACATGCCCTTAGGGCATGTATGTGCGCCACATGTGCACACATGCAGGAATCAGGGGTGCAACAGGGTGTCAATGTGACACCCTGCCACCCTTGAATGTGCTCCCCCCATTACCGAATCGGTATTTACCGATTCGGTAATGAGGCATACCTTCCCATTGATTCAATCAATGGGAAGGTATGCCTCATTACCGAATCGGTAAATACCGATTCAGTAATTACCGAATTTCTCCGATTCGGTAATATTTACCGAATGAATACCTACATACGAGTTACCACTTCTTAAATACCGAATCGGTAAAGTTCGGTATTTAAGAAGTGGTAACTTGTATGCTACCTACATATGGCCCTTGATGTTATCCAAGCCATATTGTTATGTAAAAAAACCTCTATTGTTATGTCCGTGGGCACATTTGTTATTTCAGAAAGGCCTCTTATGCTGTCAAGGAGTAATTTATGATCTCAAACTCCTATATTGTGGTAAGCTAAAAATATGTGGATAGAAATTCTTGATTCCAACTGAACCACAAAAAATGCTCAGGGTGCAGCATTTTATTGTATTTTTTTTTTTAAGCAAAATGCCAATACAGTTGGTAACCAATCATATGGAAATCAGTTATGGCCCACTCTGAAAGAACCAGTTAAGCCAGAACTGCCAGCGCATGTGCCTGCTGAATAGAACAAGCATTGGCAAAGCCAGTAGGCCTCTGCAGTCTGAGACTATTGGCGTTACCCACGTCAATGTCTTTTAGCCATGTTGAATAGCAGCATGGTTTCTATTCAGCATGGTTGAAAGTCGTGGAAAGCAAGCCTCGTCACCACTGAGCTGTGCCAGGTTGAGAGTTTCCCCTTCTTCCACAGCGGTTGTGTTACCTGTTGCTGCCAGTTTGTGTACTAGGTGGCTAATGTGGTCCAAGATAGACGCAAGAGTTGTGCAAGAATCAGAGCAATATGTCTACATCAGAACAGGCATTTAGTGCCAGAAGGACCAAGGAATTATGCTACCAGGGACACGTTCTAATCAAATAACATATGTTATTTATTTTCAACAATCTGCAAAAATAGTTCAGGTGCTCACATAAGAAAGTGACAGCAAGCGTGATGTGGTAAGTGAGGGTGACTTTAAAATATATACATCGAATTGACAACATGCAAGGGAGCTCCTAGTGAACAATTTATAAAAAATGCAAGGAGTTCCTGTTGTAGGGGGTTGACGGCGTTTCGATCTCAATGACTTGAGATCATCTTCAGGACAGAGCATTTTGAGGAAGAGGAATTCTGAAAAACGGGCAATGCCAGTGATATCGCAAAGAGATATTTAAGGGAGGACGTAATGGAGGCATCAGGCGGTGATCAGCTGAAGAATGATGGGGCTGATTCACAGAACTAATCTGAGACAAAATCCTAAACTTACTACTTTTGGTATTCACAGAAGGCATTTAGTAGTAGTAAAGTTAGGACTACTAACTTTACTTCTACTAAATACCTTCTGTGAATACCAAAAGTAGTAAGTTTAGGATTTTGTCTCAAGTTAGTAGTAGTAAGTTAGTAGTCCTAACTTCACTACTACTAAATGCCTTCTGTGAATACCAAAAGTAGTAAGTTTAGGATTTTGTCTCAGATTAGTTCTGTGAATCGGCCCCGATAATTGTTGGACGCTAAGTATGGAGCCTTCCAATACTGCTCAATCAGCGTGCCAGGTTTTTGAAGACGGAGCTACAGTCTGCTCTACCAGCACTGACTGACTCCTGCGGTCTGTCTCTAAAGTAATACCACCAGAAGGAGTCCACTAATTCTCCTCTGCTGTTAACACCACCATGTTGCATCACCACATTATTGGCCGCCAAGTTAATTATATCATGGAAATGGACCGGTTGGAGCCGCACTTAGAGCTCCCAGTCAAGTTTTTTCACATTAGGCACTGCTCTAACTACTTGCCCAGATTACTTCCCATTCACCTGGGTCAGGGCTGTGCCTTGGAAGATGCCATACTTAGCGTCCAACAATTATCGTTCTTCAGCTGATCACCGCCTGACACCTCCATTGCGTCCTCCCTTAAATATCTCTTTGCGATATTACCGGCATTGCCCGTTTTTCAGAATTCCTATTGCTCACATACGCTCTGTCCTGAAGATGATCTCAAGTTATTGAGATCGAAACGCCGTCGACCTCCTACAACAGGAACTCCTTGCATTTTTTATAAATTGTTCACTAGGAGTGCCCTTGCGTGTTGCCAATGCGATGTATATATTTTAAAGTCACCCTCACTTACCACATCACGCTTGCTGTCACTTTCTTATGTGAGCACCTGAACTATTTTTGCATATTGTTGAAAATAAATAACATGTTATTTGATTGGAACGTGTCCCTGGTAACATAATTCCTTGCTCCTTCTGGCACTAAATGCCTGTTCTGTTTCAGACATATTGCTCTGATTCTTGCACAACTCTTGCGTCTATCTTGGACCTCATTGACCACCTAGTAACCATTGTCCTCTTAAACATTATATCGCCCCAGGTTATAGTATTGAGGTACTCTTGTTTATCTTACTACGGCAGTTTGTGTACGACATCCCCACTTTGATACCCCCAACTCACTCACCTAAACGTAGGAGAGAAGGCTGGCGTGTAGATGAGGTGTAACATTAATAAAGCATTAAAAAAGCACATTATAGCACTGTACCGAGGAGCAAGACCACTGACCTCCTGGTCAGAGACTCTGCTGTCTGCCCCAGCAGCTCCACTGTTGTGCCGCTGTCCCTACACCTCTCTGTAAGGTAGGTGTTTGAGGCCCTCCTCCACCTGCAGGCTCCTGCCTGCGCATCATCCCTGGTGGTCCAGTGGGAGAGCCTTTCTCTTCTGCTGGTCCGCTGTTGTCTGTCTTCATGTTTTGTGCATGTTTTTCATGTTTTTTTGTCTGCCTTTTTGTCTTTTGTTATTGTGCCTTTAATTTTCTGCCTTTAATTTTAGTCTTCTGTCTTTCTGTCTAGTTTGCCTGTTTCATTACCTGTGCCCTTGTTTGTGTCCTCTGTGCCCATTTTTGCTGCCCTTTTCCAGCCGCTGCTGCCCCAGCAGCCTCTCCCCCCTGCCGGTTCCCGCTCCCGCCTCCCAGTTGCGCTTCCCTCCCCCTTACCTATTTAATGGCGGCCACGCACAGCGGGTGCACCACTGGTGCGCCGAAGGCATGCCAAAGGCAAGCCCTTCTGTGACCGCAACCAGCACCAGGGACCCTAGTTCTCTGACCGCTACGACTTAGCTGCCCTCCTAGTACTCAACCCCGGAAGGAACTACAACTTCCAACGGTCTACGCCAAACACTACCCACGGCCATTTCTCCTGCCGACACTGCCGACAAACCTTCACCATTCTCTACAACCCCATGGCCGCCCCCCCCATCCCCCTCAAGCCGGACACCAGCCCCCCCCCAGAAGACCTGAGGTGCATCCTCTTCAACCTGCGTTCCCTTCACAGACACCCCCGACATCACCACCGCCATCATAGATGGATAAAAGATACAGAGGAAGGGCAGCCCCAACCACCCAGGACGAGGACTCACCATTGCACACAAGAGCTCCCTCCGACTCACCACTTCCAGCACGAGCAACTCCCCGTCCACCACTGAACACCTTCACTTCCAGATCCAGACTAGCCCCAGAACGACCTTACGCGGCACCCTCGCCTACAGACCCCCCACGGACCTCGAACCGTGTTCACCCCCACGATCGCAGACCTCATTGCGCCCCACTCCATCACCTCCATGGACTACATACTTATCGGAGACCTCAACTTCCACTTAGACAACCTCAGTGACCCCAACTCCGCCACCCTCCTGGACAACCTCGCCAACCTCGGACTGAAACAACTCGTAACCACTCCCACCCACAAGGCAGGACACACCCTTGACTCCATCTTCGCAGGGGGTAAGAACATCCACTTCAGCCACGCCACGCAACCCCCCTGGATGGACCACCACTGAGTACACTTCCACGTCGACAAACCCACCGCCCCCACACCTGCACCTCACCTTCCACGAAGGAACTGGAGCAAGGTCACCGAGGAGCACCTCAACTCCACCCTCATCCATGATGCCCCCCCACCTCGACTGATGCTAACTCCGCAGCCAAAGAACTTCACAGATGGATCACCAACTGTGCAGACAAGCTCGCCCCCCTCCGCAACCCCGACAGACAGTGTCCCAGGAAGGACACCTGGTTCACTGCGGACCTCCAAGAATCCAGACGCACCTGCAGACATCTCGAGAAGAATAGGAGAAACAGCAAAACTCCACCAAGACCACCACCTACAAGAACTCCATGACAGAATACCACCAACTCATCAGATCCACCAAAAGGACCTTCATCTGAAACAAAATCCACGCCGCCAGCAACACCAAGGAACTCGTCAACATTATTCAGGAATTCAGAAAGCTCCCCAGCAAAGCCATGGACGTCACACCCTCCCAAGACCTCTGCAACAAACTCGGCTCCTACTTCCACCTGAAAATAAGATCCCTCTACGACAACTTCAACGAACAGACTCCGAGCACTGAATCCACTCCTCCCCTCAGCAACGACTTCCAGCCCACCATCTCCTCCTGAACCCCAGTCACCACCCAAGACACTGCATCGACCATGAAAGGCATTCACTCAGGAGCCACCACTGCCCTCCATACATCTTCCACAGAGCCTCCGCCTCCATCGCACCTGAGATACGACGCACCAACAACGCCACATTCAAAGCCCGCACTTTCCCCGATGACTGGAAACGTGCAGAAGTCAAACCCCTCCTCAAGAAGCCTTCAGCAGACCCGACGAACCTCACGAACTACTGACCCATCTCTCTCCTCCCTTTCACGGCCAAAGTCACTGAGAAGACCGTCAACATCCAACTAATGAAATTCATCGAAGAGAACTCCATCCTCGACCCTTCCCAATACAGATTCCGCAGCAACCACAGCACCGAGACTGCCCTACTCGCCGCCACAGACTACATCTGCACCCTCCTCTACCAAGGCCACACCACAGCCCTGATCCTACTCGACCTCTCTGCAGCCTTCGACACAGTCTCCCACCGCACTCTCACCACCAGACTCTATGACGCTGGCATACAGGGAACCACTCTCGACTGGCTCCACTCTTCCCTTAACGGCAGAACCCAAAGAATCAGACTTCCGCCCTTCCTCTCCGAACCCACAGAGATCAACTGCGGACTACCCCCAGGATCATCGCTCAGCCCCACGCTCTTCAACATCTACATGACCCCTTTCACCACCATCATCAGACAGCATGGACTCAGCATAGTATCCTTCGCCGACGACACCCAGCTCATCCTCTCTCTCACTAAGGACCCCTTCATCACCAGACTGAGCTTCCAGGAAAGAATGAAGGACGTCGCATCCTGGATGAGCAGCAGCTGCCTGAAGCTTAAATCGAGAAGACAGAAGTCCTCGTCCTCGGCCCCTCCCCCTCTGCATGGGACAGTACCTGGTGGCCCACCGCACTCGGCAGCCCCCCCTATCCCCACGGACCACGCCCAGAACCTCTGCATCATTCTCGACTCCTCCCTCACCATGACTCGACAGATCATCGCCGTCACCTCCACCTGCTTCAACACACTCTGCATCCTTCGCAAGACTTTCAAATGGATCCCCCCGAATCAAGAAAGACCATCACCCACGCACTCATAACCAGCAAACTGGACTACGGAAATGTCATCTATGCTGGGATCAACAAATCTCTGGTCCGCAAGCTCCAGACCATACAGAACACCACAGCCAGACTCATCCTTGGTATCCCTCGACACAAGCACATCACCCGACACCTGCGAGACCTCCACTGGCTCCCCGTCAATAAGAGAGTAACCTTCAAGATACTCACCCATGCCTACAAATGCCTCCACAACACCGGACCCCAATATTTCAACGAAAGAATCGCCTTCCACGCACCCAAAAGAATCCTCTGATCCGCCGACCTCGCCAAAACCCCACGCATCCACAGAGTCAGAACGGGTGGAAGAGCCTTCTCCTACATCAAGGCAAAGACCTGGAACAAGCTCCCGATCAACATCATACGCGCCCCCACTCTGCACATCTTCAGGAAGACCCTCAAGATCTGGCTCTTCGACTAACCGGAGCTGCACTCCCCCTCCCCCCCCACCCCATAGCACCTTGAGACCCTCAAGGGTGAGTAGCGCGCTTCAAACTCCCTGATTGATTGATACTTATTCAAAGTGATAGTTTTGTCCGACTGGTATTCTGAACTCACATATTTGAAAGCACTTTCATGCATGAAAATGAAGAATTTTTGGGGGGTAAAATAAAATATTTGCACACAAATTAAATGGGGAAGCCGGATTGAAGTATCTGCCACAGCTTCTTGGGCTTGTGTGTACTCTGTGCTGTTGTATAGTCATGCTTTGCAGCCTACCAATATGAACAAACGAATACATAATGGACACAATGAAGGAGAAGATCACATGTCCATAAAGTGCCCAAGAAATCCCTCATTGCACATTTACTTCACACTGTTACAAGTCAGGTGTGAGTAGTTCATACCATCACGTTGTAGCACTTGTAGTCCTGCAGCTGCAATCGGAAAACCAAAATGTAAGTATCAGAATGCAAAATGAACAATAACACAGAAGCAGTGCCTTCGAGCAAAAGTTGGGAAGGGGTAAAGAATACTAAAGGCTCCAAGTGCCTGAAAAAGTGATGATGGAGCTCCACCACTGGAAATCAGGACTTTTCCCTTCCCACAGCGTAACCAAAACATCCGCTTATGGAGCCTTTTTGAAATGCACTAAAACATGGTTAACCAATAACCTGAACAGTGAGCAAGCCAATAATAGCACTGCTGCTGCAAGTCTGGGAAGGTAACAGGAGAGGACGGGTTGTAGATAGTGTATTGTATTTTAACGTGAAGCATATTCAGAGGTTGGGGCATCGCACCAAAACATGGTACCTGCTTTCAGTCATCCATGTGGGGATAAAATGGGGAATACTCTTCTAGGCACACAGAAACGGGCTTATAACTCAGTAGGGTAGTTTACAGGCCCGTCAGTGTGCAGGAAGCCTGCATAAAATGCGATTAATGCAGGTAGACCAAATCGCTGTGGCTGGTGAGGACAAGCATTTGCAATGCAATAGGTCTCGCATTACTGAAAGTTTGAGCTATTGATGTTGCATTATTAATTGCAACGCTATTGGGTCAAATTTCAGTAATGTAAGTGTAGTAAAAGGATGGAACAGAACAGCTGCTGTCCGCATCACATGCCCTTGGACTGCACGGTTTCCCGTCGTCTGTCTGAATGCACACAGATAGCCTGAACCATCAAGCAAACAGACCGTGGTGTCTCAGTGCTGCCACAGAGTACCTGCACACAGGATGTTCATGTACCCTTTGCCAGTGCAGAATACCACACCCCGTCTGGCCTCCACAGGCAGTGTGCATGCACCCATTAATGGTCCAGGAGCACCACTGTCTGTAGGCGTCCCTTTACAGTGCAAAGTCTGCATATTCCCTTCCATTGTGCAGACCCTGCATAGCTTGCCTGCATGTACCCGCTGGCGGTGCAGGTCCAGCATATACTTTCTACATGTACCCTTGACTTTCAACAAGAGAGTGTGACTTAAAACATGATGCGATGCCGAATGTTTGCATTAGAGTCTGAGCCGTGCACTCTTCCTTCTCGCCCTGTCCCTTTCAGGGCGCCACTATTGTAAGGACGCTAAAGAGGGGCGAGGCGTGCCGCTTGCCTCCATTTAGTGCCCCAGCACCACTTTACAGTTTTTTCTAAGCGCTTTGCTACAGCACAGAAATATATTACGTTATGTTGGTCTCTTCTCGCAACCACTACGACCTGAATTGTCTTGTGAAACCGCCCTCGGAAGACAGTGGAGGCCCTGGATGGCAGAGAGGTGGGATGAATTGAAAGGCGAGATGAGGCAAAAATGAGAGGGAGCCCCAAGGAAGTAATCTGCTGGCCTGGGCAGAGGGGTAGAGTGATGTTGGAGGCAGGGGAAGGATTGGAGGGATCATAAAGATAGACAGCCAACGCTGTCTGTGGGTGTGTTACACCCTCGAATATATTCACTCATTGGCTGCGAGTGTTTGCAGAAGGAACGGTCCAGCTGACAAAGCAGCACAGGTCTCGCAGAATGGAACAGTCTCATGTAGGTTCACAAGCTCCTCAATGGGTGCGACTGGCATCCTGGAGCAGGGTTGCTTCCTGCCAGTCTTCACACGTCAGTGACTTTAAGCTTCACAGCTGGGAATAGTGGGCTTTGGGTAAAAGAGCAGAAAGAGCCATTTGTAAGCTATTGATCTTGCTACGGCCATCTGTGGCCCACAGAGGTCGAAGTGGACGAGAACTATTCCACTGCCGTGACCTGTTGCCCTCGCCCTTCTCCATGTGCAGCCAATGATGAATGGAGCGAATGAAAAGTGGTATGGAATGATAGAAAAACAGCGCTCGTAGTGAATGAAAACACCAGAGCTCCTGAGGTGGGCTTGTAAACCAAGAAAAAAAGTTCCTAAAATGCTGATAAAATGAGGGAAAGTGTACTTGGACCTTGCTTTTGGGGAGTGGTAAACACCACAGGAAGAGGCATGACAAATGCATGCCATGGACATATGGGGAGAAACAATAGGAGAGCATCGATGGAGCCAGCAAATGGGAAACCTATGGGGGGGCTGAAGTGCACAAAGTAGATACAGCATGCCTCTTTGAGACAGCGCATGCAATGTTTACAGCTGAGACCTAAATAACAAGCAACCCCAGATGTGTTTTACCTACATGGTACTCTGAGCTTAAAACTCATGACTGAGATTGCTCAAAAGAGGTGAATGGAAAGGCTTCCAATATTCAAAACCATTATGTGGGAATCTCCTTTTCATATAATAAAGACACTTGACTCAGGAAATTCATCAGGAACTTGCAGGTTCCAAGGTAAAACAGGACCCATCCAATCCTCAGCCAGCTCAACATGTCCCTGTTTCTCCCTCAACCGCCCCTGGTCTTAGAACCTTCTTCAAAACATTACATTATCTAACCAAGGTAACAGTTAGAACATTCCTAAGACATAATAATAAGCTGGAGAACCTAGATGACATAGGCAAAGCATCACTATGACAACGAGAATACCACACACCTCCCTCCGTAAACAACAAAAAAACAAAAAAACCCACAACAAATCACGAAATATAATCTTTCAAATATTCTGGTTTCCTTTGAATCCTAGAAGATTTGTGTGAGGATTCAGACAACACTGTATCATCTCTCAATGTATTCTCTGAATCCACACTAAAATCAGAACACACACAGATTCTTCCTAAGTTCCAAATCTTATGGTCATTTGTTCTTACAGCATTATTAAACACTTTAACCACATACATAGGTTTAGAGAATCTTACTTTAGAGCCCGGAAGCCTTACAACCACCTTATCTCCAATCTTGACTTCCGTTTGTTTAGTAGATCTCCTCGCATCAAAATTTGCCTTCCTGTCTAGACACTTTTTCTCTTCTCTTTTCCTCCACCCTTCAGTGTTCTCATTGACAGAAGAACCAAACACAGTATCCCCCAAACGTCGAACCCATGAGGGTTCCACCTGAGTACAAGGAGCCCTCCCTTTAAAAAGAATAAAAGGAGACTGACCCGTTGAACTGTGCGGAGTCATCCTATAGTCTTCAATTTTCTTTAACACTTGTTCTTTCCAATTTTTCCCAGAGCTTTTTGCCAAAGAGATTGTCTCCTTAATCACCCTATTGAACCTCTCAACCATCCCATTGGTTTCTGGGTAATACAGGGAACATTTTTTATGTTTTATGCCTCTATCTTTAAGGAACTTCTCCATCTCTTTTGAGACCAATTGTACCCCATTATCCGTTAAGATTGATTCTGGGAAACCCTCTCTAGCCATGAGATCTTCAAGAAATCTAATCACATGAACAGTCTCTATACCAGATGTAAAACGTATCTCAGGCCACCTCGAAAACAAATCCAAAAGCACCAATATATAATTTTGCTGTCCATTGAAATGAATGGGACCCACAATATCCAGAGCTACCTCTTTCCACGGTCCACTCGGAAGTTCCCTGATGATCATAGGTTGAACTCTAACAATTTTCGACTTATCACTTGTTGCATACACCAAACAATCTCTAATAACCCTTTCTATCTGTAAGTCCATCCCAGGCCACCAATATGAAGAACGAAGCCGCTCTTTGGTCCTGGACATACCAGAGTCCAACTCATGAGCCATATCCACCAAGGCTTTCCTCATCTCTAAAGGAGGTATTAACCGTGTTCCACGTAACAAAATACCGTTACACACTCCCATCTCATCCTTCACGCCGCAAAACTTTGTAGCCTCAATTGACCCAGCATTCTTTTTTTCCCACCCATTCTGAATTAAACTCATCACTTCAGATAATACCGGATCCTGAGATAACTTCATTCTCCATTGATCCTCATCAATAATGCCAGTATTGACAAAACACACATGCAAATCACTCTCAGCCCAATCATCTGTGTCTTCATCTTCACCGGAACCCTCTACCAGCCTATAAAGAGCATCAGCTACCGTGTTCTCAACACCAGGAATGTATTTTATTGCAAAATCATACTCTTGAAGAGCTATGACCCACTTACTAATTCTTCCAGAAACTTGGTCTATACCCTTCTTTCCAAATATCTCACACAAAGGTTTGTGATCCGATTTAACAACAAATTTAGTACCCCATAAAAATTTCTTTAATTTCCTGATAGCCCAAAATACAGCAAGAGCCTCGCGCTCAATCCCCGAATAGCGTGATTCCGTATCCTTAAGCCCTCTAGAAATGAAAGTAATGGTTTCCAAACCATTTTCTTTTTTTTTTTTTTTTTTTTTTGAAAAACCTTTATTGACATTGCAACCAAAGACAAGTATGGGCCTACAACCCTCGGGGCCGGCCGCTAAGCAGTTAAAGTAACAGCAAGCAAATCTTAATCACACGCAGCACCTCGGGAAGCAGATTCTCCATGCTAGTATACTCTAGTCCAGCGAACAGCCCAAAGGGGAAACCAGGATATAAAAGGTTTTCATTTTACAATAAGGGATAGAAGGATCAGGTGCCAATCAAGTTCTCAGCAGCGAAAAATGGCAGGCAGAGCAGTGAACGTCAACAATGAACAGCAATCTATCAAGTCAATGGCGCTGAAACAGGAGGTTCAGGATGTGGAGGAATGTCACGAGCCGTTTGCGCCTGCAGTCCCCTGCCCTAGGACCCAGAAGACATCACGGAAATTGATGCACAAATAAAAACCAATGATTGGCAACGAAGGAAACCTACCGTACTGACCCCAGAAAAGAAAGACAAAGAAGAATAAGGGAAGAAAAAGGAGGCCATAGGAACAAAGTAAAGGACTAAAGAAGCCCCTCCCCCAACCCCCCACCCTGCACCTCTGCAGATGACTACGGCCCCCCCCCCCGCAGTATGCCTGTCGCCCCAGAACCAGACCCGAAATATAGAAGAAACAGAGAAAAAGGGGAAAGAGAGGAAACCCCCCCTAACAGAGAAGGGGAGAGAGTAGTAATAAACTGGAGGAGGGCCTTCAACCATGCCCCTGGCTTCTCCCTCCCGCACAATATATTCCTCCCCAAAACAAACAGTAAACAACAAAAATTCGACCATGTCTAAGAGAAATGGGGAGCATTATTCACAGACTACACTATCAGTTATGCCGTGAGAGCACACAACCCCCAAGCCCGCCCGCCTATTAAATGACAACCTCTGAAGGATCAGCCTTATCCTTGGCCACGCTTTGCGAATCCACCAATGCATACCCAGCGACCCATTATCATGTCCAAAGTTACAAGGAAGAGGAGCGTCCAAAGAAGACCAGGAAGGGACACACACATGTAGGGAGGATGTCTCTGAACACCAACACAGTCACCGTCATGGAAGATCACCTTTCCCAGTACTGCCCCAGGGCCTGCGCCGCACACAAGGTCCAGGAAGGAGGAATCAGCCAGAGCAGGCGACCGCTGCGGGAAGATCGCCTGGGTCGCCGGAGGCCGCGCATGGGACAAAGTCACCACCTTCTGCTCAAGTCCAAAATCTCTGGAACAGGCCGACCCCACAGCCGGCCGACCACACGCTACCACAGTGTCCGAAATTTCCAGCTGTCCCTTATTCACAGAGGCGGTCACGTTACTTTCCTCCTGTGTAGGGTGAAGCAGATCCTTGTGTACCTGGGGACAGGCAGACCGCAACTGTTCCGACGCTGACGCAATACCATCCAGCTTCCTCCCCAATACCCGGGCGCCGTGAACCAGGGTGGAATGAAGGGCTCCGAGAGCGTCGAGAAGGTCACCGTACCCCAGCACAGCCCCCTGCGCTCGCTCCGCTACGCTCCTCTGCGCCACACACTCCCAATCTTGCTGTGACCCAATGTACAGGATGATAGAGTCCATCCCATCAAGATGGCCGCAGGGCAGGGCCACCCCAGATGGGAACCGGGACTCAGGCACAAGCGCATCAAGTTCCATGTCACTGCAAACAGGGTTCCGGAGGCAGGCAAAATATGCATCCAGTGTGTGGTCACAGGTAACAGTCGTTCTCCTCCTGGGCCAGTGCCCGCGAAAACCGGGAGCAGCCTGCGCAAATCGGGACGAGCCACAGGCCGCGTCCGATCAGTTCACTGGCGAGGGCCCAGGCAATCGCCGAAAGACCCTGGAATCGTCACCCCGGGTATGCACCCGTTACGCCACGCTCGATGGTAGGAGCGACCACAGCGAGATTCAGGCCAATATTCGCTCCGCTTCGGTATTCCGACTCCACCCGGTCACCAATGGCCGCTGTTGTTGAACTGCCGCCCGGCCATGTTGTCCACCCGAGGTCCCGGCTCCAGGGCTGCACAGGCCGCAAACTTCAAACGAACATTTCTCAGGCGGTACCGCCGCCAGAAACTTCAGGATCACACGATCGGTTGCCGCTCTCAATCACCAACACGGGCATGTAGCGCAGGCTGAGGATCACATGCAGGATATCTGTGCGGGATGTGGAGGTTCACGGAGCCGGGAGCCTACGCTGCCGTCCCGATCGCCATCTTGGCTCCTCCCCTTCCAAACCATTTTCACTCTCTTGTTGCAACACCGCACCCAACCCTTTAACACTTGCATCCGTGGTCACAACTGAAGTTCTTGAAGGATTAAAACCCTTAAGGTTAGGTGCATTACAGAGTTTTTCCTTAACCCCTACAAATTCCTCATCAAACTCCCGAGACCATTTAAATTCCACACCTCTCTTCAAGAGTGCTCTCATGCTCGAACAATGTTCCGCAAATCCCTCAACAAATTTGTTATAATACTCCGCCATTCCAAAAAACGTCATCAGTTCTTCTCTTGAGGATGGAGGTGGCATGCGAGAAATTGTGTTGACCAAATCAGGTTTCGGAGAAATACCTGCACCAGAAATCGTGTGCCCTAAATAATGAATAGAAGAGGTTTCAAAACAACACTTCTCCAATTTTACAGTTAAGTTGGCATTTTCAAGTCTGTTTAACACCTCAAAAAGCACCTTCCTATGCTCCTTGTGATCCTTTGAAAATATTAAAATGTCATCCTGATATACACAAACCCCATCACACCCTTCAAGAACTCTTTCCATAGCACGTTGAAACACAGATGCCGCCGACACTAAGCCAAACGGCATCCTAACAAATCTAAAAGTTCCGAAAGGTGTGATAAATGAGGTCAAGTCTCTGGAGGACATTTCAAGTTCACTTTGGTGATATGCAGAAGCTAGGTCAATTGTGCTGAAGACCTTGGCACCACCTAGCAATGTGAGTAACTCCGAGATATTAGGTAGTGGATACTTATCAACAACCACACACTTGTTTAGTTGTCTCAAGTCCACACACAAGCGTAGGGACCCATTGGCCTTGCGTGCAGCGACCACCGGAGCAAGCCATTCCATGTTGGAGACTTCTTCAATTATTCCACCATCTTTAAGTTTATCCAATTCCCTCTTCATCTCCTCCCTCACTGCTAAAGGAACACTCCTAACTTTACAAGTAGAAGGTTGAGAGTTAGGACGTAGAGGTATATTCAATTTAAAATCTTTGAGACATCCTAATTTCTCTCTAAACACTCTTGGAAATTTACTTATAATGTCACCCAGAACACCGCCATTTGATTTTAGAAGAACAGTTTGAACGTTCTGTTTAGAACGATAGGAGAGGAACTCCCTGGATCCAACATAACACCTAAATCTGCCTGGTGGAACCAACTGATGATACTGTCGCCCTTCTTGGAGACATACACCTTCCCTGATACATATCTCCCACCATACTCAATTAAACCTATAAAATACTCACACAGTGGTATAGGTTCACCCCCATAAGCCAAAGGGCGTATATCTGGCTTCAGTAAATTGACCTTCCCAGCAAGCTTTCTCTGATAAAATGATTTTGAAACAATAGTAATTTTGGCCCCTGAATCAAACAGTACTCTTGTAGGTTCACCCTCAACCTGTATTATATCCAAAGGACAAGACCTATGCTCCCCAGACCTATTTTGCTGTACATCAGATTGAATTTGAACTACAATTTGACCACATACAAAGTCCTTTTCCTGAAACTCTTGTCTCAACTGTTTTGACATTGCTTGAAGAATTTTTTGTTTTACAAACAACCGCAAGATGACCCTTGCGCTTACATTTAGCACAAATTGCCTTCAGAGCTGGACATTTTTTATCATTCGCATAATGCCCAAGTTTATCACACATGAAACATTTCGGAACAAAAGATTTAGATTTACCTTTAACAGCATCATCACCTTTAGAGATGTTTCTGCTAACAATTCCCTCTTTAACAGTTTGAACAGAAACTTTCACATCATTCTTTAAGGTGTCTACACATTTCAAAGAATGTTCAATCCTTTTTGCAACTTGCAATACCTCATCTAAAGAGGGTTCATCTCTTAGCCATAGTTCTTCACGCACCTTTTCTAAATTGCATCCTAACATAAACTGATCCCTTATTCTCTCTTCCAAAAGTTGTTCAAATCTACAGGAAGACGCAAGCTTCCTTAGTCGAGTAACATACATTTCTACAGATTCTCCATCATTTTGAAGCCTCTTAGTGAATTGATACCTCTCAAGTATTGTGCTAACTTTTGGTAGATAATGATTATCTAGTTTCTTAATACAAATTTCATATTCATTTAGACCCCTGCTTTCAACAACAGAGAGATCAGCTAGATGATCAAAAACATCTTGTCCCTCCGAACCAAGACAATGTAAGAGAAGAGCAGTTTTCCTCTCTGCACCAAGATTCGCACCACAGACTTTAGCGTATCTCTCAAATACTTTTTCCCACTTCTTCCACTTGATAGCGGGCTCACCTGGTTCCGATAAAAAGAAGGGAGGAGCAGTCACATTCTGCATGCTTGCAATAAATAAATTGAATAACCTGCGACAAGCACTTGTTAGATTCAAAAGACACCTATTACACTGTGTTTCCCACTGTGAATGCAAAATTTCTTACCTACTAATAAACACAATGTAATGAAAACCCTAGAATGCTCCTTCAACCCTTCCTCGGATTAACTGAATGAGTATACCTGAGTAAAATAAAAACAAATAAACAGATACACCAACTGAACAGTAGATGGCAGTGTCACATAAAAGAAGATTCCAAACTCAAGTTCTGCAATGTTATCTACAATTCCCCTATCAGAGTGACAGAGTGAATGTGGTTTACATTTTTAGGTCTCGCCTGGCTATCGCGTAAGCGAGCGCTCAGCGAGACTCTAGTAAGGGGCTCCCAAAAGCGGATTGCATGGCGAGCACGCGCACAATCACGTGCATCGTGCCGCCATGCAATCCGTTTGGCATCCTACTTCAAAGGGTCCGCTCACCCGCCTGGAATGCGCTCCCCCGCCCCCGCCAAGCGTGCGCGCCACGCTCCGCCGCGCTTGTCTTGTTCGTCTTTTTAAACATTCACATTTTATCATGTGCTTACAAAAGCCTGCATGTTCGAAATGGGTTTCTTTATTTTCAGAGGGAAGGGCTTTACGATGTACGTCTTTAACATTATTTAATGCCAACAGAGCGTGGTCTTTTTATATTTTTGTTTGTTTTTAGGTTGCCATGAGCACATAACTGCGCTGCACGCTAAGCTTTATATTAATAGCAGCGCACATACTTTTTGTAGTACAAGTTAGTACTTTGCTTTGTTTACTTTGCTATTATTCCAGCGGACATAATACAACTGAGCACACTGTCTGATGTCTGATGCCTGATGCTTGCGGATGTCTGATGCCTGATGCTTGTGGATGTCTTAGGCCTGATGTCTGATGCTTGTGGATGTCTGATGCCTGATGCTTGTGGATGTCTGATGCCTGATGTCTGATGTCTTATGCCTGATGTCTGATACCTGATGTCTGATTCCTGATGTCTGATGCTTGTGGATGTCTGATGTCTGATGTCTGATGCTTGATGCTTGTGGATGTGTGATGCCTGATGCTCGATGTTTGATGTCTGATGCTTGTGGATGTGTGTTGCCTAATGTCTGATGCATGATGTCTGATGCTTGTGGATGTCTGATGCTTGTGGATGTTTGCTTCCTGATGTCTGATGCTTGTGGATGTCTGATGCTTGTGGCTGTCTGATGCCTGATGTCTGATGCTTGTGGATGTCTGATGCATGATGTCTGACACCTGATGTCTGATGCATGATGTCTGATGCCTGATGTCTGATGTTTGTGGATGTCTGATGCCTGATGCTTGTGGATGTCTGATGCCTGATTTCTGATGCCTGATGTTTGTGAATGTCTAATGCCGGATGTCTGATGCCGGATGTCTGATGCCTGATGTCTGATGCTTGTGGATGTCTGATGCTTGTGGATGTCTGGTGCCTGATGTCTGGTGCCTGATGTCTGGTGCCTGATGTCTGATGTCTGATTCCTGATGTCTGATGCTTGTGGATGTCTGATGTTTGATGCTTGATGCTTGTGGATGTCTGATGCCTGATGCTTGTGGATGTGTGTTGCCTGATGTCTGATGCATGATGTCTGATACCTGATGTCTGATGCTTGTGAATGTCTGATGTCTGATGCTTGATGCTTGTTGAAGTCTGATGGCTGATGTCTGATGCCCGATGTTTGATGTCTGATGCTTGTGGATGTGTGTTGCCTGATGTCTGATGCATGATGTCTGATGCTTGTGGATGTCTGATGCTTGTGAATGTTTGATTCCTGATGTCTGATGCTTGTGGATGTCTGATGCATGATGTCTGACACCTGATGTCTGATGCATGATGTCTGATACATGATGTCTGATGCTTGTGGCTGTCTGATGCCTGATGTCTGATGCTTGTGGATGTCTGATACATGATGTCTGATGCTTGTGGATGTCTGATGCCTGATGTCTGATGCCTGATGTTTGTGAATGTCTGATGCCGGATGTCTGATGCCTGATGCCTGATGCCTGATGTCTTATGCATGATGTCTGATGCCTGATGTTTGATGCCTGATGCCTGATGTCTGATGCTTGTGGATGTCTGATGCCTGATGTCTGATGCCTGATGTCTGATGCCTGATGCCTGATGTCTGATTCCTGATGTCTGATGCTTGTGGATGTCTGATGTCTGATGCTTGATGCTTGTGGATGTCTGATGCCTGATGCTTGTGGATGTGTGTTGTCTGATGCATGATGTCTGATACCTGATGTCTGATGCTTGTGGATACCTGATGTCTGATGCTTGATGCTTGTGGAAGTCTGATGTCTGATGTCTGATGCCCGATGTTTGATGTCTGATGCCTGGTGCTTGTGGATGTGTGTTGCCTGATGTCTGATGCATGATGTCTGATGCTTGTGGATGTTTGATTCCTGATGTCTGATGCTTGTGGATGTCTGATGCCTGATGTCTGATGCTTGTGGATGTCTGATGCATGATGTCTGACACCTGATGTCTGATGCATGATGTCTGGTGCTTGTGGATGTCTGATGCCTGATGGCTGATGCTTGTGGGTGTCTGATGCCTGATGTCTGATGCCTGATGTTTGTGAATGTCTGATGCCGGATGTCTGATGCCTGATGTCTGATGCTTGTGGATGTCTAATGCTTGTGGATGTCTGATGCTTGTGGATGCCTGGTGCCTGATGCCTGATTTCTGATGTCTGATTCCTGATGTCTGATGCTTGTGGATGTCTGATGCCTGATGTCTGATGCTTGATGCTTGTGGATGTGTGATGCCTGATGCTCGATGTTTGATGTCTGATGCCTGATGCTTGTGGATGTGTGTTGCTTGATGTCTGATGCATGATGTCTGATGCTTGTGGATGTTTGATTCCTGATGCCTGATGCTTGTGGATGTCTGATGCTTGTGGCTGTCTGATGCCTGATGTCTGATGCTTGTGGATGTCTGATGCATGATGTCTGATGCTTGATGCTTGTGGATGTCTGATGCCTGATGCTTGTGGATGCCTGATGTCTGATGCTTGTGGATGTCTGATGCCTGATGACTGATGTCTGATGCTTGTGGATGTCTGATGCCTGATGTCTCATGACTGATGTCTGATGCCTGATGCTTGTGGATAATTAATGCCTGATGTATTGTGGTAAATAAAAATACCGGACTGAATTTCATACGGAATCTTAAAATAAAGTAAATAGCTCAAAATAACAAGAGGCAGAATCCGTGGTATAAGAGGTTTTCTAATGGGCTTTATTCCATTCAAAATGGCCGACTCGAGTCGCGGCCTTCAGGTTCCGTCACCACGAGGGTTCAGGAAGTGAAGTACAATAATTTATTAACAGACATGTATTTTTATAATAAGTACATTACAATGAAACGAATGTAGAAGGCGTAACATTTGATAAGAAAAGTGACAAAACAGTGACATAATCGAAACTAGGCGTAATAAGGAATAAAAGAAACATGATTGGTTAGAATTATCAGACATAGGTGGATCTATAAGATAATACTTGGCATAGATGCGCGCGCGGCAGCATGACGTGTAATTGACGTGCAACTAGGGGGTGAAGGGGACTTGACATTAACTCTACATATGGAGACGAAAAGTCTGAGGGGTCAAGTCAACCTAATCCCAAATCATATCTAACATCCTATGTTTAGAGAACTATGTTATCCACAAGGAAGGACTCTCGGACAGAATCTATTCTATACTAACTGTGTACGTGTACAAGCGTCTAAGTGTCTATATGAGATGCGAGGGATAGAAAACTTTCCATGGCAACAGGGCTATGAATCACTTGCAGGAGGACGGAAAGGCTGAGTCCTTTGCTTGTGAGCTAAAGGAAATGTTTACCTAAATCACTGGACAGGAATGCATCGGCTGGAGAGCAAAATAGATAATTCGAAGGTGAAATACAACTTCTTGGCAGACAGGCGAAAACTGGCCGAGGCAGGCACCGTTAGCTGCACAGGGAGTAGGACAAAGTTCATGGATACAGATGCGAGCTCAAGCTGAAGCTGTCAGAGACAGAGAGCAGGGAAAGGCTTGAGGACAGAATCGGGCCTACTTGCCTGAACTGTAAAAATGAAGTAACTTAGCCATATAAAGTCGGTGGCCTTTCATACTTAGGAATCGAATATCCAACCCTGTGATGGCGGATCTGACAGAGAACATGTCGACGGTAGACACACATATGTTTGCGTCTTAGAAACTGGAACTGGAGGGAACATACATGTACTTGTAACATGCATATAGAACCGTTGGGGTCCAAGATAGGGGACATAACTGATCAGGAAAATCCACATTTCCACATTCCCTCCTTGTCCCCTTCTTGCCCTTCACGAGACATCAATCTTCATCATTCCATTGATTTGCTCATGGAGCATCATTTCTTCTTTCTTCCGGCATTCTGAACGGGACCTGTGATGTGGAATGCATGATGTGGCACACAGACCACAAATCGCTGGTCCACCTTGCAGGCATAAACAACAACTGAAGAGCATAAGAAGGCCAATACCTAGGAAGGATAAAACTCTCCATCCCCAGGCTGATATCACACTCCAAAACCACCCGGACCACGTCCAAGTGCCTGGATTTTCGTGTATCTGGCTTACAATCTTATGAAGGCGTGTTATAGCTTTATATACAGATGGCGAATTTTCTGGTATGAATATGCAGCAGCTGGATCCGATGACCCTGCAAGCTCCGCCCCTATCGGCCAGGATGACGTCAAGGACAAGACGATTCTGGAGAACAACAATTCTCATCACTGATTGTTCCTCTGTCAGATTGCCTAGGGCGGCTATAGTCTCGTTTACTACAGCTTCAAGAGTCTTGGTGAGTCTGCGTATCAGCTTACTATTTGATATTGTACCTATATAGGGAAAGATACCTTTATTGAAATCTACATACTTGTCCCATGCTGTCTCAGTATAATCGACGACTGGGAGATCTCTTTGCTCTCTATTGTGTACTAAATGAACATTTCGATAATAATCAGGGGGAGCTAGGAAAACAGGTGGCAAAAGGAATGCTATGTAACAGGTACCATCCCAATCTAGAGGCAGACGCATATATGCCGTCTGACCACATATGAAGTAAGAATGGCGAGAAGCTCTAAATGAAGATTTACCTTGATCACTATATTCTACTGTAGTAACGCATTGGCTATGGCCCATATGTATGGAACCAACTTTTCTTACACATAATTCACCCTTAACTGGAAATACTGACATAGTGGGCAGAATTAGTTCAACTTCGGATTTGACATTCAGAATCATAAGATTAGGCGTAAAATTACCTAATTTATACACTTCATTTTCTAAATCAGTTCCTGTTCTACTGGGGTGACCCTCCTTATTAGGGTGACAGACTTTGAATAAAACTAGATTCAGATTTCCCCATATCCAATGTTGTTGATAAACTGCTGTGTCTGGGTCTATGGAATTTAATAAACTAAACCATGCTCCACAGGAGCCATTGTGTGTGAATGGATGTGGAAAGAAAGGCAGAACTCCTTTGTTATTCTGATA
The DNA here is from genome assembly GCF_964204655.1 of Triturus cristatus. NCBI lineage: Eukaryota > Metazoa > Chordata > Amphibia > Caudata > Salamandridae > Triturus > Triturus cristatus. The sequence goes on from NC_140579.1 coordinate 191,497,996, forward strand.
GGGAGGAAGTCGGCCACACACCCAACAATTGGTCGCATTACTAGTCTGATGGGAATGATGTAACATACTAATGAAGGTGTTATTGCGCAGCGCAAGTCTATAAGATAATTCATGTGGCGGTAGGTCACTAAAAGAATGTTCTGCAGCAACATTATAAACATGTCTAGAGATAGGATGATATATGTGCAAAATCACACTCGTAATAATTACTAAAATACTCAATAAAAACAAAATTAATAATGTCCTCATACAGTAGCTACGCAGTGATTTACAATACGCCTGTCGTTTCAACATTTCTCGGGTATTTTCTCTACTCAGGTCCAAGGGATACATGTCGGAGACAATTCAACCGCTTCACCTTGGAGAGGACTTAAACAATCAAATTGCTCGACTGTTTGGGCCTAAGCTTTAATTTATAGTACTGAGAGTCATTCTGTTCAACAAAAGGAAGTTTTGAATCAGTCTGTGAGGGAGTGCAGGGCACAGTGTCTATATCTGAAGGTAGTCCATGAAATTTTTTGACGTGACTTGAATGAATCCACCCTTTACGTCCCTCGATCTTCACGGCTGTTCTTGTGGTCAACAGGACCAACTTGGGTGCTTTCCACCTGGGCTCCAGTTGACTTTTCCTGTCGAAATTTCTCACAAAGACAAGATTACCCGGAACAACGTCATGGGGTTTCGCCTCAGTGTTGTCGGGAAAGGCTGCAGCTACCTGTGAACGAGAAGATTGTAGTGCAGACATCAAGGAAGCCAAGTAATCTGTCAGCATGTTACAGTCAATGTCAGTTATTTTGCGTGGTATAGGCGTCCCCCACATATTCGGTGGTCTACCAAAGATCACCTCATACGGGGATAGCCCTGTTCTAGAGTGTGCTACCATTCTCATGTAAAAGAGTGCAACTGGTAATGCTACTATCCAGTCGACACCTTTCTCTCTACATATTTTGGACAGTCTGATTTTCAGTGTCTGGTTATGTCTTTCTACGAGACCTGCTGCCTCGGGGTGTCGGACACAGTGGAATTTCCACTGATATCCCAACAAGAGTGAGACATGTTTCATTAATTCGGATGAGAAAGGCTGACCGTTATCTGAATATACAACACGTGGTAAACCGTACCGTGGGAAGAATTCTCGAACTAGCTGCTTGGCAGTAGTCGGGGCAGTGTAATCTGATACGGGATACGCCTCTGTCCAACGGGAGAGAGCGCAGACAACTACGAGGACATATTTGAATCCTCGACAACGTTCCATCTGAATATAATCCATCTGGAGGACTTCAAAAGGATGGTCAGGAGGCTGAAATCCACCCTGCTCTACGGGAACACTCTTTCCTGGATTAAACTGACAACATATCATACAGGTACGAACTTTTTGTTTAGCTGCTGCTCGTAAATGTTTGTTGAACCAAATGTGCTGAATGCTGTCTAGCATAGCCTTCTCTCCTAAATGTGCTGGACTGTGAACTGTAGCTATAATGGCTTGAACCATGGAATCAGGGAGAAACCATACAGATTTCTCCTTCGTCATCCACCCTTGATCTGTCTGGATCCCTCCTAGTTCAGTCCACTTCTTTATTTCTTCTGCTGTGGCATGTGTCTGTATGTCAATTACGTCAAGTGCGGGATCCTTAATTGTCATACACTGTGTTGGTGTCTGAACTATTGGCTTTGTCATGTCTAATGTGCGATTCTGAGCAGTCTGTTTAGCTGTTTTGTCAGCTAAATCATTGCCTTGAGAAATGGTATCAGTAACCTTCGTGTGTGCTTTACATTTCATAATCGATATAGCAGTGGGTAGATGTATTGCATCTAACAAAGCATGAATGAGGGGCCCGTGCTGAATGTGGGCACCATGGGACGTTAAATAACCTCTCTCTCGCCACAGCACGCCGAAGTCGTGTACAACTCCGAATGCATAACGTGAGTCAGTGTATACATTAACTTTCTTATTTGTGGCTTGAATACAGGCTTGCGTTAGAGCAATAAGTTCTGCTGCTTGGGCTGACAGAGTATCTATACAATGTGTCTCAATAACTTCAGTGTCTGTTGTGACTGCATACGCGGCCACTAAATCTCCTGTACTTGCTCTCATGCATGATCCGTCTACATACAACGTCAGGTCTGGATCTAACAATGGAACGTCTGTCAAGTCTTGTCTAGGTTTCGTCTTTATTTCAATGATTTCAACACAATCATGAGCTAGTGGGTCTGTTCCAATTACAGGTAATAGTGTAGCAGGATTCAATGTATTACACCGTCGGATCTCTATGTGTGGTTGAAACAATGTCAGTTCATAACCGGTAAGTCTTGCTATGGTCAAGTGTTGTGTTTGTGTTCGGTTCACAAGAACCTCTACTGCATGTGGTACTTGAACTGTCAATGGGTGTCCTAATACTATGGCATCGCTTTGTCTGATTGCTAAAGCTGTCGCTGCCACTGATTTCAGGCATGCAGGCAAAGCCTGAGCTACGGGATCTAATGTACTGGAAAAATAAGCACATGGCTTGCATGATCCTGCTTGATCCTGAGTGAGTACTGACAAGGCAGTACCTTCGCGTTCTGTAACAAAGAGTGTAAAAGGTTTGCTATAACATGGTGTTGCTAAAACAGGTGCTTGACATAAAGCTTCCTTTAGGCTTTCAAAAGCTTGTGTATGTTCCTGAGTCCAAGGGAGAACAGTCGATGTGGCTGCCTCCTGTGTGGTTAACTGAATGAGTGGTTTTGCTAGAAATGCGTACTGAGGGATCCACTGCCTACAATATGAAGTGAGGCCTATGAAAGCTCGCACCTCCTTTTGTGTCCGGGGTATTGACATGTTAGCAATTAACTGGATGCGATCTGGTGTAAGCTGCCTTCCCTCCTTGGACAGCGAGTGACCAAGATAAATAACTCGCTGAACACAGAATTGCAGCTTAGAAGGGGACACCTTGTGCCCCTTGTCGGCTAGGAAATGTAAAACTGTCAGAGAAGCTTTTTCACATTCTGACTCGCTTCTCGCGGTGATCAGCAGATCATCGACATATTGAAGCAGTGCAGTATTGACTGGCATGTGGATACTGTCAAGTTCTCGTTTCAATGCTTGGCTGTAGATGCTGGGGCTTTCTGTGAATCCTTGGGGAGCGCGTGAGAATTTAAAACTGCGCCCATTTAAACTGAATCCGAACAAGTATTGGCTTTCCGGATCTATTGGGACGCTGAAAAAGGCATTCTTGAGATCAATTACAGTAAAGAATGTTGCTTCGGAATCAATTGCTGTCAACAATGATGATATATCAGGGACCACAGGGAATTGTGGTACAATACACTTGTTTAGTTCACGCAAATCAATAACCAATCGGTACACTGGTGGGGCAGTAGGATCAGTTCGTTTAAGAATCGGAATTATCGGTGAATTACATACATTGGAGTCTGTTTCTACAACTACTCCCTGGGCAATTAGCTCATCAATGATTTTCAGCAAAGCCACTACAGCATCATGCGGTAACTTGTATTGTCGCATTCGTGGTAGTACCACTCCTGCTTTCAATGTAACTCGATAGGGTGTAATGTTCATGCAGCCAACATCCGTAGGGCCTTGTGCCCATAGATGTACTGGTAAAGTCTGTAGTCGGGGATCCATGTCTCTAGACACATAGTGACCTTTAAAATCACGCAAAAACAACCTTACTCCTTCCGGAGAACAACATATTATGGCTCCTAGTGCTTTCAGAGTTTTAATTCCTAACAGATTTTCTGGGCATGATTTAGTAAGCAATAAATCTGTAGTTCGTGTCAAAGGTCCTATCGTAAGTGGTAGAGGCTGTGATACTTCATTAACAATAGGTTTTCCTGAAAAACCAAGGGAAACATTTTGAGAGCCTGAGAGGGGTGCCCCTGGAACTTCACTACGTTTTATGGTTGTTCGACTTGCCCCTGTATCGAGTAAGAATTTTCTATCTTGACCTAATAATTCACTATGTACATAAGGTCCTTCTTGATCTACCGGAATCTCGATAAGCGGTAAGTCAACTTCCCTCTCTAGGCTGGTTCATGCGTAACGCTGATACTCAGGGTATTCATACTGTGCAGTCTGATACATTTGTCGTGTTGTGGTTTGTGTGGCAGTAGCAGGCAACGGTGGTGCAGCTGGCACAAACTGTATGGGTTGCTGTGAGGCTGGCATGGACTGTTGCTGAACTGGCATGGACTGTCCATGCTGCATAGCTCTTTGTTCATTCTGATCTTGTCTAACTAATCGTGGTCTCTCTTTTGCAATACCTGTAGCTATATTACGTTTCAGGACTGGACAATCGTGTACATAATGGCCTAGTTGTTTACAGTAATTGCAGGTTCCTTTTACAGGAACTGCAGAATCACCAGAATGTGTCACACCCTTTTTGTGACCATCTGCTGGTACTGTCTGAGAAACTAGCATTTTCATTTTTGTATCCTTCATGCGTCTATGCTCGTGTTCTTGTTCATCCCTAATTCTATTGTGATGATACTGTAACATTTGTAGCATTTGCGACGGAGTGTTACTTTGCCAGGTACTCTCGAATTTCAATATTCTATTCTTTACTGGAGGTAATGCATTTTCCACTAATTTTGTCACAAATAAATGTGGATATGAATCACTACTTGCTTTTATACCACTATTTATACCAAAACATTTTTCAAATCGAGCATAATAATCGCTTGTGTCTTCATCTTGCTTTTGTTTACAGGCTGTGATTGCACCCCAATCTTCCTTTTTTGTAGTTAATAAACGTGGCAGTACCTGTACTAGTAAACCTGGTAATAGTTTAACTTTATCCCCGAGCCCTGAACCTGCAGCTCGGCCCCTTTCTTCCTCTGCTAATGCTGTCCAGTCTATCTTTTGGTCTCCCACTTCCCACTCTTTTTCTTTCAGTTTTTCATATATGCCAGCAGGCAAAAGCACCTTTAATATCGTCATAATATCAGGAAAGGTGTACTCTCCCATCAGTAACATGTCTTTAATTTCTCGGTGGAAACCCGCTGGGTCTTTGTCATGACTAGGTACTACTTTTTTCATTTCTAATAATTCCATTTTTGATATGGGTGTGTAAACAAATACACGGTGAAACTCATTGTCTTCGCCTTTTATTGGGTGCACTTCTCGTAGGGGATTTTGTCTATCCATATAGTACGGCGCTCTTTCTCTGTGGGGCAGCGAGAGAGAATCCGGACTTACAAAAAGGACATACTGCTTACGTGACACTAATATCTCTTTAATTAGCTTGTTACTAGAACCTCTCCATCTGTTCGTGAGTAGTTCCGTTAATATATCAGGTAAAGGACCAGGGTCAGCATGTTGGCTCTTATATAATATGAGGAGTTGCTGAATCATATATATTCCAGCTAAACGTTGTTCATCTGTACTGAGGTTAAAAAACGTGTGTGCTACGGTCTCATCACCGTATTTTTCAGGACTGTCAATCCAGTGAACGGCTGATCTGGCTAATTCTTGCTCATCCATGGAATCGAGGAGGTGGTAACCTCTTCGTTCTCGTAGTATTTTATCTGCGGCTTGAAACGAATGTTCAGGAGATTTCAGATTTATTACAGGCGTCGGATACGTTCTGCTATTATTTGGACATACAGAGTGTATGGGATCAGAAAAACATCTAGTATTTTCACAGTATCTTCCTCTGCCTACATAGGCTATGGTCTCTGACTGTCTTGCGGAATTCCCTGATTCGGACACTTCATCTTGCTCAAACTCGTCTGTTCCCAATCTCTCTTCATGAATACGCTCTATTTCTTTACGTATTTTTCGGCACATGGCTATTATACAATTTTGCTTATCGTGTCTCCCTTCTGATATATTCTGACTCCATCTTGTAAGAATAAGCATTGCATTCGGGTCTACCCCCGGACGATCTTGATTTCTGATTACACAGTTTATGAGGAAACGTAACAGTTCCCCCTGTATCTCTACTTTCTGGAATTCCATAGCTCTGTTAATACATCCTGGATCTCGTCCTGTTTGAACAAAATGATATATGTTATCTAGATGCGTAGTCATCCCTGGTAACCTTGCTAAATACTCTGCGGCTCGCCTGATACGTAATGATGCCAGGACCATTTCGTCCTCTTTACCAACCACTGGGTCATATCTACAATTTACAAGGAGTTCCTTAAGCGTACGTTCACTTACGAATTTAGGTGTACGTGAATGCGCTGACTCTTGAAAAACAAGTTTATTTATTCTGGGTGGTGTAAAGGTACTGCTAGCACCTCCCGTGGCCCCATCTGGGGCGTCGGGTGTGAATGGATTCGTTGAACGTGACACAGCAACTACGGGTGTCGATACCCCTATAGGATCGACTGCGGAGACAGATGCGGAAACAGATGTGCTTGCCGAAGCTTGTATCGGGACTTGCTGTTGCACGGGGACAGATACCTGATCCTGACGTTGAACCCCTCCGCCAGACGGTCTATGTGGTGTGGCGTTAGCATACTCGGGAGCTGCATCGTCTAGATATGAGGAAAGAAAAACATCTTCTGCGGTTCTGGGATGCCCCTTTGGATGTACCTTAATTGGAAATAATGGGGGTGGCAAGTCTTTTGGCATCTCTGTAACAGCCTTAGGTAGTCCTTCGGCTAGAAGGGGATACATACCATTCATAAGAGCATTTCTTTGTCTATTCACTTGTTCTGATTTCACTCGGATACCTTCCTCAATTAATAGATTTTCTTGAACTTTATTTGAACTTTCTTTACTCCTCTCTTCTTGTCTACGTGCTTTTTCTGTTCGTCTATGAGATTCTTTACGCCATAACTCAACAGCGTCTTTCTGTGACTGTCTGACCTTTCTTTTCCATAACTCTTCCTCCACTTTCATGATGCACTCTGCATCCCAGGTTCCCGCTATGGGCCACCTTTGACTTTCCGGTAATCCTTTGGTATAATCTACCCATAGATCAAGAAACAATATGGCATCTAAGCCATGTTTATGGTACATAAAATGCCCTGGGGTGTCCCTAGGAGGAATAGGAACTGCTTCTTCAAGCACCCCTTTTCTGGTAGTAATCTGTCTTAACTTCGAGAAGAGCGGCATATTGACAACTGATCTGATACTTACTCTTGAATTTTCTTAATACGAAAAACACCATAAATGAACAGTGAACAATGAACAGTCATTCATACCACAATATGCAAGACATTTCTGAATACTTTAAACATTAAACATTAAACATTATAACAATGATCGACAATGATGACAGTCTGCCTAACTAATCACCACGCTGAATTCTTGACAATAACTGAATACTTCGGAATACTTGATATACTGCTAAACAGTACATATACACTGCTAAACAGTGCAGACCGGATTTGTGTACCCAAATCCGTCTTGACCGGCACAACCTATGTGCGCGTCAACACGCCTCCCCGGCGATGGTACTCACCGAGTAGCTCCTTGAAACGGAAGGCCTCAGAGAATGGACAGGACTCGATAACTGCGGACATCGGACCCTCTGGACGTCGGGATTTCGGAAAACCTGGTGGGCCTCTGTATACCTCGGATCTTGCTCTCTCAGCTAGGCTCTGGTCGGGATACTTCGCACTTCTCACCGCCTCGTCTGGGTTGATCGCAGCCTCAGTCGCCCCCGCTTGACCGGAGGGAGCTTACAGGAAATCCTGCTGGTACGCGTTTATGGTCCGTCCAGCTGTGGCAGGAGACCGGGCCTGCAACGCACCGCCGGCGCGTGAGATGAGAAAGTGTCCCTGTTCGGGCGCCATTATGTGGTAAATAAAAATACCGGACTGAATTTCATACGGAATCTTAAAATAAAGTAAATAGCTCAAAATAACAAGAGGCAGAATCCGTGGTATAAGAGGTTTTCTAATGGGCTTTATTCCATTCAAAATGGCCGACTCGAGTCGCGGCCTTCAGGTTCCGTCACCACGAGGGTTCAGGAAGTGAAGTACAATAATTTATTAACAGACATGTATTTTTATAATAAGTACATTACAATGAAACGAATGTAGAAGGCGTAACATTTGATAAGAAAAGTGACAAAACAGTGACATAATCGAAACTAGGCGTAATAAGGAATAAAAGAAACATGATTGGTTAGAATTATCAGACATAGGTGGATCTATAAGATAATACTTGGCATAGATGCGCGCGCGGCAGCATGACGTGTAATTGACGTGCAACTAGGGGGTGAAGGGGACTTGACATTAACTCTACATATGGAGACGAAAAGTCTGAGGGGTCAAGTCAACCTAATCCCAAATCATATCTAACATCCTATGTTTAGAGAACTATGTTATCCACAAGGAAGGACTCTCGGACAGAATCTATTCTATACTAACTGTGTACGTGTACAAGCGTCTAAGTGTCTATATGAGATGCGAGGGATAGAAAACTTTCCATGGCAACAGGGCTATGAATCACTTGCAGGAGGACGGAAAGGCTGAGTCCTTTGCTTGTGAGCTAAAGGAAATGTTTACCTAAATCACTGGACAGGAATGCATCGGCTGGAGAGCAAAATAGATAATTCGAAGGTGAAATACAACTTCTTGGCAGACAGGCGAAAACTGGCCGAGGCAGGCACCGTTAGCTGCACAGGGAGTAGGACAAAGTTCATGGATACAGATGCGAGCTCAAGCTGAAGCTGTCAGAGACAGAGAGCAGGGAAAGGCTTGAGGACAGAATCGGGCCTACTTGCCTGAACTGTAAAAATGAAGTAACTTAGCCATATAAAGTCGGTGGCCTTTCATACTTAGGAATCGAATATCCAACCCTGTGATGGCGGATCTGACAGAGAACATGTCGACGGTAGACACACATATGTTTGCGTCTTAGAAACTGGAACTGGAGGGAACATACATGTACTTGTAACATGCATATAGAACCGTTGGGGTCCAAGATAGGGGACATAACTGATCAGGAAAATCCACATTTCCACAGTATGATGCCTGATGCTTGTGAATGTCTGATGCCTGATGTCTGATGCTTGTGGATGTCTGTTGCCTGATGCTTGTGGATGTCTGATGCCTGATGTTTGATGCCTGATGTCTGATTCTTGTGGATGCCTGATGTCTGATGCTTGTGGATGTCTGATGACTGATGCTTGTGGATGTCTGATGCCTGATGTCACATGACTGATGTCTGATGCCTGATGCTTGTGAATATCTAATGCCTGATGTATGATGCCTGATGCTTGTGGATGTCTGATGTTTGATGCTTGTGGATGTCTGTTGCCTGATGCTTGTGGATGTCTGATGCCTGATGTTTGATGCCTGATGTCTGATGCTTGTTGATGCCTGATGTCTGATGCTTGTGGATGTCTGATGCATGATGTCTGATGCTTGATGCTTGTGGATGTCTGATGCCTGATGCTTGTAGATGCCTGATGTCTGATGCCTGATGTCTGATGTCTGATGCTTGTGGATGTCTGATGCCTGATGACTGATGTCTGATGCTTGTGGATGTCTGATGCCTGATGCCTGATGCTTGTGGATATCTAATGCCTGATGTATGATGCCTGAAGCTTGTGGATGTCTGATGCTTGTGGATGTCTGTTGCCTGATGCTTGTGGATGTCTGATGCCTGATGTTTGATGCCTGATGTCTGATTCTTGTGGATGCCTGATGTCTGATGCTTGTGGATGCCTGATGACTGATGCTTGTGGATGTCTGATGCCTGATGTCACATGACTGATGTCTGATGCCTGATGCTTGAGGATATCTAATGCCTGATGTATGATGCCTGATGCTTGTGGATGTCTGATGCCTGATGCTTGTGGATGTCTGTTGCCTGATGCTTGTTGATGTCTGATGCCTGATGTTTGATGCTTGTGGGTGCCTGATGTCTGATGCTTGTGGATGTCTGATGCCTGATGCCTGATGCTTGTGACTGTCTGATGCTTGTGGATGCCTGATGTCTGATGCCTGATGCTTGTGGATGTCTGATGCCTGATGCTTGTGTATGTCTGATGCCTGATATCTGATGCCTGATGTTTGATGTCTGATGCTTATGGATGTATGTTGCCTGATGTCTGATGCCTGATGTCTGATGCTTGTGGATGTCTGATGCATGATGTCTGATGCCTGAATTCTTATGCCTGATGGCTGATGTCTGATGGCTGATGCCTGATGGCTGATGCCTGATGTCTGATGTCTGATTCCTGATGTCTGATGCCTGATGTCTTATGCCTGATGTCTGATTCCTGATGTCTGATGCATGATGCTTGTGGATGTCTGATGCCTGATGTCTGATGCACGATGTTTGATGTCTGATGTCTGATGCCTGATGATTGTATATGTGTGTTGCCTGATGTCTGATGCATGATGTCTGACACCTGATGTCTGATGCATGATGTCTGATGTCTGATGCTTGTGGATGTCTGATGCCTGATGTCTTATGCTTGTGGCTGTCTGATGCCTGATGTCTGATGCTTGTGGATGTCTGATGCATGATGTCTGATGCATGATGTCTGATGCATGATGTCTGATGCCTGATGGCTGATGTCTGATGCCTGATGTCTGATGCCTGATGTCTTATGCCTGATGTCTGATTCCTGATGTCTGATGCTTGATGCTTGTGGATGTCTGATGCCTGATGCCCGATGTTTGATGTCTGATACCTGATGCTTGTGGATGTGTGTTGCCTGATGTCTGATGCATGATGTCTGACACCTGATGTCTGATATCTGATGTCTGATGCCTGATGTTTGTGAAAGTCTGATGCCGGATGTCTGATGCATGATGTCTGATGCCTGATGTCTGATGCCTGATGTCTGATGCTTGTGGATGTCTGATGCCTGATGTCTGATGCCTGATGTCTGATGCCTGATGTCTGATGCCTGGTGTCTGATGTTTGATGCTTGTGGATGTCTGATGTTTGTGGATGTGTTTTGCCTGATGTCTGATGCATGATGTCTGATACCTGATGTCTGAGGCTTTTGGATGTCTGATGCCTGATGCTTGTGTATGTCTGATGCCTGATGTTTGATGTCTGATGCTTGTGGATGTATGTTGCCTGATGTCTGATGCCTGATGTCTGATGCTTGTGGATGTCTGATGCCTGATGTCTGATGCATGATGTCTGATGCATGATGTCTTATGCCTGATGTCTTATGCCTGATGGCTGATGCCTGATGCCTGATGTCTGATGCCTGATGTCTTATGCCTGATGTCTGATTCCTGATGTCTGATGCTTGATGCTTGTGGATGTCTGATGTCTGATGCACGATGTTTGATGTCTGATGCCTGATGATTGTGGATGTGTGTTGCCTGATGTCTGACACCTAATGTCTGATGCATGATGTCTGATGTCTGATGCTTGTGGATGTCTGATGCCTCATGTCTTATGCTTGTGGCTGTCTGATGCCGGATGTCTGATGCTTGTGGATGTCTGATGCATGATGTCTGATGCATGATGTCTGATGCATGATGGCTGATGTCTGATGCCTGATGTCTGATGCCTGATGTCTTATGCCTGATGTCTGATTCCTGATGTCTGATGCTTGATGCATGTGGATGTCTGATGCCTGATGCCCGATGTTTGATGTCTGATACCTGATGCTTGTGGATGTGTGTTGCCTGATGTCTGATGCATGATGTCTGACACCTGATGTCTGATATCTGATGTCTGATGCCTGATGTTTGTGAAAGTCTGATGCCGGATGTCTGATGCATGATGTCTGATGCCTGATGTCTGATGCCTGATGTCGGATGCTTGTGGATGTCTGATGCCTGATGTCTGATGCCTGGTGTCTGATGTTTGATGCTTGTGGATGTCTGATGCCTGATGTTTGTGGATGGGTTTTGCCTGATGTCTGATGCATGATGTCTGATACCTGATGTCTGAGGCTTTTGGATGTCTGATGCTTGATGTCTGATGCCCAATGTTTGATGTCTGATGCCTGGTGCTTGTGGATGTGTGTTGCCTGATGTCTGATGCTTGTGGATGTCTGATGCTTGTGGATGTTTGATTCCTGATATCTGATGCTTGTGGATGTCTGATACTTGTGGCTGGCTGATGCCTGATGTCTGATGCTTGTGGATGTCTGATGCATGATGTCTGACACCTGATGTCATGCCTGATGTCTGATGCTTGTGGATGCCTGATGTCTGATGCTTGTGGATGTCTAATGCCTGATGTCTGATGCCTGATGCATGTGGATGTCTGATGCTTGTGGATGCCTGATGTCTGATGCCTGATGCGTGTGGATGTCTGATGCCTGATGCTTGTGGATGTCTGATGCCTGATGTCTGATATCTGATGCCTGATGTTTGATGTCTGATGCCTGATGCTTGTGGATGTATGTTGCCTGATGTCTGACGCCTGATGTCTGATGCTTGTGGATGTCTGATGTCTGATGCTTGTGGATGTCTGATGCTTGTGGATGTCTGATGCATGATGTCTGATGCATGATGTCTGATGCATGATGTCTTATGCCTGATGTCTTATGCCTGATGGCTGATGCCTGATGGCTGATGGCTGATGCCTGATGTGTGATGCCTGATGTCTTATGCCTGATGTCTGATTCCTGATGTCTGATGCTTGATGCTTGTGGATGTCTGATGCCTGATGTCTGATGCCTGATGTCAGATGCCTGATGTCTGATGCTTGATGCTTGTTGATGTCTGATGCCTGATGTTTGTGGATGTGTGTTGCCTGATGCATGATGTCTGATACCTGATGTCTGATGCTTTTGGATGTCTGATGCTTGATGCTTGTGGACGTCTGATGCCTGATGTCTGATGCCCGATGTTTGATGTCTGATGCCTGGTGCTTGTGGATGTTTGTTGCCTGATGTCTGATGCATGATGTCTGATGCTTGTGGATGTCTGATGCTTGTGGATGTTTGATTCCTGATGTCTGATGCTTGTGGATGTCTGATGCTTGTGGCTGTCTGATGCCTGATGTCTGATGCTTGTGGATGTCTGACGGATGATGTCCGACACCTGATGTCATGCATGATGTCTGATGTCTGATGCTTGTGGATGTCTGATGCCTGATGCCTGATGCCTGATGCTTGTGGATGTCTGATGCCTGATGTCTGATGCCTGATGTTTGTGAATGTCTGATGCATGATGTCTGATGCCTGATGTCTGATGCTTGTGGATGCCTGGTGTCTGATGCCTGATGCCTCATGTCTGATTCCTGATGTCTGATGCTTGTGGATGTCTGATGCCTGATGTCTGATGCTTGTGGATTTGTGATGCTTGATGTCTGATGCTCGATGTTTGATGTCTGATGCCTGATGCTTGTGGATGTGTGTTGCCTGATGTCTGATGCATGATGTCTGATGCTTGTGGATGTTTGATGCTTGTGGATGTTTGATTCCTGATGTCTGATGCTTGTGGCTGTCTGATGTCTGATGCTTGATGCGTGTTGAAGTAAGATGCCTGATGTCTGATGCCCGATGTTTGATGTCTGATATCTGATGCTTGTGGATGTGTGTTGTCTGATGTCTGATGCATGATGTCTGATGCTTGTGGATGTCTGATGCTTGTGGATGTTTGATTCCTGATGTCTGATGCTCGTGGATGTCTGATGCATGATGTCTGACACCTGATGTCTGATGCATGATGTCTGATACATGATGCCTGATGCTTGTGGATGTCTGATGCCTGATGTCTGATGCTTGTGGATGTCTGATACATGATGTCTGATGCGTGTGGATGTCTGATGCCTGATGTCTGATGCTTGTGGATGTCTGATGCCTGATGTCTGATGCCTGGTGTCTTATGCATGATGTCTGATGCCTGATGTCTGATGCTTGTGGATGTCTGATGCCTGATGTCTGATGTCTGATTCCTGATGTCTGATGCTTGTGGATAACTGATGTCTGATGCTTGATGCTTGTGGATGTCTGATGCCTGATGCTTGTGGATGTGTGTTGCCTGATGTCTGATGCATGATGTCTGATACCTGATGTCTGATGCTTGTGGATGTCTGATGCCTGATGTCTGATGCTTGATGCTTGTGGAAGTCTGATGCCTGATGTCTGATGCCCGATGTTTGATGTCTGGTGCTTGTGGATGTGTGTTGCCTGATGTCTGATGCATGATGTCTGATGCTTGTGGATGTTTGATTCCTGATGTCTGATGATTGTGGATGTCTGATGCCTGATGTCTGATGCTTGTGGATGTCTGATGCATGATGTCTGACACCTGATGTCTGATGCATGATGTCTGATGCTTGTGGATGTCTGATGCCTGATGGCTGATGCTTGTGGGTGTCTGATGCCTGATATCTGATGCCTGATGTTTGTGAATTTATTTATTTATTTTGCGATTTCTAGAGCGCCTGGTGACCGGTAGGCATCCCCGCGCTATTCAGCCTATAAAGATCCTGAAGGAGGAGGAGGGAGTGTCTTATTTGGGGAACAGGAGGGTTTTGAGTTTCTTACGGAAGGCCATGTAGGAGGGTTCCAGTCGTAGACTGAGAGGGAGTGAGTTCCAAGCTGTGGCGGCTTTGACTGAAAAGCGGCGACCGCCGGTGCGAGCCTTCCTGAATTTGGGCACCGTAGCAAGGTGTTCGGCGTCGGAGCGAAGGGGTCTTGAGGCTTTATATGGGGTAACCATATGTTTAAGCGCGGCAGGGCCAGCTCCATTGATGAGCTTGTGGGCGGTACATAGGGCCTTGAACTCTATTCGTTGGCGGACAGGGAGCCAGTGTAGAGTTTTGAGGGCAGGCTTAGCTGATACTCTAGGGGAGAGATTCATAATGAGCCTGGCCGCCGCATTCTGGGTGCGTTGGAGTTTGTCCAGGGTGTACTCCGGGGCCCCCAGATAGATAGCGTTGCTATAATCGAGCCGGGCCAGGACAAGACCCTGAACAAGTAATTTCCTGGATGGGAGAGGAAGAAGGGGCAGGATCTTGCGTACGGACCGCAGGAGACCGAAGCAGGTGCCTGCTGTCTTGGCTGCCTGTGTTTTCATGGTAAGGTCGGGTTCCAACCAAACTCCTAGAGTTTTGATTTCATTTCTAGGAGAGGGGATATCTCCGAAAGTGTCGGGCCAAGATGTGGGTGGGAAGGTAGTCCATTTATTGCCCAGGAGCATGATCTCGGTCTTAGCGCCGTTCAGCTTCAAGGCCGAGTCACACATCCAGGTATGAATGTCCTGGAGGCAGTGCAGCAAGCTGTCAGGATGGTTATCCAGGTGGGACAGGGAGACGACAAGTTGGGTGTCGTCAGCGTAGTTGATTATTTTTATACCGTAGGGGGCCACTACGTCTTCCAGGGGAGCCATATAGACATTAAACAGGGTAGGGCTGAGCGACGACCCCTGGGGAACTCCGTTCTTCAGTGGAAGAGGATCTGACCGGGAGTTGCCGTCCCACACCTGAAAAGATCGATGGGAGAGAAAGGATTCGATCCACGCTCGCGCTGTACCCACAATTCCTGCCTTGGCCAGGCGGTGTGATAGGACACGGTGGTCCACTGTGTCAAAGGCGGCGCTAAGATCCAGGAGGATCACTGAATGTCTGATGCCGGATGTCTGATGCCTGATGTCTGATGCATGATGTCTGATGCCTGATTTCTGATGTCTGATTCCTGATGTCTGATTCCTGATGTCTGATGCTTGTGGATGTCTGATGCCTGATGTCTGATGCTTGATGCTTGTGGATGTCTGATGCCTGATGTCTGATGTCTGATGCTTGTGGATGCCTGATGCCTGATTCTTGTGGATGCCTGATGTCTGATGCCTGATGTCTGATGTCTGATGCTTGTGGATGTCTGATGACTGATGTCTGATGCTTGTGGATGTCTGATGCCTGATGTCTCATGACTGATGTCTGATGCCTGATGCTTGTGGATATCTAATGCCTGATGTATGATGCCTGATGCTTGTGGATGTCTGATGCCTGATGCTTGTGGATGTCGGATGCCTGATGTTTGATGCCTGATGTCTGATTCTTGTGGATGCCTGATGTCTGATGCTTGTGGATGTCTGATGCCTGATGACTGATGCTTGTGGATGTCTGATGCCTGATGTCACATGACTGATGTCTGATGCCTGATGCTTGTGGATATCTAATGCCTGATGTATGATGCCTGATGCTTGTGGATGACTGATGCCTGATGTCTGATGCTTGTGGATGTCTGTTGCCTGATGCTTGTGGATGTCTGATGCCTGATGTTTGATGCCTGATGTCTGATGCTTGATGCTTGTGGATGTCTGATGCCTGATGTTTGTGGATGTGTGATGCCTGATGTCTGATGCATGATGTCTGATACCTGATGTCTGATGCTTTTGGGTGTCTAATGCTTGATGCTTGTGGACGTCTGATGCCTGATGTCTGATGCCCGATGTTTGATGCCTGGTGCTTGTGGATGTGTGTTGCCTGATGTCTGATGCATGATGTCTGATGCTTTTGGATGTCTGATGCTTGTGGATGTTTGATTCCTGATGTCTGATGCTTGTGGATGTCTGATGCTTGTGGCTCTCTGATGCCTGATGTCTGATGCTTGTGGATGTCTGATGCATGATGTCTGACACCTGATGTCATGCATGATGTCTGATGTCCGATGCTTGTGGATGTCTGATGCCTGATGTCTGATGCTTGTGGATGTCTGATGCCTGATGTCTGATGTTTGTGAATGTCTGATGCCGGATGTCTGATGCATGATGTCTGATGCCTGATGTCTGATGGTTGTGGATGCCTTGTGCCTGATGTCTGATTCCTGATGTCTGATTCCTGATGTCTGATGCTTGTGGATGTCTGATGCCTGATGTCTGATGCTTGTGGATGTGTGATGCCACATGTCTGATGCTTGTGGATGTGTGATGCCTGATGTCTGATGCTCGATGTTTGATGTCTGATACCTGATGCTTGTGGATGTGTGTTGCCTGATGTCTGATGCTTGTGGATGTCTGATGCTTGTGGATGTTTGATTCCTGATGTCTGATGCTTGTGGCTGTCTGATGCCTGATGTCTGATGCTTGTGGATGTCTGATGCATGATGTCTGATGCATGATGTCTGATGCATGATGTCTGATGCCTGATGTCTTATGCCTGATGGCTGATGCCTGAAGTCTTATGGCTGATGCCTGATGTCTTATGCCTGATGTTTGTGAATGTCTGATGCCTGATGCCTGATGTCTGATGCTTGTGGATGTCTGATGCCTGATGTCTGATGCCTGATGTCAGATGCCTGATGGCTGATGCTTGATGCTTGTGGATGTCTGATGCCTGATGTTTGTGGATGTGTGTTGCCTGATGTCTGATGCATGATGTCTGATACCTGATGTCTGTTGCTTTTGGATGTCTGATGCTTGATGCTTGTGGACGTCTGATGCCTGATGTCTGATGCCCAATGTTTGATGTCTGATGCCTGGTGCTTGTGGATGTGTGTTGCCTGATGTCTGATGCATGATGTCTGATGCTTGTGGATGTCTGATGCTTGTGGATGTTTGATGCCTGATGTCTGATTCTTGTGGATGCCTGATGTCTGATGCTTGTGGATGTCTGATGCCTGATGACTGATGATTGTGGTTGTCTGATGCCTGATGTCACATGACTGATGTCTGATGCCTGATGCTTGTGGATATCTAATGCCTGATGTATGATGCCTGATGCTTGTGGATGACTGATGCCTGATGTCTGATGCTTGTGGATGTCTGTTGCCTGATGCTTGTGGATGTCTGATGCCTGATGTTTGATGCCTGATGTCTGATGCTTGTTGATGCCTGATGTCTGATGCTTGTGGATGTCTGATGCATGATGTCTGATGCTTGATGCTTGTGGATGCCTGATGTCTGATGGCTGATGCTTGTGGATGTCTGATGCCTGATGACTGATGTCTGATGCTTGTGGATGTTTGATGCCTGATGTCTCATGACTGATGTCTGATGCCTGATGCTTGTGGATATCTAATGCCTGATGTATGATGCCTAATGCTTGTGGATGTCTGATGCCTGATGTCTGATGCTTGTGGATGGATTATTGTTGCCTGATGCTTGTGGATGTCTGATGCCTGATGTCTGATTCTTGTTGATGCCTGATGTCTGATGCTTGTGGATGTCTGATGCATGATGTCTGATGCTTGATGCTTGTGGATGCCTGATGTCTGATGGCTGATGCTTGTGGATGTCTGATGCCTGATGACTGATGTCTGATGCTTGTGGATGTTTGATGCCTGATGTCTCATGACTGATGTCTGATGCCTGATGCTTGTGGATATCTAATGCCTGATGTATGATGCCTAATGCTTGTGGATGTCTGATGCCTGATGTCTGATGCTTGTGGATGGATGATTGTTGCCTGATGCTTGTGGATGTCTGATGCCTGATGTTTGATGCCTGATGTCTGATTCTTGTGGATGCCTGATGTCTGATGCTTGTGGATGTCTGATGCCTGATGACTGATGCTTGTGGATGTCTGATGCCTGATGTCACATGACTGATGTCTGATGCCTGATGCTTGTGGATATCTAATGCCTGATGTATGATGCCTGATGCTTGTGGATGTCTGATGCCTGATGTCTGATGCTTGTGGATGTCTGTTGCCTGATGCCTGATGTTTGATGCCTGATGTCTGATGCTTGTTGATGCCTGATGTCTGATGCTTGTGGATGTCTGATGGCTGATGTCTGATGCCTGATGCGTGTGGGTGTCTGATGCTTGTGGATGCCTGATGTCTGATGCCTGATGCTTGTGGATGTCTGATGCCTGATGCTTGTGGATGTCTGATGCCTGATGTCTGATATCTGATGCCTGTTGTTTGATGTCTGATGCCTGATGCTTGTGGATGTATGTTGCCTGATGTCTGATGCCTGATGTCTGATGCTTGTGGATGTCTGATGCCTGATGTCTGATGCTTGTGGATGTCTGATGCATGATGTCTGATGCATGATGTCTGATGCCTGATGCCTGATGTCTTATGCCTGATGTCTGATTCCTGATGTCTGATGCTTGATGCTTGTGGATGTCTGATGCCTGATGTCTGATGCATGATGTTTGATGTCTGATGCCTGATGATTGTGGATGTTTGTTGCCTGATGTCTGATGCATGATGTCTGACACCTGATGTCTGATGCATTATGTCTGATGTCTGATGCTTGTTGAATTTCTGATGCTTGTGGCTGTCTGATGCCTGATGTCTGATGCTTGTGGATGTCTGATGCATGATGTCTGATGCATGATGTCTGATGCATGATGGCTGATGCCTGATGGCTGATGTCCGATGCCTGATGTCTTATGCCTGATGTCTGATTCCTGATGTCTGTTGCTTGATGCTTGTGGATGTCTTTGGCCTGATGCCCGATGTTTGATGTCTGATACCTGATGCTTGTGGATGTGTGTTGCCTGATGTCTGATGCATGATGTCTGACACCTGATGTCTGATGTCTGATATCTGATGTCTGATGCCTGATGTTTGTGAATGTCTGATGCCGGATGTCTGATGCATGATGTCTGATGCCTGATGCCTGATGTCTGATGCTTGTGGATGTCTGATGCCTGATGTCTGATGCCTGATGTCTGATGCTTGATGCTTGTGGATGTCTGATGCCTGATGTTTGTGGATGTGTGTTGCCTGATGTCTGATGCATGATGTCTGATACCTGATGTCTGATGCTTTTGGGTGTCTAATGCTTGATGCTTGTGGACGTCTGATGCCTGATGTCTGATGCCCGATGTTTGATGCCTGGTGCTTGTGGATGTGTGTTGCCTGATGTCTGATGCATGATGTCTGATGCTTTTGGATGTCTGATGCTTGTGGATGTTTGATTCCTGATGTCTGTTGCTTGTGGATGTCTGATGCTTGTGGCTGTCTGATGCCTGATGTCTGATGCTTGTGGATGTCTGATGCATGATGTCTGACACCTGATGTCATGCATGATGTCTGATGTCCGATGCTTGTGGATGTCTGATGCCTGATGTCTGATGCTTGTGGATGTCTGATGCCTGATGTCTGATGTTTGTGAATGTCTGATGCCGGATGTCTGATGCATGATGTCTGATGCCTGATGTCTGATGGTTGTGGATGCCTTGTGCCTGATGTCTGATGTGTGATTCCTGATGTCTGATTCCTGATGTCTGATGCTTGTGGATGTCTGATGCCTGATGTCTGATGCTTGTGGATGTGTGATGCCACATGTCTGATGCTTGTGGATGTGTGATGCCTGATGTCTGATGCTCGATGTTTGATGTCTGATGCCTGATGCTTGTGGATGTGTGTTGCCTGATGTCTGATGCTTGTGGATGTCTGATGCTTGTGGATGTTTGATTCCTGATGTCTGATGCTTGTGGCTGTCTGATGCCTGATGTCTGATGCTTGTGGATGTCTGATGCATGATGTCTGATGCATGATGTCTGATGCCTGATGTCTTATGCCTGATGGTTGATGCCTGAAGTCTGATGGCTGATGCCTGATGTCTTATGCCTGATGTTTGTGAATGTCTGATGCCTGATGTCTGATGTCTGATGCTTGTGGATGCCTGATGTCTGATGCCTGATGTCTGATGCCTGATGTCAGATGCCTGATGGCTGATGCTTGATGCTTGTGGATGTCTGATGCCTGATGTTTGTGGATGTGTGTTGCCTGATGTCTGATGCATGATGTCTGATTCCTGATGTCTGTTGCTTTTGGATGTCTGATGCTTGATGCTTGTGGACGTCTGATGCCTGATGTCTGATGCCCAATGTTTGATGTCTGATGCCTGGTGCTTGTGGATGTGTGTTGCCTGATGTCTGATGCATGATGTCTGATGCTTGTGGATGTCTGATGCTTGTGGATGTTTGATGCATGATGTCTGATGCTTGTGGATGTCTGATGCTTGTGGATGTTTGATTCCTGATGTCTGATGCTTGTGGATGTCTGATGCTTGTGTCTGTCTGATGCCTGATGTCTGATGCTTGTGGATGTCTGATGTCTGATGTCTGATGCTTGTGGATGTCTGATGCATGATGTCTGATGCATGATGTCTGATGCATGATGTCTGATGCATGATGTCTGATGTATGATGTCTTATGCCTGATGTCTTATGCCTGATGGCTGATGTCTGATGCCTGATGTCTGATGCCTGATGTCTTATGCCTGATGTCTGATGTCTGATGCTTGATGCTTGTGGATGTCTGATGCCTGATGTCTGATGCACGATGTTTGATGTCTGATGTCTGATGCCTGATGATTGTAGATGTGTGTTGCCTGATGTCTGATGCATGATGTCTGATGCATGATGTCTGATGTCTGATGCTTGTGGATGTCTGATGCCTGATGTCTGATGCTTGTGGATGTCTGATGCTTGATGTCTGATGCAGGATGTCTGATGCATGATGGCTGATGTCTGATGCCTGATGTCTGATGCCTGATGTCTTATGCCTGATGTCTGATTCCTGATGTCTGATGCTTGATGCTTGTGGATGTCTGATGCCTGATGCCCGATGTTTGATGTCTGATACCTGATGCTTGTGGATGTGTGTTGCCTGATGTCTGATGCATGATGTCTGACACCTGCTGTCTGATGTCTGATGCCTGATGTCTGATGCTTGTGGATGTCTGATGCATGATGTCTGATGCTTGTGGATGTCTGATGCATGATGTCTGATGCATGATGTCTGATGCATGATGTCTTATGCCTGATGGCTGATGCCTGATGTCTGATGGCTCATGTCTGATGCCTGATGTCTTATGCCTGATGTCTGATTCCTGATGTCTGATGCTTGATGCTTGTGGATGTCTGATGCCTGATGTCTGATGCACGATGTTTGATGTCTGATGCCTGATGATTGTGGATGTTTGTTGCCTGATGTCTGATGCATGATGTCTGACACCTGATGTCTGATATCTGATGTCTGATGCCTGATGTTTGTGAAAGTCTGATGCCGGATGTCTGATGCATGATGTCTGATGCCTGATGTCTGATGCCTGATGTCTGATGCTTGTGGATGTCTGATGCCTGATGTCTGATGCCTGATGTCTGATGCCTGGTGTCTGATGTTTGATGCTTGTGGATGTCTGATGCCTGATGTTTGTGGATGTGTTTTGCCTGATGTCTGATGCATGATGTCTGATACCTGATGTCTGAGGCTTTTGGATGTCTGATGCTTGTGTATGTCTGATGCCTGATATCTGATGCCTGATGTTTGATGTCTGATGCTTGTGGATGTATGTTGCCTGATGTCTGATGCCTGATGTCTGATGCTTGTGGATGTCTGATGCCTGATGTCTGATGCTTGTGGATGTCTGATGCATGATGTCTGATGCATGATGTCTTATGCCTGATGTCTTATGCCTGATGGCTGATGCCTGATGGCTGATGTCTGATGCCTGATGTCTGATGCCTGATGTTGTATGCCTGATGTCTGATTCCTGATGTCTGATACTTGATGCTTGTGGATGTCTGATGCCTGATGTCTGATGCACGATGTTTGATGTCTGATGTCTGATGCCTGATGATTGTGGATGTGTGTTGCCTGATGTCTGATGCATGATGTCTGACACCTGATGTCTGATGCATGATGTCTGATGCTTGTGGATGTCTGATGCCTGATGTCTTATGCTTGTGGCTGTCTGATGCCTGATGTCTGATGCTTGTGGATGTCTGATGCATGATGTCTGATGCATGATGGCTGATGCCTGATAGCTGATGTCTGATGCCTGATGTCTGATGCCTGATGTCTTATGCCTGATGTCTGATTCCTGATGTCTGATGCTTGATGCTTGTGGATGTCTGATGCCTGATGCCCGATGTTTGATGTCTGATACCTGATGCTTGTGGATGTGTGTTGCCTGATGTCTGATGCATGATGTGTGACACCTGATATCTGATATCTGATGTCTGATGCCTGATGTTTGTGAAAGTCTGATGCCGGATGTCTGATGCATGATGTCTGATGCCTGATGTCTGATGCTTGTAGATGTCTGATGCCTGATGTCTGATGCCTGATGTCTGATGCCTGGTGTCTGATGTTTGATGCTTGTGGATGTCTGATGCCTGATGTTTGTGGATGTGTTTTGCCTGATGTCTGATGCATGATGTCTGATACCTGATGTCTGAGGCTTTTGGATGTCTGATGCTTGATGTCTGATGCCCGATGTTTGATGTCTGATGCCTGGTGCTTGTGGATGTGTGTTGCCTGATGTCTGATGCATGATGTCTGATGCTTGTGGATGTCTGATGCTTGTGGATGTTTGATTCCTGATATCTGATGCTTGTGGATGTCTGATACTTGTGGCTGTCTGATGCCTGATGTCTGATGCTTGTGGATGTCTGATGCATGATGCTGACACCTGATGTCATGCATGATGTCTGATGCTTGTAGATGCCTGATGTCTGATGCTTGTGGATGTCTAATGCCTGATGTCTGATGCCTGATGCATGTGGATGTCTGATGCTTATGGATGCCTGATGTCTGATGCCTGATGCTTGTGGATGTCTGATGCCTGATGTCTGATATCTGATGCCTGATGTTTGATGTCTGATGCCTGATGCTTGTGGATGTATGTTGCCTGATGTCTGATGCCTGATGTCTGATGCTTGTGGATGTCTGATGCCTGATGTCTGATGCTTGTGGATGTCTGATGCATGATGTCTGATGCATGATGTCTTATGCCTGATGTCTTATGCCTGATGTCTTATGCCTGATGGCTGATGCCTGATGGCTGATGCCTGATGGCTGATGCCTGATGTCTTATGCCTGATGTCTGATTCCTGATGTCTGATGCTTGATGCTTGTGGATGTCTGATGCCTGATGTCTGATGCCTGATGTCTGATGCTTTTGGATGTCTGATGCTTGATGCTTGTGGACGTCTGATGCCTGATGTCTGATGCCCTATGTTTGATGTCTGATGCCTGGTGCTTGTGGATGTTTGTTGCCTGATGTCTGATGCATGATGTCTGATGCTTGTGGATGTTTGATTCCTGATGTCTGATGCTTGTGGATGTCTGATGCTTGTGGCTGTCTGATTCCTGATGTCTGATGCTTGTGGATGTCTGATGCATGATGTCTGACACCTGATGTCATGCATGATGTCTGATGTCTGATGCTTGTGGATGTCTGATGCCTGATGCCTGATGCTTGTGGATGTCTTATGCCTGATGTCTGATGCCTGATGTTTGTGAATGTCTAATGCCGGATGTCTGATGCATGATGTCTGATGCCTGATGTCTGATGCTTGTGGATGCCTGGTGTCTGATGCCTCATGTCTGATGCCGGATGTCTGATGCTTGTGGATGTCTGATGCCTGATGTCTGATGCTTGTGGATGTGTGATGCTTGATGTCTGATGCTCGATGTTTGATGTCTGATGCCTGATGCTTGTGGATGTGTGTTGCCTGATGTCTGATGCATGATGTCTGATGCTTGTGGATGTCTGATGCATGATGTCTGACACCTGATGTCATGCATGATGTCTGATGTCTGATGCTTGTGGATGTCTGATGCCTGATGTTTGTGAATGTCTGATGCCGGATGTCTGATGCATGATGTCTGATGCCTGATGTCTGATGCTTGTGGATGCCTGGTGTCTGATGCCTCATGTCTGATTCCTGATGTCTGATGCTTGTGGATGTCTGATGCCTGATGTCTGATGCTTGTGGATGTGTGATGCTTGATATCTGATGCTCGATGTTTGATGTCTGATGCCTGATGCTTGTGGATGTGTATTGCCTGATGTCTGATGCATGATGTCTGATGCTTGTGGATGTCTGATGCTTGTGTATGTTTTATTCCTGATGTCTGATGCTTGTGGCTGTCTGATGTCTGATGCTTGATGCTTGTTGAAGTAAGATGCCTGATGTCTGATGCCCGATGTTTGATGTCTGATATCTAATGCTTGTGGATGTGTGTTGCCTGATGTCTGATGCATGATGTCTGATGCTTGTGGATGTCTGATGCTTGTGGATGTTTGATTCCTGATGTCTTATGCTCGTGGATGTCTGATGCATGATGTCTGACACCTGATGTCTGATGCATGATGTCTGATACATGATGCCTGATGCTTGTGGATGTCTGATGCCTGATGTCTGATGCTTGTGGATGTCTGATGCATGATGTCTGATGCATGATGTCTGATGCATGATGGCTGATGCCTGATGGCTGATGTCCGATGCCTGATGTCTTATGCCTGATGTCTGATTCCTGATGTCTGTTGCTTGATGCTTGTGGATGTCTTTGGCCTGATGCCCGATGTTTGATGTCTGATACCTGATGCTTGTGGATGTGTGTTGCCTGATGTCTGATGCATGATGTCTGACACCTGATGTCTGATGTCTGATATCTGATGTCTGATGCCTGATGTTTGTGAATGTCTGATGCCGGATGTCTGATGCCGGATGTCTGATGCATGATGTCTGATGCCTGATGCCTGATGTCTGATGCTTGTGGATGTCTGATGCCTGATGTCTGATGCCTGATGATTGATGCTTGATGCTTTTGGATGTCTGATGCCTGATGTTTGTGGATGTGTGTTGCCTGATGTCCGATGCATGATGTCTGATACCTGATGTCTGATGCTTTTGGGTGTCTAATGCTTGATGCTTGTGGACGTCTGATGCCTGATGTCTGATGCCCGATGTTTGATGCCTGGTGCTTGTGGATGTGTGTTGCCTGATGTCTGATGCATGATGTCTGATGCTTTTGGATGTCTGATGCTTGTGGATGTTTGATTCCTGATGTCTGTTGCTTGTGGATGTCTTATGCTTGTGGCTGTCTGATGCCTGATGTCTGATGCTTGTGGATGTCTGATGCATGATGTCTGACACCTGATGTCATGCATGATGTCTGATGTCCGATGCTTGTGGATGTCTGATGCCTGATGTCTGATGCTTGTGGATGTCTGATGCCTGATGTCTGATGTTTGTGAATGTCTGATGCTGGATGTCTGATGCATGATGTCTGATGCCTGATGTCTGATGGTTGTGGATGCCTTGTGCCTGATGTCTGATGTGTGATTCCTGATGTCTGATTCCTGATGTCTGATGCTTGTGGATGTCTGATGCCTGATGTCTGATGCTTGTGGATGTGTGATGCCACATGTCTGATGTTTGTGGATGTGTGATGCCTGATGTCTGATGCTCGATGTTTGATGTCTGATGCCTGATGCTTGTGGATGTGTGTTGCCTGATGTCTGATGCTTGTGGATGTCTGATGCTTGTGGATGTTTGATTCCTGATGTCTGATGCTTGTGGCTGTCTGATGCCTGATGTCTGATGCTTGTGGATGTCTGATGCATGATGTCTGATGCATGATGTCTGATGCCTGATCTCTTATGCCTGGTGGCTGATGCCTGAAGTCTGATGGCTGATGCCTGATGTCTTATGCCTGATGTTTGTGAATGTCTGATGCCTGATGTCTGATGCCTGATGTCTGATGCTTGTGGATGCCTGATGTCTGATGCCTGATGTCTGATGCCTGATGTCAGATGCCTGATGGCTGATGCTTGATGCTTGTGGATGTCTGATGCCTGATGTTTGTGGATGTGTGTTGCCTGATGTCTGATGCATGATGTCTGATTCCTGATGTCTGTTGCTTTTGGATGTCTGATGCTTGATGCTTGTGGACGTCTGATGCCTGATGTCTGATGCCCAATGTTTGATGTCTGATGCCTGGTGCTTGTGGATGTGTGTTGCCTGATGTCTGATGCATGATGTCTGATGCTTGTGGATGTCTGATGCTTGTGGATGTTTGATGCATGATGTCTGATGCTTGTGGATGTCTGATGCTTGTGGATGTTTGATTCCTGATGTCTGATGCTTGTGGATGTCTGATGCTTGTGTCTGTCTGATGCCTGATGTCTGATGCTTGTGGATGTCTGATGTCTGATGTCTGATGCTTGTGGATGTCTGATGCATG
This sequence comes from Triturus cristatus, assembly GCF_964204655.1. NCBI lineage: Eukaryota > Metazoa > Chordata > Amphibia > Caudata > Salamandridae > Triturus > Triturus cristatus. Next base: position 191,524,768 of record NC_140579.1, read on the forward strand.
ATGTCTGATGCATGATGTCTGATGCATGATGTCTGATGCATGATGTCTTATGCCTGATGTCTTATGCCTGATGGCTGATGTCTGATGCCTGATGTCTGATGTCTTATGCCTGATGTCTGATGCCTGATGTCTGATGCTTGATGCTTGTGGATGTCTGATGCCTGATGTCTGATGCACGATGTTTGATGTCTGATGTCTGATGCCTGATGATTGTAGATGTGTGTTGCCTGATGTCTGATGCATGATGTCTGATGCATGATGTCTGATGTCTGATGCTTGTGGATGTCTGATGCCTGATGTCTTATGCTTGTGGCTGTCTGATGCCTGATGTCTGATGCTTGTGGATGTCTGATGCATGATGTCTGATGCAGGATGTCTGATGCATGATGGCTGATGTCTGATGCCTGATGTCTGATGCCTGATGTCTTATGCCTGATGTCTGATTCCTGATGTCTGATGCTTGATGCTTGTGGATGTCTGATGCCTGATGCCCGATGTTTGATGTCTGATACCTGATGCTTGTGGATGTGTGTTGCCTGATGTCTGATGCATGATGTCTGACACCTGCTGTCTGATGTCTGATGCTTGTGGATGTCTGATGCATGATGTCTGATGCTTGTGGATGTCTGATGCATGATGTCTGATGCATGATGTCTGATGCATGATGTCTTATGCCTGATGGCTGATGCCTGATGTCTGATGCCTGATGTCTGATGCCTGATGTCTTATGCCTGATGTCTGATTCCTGATGTCTGATGCTTGATGCTTGTGGATGTCTGATGCCTGATGTCTGATGCACGATGTTTGATGTCTGATGCCTGATGATTGTGGATGTTTGTTGCCTGATGTCTGATGCATGATGTCTGACACCTGATGTCTGATATCTGATGTCTGATGCCTGATGTTTGTGAAAGTCTGATGCCGGATGTCTGATGCATGATGTCTGATGCCTGATGTCTGATGCTTGTGGATGTCTGATGCCTGATGTCTGATGCCTGATGTCTGATGCCTGGTGTCTGATGTTTGATGCTTGTGGATGTCTGATGCCTGATGTTTGTGGATGTGTTTTGCCTGATGTCTGATGCATGATGTCTGATACCTGATGTCTGAGGCTTTTGGATGTCTGATGCTTGTGTATGTCTGATGCCTGATATCTGATGCCTGATGTTTGATGTCTGATGCTTGTGGATGTATGTTGCCTGATGTCTGATGCCTGATGTCTGATGCTTGTGGATGTCTGATGCCTGATGTCTGATGCTTGTGGATGTCTGATGCATGATGTCTGATGCATGATGTCTTATGCCTGATGTCTTATGCCTGATGGCTGATGCCTGATGGCTGATGTCTGATGCCTGATGTCTGATGCCTGATGTTGTATGCCTGATGTCTGATTCCTGATGTCTGATACTTGATGCTTGTGGATGTCTGATGCCTGATGTCTGATGCACGATGTTTGATGTCTGATGTCTGATGCCTGATGATTGTGGATGTGTGTTGCCTGATGTCTGATGCATGATGTCTGACACCTGATGTCTGATGCATGATGTCTGATGCTTGTGGATGTCTGATGCCTGATGTCTTATGCTTGTGGCTGTCTGATGCCTGATGTCTGATGCTTGTGGATGTCTGATGCATGATGTCTGATGCATGATGGCTGATGCCTGATAGCTGATGTCTGATGCCTGATGTCTGATGCCTGATGTCTTATGCCTGATGTCTGATTCCTGATGTCTGATGCTTGATGCTTGTGGATGTCTGATGCCCGATGTTTGATGTCTGATACCTGATGCTTGTGGATGTGTGTTGCCTGATGTCTGATGCATGATGTGTGACACCTGATATCTGATATCTGATGTCTGATGCCTGATGTTTGTGAAAGTCTGATGCCAGATGTCTGATGCATGATGTCTGATGCCTGATGTCTGATGCTTGTGGATGTCTGATGCCTGATGTCTGATGCCTGATGTCTGATGCCTGGTGTCTGATGTTTGATGCTTGTGGATGTCTGATGCCTGATGTTTGTGGATGTGTTTTGCCTGATGTCTGATGCATGATGTCTGATACCTGATGTCTGAGGCTTTTGGATGTCTGATGCTTGATGTCTGATGCCCGATGTTTGATGTCTGATGCCTGGTGCTTGTGGATGTGTGTTGCCTGATGTCTGATGCATGATGTCTGATGCTTGTGGATGTCTGATGCTTGTGGATGTTTGATTCCTGATATCTGATGCTTGTGGATGTCTGATACTTATGGCTGTCTGATGCCTGATGTCTGATGCTTGTGGATGTCTGATGCATGATGTCTGACACCTGATGTCATGCATGATGTCTGATGCTTGTAGATGCCTGATGTCTGATGCTTGTGGATGTCTAATGCCTGATGTCTGATGCCTGATGCGTGTGGATGTTTGATGCTTGTGGATGCCTGATGTCTGATGCCTGATGCATGTGGATGTCTGATGCCTGATGTCTGATATCTGATGCCTGATGTTTGATGTCTGATGCCTGATGCTTGTGGATGTATGTTGCCTGATGTCTGATGCCTGATGTCTGATGCTTGTGGCTGTCTGATGCCTGATGTCTGATGCTTGTGGATGTCTGATGCATGATGTCTGATGCATGATGTCTGATGCATGATGTCTGATGCCTGATGTCTTATGCCTGATGGCTGATTCCTGAAGTCTTATGGCTGATGCCTGATGTCTTATGCCTGATGTTTGTGAATGTCTGATGCCTGATGCCTGATGTCTGATGCTTGTGGATGTCTGATGCCTGATGTCTGATGCCTGATGTCAGATGCCTGATGGCTGATGCTTGATGCTTGTGGATGTCTGATGCCTGATGTTTGTGGATGTGTGTTGCCTGATGTCTGATGCATGATGTCTGATACCTGATGTCTGTTGCTTTTGGATGTCTGATGCTTGATGCTTGTGGACGTCTGATGCCTGATGTCTGATGCCCAATGTTTGATGTCTGATGCCTGGTGCTTGTGGATGTGTGTTGCCTGATGTCTGATGCATGATGTCTGATGCTTGTGGATGTCTGATGCTTGTGGATGTTTGATGCATGATGTCTGATGCTTGTGGATGTCTGATGCTTGTGGATGTTTGATTCCTGATGTCTGATGCATGATGTCTGATGTCTGATGCTTGTGGATGTCTGATGCCTGATGTCTTATGCTTGTGGCTGTCTGATGCCTGATGTCTGATGCTTGTGGATGTCTGATGCATGATGTCTGATGCATGATGTCTGATGCATGATGTCTGATGCATGATGTCTGATGCATGATGTCTTATGCCTGATGTCTTATGCCTGATGCCTGATGCCTGATGTCTTATGCCTGATGTCTGATTCCTGATGTCTGATGCGTGATGCTTGTGGATGTCTGATGCCTGATGTCTGATGCACGATGTTTGATGTCTGATGTCTGATGCCTGATGATTGTGGATGTGTGTTGCCTGATGTCTGATGCATGATGTCTGATGCATGATGTCTGATGTCTGATGCTTGTGGATGTCTGATGCCTGATGTCTTATGCTTGTGGCTGTCTGATGCCTGATGTCTGATGCTTGTGGATGTCTGATGCATGATGTCTGATGCATGATGTCTGATGCATGATGGCTGATGCCTGATGGCTGATGTCTGATGCCTGATGTCTTATGCCTGATGTCTGATTTCTGATGTCTGATGCTTGATGCTTGTGGATGTCTGATGCCTGATGCCCGATGTTTGATATCTGATACCTGATGCTTGTGGATGTGTGTTGCCTGATGTCTGATGCATGATGTCTGACACCTGATGTCTGATATCTGATGTCTGATGCCTGATGTTTGTGAAAGTCTGATGCTGGATGTCTGATGCATGATGTCTGATGCCTGATGTCTGATGCCTGATGTCTGATGCTTGTGGATGTCTGATGCCTGATGTCTGATGCCTGATGTCTGATGCCTGGTGTCTGATGTTTGATGCTTGTGGATGTCTGATGCCTGATGTTTGTGGATGTGTTTTGCCTGATGTCTGATGCATGATGTCTGATACCTGATGTCTGAGGCTTTTGGATGTCTGATGCCTGATGCTTGTGTATGCCTGATGCCTGATATCTGATGCCTGATGTTTGATGTCTGATGCTTGTGGATGTATGTTGCCTGATGTCTGATGCCTGATGTCTGATGCTTGTGGATGTCTGATGCCTGATGTCTGATGCTTGTGGATGTCTGATGCGTGATGTCTGATGCATGATGTCTTATGCCTGATGTCTTATGCCTGATGGCTGATGCCTGATGGCTGATGTCTGATGCCTGATGTCTGATGCCTGATGTCGTATGCCTGATGTCTGATTCCTGATGTCTGATGCTTGATGCTTGTGGATGTCTGATGCCTGATGTCTGATGCACGATGTTTGATGTCTGATGTCTGATGCCTGATGATTGTGGATGTGTGTTGCCTGATGTCTGATGCATGATGTCTGACACCTGATGTCTGATGCATGATGTCTGATGCTTGTGGATGTCTGATGCCTGATGTCTTATGCTTGTGGCTGTCTGATGCCTGATGTCTGATGCTTGTGGATGTCTGATGCATGATGTCTGATGCATGATGTCTGATGCATGATGCATGATGGCTTGTGGATGTCTGAAGCCTGATGCCCGATGTTTGATGTCTGATACCTGATGCTTGTGGATGTGTGTTGCCTGATGTCTGATGCATGATGTCTGACACCTGATGTCTGATATCTGATGTCTGATGCCTGATGTTTTCGAAAGTCTGATGCCGGATGTCTGATGCCCGATGTTTGATGTCTGATGCCTGGTGCTTGTGGATGTGTGTTGCCTGATGTCTGATGCATGATGTCTGATGCTTGTGGATGTTTGATTCCTGATATCTGATGCTTGTGGATGTCTGATACTTGTGGCTGTCTGATGCCTGATGTCTGATGCTTGTGGATGTCTGATGCATGATGTCTGACACCTGATGTCATGCATGATGTCTGATGCTTGTGGATGCCTGATGTCTGATGCTTGTGGATGTCTAATGCCTGATGTCTGATGCCTGATGCATGTGGATGTCTGATGCTTGTGGATGCCTGATGTCTGATGCCTGATGCTTGTGGATGTCTGATGCCTGATGCTTGCGGATGTCTGATGCATGATGTCTGATGCTTGTGGATGTCTGATGCCTGATGCTTGTGGATGCCTGATGTCTGATGCCTGATGCATGTGGATGTCTGATGCTTATGGATGCCTGATGTCTGATGCCTGATGCTTGTGGATGTCTGATGCCTGATGTCTGATATCTGATGCCTGATGTTTGATGTCTGATGCCTGATGCTTGTGGATGTATGTTGCCTGATGTCTGATGCCTGATGTCTGATGCTTGTGGATGTCTGATGCCTGATGTCTGATGCTTGTGGATGTCTGATGCATGATGTCTGATGCATGATGTCTTATGCCTGATGTCTTATGCCTGATGTCTTATGCCTGATGGCTGATGCCTGATGGCTGATGCCTGATGGCTGATGCCTGATGTCTTATGCCTGATGTCTGATTCCTGATGTCTGATGCTTGATGCTTGTGGATGTCTGATGCCTGATGTCTGATGCCTGATGTCTGATGCTTTTGGATGTCTGATGCTTGATGCTTGTGGACGTCTGATGCCTGATGTCTGATGCCCGATGTTTGATGTCTGATGCCTGGTGCTTGTGGATGTTTGTTGCCTGATGTCTGATGCATGATGTCTGATGCTTGTGGATGTTTGATTCCTGATGTCTGATGCTTGTGGATGTCTGATGCTTGTGGCTGTCTGATTCCTGATGTCTGATGCTTGTGGATGTCTGATGCATGATGTCTGACACCTGATGTCATGCATGATGTCTGATGTCTGATGCTTGTGGATGTCTGATGCCTGATGCCTGATGCTTGTGGATGTCTTATGCCTGATGTCTGATGCCTGATGTTTGTGAATGTCTAATGCCGGATGTCTGATGCATGATGTCTGATGCCTGATGTCTGATGGAAAACTTCTGCGCCCCGCAGCCCATGCTGGTCTCGTTCTTAGATGTCTTGTATGTGGGCTGGATGAGGTGTGGGGTGTCATTGCTCTGCGTCCTGGTCAAAGCTTGGGCTTGGTTTCTACACAGAGGGTTTCCTAAATGAAGGTTATGGTAAAAATCTGCAGGTACGTTCACATGGTTTGTTAGGTTGAGAATAGATGTAACACTGTACTAGTGATAGAGAGCCAGAGAAGAGAACCTTGACAAAGAACATGGAGAGCCAGAGCATTAATTGACAGTTGCAGATATCAAGCAGAGTACCGCAGAAGCGGCACCGGCGAGCGAGAGAGCAGCGAGCACCAGAGAGTCGCAAGAGAGACGCGGAAGCGGCGAGAGAGCAGAAGCAGCATCGCTGAGCTCGGTCGAGTCACGGACCCACCCCCGACCAGGTGCCTGATCCCCCCGGACCCCCGTCGGAGACCACCACCCACCGAGGTGGCGCAACACCTGAATGTGAGCGGCTCTAGACGTGAGCTAGCTCAACCTTCATAGAGCTACGAGCCGTAGGGGTGGAGACAGTGCACGGGAGCTTTGGTCCCGGTTCAGCCGCACCACCGGAAGAATCTCAGTGGCTACCTGCCCACCCGCCTGCACCCGCCAGGCCCCACAGGATCGAAGAACCACAGAGAGCCGCCAGCAGCGACCCAGCGAGCTAGCAGGAACAACTGGGACAGCCGTGAAAGGGGCAGCAGGACAGTAGGTAAGCCGTAAACCGCGAGCCGAGAGCTGTGAGGGGGGGCATCGGGGGAGAGAGGACCAGACCCCGAACCAGGACCCAGTACCCGGGCAGAGGTTGAGTAATTCAGCCCACAGAGGCCCCCACAGGGAACGGAAAGCTTTGAGTCGCTAAGCAATAAGAGCGCAGGAAAGCATAAGCGGCAGTAAAAACGCGGAAAGTGCACTAGCGCACTAGCAGCGACCAATAGTAACAGCAAGCTACAGGAAAGCAACGCCCAGAGTTGAAAAGGAACCCAACAAGGCACAAAAGCAAGGGTAAAGGACTACAGAAGCACCGGAGCAGACCATCAGCAGACAGAACAGGACAACGCACATACAAGGACAACATGAGGTCAGGAAGAGAAAGAAAACCTCCAACAAAGCAAACGGCGAAGAACAAAAGGAATACCATAACCTCAAGCGCAGGGCCATTAACAAAAAACAAACAATTATCCAATAGTTCAAACGACACAGACTTACAAGGGAGTTTTAACACCGTAATTGACCACTTCACAGACGAAAAACAGTTAACAGAAACAGACCAAACCAAGACCTTAACTTCTGTTTTACCACCTATCAAAAAAACGAGAAAGAGACAGGACTTAATTAACTTTGCAGGTCAGCATCCAACAACTAAATACGACTTCCAACCAAAAATTTATACCAAATTCACCTTTTTAAAGAACCCGGGAAGTGAGATTTATTCATCAAACTATACTGCAACAGGTTTGCAAACCCCACTGCAACCCGCTGACGCAAGCAAACCTTTACCCCAAGCTTACAATCAAACTGTAGTCGAACTACATAAGCATCCAAGTCTAAGGGAGAACAAAGAACAAATCATAGACAAAACCGGGGCCAGAGAAGAACTGGAACTAGACGACATTAACCTAACTCCGAACGAAGGCGTACCTAAACTAGGTGACATTAATCCAGCCCCACTAACGGAAGGTCTAATCCAGGAACCAATTGTATCCCACATAATGCTAAAAGACGTCACACCGGGCAAACTTGCTTCAGAGCTGGATGACTCACCAGGTCCTCCTGGCAACCGCACCCCAAATAGAGAGATCTCCCCAACTCAACTTCCAACTCCCTGCTCTGCGCCTACAGAGAAAACGGCTAAGATGTATGCAAAAAAAGAGCCAGAAATCAATCCATCCAGCGGTCACGAAGTTTGCTTCGAGTCAGAACTAAACTACCCCTTTGACAACAAGGGACAAGCTCTAAAGGAAAAAGCAACACGCCCAAAAAATTCCTCCCCCATCATGTCAGAAGTTTTCCTTTGGAATCTGACAGGAAGTGATGCTTGTGGATGCCTGGTGTCTGATGCCTCATGTCTGATGCCGGATGTCTGATGCTTGTGGATGTCTGATGCCTGATGTCTGATGCTTGTGGATGTGTGATGCTTGATGTCTGATGCTCGATGTTTGATGTCTGATGCCTGATGCTTGTGGATGTGTGTTGCCTGATGTCTGATGCATGATGTCTGATGCTTGTGGATGTCTGATGCATGATGTCTGACACCTGATGTCATGCATGATGTCTGATGTCTGATGCTTGTGGATGTCTGATGCCTGATGTTTGTGAATGTCTGATGCCGGATGTCTGATGCATGATGTCTGATGCCTGATGTCTGATGCTTGTGGATGCCTGGTGTCTGATGCCTCATGTCTGATTCCTGATGTCTGATGCTTGTGGATGTCTGATGCCTGATGTCTGATGCTTGTGGATGTGTGATGCTTGATATCTGATGCTCGATGTTTGATGTCTGATGCCTGATGCTTGTGGATGTGTGTTGCCTGATGTCTGATGCATGATGTCTGATGCTTGTGGATGTCTGATGCTTGTGTATGTTTTATTCCTGATGTCTGATGCTTGTGGCTGTCTGATGTCTGATGCTTGATGCTTGTTGAAGTAAGATGCCTGATGTCTGATGCCCGATGTTTGATGTCTGATATCTGATGCTTGTGGATGTGTGTTGCCTGATGTCTGATGCATGATGTCTGATGCTTGTGGATGTCTGATGCTTGTGGATGTTTGATTCCTGATGTCTTATGCTCGTGGATGTCTGATGCATGATGTCTGACACCTGATGTCTGATGCATGATGTCTGATACATGATGCCTGATGCTTGTGGATGTCTGATGCCTGATGTCTGATGCTTGTGGATGTCTGATGCATGATGTCTGATGCATGATGTCTGATGCATTATGGCTGATGCCTGATGGCTGATGTCCGATGCCTGATGTCTTATGCCTGATGTCTGATTCCTGATGTCTGTTGCTTGATGCTTGTGGATGTCTTTGGCCTGATGCCCGATGTTTGATGTCTGATACCTGATGCTTGTGGATGTGTGTTGCCTGATGTCTGATGCATGATGTCTGACACCTGATGTCTGATGTCTGATATCTGATGTCTGATGCCTGATGTTTGTGAATGTCTGATGCCGGATGTCTGATGCCGGATGTCTGATGCATGATGTCTGATGCCTGATGCCTGATGTCTGATGCTTGTGGATGTCTGATGCCTGATGTCTGATGCCTGATGATTGATGCTTGATGCTTGTGGATGTCTGATGCCTGATGTTTGTGGATGTGTGTTGCCTGATGTCCGATGCATGATGTCTGATACCTGATGTCTGATGCTTTTGGGTGTCTAATGCTTGATGCTTGTGGACGTCTGATGCCTGATGTCTGATGCCCGATGTTTGATGCCTGGTGCTTGTGGATGTGTGTTGCCTGATGTCTGATGCATGATGTCTGATGCTTTTGGATGTCTGATGCTTGTGGATGTTTGATTCCTGATGTCTGTTGCTTGTGGATGTCTGATGCTTGTGGCTGTCTGATGCCTGATGTCTGATGCTTGTGGATGTCTGATGCATGATGTCTGATGTTTGTGAATGTCTGATGCTGGATGTCTGATGCATGATGTCTGATGCCTGATGTCTGATGGTTGTGGATGCCTTGTGCCTGATGTCTGATGTGTGATTCCTGATGTCTGATTCCTGATGTCTGATGCTTGTGGATGTCTGATGCCTGATGTCTGATGCTTGTGGATGTGTGATGCCACATGTCTGATGCTTGTGGATGTGTGATGCCTGATGTCTGATGCTCGATGTTTGATGTCTGATGCCTGATGCTTGTGGATGTGTGTTGCCTGATGTCTGATGCTTGTGGATGTCTGATGCTTGTGGATGTTTGATTCCTGATGTCTGATGCTTGTGGCTGTCTGATGCCTGATGTCTGATGCTTGTGGATGTCTGATGCATGATGTCTGATGCATGATGTCTGATGCCTGATGTCTTATGCCTGGTGGCTGATGCCTGAAGTCTGATGGCTGATGCCTGATGTCTTATGCCTGATGTTTGTGAATGTCTGATGCCTGATGTCTGATGCCTGATGTCTGATGCTTGTGGATGCCTGATGTCTGATGCCTGATGTCTGATGCCTGATGTCAGATGCCTGATGGCTGATGCTTGATGCTTGTGGATGTCTGATGCCTGATGTTTGTGGATGTGTGTTGCCTGATGTCTGATGCATGATGTCTGATTCCTGATGTCTGTTGCTTTTGGATGTCTGATGCTTGATGCTTGTGGACGTCTGATGCCTGATGTCTGATGCCCAATGTTTGATGTCTGATGCCTGGTGCTTGTGGATGTGTGTTGCCTGATGTCTGATGCATGATGTCTGATGCTTGTGGATGTCTGATGCTTGTGGATGTTTGATGCATGATGTCTGATGCTTGTGGATGTCTGATGCTTGTGGATGTTTGATTCCTGATGTCTGATGCTTGTGGATGTCTGATGCTTGTGTCTGTCTGATGCCTGATGTCTGATGCTTGTGGATGTCTGATGTCTGATGTCTGATGCTTGTGTATGTCTGATGCATGATGTCTGATGCATGATGTCTGATGCATGATGTCTGATGCATGATGTCTTATGCCTGATGTCTTATGCCTGATGGCTGATGTCTGATGCCTGATGTCTGATGTCTTATGCCTGATGTCTGATGCCTGATGTCTGATGCTTGATGCTTGTGGATGTCTGATGCCTGATGTCTGATGCACGATGTTTGATGTCTGATGTCTGATGCCTGATGATTGTAGATGTGTGTTGCCTGATGTCTGATGCATGATGTCTGATGCATGATGTCTGATGTCTGATGCTTGTGGATGTCTGATGCCTGATGTCTTATGCTTGTGGCTGTCTGATGCCTGATGTCTGATGCTTGTGGATGTCTGATGCATGATGTCTGATGCAGGATGTCTGATGCATGATGGCTGATGTCTGATGCCTGATGTCTGATGCCTGATGTCTTATGCCTGATGTCTGATTCCTGATGTCTGATGCTTGATGCTTGTGGATGTCTGATGCCTGATGCCCGATGTTTGATGTCTGATACCTGATGCTTGTGGATGTGTGTTGCCTGATGTCTGATGCATGATGTCTGACACCTGCTGTCTGATGTCTGATGCCTGATGTCTGATGCTTGTGGATGTCTGATGCATGATGTCTGATGCTTGTGGATGTCTGATGCATGATGTCTGATGCATGATGTCTGATGCATGATGTCTTATGCCTGATGGCTGATGCCTGATGTCTGATGCCTGATGTCTGATGCCTGATGTCTTATGCCTGATGTCTGATTCCTGATGTCTGATGCTTGATGCTTGTGGATGTCTGATGCCTGATGTCTGATGCACGATGTTTGATGTCTGATGCCTGATGATTGTGGATGTTTGTTGCCTGATGTTTGATGTCTGATACCTGATGCTTGTGGATGTGTGTTGCCTGATGTCTGATGCATGATGTGTGACACCTGATATCTGATATCTGATGTCTGATGCCTGATGTTTGTGAAAGTCTGATGCCAGATGTCTGATGCATGATGTCTGATGCCTGATGTCTGATGCTTGTGGATGTCTGATGCCTGATGTCTGATGCCTGATGTCTGATGCCTGGTGTCTGATGTTTGATGCTTGTGGATGTCTGATGCCTGATGTTTGTGGATGTGTTTTGCCTGATGTCTGATGCATGATGTCTGATACCTGATGTCTGAGGCTTTTGGATGTCTGATGCTTGATGTCTGATGCCCGATGTTTGATGTCTGATGCCTGGTGCTTGTGGATGTGTGTTGCCTGATGTCTGATGCATGATGTCTGATGCTTGTGGATGTCTGATGCTTGTGGATGTTTGATTCCTGATATCTGATGCTTGTGGATGTCTGATACTTGTGGCTGTCTGATGCCTGATGTCTGATGCTTGTGGATGTCTGATGCATGATGTCTGACACCTGATGTCATGCATGATGTCTGATGCTTGTAGATGCCTGATGTCTGATGCTTGTGGATGTCTAATGCCTGATGTCTGATGCCTGATGCGTGTGGATGTTTGATGCTTGTGGATGCCTGATGTCTGATGCCTGATGCATGTGGATGTCTGATGCCTGATGTCTGATATCTGATGCCTGATGTTTGATGTCTGATGCCTGATGCTTGTGGATGTATGTTGCCTGATGTCTGATGCCTGATGTCTGATGCTTGTGGCTGTCTGATGCCTGATGTCTGATGCTTGTGGATGTCTGATGCATGATGTCTGATGCATGATGTCTGATGCCTGATGTCTTATGCCTGATGGCTGATTCCTGAAGTCTTATGGCTGATGCCTGATGTCTTATGCCTGATGTTTGTGAATGTCTGATGCCTGATGCCTGATGTCTGATGCTTGTGGATGTCTGATGCCTGATGTTTGATGCCTGATGTCAGATGCCTGATGGCTGATGCTTGATGCTTGTGGATGTCTGATGCCTGATGTTTGTGGATGTGTGTTGCCTGATGTCTGATGCATGATGTCTGATACCTGATGTCTGTTGCTTTTGGATGTCTGATGCTTGATGCTTGTGGACGTCTGATGCCTGATGTCTGATGCCCAATGTTTGATGTCTGATGCCTGGTGCTTGTGGATGTGTGTTGCCTGATGTCTGATGCATGATGTCTGATCCTTGTGGATGTCTGATGCTTGTGGATGTTTGATGCATGATGTCTGATGCTTGTGGATGTCTGATGCTTGTGGATGTTTGATTCCTGATGTCTGATGCATGATGTCTGATGTCTGATGCTTGTGGATGTCTGATGCCTGATGTCTTATGCTTGTGGCTGTCTGATGCCTGATGTCTGATGCTTGTGGATGTCTGATGCATGATGTCTGATGCATGATGTCTGATGCATGATGTCTGATGCATGATGTCTGATGCATGATGTCTTATGCCTGATGTCTTATGCCTGATGCCTGATGCCTGATGTCTTATGCCTGATGTCTGATTCCTGATGTCTGATGCGTGATGCTTGTGGATGTCTGATGCCTGATGTCTGATGCACGATGTTTGATGTCTGATGTCTGATGCCTGATGATTGTGGATGTGTGTTGCCTGATGTCTGATGCATGATGTCTGATGCATGATGTCTGATGTCTGATGCTTGTGGATGTCTGATGCCTGATGTCTTATGCTTGTGGCTGTCTGATGCCTGATGTCTGATGCTTGTGGATGTCTGATGCATGATGTCTGATGCATGATGTCTGATGCATGATGGCTGATGCCTGATGGCTGATGTCTGATGCCTGATGTCTTATGCCTGATGTCTGATTCCTGATGTCTGATGCTTGATGCTTGTGGATGTCTGATGCCTGATGCCCGATGTTTGATATCTGATACCTGATGCTTGTGGATGTGTGTTGCCTGATGTCTGATGCATGATGTCTGACACCTGATGTCTGATATCTGATGTCTGATGCCTGATGTTTGTGAAAGTCTGATGCCGGATGTCTGATGCATGATGTCTGATGCCTGATGTCTGATGCCTGATGTCTGATGCTTGTGGATGTCTGATGCCTGATGTCTGATGCCTGATGTCTGATGCCTGGTGTCTGATGTTTGATGCTTGTGGATGTCTGATGCCTGATGTTTGTGGATGTGTTTTGCCTGATGTCTGATGCATGATGTCTGATACCTGATGTCTGAGGCTTTTGGATGTCTGATGCCTGATGCTTGTGTATGCCTGATGCCTGATATCTGATGCCTGATGTTTGATGTCTGATGCTTGTGGATGTATGTTGCCTGATGTCTGATGCTTGTGGATGTCTGATGCCTGATGTCTGATGCTTGTGGATGTCTGATGCGTGATGTCTGATGCATGATGTCTTATGCCTGATGTCTTATGCCTGATGGCTGATGCCTGATGGCTGATGTCTGATGCCTGATGTCTGATGCCTGATGTCGTATGCCTGATGTCTGATTCCTGATGTCTGATGCTTGATGCTTGTGGATGTCTGATGCCTGATGTCTGATGCACGATGTTTGATGTCTGATGTCTGATGCCTGATGATTGTGGATGTGTGTTGCCTGATGTCTGATGCATGATGTCTGACACCTGATGTCTGATGCATGATGTCTGATGTCTGATGCTTGTGGATGTCTGATGCCTGATGTCTTATGCTTGTGGCTGTCTGATGCCTGATGTCTGATGCTTGTGGATGTCTGATGCATGATGTCTGATGCATGATGTCTGATGCATGATGCATGATGGCTTGTGGATGTCTGAAGCCTGATGCCCGATGTTTGATGTCTGATACCTGATGCTTGTGGATGTGTGTTGCCTGATGTCTGATGCATGATGTCTGACACCTGATGTCTGATATCTGATGTCTGATGCCTGATGTTTTCGAAAGTCTGATGCCGGATGTCTGATGCCCGATGTTTGATGTCTGATGCCTGGTGCTTGTGGATGTGTGTTGCCTGATGTCTGATGCATGATGTCTGATGCTTGTGGATGTTTGATTCCTGATATCTGATGCTTGTGGATGTCTGATACTTGTGGCTGTCTGATGCCTGATGTCTGATGCTTGTGGATGTCTGATGCATGATGTCTGACACCTGATGTCATGCATGATGTCTGATGCTTGTGGATGCCTGATGTCTGATGCTTGTGGATGTCTAATGCCTGATGTCTGATGCCTGATGCATGTGGATGTCTGATGCTTGTGGATGCCTGATGTCTGATGCCTGATGCTTGTGGATGTCTGATGCCTGATGCTTGCGGATGTCTGATGCCTGATGTCTGATATCTGATGCCTGATGTTTGATGTCTGATGCCTGATGCTTATGGATGTATGTTGCCTGATGTCTGATGCCTGATGTCTGATGCTTGTCGATGTTTGATTCCTGATGTCTGATGCTTGTGGCTGTCTGATGCCTGATGTCTGATGCTTGTGGATGTCTGATGGCTGATGCCTGATGTCTTATGCCTGATGTTTGTGAATGTCTGATGCCTGATGTCTGATGCCTGATGTCTGATGCTTGTGGATGTCTGATGCCTGATGTCTGATGCCTGATGTCAGATGCCTGATGGCTGATGCTTGTGGATGTCTGATGCCTGATGTTTGTGGATGTGTGTTGCCTGATGTCTGATGCATGATGTCTGATTCCTGATGTCTGTTTCTTTTGGATGTACGATGCTTGATGCTTGTGGACGTCTGATGCCTGATGTCTGATGCCCAATGTTTGATGTCTGATGCCTGGTGCTTGTGGATGTGTGTTGCCTGATGTCTGATGCATGAGGTCTGATGCTTGTGGATGTCTGATGCTTGTGGATGTTTGATGCATGATGTCTCATGCTTGTGGATGTCTGATGCTTGTGGATGTTTGATTCCTGATGTCTGATGCTTGTGGATGTCTGATGCTTGTGTCTGTCTGATGCCTGATGTCTGATGCTTGTGGATGTCTGATGTCTGATGCTTGTGGATGTCTGATGCATGATGTCTGATGCATGATGTCTGATGCCTGATGGCTGATGTCTGATGCCTGATGTCTTATGCCTGATGTCTGATTCCTGATGTCTGATGCTTGATGCTTGTGGATGTTTGATGCCTGATGCCCAATGTTTGATGTCTGATACCTGATGCTTGTGGATATGTGTTGCCTGATGTCTGATGCATGATGTCTGACACCTGATGTCTGATATCTGATGTCTGATGCCTGATGTTTGTGAAAGTCTGATGCCGGATGTCTGATGCATGATGTCTGATGCCTGATGTCTGATGCCTGATGTCTGATGCTTGTGGATGTCTGATGCCTGATGTCTGATGCCTGATGTCTGATGCCTGGTGTCTGATGTTTGATGCTTGTGGATGTCTGATGCCTGATGTTTGTGGATGTGTTTTGCCTGATGTCTGATGCATGATGTCTGATACCTGATGTCTGAGGCTTTTGGATGTCTGATGCTTGATGTCTGATGCCCGATGTTTGATGTCTGATGCCTGGTGCTTGTGGATGTGTGTTGCCTGATGTCTGATGCATGATGTCTGATGCTTGTGGATGTCTGATGCTTGTGGATGTTTGATTCCTGATATCTGATGCTTGTGGATGTCTGATACTTGTGGCTGTCTGATGCCTGATGTCTGATGCTTGTGGATGTCTGATGCATGATGTCTGACACCTGATGTCATGCATGATGTCTGATGCTTGTAGATGCCTGATGTCTGATGCCTGATGCTTGTGGATGTCTGATGCCTGATGTCTGATATCTGATGCCTGATGTTTGATGTCTGATGCCTGATGCTTGTGGATGTATGTTGCCTGATGTCTGATGCCTGATGTCTGATGCTTGTGGCTGTCTGATGCCTGATGTCTGATGCTTGTGGATGTCTGATGCATGATGTCTGATGCATGATGTCTGATGCATGATGTCTGATGCCTGATGTCTTATGCCTGATGGCTGATGCCTGAAGTCTTATGGCTGATGCCTGATGTCTTATGCCTGATGTTTGTGAATGTCTGATGCCTGATGCCTGATGTCTGATGCTTGTGGATGTCTGATGCCTGATGTCTGATGCCTGATGTCAGATGCCTGATGGCTGATGCTTGATGCTTGTGGATGTCTGATGCCTGATGTTTGTGGATGTGTGTTGCCTGATGTCTGATGCATGATGTCTGATACCTGATGTCTGTTGCTTTTGGATGTCTGATGCTTGATGCTTGTGGACGTCTGATGCCTGATGTCTGATGCCCAATGTTTGATGTCTGATGCCTGGTGCTTGTGGATGTGTGTTGCCTGATGTCTGATGCATGATGTCTGATGCTTGTGGATGTCTGATGCTTGTGGATGTTTGATGCATGATGTCTGATGCTTGTGGATGTCTGATGCTTGTGGATGTTTGATTCCTGATGTCTGATGCATGATGTCTGATGTCTGATGCTTGTGGATGTCTGATGCCTGATGTCTTATGCTTGTGGCTGTCTGATGCCTGATGTCTGATGCTTGTGGATGTCTGATGCATGATGTCTGATGCATGATGTCTGATGCATGATGTCTGATGCATGATGTCTGATGCATGATGTCTTATGCCTGATGTCTTATGCCTGATGCCTGATGCCTGATGTCTTATGTCTGATGTCTGATTCCTGATGTCTGATGCATGATGCTTGTGGATGTCTGATGCCTGATGTCTGATGCCTGATGTCAGATGCCTGATGGCTGATGCTTGATGCTTGTGGATGTCTGATGCCTGATGTTTGTGGATGTGTGTTGCCTGATGTCTGATGCATGATGTCTGATTCCTGATGTCTGTTGCTTTTGGATGTCTGATGCTTGATGCTTGTGGACGTCTGATGCCTGATGTCTGATGCCCAATGTTTGATGTCTGATGCCTGGTGCTTGTGGATGTGTGTTGCCTGATGTCTGATGCATGATGTCTGATGCTTGTGGATGTCTGATGCTTGTGGATGTTTGATTCCTGATGTCTGATGCTTGTGGATGTCTGATGCTTGTGTCTGTCTGATGCCTGATGTCTGATGCTTGTGGATGTCTGATGTCTGATATCTGATGCTTGTGTATGTCTGATGCATGATGTCTGATGCATGATGTCTGATGCATGATGTCTGATGCATGATGTCTTATGCCTGATGTCTTATGCCTGATGGCTGATGTCTGATGCCTGATGTCTGATGTCTTATGCCTGATGTCTGATGCCTGATGTCTGATGCTTGATGCTTGTGGATGTCTGATGCCTGATGTCTGATGCACGATGTTTGATGTCTGATGTCTGATGCCTGATGATTGTAGATGTGTGTTGCCTGATGTCTGATGCATGATGTCTGATGCATGATGTCTGATGTCTGATGCTTGTGGATGTCTGATGCCTGATGTCTTATGCTTGTGGCTGTCTGATGCCTGATGTCTGATGCAGGATGTCTGATGCATGATGGCTGATGTCTGATGCCTGATGTCTGATGCCTGATGTCTTATGCCTGATGTCTGATTCCTGATGTCTGATGCTTGATGCTTGTGGATGTCTGATGCCTGATGCCCGATGTTTGATGTCTGATACCTGATGCTTGTGGATGTGTGTTGCCTGATGTCTGATGCATGATGTCTGACACCTGCTGTCTGATGTCTGATGCCTGATGTCTGATGCTTGTGGATGTCTGATGCATGATGTCTGATGCTTGTGGATGTCTGATGCATGATGTCTGATGCATGATGTCTGATGCATGATGTCTTATGCCTGATGGCTGATGCCTGATGTCTGATGCCTGATGTCTGATGCCTGATGTCTTATGCCTGATGTCTGATTCCTGATGTCTGATGCTTGATGCTTGTGGATGTCTGATGCCTGATGTCTGATGCACGATGTTTGATGTCTGATGCCTGATGATAGTGGATGTTTGTTGCCTGATGTCTGATGCATGATGTCTGACACCTGATGTCTGATATCTGATGTCTGATGCCTGATGTTTGTGAAAGTCTGATGCCGGATGTCTGATGCATGATGTCTGATGCCTGATGTCTGATGCTTGTGGATGTCTGATGCCTGATGTCTGATGCCTGATGTCTGATGCCTGGTATCTGATGTTTGATGCTTGTGGATGTCTGATGCCTGATGTTTGTGGATGTGTTTTGCCTGATATCTGATGCATGATGTCTGATACCTGATGTCTGAGGCTTTTGGATGTCTGATGCTTGTGTATGTCTGATGCCTGATATCTGATGCCTGATGTTTGATGTCTGATGCTTGTGGATGTATGTTGCCTGATGTCTGATGCCTGATGTCTGATGCTTGTGGATGTCTGATGCCTGATGTCTGATGCTTGTGGATGTCTGATGCATGATGTCTGATGCATGATGTCTTATGCCTGATGTCTTATGCCTGATGGCTGATGCCTGATGGCTGATGTCTGATGCCTGATGTCTGATGCCTGATGTTGTATGCCTGATGTCTGATTCCTGATGTCTGATACTTGATGCTTGTGGATGTCTGATGCCTGATGTCTGATGCACGATGTTTGATGTCTGATGTCTGATGCCTGATGATTGTGGATGTGTGTTGCCTGATGTCTGATGCATGATGTCTGACACCTGATGTCTGATGCATGATGTCTGATGCTTGTGGATGTCTGATGCCTGATGTCTTATGCTTGTGGCTGTCTGATGCCTGATGTCTGATGCTTGTGGATGTCTGATGCATGATGTCTGATGCATGATGGCTGATGCCTGATAGCTGATGTCTGATGCCTGATGTCTGATGCCTGATGTCTTATGCCTGATGTCTGATTCCTGATGTCTGATGCTTGATGCTTGTGGATGTCTGATACCTGATGCTTGTGGATGTGTGTTGCCTGATGTCTGATGCATGATGTGTGACACCTGATATCTGATATCTGATGTCTGATGCCTGATGTTTGTGAAAGTCTGATGCCAGATGTCTGATGCATGATGTCTGATGCCTGATGTCTGATGCTTGTGGATGTCTGATGCCTGATGTCTGATGCCTGATGTCTGATGCCTGGTGTCTGATGTTTGATGCTTGTGGATGTCTGATGCCTGATGTTTGTGGATGTGTTTTGCCTGATGTCTGATGCATGATGTCTGATACCTGATGTCTGAGGCTTTTGGATGTCTGATGCTTGATGTCTGATGCCCGATGTTTGATGTCTGATGCCTGGTGCTTGTGGATGTGTGTTGCCTGATGTCTGATGCATGATGTCTGATGCTTGTGGATGTCTGATGCTTGTGGATGTTTGATTCCTGATATCTGATGCTTGTGGATGTCTGATACTTGTGGCTGTCTGATGCCTGATGTCTGATGCTTGTGGATGTCTAATGCATGATGTCTGACACCTGATGTCATGCATGATGTCTGATGCTTGTAGATGCCTGATGTCTGATGCTTGTGGATGTCTAATGCCTGATGTCTGATGCCTGATGCGTGTGGATGTTTGATGCTTGTGGATGCCTGATGTCTGATGCCTGATGCTTGTGGATGTCTGATGCCTGATGTCTGATATCTGATGCCTGATGTTTGATGTCTGATGCCTGATGCTTGTGGATGTATGTTGCCTGATGTCTGATGCCTGATGTCTGATGCTTGTGGCTGTCTGATGCCTGATGTCTGATGCTTGTGGATGTCTGATGCATGATGTCTGATGCATGATGTCTGATGCCTGATGTCTTATGCCTGATGGCTGATGCCTGAAGTCTTATGGCTGATGCCTGATGTCTTATGCCTGATGTTTGTGAATGTCTGATGCCTGATGCCTGATGTCTGATGCTTGTGGATGTCTGATGCCTGATGTCTGATGCCTGATGTCAGATGCCTGATGGCTGATGCTTGATGCTTGTGGATGTCTGATGCCTGATGTTTGTGGATGTGTGTTGCCTGATGTCTGATGCATGATGTCTGATACCTGATGTCTGTTGCTTTTGGATGTCTGATGCTTGATGCTTGTGGACGTCTGATGCCTGATGTCTGATGCCCAATGTTTGATGTCTGATGCCTGGTGCTTGTGGATGTGTGTTGCCTGATGTCTGATGCATGATGTCTGATGCTTGTGGATGTCTGATGCTTGTGGATGTTTGATGCATGATGTCTGATGCTTGTGGATGTCTGATGCTTGTGGATGTTTGATTCCTGATGTCTGATGCATGATGTCTGATGTCTGATGCTTGTGGATGTCTGATGCCTGATGTCTTATGCTTGTGGCTGTCTGATGCCTGATGTCTGATGCCTGATGCTTGTGGATGTCTGATGCATGATGTCTGATGCATGATGTCTGATGCATGATGTCTGATGCATGATGTCTGATGCATGATGTCTTATGCCTGATGTCTTATGCCTGATGCCTGATGCCTGATGTCTTATGCCTGATGTCTGATTCCTGATGTCTGATGCGTGATGCTTGTGGATGTCTGATGCCTGATGTCTGATGCACGATGTTTGATGTCTGATGTCTGATGCCTGATGATTGTGGATGTGTGTTGCCTGATGTCTGATGCATGATGTCTGATGCATGATGTCTGATGTCTGATGCTTGTGGATGTCTGATGCCTGATGTCTTATGCTTGTGGCTGTCTGATGCCTGATGTCTGATGCTTGTGGATGTCTGATGCATGATGTCTGATGCATGATGTCTGATGCATGATGGCTGATGCCTGATGGCTGATGTCTGATGCCTGATGTCTTATGCCTGATGTCTGATTCCTGATGTCTGATGCTTGATGCTTGTGGATGTCTGATGCCTGATGCCCGATGTTTGATATCTGATACCTGATGCTTGTGGATGTGTGTTGCCTGATGTCTGATGCATGATGTCTGACACCTGATGTCTGATATCTGATGTCTGATGCCTGATGTTTGTGAAAGTCTGATGCCGGATGTCTGATGCATGATGTCTGATGCCTGATGTCTGATGCCTGATGTCTGATGCTTGTGGATGTCTGATGCCTGATGTCTGATGCCTGATGTCTGATGCCTGGTGTCTGATGTTTGATGCTTGTGGATGTCTGATGCCTGATGTTTGTGGATGTGTTTTGCCTGATGTCTGATGCATGATGTCTGATACCTGATGTCTGAGGCTTTTGGATGTCTGATGCCTGATGCTTGTGTATGCCTGATGCCTGATATCTGATGCCTGATGTTTGATGTCTGATGCTTGTGGATGTATGTTGCCTGATGTCTGATGCCTGATGTCTGATGCTTGTGGATGTCTGATGCCTGATGTCTGATGCTTGTGGATGTCTGATGCGTGATGTCTGATGCATGATGTCTTATGCCTGATGTCTTATGCCTGATGGCTGATGCCTGATGGCTGATGTCTGATGCCTGATGTCTGATGCCTGATGTTGTATGCCTGATGTCTGATTCCTGATGTCTGATGCTTGATGCTTGTGGATGTCTGATGCCTGATGTCTGATGCACGATGTTTGATGTCTGATGTCTGATGCCTGATGATTGTGGATGTGTGTTGCCTGATGTCTGATGCATGATGTCTGACACCTGATGTCTGATGCATGATGTCTGATGTCTGATGCTTGTGGATGTCTGATGCCTGATGTCTTATGCTTGTGGCTGTCTGATGCCTGATGTCTGATGCTTGTGGATGTCTGATGCATGATGTCTGATGCATGATGTCTGATGCATGATGCATGATGGCTTGTGGATGTCTGAAGCCTGATGCCCGATGTTTGATGTCTGATACCTGATGCTTGTGGATGTGTGTTGCCTGATGTCTGATGCATGATGTCTGACACCTGATGTCTGATATCTGATGTCTGATGCCTGATGTTTTCGAAAGTCTGATGCCGGATGTCTGATGCCCGATGTTTGATGTCTGATGCCTGGTGCTTGTGGATGTGTGTTGCCTGATGTCTGATGCATGATGTCTGATGCTTGTGGATGTTTGATTCCTGATATCTGATGCTTGTGGATGTCTGATACTTGTGGCTGTCTGATGCCTGATGTCTGATGCTTGTGGATGTCTGATGCATGATGTCTGACACCTGATGTCATGCATGATGTCTGATGCTTGTGGATGCCTGATGTCTGATGCTTGTGGATGTCTAATGCCTGATGTCTGATGCCTGATGCATGTGGATGTCTGATGCTTGTGGATGCCTGATGTCTGATGCCTGATGCTTGTGGATGTCTGATGCCTGATGCTTGCGGATGTCTGATGCCTGATGTCTGATATCTGATGCCTGATGTTTGATGTCTGATGCCTGATGCTTATGGATGTATGTTGCCTGATGTCTGATGCCTGATGTCTGATGCTTGTCGATGTTTGATTCCTGATGTCTGATGCTTATGGCTGTCTGATGCCTGATGTCTGATGCTTGTGGATGTCTGATGGCTGATGCCTGATGTCTTATGCCTGATGTTTGTGAATGTCTGATGCCTGATGTCTGATGCCTGATGTCTGATGCTTGTGGATGTCTGATGCCTGATGTCTGATGCCTGATGTCAGATGCCTGATGGCTGATGCTTGTGGATGTCTGATGCCTGATGTTTGTGGATGTGTGTTGCCTGATGTCTGATGCATGATGTCTGATTCCTGATGTCTGTTTCTTTTGGATGTACGATGCTTGATGCTTGTGGACGTCTGATGCCTGATGTCTGATGCCCAATGTTTGATGTCTGATGCCTGGTGCTTGTGGATGTGTGTTGCCTGATGTCTGATGCATGAGGTCTGATGCTTGTGGATGTCTGATGCTTGTGGATGTTTGATGCATGATGTCTCATGCTTGTGGATGTCTGATGCTTGTGGATGTTTGATTCCTGATGTCTGATGCTTGTGGATGTCTGATGCTTGTGTCTGTCTGATGCCTGATGTCTGATGCTTGTGGATGTCTGATGTCTGATGTCTGATGCTTGTGGATGTCTGATGCATGATGTCTGATGCATGATGTCTGATGCCTGATGGCTGATGTCTGATGCCTGATGTCTTATGCCTGATGTCTGATTCCTGATGTCTGATGCTTGATGCTTGTGGATGTCTGATGCCTGATGCCCAATGTTTGATGTCTGATACCTGATGCTTGTGGATATGTGTTGCCTGATGTCTGATGCATGATGTCTGACACCTGATGTCTGATATCTGATGTCTGATGCCTGATGTTTGTGAAAGTCTGATGCCGGATGTCTGATGCATGATGTCTGATGCCTGATGTCTGATGCCTGATGTCTGATGCTTGTGGATGTCTGATGCCTGATGTCTGATGCCTGATGTCTGATGCCTGGTGTCTGATGTTTGATGCTTGTGGATGTCTGATGCCTGATGTTTGTGGATGTGTTTTGCCTGATGTCTGATGCATGATGTCTGATACCTGATGTCTGAGGCTTTTGGATGTCTGATGCTTGATGTCTGATGCCCGATGTTTGATGTCTGATGCCTGGTGCTTGTGGATGTGTGTTGCCTGATGTCTGATGCATGATGTCTGATGCTTGTGGATGTTTGATTCCTGATATCTGATGCTTGTGGATGTCTGATGCATGATGTCTGACACCTGATGTCATGCATGATGTCTGATGCTTGTGGATGCCTGATGTCTGATGCTTGTGGATGTCTAATGCCTGATGTCTGATGCCTGATGCATGTGGATGTCTGATGCTTGTGGATGCCTGATGTCTGATGCCTGATGCTTGTGGATGTCTGATGCCTGATGCTTGCGGATGTCTGATGCCTGATGTCTGATATCTGATGCCTGATGTTTGATGTCTGATGCCTGATGCTTATGGATGTATGTTGCCTGATGTCTGATGCCCGATGTTTGATGTCTGATGCCTGGTGCTTGTGGATGTGTGTTGCCTGATGTCTGATGCATGATGTCTGATGCTTGTGGCTGTCTGATGCCTGATGTCTGATGCTTGTGGATGTCTGATGCATGATGTCTGACACCTGATGTCATGCATGATGTCTGATGCTTGTAGATGCCTGATGTCTGATGCTTGTGGATGTCTAATGCCTGATGTCTGATGCCTGATGCGTGTGGATGTTTGATGCTTGTGGATGCCTGATGTCTGATGCCTGATGCTTGTGGATGTCTGATGCCTGATGTCTGATATCTGATGCCTGATGTTTGATGTCTGATGCCTGATGCTTGTGGATGTATGTTGCCTGATGTCTGATGCCTGATGTCTGATGCTTGTGGCTGTCTGATGCCTGATGTCTGATGCTTGTGGATGTCTGATGCATGATGTCTGATGCATGATGTCTGATGCATGATGTCTGATGCCTGATGTCTTATGCCTGATGGCTGATGCCTGAAGTCTTATGGCTGATGCCTGATGTCTTATGCCTGATGTTTGTGAATGTCTGATGCCTGATGCCTGATGTCTGATGCTTGTGGATGTCTGATGCCTGATGTCTGATGCCTGATGTCAGATGCCTGATGGCTGATGCTTGATGCTTGTGGATGTCTGATGCCTGATGTTTGTGGATGTGTGTTGCCTGATGTCTGATGCATGATGTCTGATACCTGATGTCTGTTGCTTTTGGATGTCTGATGCTTGATGCTTGTGGACGTCTGATGCCTGATGTCTGATGCCCAATGTTTGATGTCTGATGCCTGGTGCTTGTGGATGTGTGTTGCCTGATGTCTGATGCATGATGTCTGATGCTTGTGGATGTCTGATGCTTGTGGATGTTTGATGCATGATGTCTGATGCTTGTGGATGTCTGATGCTTGTGGATGTTTGATTCCTGATGTCTGATGCATGATGTCTGATGTCTGATGCTTGTGGATGTCTGATGCCTGATGTCTTATGCTTGTGGCTGTCTGATGCCTGATGTCTGATGCTTGTGGATGTCTGATGCATGATGTCTGATGCATGATGTCTGATGCATGATGTCTGATGCATGATGTCTGATGCATGATGTCTTATGCCTGATGTCTTATGCCTGATGCCTGATGCCTGATGTCTTATGTCTGATGTCTGATTCCTGATGTCTGATGCATGATGCTTGTGGATGTCTGATGCCTGATGTCTGATGCACGATGTTTGATGTCTGATGTCTGATGCCTGATGATTGTGGATGTGTGTTGCCTGATGTCTGATGCATGATGTCTGATGCATGATGTCTGATGTCTGATGCTTGTGGATGTCTGATGCCTGATGTCTTATGCTTGTGGCTGCCTGATGCCTGATGTCTGATGCTTGTGGATGTCTGATGCATGATGTCTGATGCATGATGTCTGATGCATGATGGCTGATGCCTGATGGCTGATGTCTGATGCCTGATGTCTTATGCCTGATGTCTGATTCCTGATGTCTGATGCTTGATGCTTGTGGATGTCTGATGCCTGATGCCCGATGTTTGATATCTGATACCTGATGCTTGTGGATGTGTGTTGCCTGATGTCTGATGCATGATGTCTGACACCTGATGTCTGATATCTGATGTCTGATGCCTGATGTTTGTGAAAGTCTGATGCCGGATGTCTGATGCATGATGTCTGATGCCTGATGTCTGATGCCTGATGTCTGATGCTTGTGGATGTCTGATGCCTGATGTCTGATGCCTGATGTCTGATGCCTGGTGTCTGATGTTTGATGCTTGTGGATGTCTGATGCCTGATGTTTGTGGATGTGTTTTGCCTGATGTCTGATGCATGATGTCTGATACCTGATGTCTGAGGCTTTTGGATGTCTGATGCCTGATGCTTGTGTATGTCTGATGCCTGATATCTGATGCCTGATGTTTGATGTCTGATGCTTGTGGATGTATGTAGCCTGATGTCTGATGCCTGATGTCTGATGCTTGTGGATGTCTGATGCCTGATGTCTGATGCTTGTGGATGTCTGATGCGTGATGTCTGATGCATGATGTCTTATGCCTGATGGCTGATGCCTGATGGCTGATGTCTGATGCCTGATGTCTGATGCCTGATGTCGTATGCCTGATGTCTGATTCCTGATGTCTGATGCTTGATGCTTGTGGATGTCTGATGCCTGATGTCTGATGCACGATGTTTGATGTCTGATGTCTGATGCCTGATGATTGTGGATGTGTGTTGCCTGATGTCTGATGCATGATGTCTGACACCTGATGTCTGATGCATGATGTCTGATGTCTGATGCTTGTGGATGTCTGATGCCTGATGTCTTATGCTTGTGGCTGTCTGATGCCTGATGTCTGATGCTTGTGGATGTCTGATGCATGATGTCTGATGCATGATGTCTGATGCATGATGCATGATGGCTTGTGGATGTCTGAAGCCTGATGCCCGATGTTTGATGTCTGATACCTGATGCTTGTGGATGTGTGTTGCCTGATGTCTGATGCATGATGTCTGACACCTGATGTCTGATATCTGATGTCTGATGCCTGATGTTTTCGAAAGTCTGATGCCGGATGTCTGATGCCCGATGTTTGATGTCTGATGCCTGGTGCTTGTGGATGTGTGTTGCCTGATGTCTGATGCATGATGTCTGATGCTTGTGGATGTTTGATTCCTGATATCTGATGCTTGTGGATGTCTGATGCATGATGTCTGACACCTGATGTCATGCATGATGTCTGATGCTTGTGGATGCCTGATGTCTGATGCTTGTGGATGTCTAATGCCTGATGTCTGATGCCTGATGCATGTGGATGTCTGATGCTTGTGGATGCCTGATGTCTGATGCCTGATGCTTGTGGATGTCTGATGCCTGATGCTTGCGGATGTCTGATGCCTGATGTCTGATATCTGATGCCTGATGTTTGATGTCTGATGCCTGATGCTTATGGATGTATGTTGCCTGATGTCTGATGCCCGATGTCTGATGCTTGTCGATGTTTGATTCCTGATGTCTGATGCTTGTGGCTGTCTGATGCCTGATGTCTGATGCTTGTGGATGTCTGATGGCTGATGGCTGATGTCTTATGCCTGATGTTTGTGAATGTCTGATGCCTGATGTCTGGTGCCTGATGTCTGATGCTTGTGGATGTCTGATGCCTGATGTCTGATGCCTGATGTCAGATGCCTGATGGCTGATGCTTGTGGATGTCTGATGCCTGATGTTTGTGGATGTGTGTTGCCTGATGTCTGATGCATGATGTCTGATTCCTGATGTCTGTTTCTTTTGGATGTACGATGCTTGATGCTTGTGGACGTCTGATGCCTGATGTCTGATGCCCAATGTTTGATGTCTGATGCCTGGTGCTTGTGGATGTATGTTGCCTGATGTCTGATGCATGAGGTCTGATGCTTGTGGCTGTCTGATGCCTGATGTCTGATGCTTGTGGATGTCTGATGCATGATGTCTGATGCATGATGTCTGATGCATGATGTCTGATGCCTGATGTCTTATGCCTGATGGCTGATGCCTGAAGTCTTATGGCTGATGCCTGATGTCTTATGCCTGATGTTTGTGAATGTCTGATGTCTGATGCCTGATGTCTGATGCTTGTGGATGTCTGATGCCTGATGTCTGATGCCTGATGTCAGATGCCTGATGGCTGATGCTTGATGCTTGTGGATGTCTGATGCCTGATGTTTGTGGATGTGTGTTGCCTGATGTCTGATGCATGATGTCTGATACCTGATGTCTGTTGCTTTTGGATGTCTGATGCTTGATGCTTGTGGACGTCTGATGCCTGATGTCTGATGCCCAATGTTTGATGTCTGATGCCTGGTGCTTGTGGATGTGTGTTGCCTGATGTCTGATGCATGATGTCTGATGCTTGTGGATGTCTGATGCTTGTGGATGTTTGATGCATGATGTCTGATGCTTGTGGATGTCTGATGCTTGTGGATGTTTGATTCCTGATGTCTGATGCTTGTGGATGTCTGATGCTTGTGTCTGTCTGATGCCTGATGTCTGATGCTTGTGGATGTCTGATGCCCGATGTCTGATGCTTGTGGATGTCTGATGCATGATGTCTGATGCATGATGTCTGATGCATGATGTCTTATGCCTGATGTCTTATGCCTGATGGCTGATGTCTGATGCCTGATGCCTGATGTCTTATGCCTGATGTCTGATTCCTGTCTGATGCGTGATGCTTGTGGATGTCTGATGCCTGATGTCTGATGCACGATGTTTGATGTCTGATGTCTGATGCCTGATGATTGTGGATGTGTGTTGCCTGATGTCTGATGCATGATGTCTGATGCATGATGTCTGATGTCTGATGCTTGTGGATGTCTGATGCCTGATGTCTTATGCTTGTGGCTGTCTGATGCCTGATGTCTGATGCTTGTGGATGTCGGATGCATGATGTCTGATGCATGATGTCTGATGCATGATGGCTGATGCCTGATGGCTGATGTCTGATGCCTGATGTCTTATGCCTGATGTCTGATTCTTGATGTCTGATGCTTGATGCTTGTGGATGTCTGATGCCTGATGCCCGATGTTTGATATCTGATACCTGATGCTTGTGGATGTGTGTTGCCTGATGTCTGATGCATGATGTCTGACACCTGATGTCTGATATCTGATGTCTGATGCCTGATGTTTGTGAAAGTCTGATGCCGGATGTCTGATGCCGGATGTCTGATGCCGGATGTCTGATGCCTGATGTCTGATGCCTGATGTCTGATCCTGATGTCTGATGCTTGTGGATGTCTGATGCCTGATGTCTGATGCCTGATGTCTGATGCCTGGTGTCTGATGTTTGATGCTTGTGGATGTCTGATGCCTGATGTTTGTGGATGTGTTTTGCCTGATGTCTGATGCATGATGTCTGATACCTGATGTCTGAGGCTTTTGGATGTCTGATGCCTGATGCTTGTGTATGTCTGATGCCTGATATCTGATGCCTGATGTTTGATGTCTGATGCTTGTGGATGTATGTTGCCTGATGTCTGATGCCTGATGTCTGATGCTTGTGGATGTCTGATGCCTGATGTCTGATGCTTGTGGATGTCTGATGCATGATGTCTTATGCCTGATGTCTTATGCCTGATGGCTGATGCCTGATGCCTGATGTCGTATGCCTGATGTCTGATTCCTGATGTCTGATGCTTGATGCTTGTGGATGTCTGATGCCTGATGCCTGATGTCTGATGCACAATGTTTGATGTCTGATGTCTGATGCACGATGTTTGATGTCTGATGTCTGATGCCTGATGATTGTGGATGTGTGTTGCCTGATGTCTGATGCATGATGTCTGACACCTGATGTCTGATGCATGATGTCTGATGTCTGATGCTTGTGGATGTCTGATGCCTGATATCTTATGCTTGTGGCTGTCTGATGCCTGATGTCTGATGCTTGTGGATGTCTGATGCATGATGTCTGATTCATGATGGCTGATGCCTGATAGCCGATGTCTGATGCCTGATGTCTGATGCCTGATGTCTTATGCCTGATGTCTGATTCCTGATGTCTGATGCTTGATGCTTGTGGATGTCTGATGCCCGATGTTTGATGTCTGATACCTGATGCTTGTGGATGTGTGTTGCCTGATGTCTGATGCATTATGTCTGACACCTGATGTCTGATATCTGATGTCTGATGCCTGATGTTTTCGAAAGTCTGATGCCGGATGTCTGATGCATGATGTCTGATGCATGATGTCTGATGCTTGTGGATGCCTGATGCCTGATGTCTGATGCCTGATGTCTGATGCCTGATGTCTGATGCCTGGTGTCTGATGTTTGATGCTTGTGGATGTCTGATGCCTGATGTTTGTGGATGTGTTTTGCCTGATGTCTGATGCATGATGTCTGATACCTGATTTCTGAGGCTTTTGGATGTCTGATGCTTGATGTCTGATGCCCGATGTTTGATGTCTGATGCCTGGTGCTTGTGGATGTGTGTTACCTGATGTCTGATGCATGATGTCTGATGCTTGTGGATGTCTGATTCTTGTGGATGTTTGATTCCTGATATCTGATGCTTGTGGATGTCTGATACTTGTGGCTGTCTGATGCCTGATGTCTGATGATTGTGGATGTCTGATGCATGATGTCTGACACCTGATGTCATGCATGATGTCTGATGCTTGTGGATGCCTGATGTCTGATGCTTGTGGATGTCTAATGCCTGATGTCTGATGCCTGATGCGTGTGGATGTCTGATGCTTGTGGATGCCTGATGTCTGATGCCTGATGCTTGTGGATGTCTGATGCCTGATGCTTGTGGATGTCTGATGCCTGATGTCTGATATCTGATGCCTGATGTTTGATGTCTGATGCCTGATGCTTGTGGATGTATGTTGCCTGATGTCTGATGCCTGATGTCTGATGCTTGTGGATGTCTGATGCCTGATGTCTGATGCTTGTGGATGTCTGATGCATGATGTCTGATGCATGATGTCTGATGCATGATGTCTTATGCCTGATGTCTTATGCCTGATGTCTTATGCCTGATGGCTGATGCCTGATGGCTGATGTCTGATGCCTGATGTCTGATGCCTGATGTCTTAGGCCTGATGTCTGATTCCTGATGTCTGATGCTTGATGCTTGTGGATGTCTGATGCCTGATATCTGATGCCTGATGTCAGATGCCTGATGTCTGATGCTTGATGCTTGTGGATGTCTGATGCCTGATGTTTGTGGATGTGTGTTGCCTGATGCATGATGTCTGATACCTGATGTCTGATGCTTTTGGATGTCTGATGCTTGATGCTTGTGGATGTCTGATGCCTGATGTCTGATGCCCGATGTTTGATGTCTGATGCCTGGTGCTTGTGGATGTTTGTTGCCTGATGTCTGATGCATGATGTCTGATGCTTGTGGATGTTTGATTCCTGATGTCTGATGCTTGTGGATGTCTGATGCTTGTGGCTGTCTGATGCCTGATGTCTGATGCTTGTGGATGTCTGATGCATGATGTCTGACACCTGATGTCATGCATGATGTCTGATGTCTGATGCTTGTGGATGTCTGATGCCTGATGCCTGATGCTTGTGGATGTCTGATGCCTGATGTCTGATGCCTGATGTTTGTGAATGTCTGATGCCAGATGTCTGATGCATGATGTCTGATGCCTGATGTCTGATGCTTGTGGATGCCTGGTGTCTGATGCCTCATGTCTGATTCCTGATGTCTGATGCTTGTGGATGTCTGATGCCTGATGTCTGATGCTTGTGGATGTGTGATGCTTGATGTCTGATGCCTGATGCTTGTGTATGTGTGTTGCCTGATGTCTGATGCATGATGTCTGATGCTTGTGGATGTCTGATGCTTGTGTATGTTTGATTCCTGATGTCTGATGCTTGTGGCTGTCTGATGTCTGATGCTTGATGCTTGTTGAAGTAAGATGCCTGATGTCTGATGCCCGATGTTTGATGTCTGATATCTGATGCTTGTGGATGTGTGTTGCCTGATGTCTGATGCATGATGTCTGATGCTTGTGGATGTCTGATGCTTGTGGATGTTTGATTCCTGATGTCTTATACTCGTGGATGTCTGATGCATGATGTCTGACACCTGATGTCTGATGCATGATGTCTGATACATGATGTCTGATGCTTGTGGATGTCTGATGCCTGATGTCTGATGCTTGTGGATGTCTGATACATGATGTCTGATGCTTGTGGATGTATGATGCCTGATGCCTCATGCTTGTGGATGTCTGATGCCTGATGTCTGATGCCTGATGTTTGTGAATGTCTGAGTCCGGATGCCTGATGCCTGATGCCTGATGTCTGATGCCTGATGTCTGATGCTTGTGGATGTCTGATGCCTGATGTCTGATGTCTGATTCCTGATGTCTGATGCTTGTGGATGTCTGATGTCTGATGCTTGATGCTTGTGGATGTCTGATGCCTGATGCTTGTGGATATGTATTGCCTGATGTCTGATGCATGATGTCTGATACCTGATGTCTGATGCTTGTGGATGTCTGATGCCTGATGTCTGATGCTTGATGCTTGTGGAAGTTTGATGCCTGATGTCTGATGCCCGATGTTTGATGTCTGGTGCTTGTGGATGTGTGTTGCCTGATGTCTGATGCATGATGTCTGATGCTTGTGGATGTTTGATTCCTGATGTCTGATGATTGTGGATGTCTGATGCCTGATGTCTGATGCTTGTGGATGTCTGATGCATGATGTCTGACACCTGATGTCTGATGCATGATATCTGATGCTTGTGGATGTCTGATGCCTGATGGCTGATGCTTGTGGGTGTCTAATGCCTGATATCTGATGCCTGATGTTTGTGAATGTCTGATGCCGGATGTCTGATGCCTGATGTCTGATGCATGATGTCTGATGCCTGATGTCTGATGCCTGATGCCTGATGTCTGATTCCTGATGTCTGATTCCTGATGTCTGATGCTTGTGGATGTCTGATGCCTGATGTCTGATGCTTGATGCTTGTGGATGTGTGATGCCTGATGCTCGATGTTTGATGTCTGATGCCTGATGCTTGTGGATGTGTGTTGCTTGATGTCTGATGCATGATGTCTGATGCTTGTGGATGTTTGATTCCTGATGTCTGATGCTTGTGGATGTCTGATGCTTGTGGCTGTCTGATGTCTGATGCTTGTGGATGTCTGATGCATGATGTCTGATGCTTGTGGATGTCTGATGCCTGATGCTTGAGGATGCCTGATGCCTGATGTCTGATGTCTGATGCTTGTGGATGTCTGATGACTGATGTCTGATGCTTATGGATGTCTGATGCCTGATGTCTCATGACTGATGTCTGATGCCTGATGCTTGTGGATATCTAATGCCTGATGTATGATGCCTGATGCTTGTGGATTTCTGATGCCTGATGTCTGATGCTTGTGGATGTCTGTTGCCTGATGCTTGTGGATGTCTGATGCCTGATGTTTGATGCCTGATGTCTGATTCTTGTGGATGCCTGATGTCTGATGCTTGTGGATGTCTGATGCCTGATGACTGATGCTTGTGGATGTCTGATGCCTGATGTCACATGACTGATGTCTGATGCCTGATGCTTGTGGATATCTAATGCCTGATGTATGATGCCTGATGCTTGTGGATGACTGATGCCTGATGTCTGATGCTTGTGGATGTCTGTTGCCTGATGCTTGTGGATGTCTGATGCCTGATGTTTGATGCCTGATGTCTGATGCTTGTTGATGCCTGATGTCTGATGCTTGTGGATGTCTGATGCATGATGTCTGATGCTTGATGCTTGTGGATGCCTGATGTCTGATGGCTGATGCTTGTGGATGTCTGATGCCTGATGACTGATGTCTGATGCTTGTGGATGTCTGATGCCTGATGTCTCATGACTGATGTCTGATGCCTGATGCTTGTGGATATCTAATGCCTGATGTATGATGCCTAATGCTTGTGGATGTCTGATGCCTGATGTCTGATGCTTGTGGATGGATGTCTGTTGCCTGATGATTGTGGATGTCTGATGCCTGCTGTTTGATGCCTGATGTCTGATTCTTGTGGATGCCTGATGTCTGATGCTTGTGGATGTCTGATGCCTGATGACTGATGCTTGTGGATGTCTGATGCCTGATGTCACATGACTGATGTCTGATGCCTGATGCTTGTTGATATCTAATGCCTGATGTATGATGCCTGATGCTTGTGGATGTCTGATGCCTGATGTCTGATGCTTGTGGATGTCTGTTGCCTGATGCCTGATGTTTGATGCCTGATGTCTGATGTCTGATGCTTGTGGATGTCTGATGCCTGGTGTCTTATGCTTGTGGCTGTCTGATGCCTGATGTCTGATGCTTGTGGATGTCTGATGCATGATGTCTGATGCATGATGTCTGATGCATGATGTCTGATACCTGATGGCTGATGTCTGATGCCTGATGTCTTATGCCTGATGTCTTATGCCTGATGTCTGATTCCTGATGTCTGATGTTTGATGCTTGTGGATGTGTGTTGCCTGATGTCTGATGCATGACGTGTGACACCTGATGTCTGATATCTGATGTCTGATGCCTGATGTTTGTGGATGTGTGTTGCCTGATGTCTGATGCATGATGTCTGACACCTGATGTCTGATATCTGATGTCTGATGTCTGATGCTTGTGGATGTCTGATGCATGATGTCTGATGCTTGTGGATGTCTGATGCCTGATGCTTGAGGATGCCTGATGCCTGATGTCTGATGTCTGATGCTTGTGGATGTCTGATGCCTGATGTCTCATGACTGATGTCTGATGCCTGATGCTTGTGGATATCTAATGCCTGATGTATGATGCCTGATGCTTGTGGATTTCTGATGCCTGATGTCTGATGCTTGTGGATGTCTGTTGCCTGATGCTTGTGGATGTCTGATGCCTGATGTTTGATGCCTGATGTCTGATTCTTGTGGATGCCTGATGTCTGATGCTTGTGGATGTCTGATGCCTGATGACTGATGCTTGTGGATGTCTGATGCCTGATGTCACATGACTGATGTCTGATGCCTGATGCTTGTGGATATCTAATGCCTGATGTATGATGCCTGATGCTTGTGGATGACTGATGCCTGATGTCTGATGCTTGTGGATGTCTGTTGCCTGATGCTTGTGGATGTCTGATGCCTGATGTTTGATGCCTGATGTCTGATGCTTGTTGGTGCCTGATGTCTGATGCTTGTGGATGTCTGATGCTTGATGCTTGTGGATGCCTGATGTCTGATGGCTGATGCTTGTGGATGTCTGATGCCTGATGACTGATGTCTGATGCTTGTGGATGTCTGATGCCTGATGTCTCATGACTGATGTCTGATGCCTGATGCTTGTGGATATCTAATGCCTGATGTATGATGCCTAATGCTTGTGGATGTCTGATGCCTGATGTCTGATGCTTGTGGATGGATGTCTGTTGCCTGATGATTGTGGATGTCTGATGCCTGCTGTTTGATGCCTGATGTCTGATTCTTGTGGATGCCTGATGTCTGATGCTTGTGGATGTCTGATGCCTGATGTCACATGACTGATGTCTGATGCCTGATGCTTGTGGATATCTAATGCCTGATGTATGATGCCTGATGCTTGTGGATGTCTGATGCCTGATGTCTGATGCTTGTGGATGTCTGTTGCCTGATGCCTGATGTTTGATGCCTGATGTCTGATGTCTGATGCTTGTGGATGTCTGATGCCTGGTGTCTTATGCTTGTGGCTGTCTGATGCCTGATGTCTGATGCTTGTGGATGTCTGATGCATGATGTCTGATGCATGATGTCTGATGCATGATGGCTGATACCTGATGGCTGATGTCTGATGCCTGATGTCTTATGCCTGATGTCTTATGCCTGATGTCTGATTCCTGATGTCTGATGTTTGATGCTTGTGGATGTGTGTTGCCTGATGTCTGATGCATGACGTGTGACACCTGATGTCTGATATCTGATGTCTGATGCCTGATGTTTGTGGATGTGTGTTGCCTGATGTCTGATGCATGATGTCTGACACCTGATGTCTGATATCTGATGTCTGATGTCTGATGCTTGTGGATGTCTGATGCATGATGTCTGATGCATGATGTCTGATGCTTGTGGATGTCTGATGCCTGATGCTTGAGGATGCCTGATGCCTGATGTCTGATGTCTGATGCTTGTGGATGTCTGATGCCTGATGTCTCATGACTGATGTCTGATGCCTGATGCTTGTGGATATCTAATGCCTGATGTATGATGCCTGATGCTTGTGGATTTCTGATGCCTGATGTCTGATGCTTGTGGATGTCTGTTGCCTGATGCTTGTGGATGTCTGATGCCTGATGTTTGATGCCTGATGTCTGATTCTTGTGGATGCCTGATGTCTGATGCTTGTGGATGTCTGATGCCTGATGACTGATGCTTGTGGATGTCTGATGCCTGATGTCACATGACTGATGTCTGATGCCTGATGCTTGTGGATATCTAATGCCTGATGTATGATGCCTGATGCTTGTGGATGACTGATGCCTGATGTCTGATGCTTGTGGATGTCTGTTGCCTGATGCTTGTGGATGTCTGATGCCTGATGTTTGATGCCTGATGTCTGATGCTTGTTGATGCCTGATGTCTGATGCTTGTGGATGTCTGATGCATGATGTCTGATGCTTGATGCTTGTGGATGCCTGATGTCTGATGGCTGATGCTTGTGGATGTCTGATGCCTGATGACTGATGTCTGATGCTTGTGGATGTCTGATGCCTGATGTCTCATGACTGATGTCTGATGCCTGATGCTTGTGGATATCTAATGCCTGATGTATGATGCCTAATGCTTGTGGATGTCTGATGCCTGATGTCTGATGCTTGTGGATGGATGTCTGTTGCCTGATGATTGTGGATGTCTGATGCCTGCTGTTTGATGCCTGATGTCTGATTCTTGTGGATGCCTGATGTCTGATGCTTGTGGATGTCTGATGCCTGATGACTGATGCTTGTGGATGTCTGATGCCTGATGTCACATGACTGATGTCTGATGCCTGATGCTTGTGGATATCTAATGCCTGATGTATGATGCCTGATGCTTGTGGATGTCTGATGCCTGATGTCTGATGCTTGTGGATGTCTGTTGCCTGATGCCTGATGTTTGATGACTGATGTCTGATGTCTGATGCTTGTGGATGTCTGATGCCTGATGTCTTATGCTTGTGGCTGTCTGATGCCTGATGTCTGATGCTTGTGGATGTCTGATGCATGATGTCTGATGCATGATGTCTGATGCATGATGGCTGATACCTGATGGCTGATGTCTGATGCCTGATGTCTTATGCCTGATGTCTTATGCCTGATGTCTGATTCCTGATGTCTGATGTTTGATGCTTGTGGATATGTGTTGCCTGATGTCTGATGCATGACGTGTGACACCTGATGTCTGATATCTGATGTCTGATGCCTGATGTTTGTGGATGTGTGTTGCCTGATGTCTGATGCATGATGTCTGACACCTGATGTCTGATATCTGATGTCTGATGCCTGATGTTTGTGAAAGTCTGATGCCGGATGTCTGATGCCGGATGTCTGATGCATGATGTCTGATGCCTGATGTCTGATGCCTGATGTCTGATGCTTGTGGATGTCTGATGCCTGATGTCTGATGCCTGATGTCTGATGCCTGGTGTCTGATGTTTGATGCTTGTGGATGTCTGATGCCTGATGTTTGTGGATGTGTTTTGCCTGATGTCTGATGCATGATGTCTGATACCTGATGTCTGAGGCTTTTGTATGTCTGATGCCTGATATCTGATGCCTGATGTTTGATGTCTGATGCTTGTGGATGTATGTTGCCTGATGTCTGATGCCTGATGTCTGATGCTTGTGGATGTCTGATGCCTGATGTCTGATGTTTGTGGATGTCTGATGCATGATGTCTGATGCATGATGTCTTATGCCTGATGTCTTATGCCTGATGGCTGATGCCTGATGGCTGATGTCTGATGCCTGATGTCTGATGCCTGATGTCTTATGCCTGATGTCTGATTCCTGATGTCTGATGCTTGATGCTTGTGGATGTCTGATGCCTGATGTCTGATTCACGATGTTTGATGTCTGATGTCTGATGCCTGATGATTGTGGATGTGTGTTGCCTGATGTCTGATGCATGATGTCTGACACCTGATGTCTGATGCATGATGTCTGATGTCTGATGCTTGTGGATGTCTGATGCCTGATGTCTTATGCTTGTGGCTGTCTGATGCTTGTGGATGTCTGATGCATGATGTCTGATGCATGATGTCTGATGCATGATGGCTGATGCCTGATAGCTGATGTCTGATGCCTGATGTCTGATGCCTGATGTCTTATGCCTGATGTCTGATTCCTGATGTCTGATGCTTGATGCTTGTGGATGTCTGATGCCTGATGCCCGATGTTTGATGTCTGATACCTGATGCTTGTGGATGTGTGTTGCCTGATGTCTGATGCATGATGTCTGACACCTGATGTCTGATATCTGATGTCTGATGCCTGGTGTTTGTGAAAGTCTGATGCCGGATGTCTGATGCATGATGTCTGATGCCTGATCTCTGATGCTTGTGGATGTCTGATGCCTGATGTCTGATGCCTGATTTCTGATGCCTGGTGTCTGATGTTTGATGCTTGTGGATGTCTGATGCCTGATGTTTGTGGATGTGTTTGCCTGATGTCTGATACCTGATGTCTGAGGCTTTTGGATGTCTGATGCTTGATGTCTGATGCCCGATGTTTGATGTCTGATGCCTGGTGCTTGTGGATATATGTTGCCTGATGTCTGATGCATGATGTCTGATGCTTGTGGATGTCTGATGCTTGTGGATGTTTGATTCCTGATATCTGATGCTTGTGGATGTCCGATACTTGTGGCTGTCTGATGCCTGATGTCTGATGCTTGTGGATGTCTGATGCATGATGTCTGACACCTGATGTCATGCATGATGTCTGATGCTTGTGGATGCCTGATGTCTGATGCTTGTGGATGTCTAATGCCTGATGTCTGATGCCTGATGCGTGTGGATGTCTGATGCTTGTGGATGCCTGATGTCTGATGCCTGATGCTTGTGGATGTCTGATGCCTGATGTCTGATATCTGATGCCTGATGTTTGATGTCTGATGCCTGATGCTTGTGGATGTATGTTGCCTGATGTCTGATGCCTGATGTCTGATGCTTGTTGATGTCTGATGCCTGATGTCTGATGCTTGTGGATGTCTGATGCATGATGTCTGATGCATGATGTCTGATGCATGATGTCTTATGCCTGATGTCTTATGCCTGATGACTGATGCCTGATGCCTGATGGCTGATGTCTGATGCCTGATGCCTGATGCCTGATGCCTGATGTATTATGCCTGATGTCTGATTCCTGATGTCTGGTGCTTGATGCTTGTGGATGTCTGATGCCTGATGTCTGATGCCTGATGTCAGATGCCTGATGTCTGATGCTTGATGCTTGTGGATGTCTGATGCCTGATGTTTGTGGATGTGTGTTGCCTGATGCATGATGTCTGATACCTGATGTCTGATGCTTTTGGATGTCTGATGCTTGATGCTTGTGGACGTCTGATGCCTGATGTCTGATGCCCGATGTTTGATGTCTGATGCCTGGTGCTTGTGGATGTTTGT
The DNA here is from genome assembly GCF_964204655.1 of Triturus cristatus. Lineage (NCBI taxonomy): Eukaryota > Metazoa > Chordata > Amphibia > Caudata > Salamandridae > Triturus > Triturus cristatus. The sequence goes on from NC_140579.1 coordinate 191,564,263, forward strand.
TGCCTGATGTCTGATGCATGATGTCTGATGCTTGTGGATGTTTGATTCCTGATGTCTGATGCTTGTGGATGTCTGATGCTTGTGGCTGTCTGATGCCTGATGTCTGATGCTTGTGGATGTCTGATGTCTGATGCCTGATGTTTGTGAATGTCTGATGCCGGATGTCTGATGCTTGTGGATGTCTGATGCCTGATGTCTGATGCTTGTGGATGTCTGATGCCTGATGTCTGATGCCAGATGTTTGTGAATGTCTGATGCCGGATGTCTGATGCATGATGTCTGATGCCTGATGTCTGATGCTTGTGGATGCCTGGTGTCTGATGCCTCATGTCTGATTCCTGATGTCTGATGCTTGTGGATGTCTGATGTCTGATGTCTGATGCTTGTGGATGTGTGATGCTTGATGTCTGATGCCTGATGTTTGTGGATGCCTGGTGTCTGATGCCTCATGTCTGATTCCTGATGTCTGATGCTTGTGGATGTCTGATGCCTGATGTCTGATGCTTGTGGATGTGTGATGCTTGATGTCTGATGCTCGATGTTTGATGTCTGATGCCTGATGCTTGTGGATGTGTGTTGCCTGATGTCTGATGCATGATGTCTGATGCTTGTGGATGTCTGATGCTTGTGTATGTTTGATTCCTGATGTCTGATGCTTGTGGCTGTCTGATGTCTGATGCTTGATGCTTGTTGAAGTAAGATGCCTGATGTCTGATGCCCGATGTTTGATGTCTGATATCTGATGCTTGTGGATGTGTGTTGCCTGATGTCTGATGCATGATGTCTGATGCTTGTGGATGTCTGATGCTTGTGGATGTTTGATTTCTGATGTCTGATGCTCGTGGATGTCTGATGCATGATGTCTGACACCTGATGTCTGATGCATGATGTCTGATACATGATGCCTGATGCTTGTGGATGTCTGATGCCTGATGTCTGATGCTTGTGGATGTCTGATACATGATGTCTGATGCTTGTGGATGTCTGATGCCTGATGCCTGATGTTTGTGAATGTCTGAGTCCGGATGCCTGATGCCTGATGCCTGATGTCTGATGCCTGATGTCTGATGCTTGTGGATGTCTGATGCCTGATGTCTGATGCTTGTGGATGTCTGATGTCTGATGCTTGATGCTTGTGGATGTCTGATGCCTGATGCTTGTGGATGTGTGTTGCCTGATGTCTGATGCATGATGTCTGATACCTGATGTCTGATGCTTGTGGAAGTCTGATGCCTGATGTCTGATGCCCGATGTTTGATGTCTGGTGCTTGTGGATGTGTGTTGCCTGATGTCTGATGCATGATGTCTGATGCTTGTGGATGTTTGATTCCTGATGTCTGATGATTGTGGATGTCTGATGCCTGATGTCTGATGCTTGTGGATGTCTGATGCATGATGTCTGACACCTGATGTCTGATGCATGATGTCTGATGCTTGTGGATGTCTGATGCCTGATGGCTGATGCTTGTGGGTGTCTGATGCCTGATATCTGATGCCTGATGTTTGTGAATGTCTGATGCCGGATGTCTGATGCCTGATGTCTGATGCATGATGTCTGATGCCTGATGTCTGATGCCTGATTTCTGATTTCTGATTTCTGATGTCTGATTCCTGATGTCTGATTCCTGATGTCTGATGCTTGTGGATGTCTGATGCCTGATGTCTGATGCTTGATGCTTGTGGATGTGTGATGCCTGATGCTCGATGTTTGATGTCTGATGCCTGATGCTTGTGGATGTGTGTTGCTTGATGTCTGATGCATGATGTCTGATGCTTCTGGATGTCTGATGCGTGTGGATGTTTGATTCCTGATGTCTGATGCTTGTGGATGTCTGATGCTTGTGGCTGTCTGATGTCTGATGCTTGTGGATGTCTGATGCATGATGTCTGATGCTTGTGGATGTCTGATGCCTGATGCTTGTGGATGCCTGATGTCTGATGCCTGATGTCTGATGTCTGATGCTTGTGGATGTCTGATGACTGATGTCTGATGCTTGTGGATGTCTGATGCCTGATGTCTCATGACTGATGTCTGATGCCTGATGCTTGTGGATATCTAATGCCTGATGTATGATGCCTGATGCTTGTGGATGTCTGATGCCTGATGTCTGATGCTTGTGGATGTCTGTTGCCTGATGCTTGTGGATGTCTGATGCCTGATCTTTGATGCCTGATGTCTGATTCTTGTGGATGCCTGATATCTGATGCTTGTGGATGTCTGATGCCTGATGACTGATGCTTGTGGATGTCTGATGCCTGATGTCACATGACTGATGTCTGATGCCTGATGCTTGTGGATATCTAATGCCTGATGTATGATGCCTGATGCTTGTGGATGACTGATGCCTGATGTCTGATGCTTATGGATGTCTGTTGCCTGATGCTTGTGGATGTCTGATGCCTGATGTTTGATGCCTGATGTCTGATGCTTGTTGATGCCTGATGTCTGATGCTTGTGGATGTCTGATGCATGATGTCTGATGCTTGATGCTTGTGGATGCCTGATGTCTGATGGCTGATGCTTGTGGATGTCTGATGCCTGATGACTGATGTCTGATGCTTGTGGATGTCTGATGCCTGATGTCTCATGACTGATGTCTGATGCCTGATGCTTGTGGATATCTAATGCCTGATGTATGATGCCTAATGCTTGTGGATGTCTGATGCCTGATGTCTGATGCTTGTGGATGGATGTCTGTTGCCTGATGCTTGTGGATGTCTGATGCCTGATGTTTGATGCCTGATGTCTGATGTCTGATTCTTGTGGATGCCTGATGTCTGATGCTTGTGGATGTCTGATGCCTGATGACTGATGCTTGTGGATGTCTGATGCCTGATGTCACATGACTGATGTCTGATGCCTGATGCTTGTGGATATCTAATGCCTGATGTATGATGCCTGATGCTTGTGGATGTCTGATGCCTGATGTCTGATTTTTGTGGATGTCTGTTGCCTGATGCCTGATGTTTGATGCCTGATGTCTGATGCTTGTTGATGCCTGATGTCTGATGCTTGTGGATGTCTGATGGCTGATGTCTGATGCCTGATGCGTGTGGATGTCTGATGCTTGTGGATGCCTGATGTCTGATTCCTGATGCTTGTGGATGTCTGATGCCTGATGCTTGTGGATGTCTGATGCCTGATGTCTGATATCTGATGCCTGTTGTTTGATGTCTGATGCCTGATGCTTGTGGATGTATGTTGCCTGATGTCTGATGCCTGATGTCTGACGCTTGTGGATGTCTGATGCCTGATGTCTGATGCTTGTGGATGTCTGATGCATGATGTCTGATGCATGATGTCTTATGCCTGATGGCTGATGCCTGATGTCTGATGCCTGATGTCTTATGCCTGATGTCTGATTCCTGATGTCTGATGCTTGATGCTTGTGGATGTCTGATGCCTGATGTCTGATGCACGATGTTTGATATCTGATGCCTGATGATTGTGGATGTTTGTTTCCTGATGTCTGATGCATGATGTCTGACACCTGATGTCTGATGTATGATGCTTGTGGATGTCTGATGCTTGTGGCTGTCTGATGCCTGATGTCTGATGCTTGTGGATGTCTGATGCATGATGTCTGATGCATGATGGCTGATGCATGATGGCTGATGCCTGATGGCTGATGTCCGATGCCTGATGTCTTATGCCTGATGTCTGATTCCTGATGTCTGTTGCTTGATGCTTGTGGATGTCTGAGGCCTGATGCCCGATGTTTGATGTCTTATACCTGATGCTTGTGGATGTGTGTTGCCTGATGTCTGAAGCATGATGTCTGACACCTGATGTCTGATGTCTGATATCTGATGTCTGATGCCTGATGTTTGTGAATGTCTGATGCCGGATGTCTGATGCATGATGTCTGATGCCTGATGCCTGATGTCTGATGCTTGTGGATGTCTGATGCCTGATGTCTGATGCCTGATGTCTGATGCTTGATGCTTGTGGATGTCTGATGCCTGATGTTTGTGGATGTGTGTTGCCTGATGTCTGATGCATGATGTCTGATGCTTTTGGGTGTCTGATGCTTGATGCTTGTGGATGTGTGTTGCCTGATGTCTGATGCATGATGTCTGATGCTTGTGGATGTCTGATGCTTGTGGATGTTTGATTCCTGATGTCTGATGCTTGTGGATGTCTGATGCTTGTGGCTGTCTGATGCCTGATGTCTGAAGCTTGTGGATGTCTGCTGCATGATGTCTGACACCTGATGTCATGCATGATGTCTGATGTCTGATGCTTGTGGATGTCTGATGCTTGTGGATGTCTGATGCCTGATGTCTGATGTTTGTGAATGTCTGATGCCGGATGTCTGATGCATGATGTCTGATGCCTGATGTCTGATGCCTGATGTCTGATGGTTGTGGATGCCTTGTGCCTGATGTCTGATTCCTGATGTCTGATGCCTGATGTCTGATGCTTGTGGATGTGTGATGCCTCATGTCTGATGCTTGTGGATGTGTGATGCCTGATGTCTGATGCTCGATGTTTGATGCCTGATGCCTGATGCTTGTGGATGTGTGTTGCCTGATGTCTGATGCTTGTGGATGTCTGATGCTTGTGGATGTTTGATTCCTGATGTCTGATGCTTGTGGCTGTCTGATGCCTGATGTCTGATGCTTGTGGATGTCTGATGCATGATGTCTGATGCATGATAACTGATGCCTGATGTCTTATGCCTGATGGCTGATGCCTGAAGTCTGATGGCTGATGCCTGATGTCTTATGCCTGATGTTTGTGAATGTCTGATGCCTGATATCTGATGCCTGATGTCTGATGCTTGTGGATGTCTGATGCCTGATGTCTGATGCCTGATGGCAGATGCCTGATGGCTGATGCTTGATGCTTGTGGATGTCTGATGCCTGACGTTTGTGGATGTGTGTTGCCTGATGTCTGATGCATGATGTCTGATACCTGATGTCTGTTGCTTTTGGATGTCTGATGCTTGATGCTTGTGGACGTCTGATGCCTGATGTCTGATGCCCGATGTTTGATGTCTGATGCCTGGTGCTTGTGGATGTGTGTTGCCTGATGTCTGATGCATGATGTCTGATGCTTGTGGATGTTTGATGCATGATGTCTGATGCTTGTGGATGTCTGATGCTTGTGGATGTTTGATTCCTGATGTCTGATGCTTGTGGATGTCTTATGCTTGTGTCTGTCTGATGCCTGATGTCTGATGCTTGTGGATGTCTGATGCATGATGTCTGACACCTGATGTCATGCATGATGTCTGATGTCTGATGCTTGTGGATGTCTGATGCCTGATGTCTGATGCTTGTGGATGTCTGATGCCTGATGTCTAATGCCTGATGTTTGTGAATATCTGATGCCGGATGTCTGATGCATGATGTCTGATGCCTGATGTCTGATGCCTGATGTCTGATGCTTGTGGATGCCTGATGCCTGATGTCTGATGCTTGTGGATGTCTGATGCCTGATGTCTGATGCTCGATGTTTGATGTCTGATGCCTGATGCTTGTGGATGTGTGTTGCCTGATGTCTGATGCTTGTGGATGTCTGATGCTTGTGGATGTTTGATTCCTGATGTCTGATGCTTGTGGCTGTCTGATGCCTGATGTCTGATGCTTGTGGATGTCTGATGCATGATGTCTGATGCTTGATGCTTGTGGATGTCTGATGCCTGATGCTTGTGGATGCCTGATGTCTGATGCCTGATGTCTGATGCCTGATGTCTGATGCTTGTGGATGTCTGATGTCTGATGCTTGTGGATGTCTCATGACTGATGTCTCATGACTGATGTCTGATGCTTGTGGATATCTAATGCCTGATGTATGATGCCTGATGCTTGTGGATGTCTGATGCCTGATGTCTGATGCTTGTGGATGTCTGATGCCCGATGTTTGATGCCTGATGTCTGATGCGTGTGGATGCCTGATGTCTGATGCACGTGGATGTCTGATGCCTCATGACTGATGTCTGATGCTTGTGGATTTCTGATGCCTGATGTCTCATGACTGATGTCTGATGCCTGATGCTTGTGGATATCTAATGCCTGATGTATGATGCCTGATGCTTGTGGATGTCTTATGTCTGATGTCTGATGCTTGTGGATTTCTGTTGCCTGATGCTTGTGGATGTCTGATGCCTGATGTTTGATGCCTGATGTCTGATGCTTGTGGATGCCTGATGTCTGATGCTGGTGGATGTCTGATGCCTGATGTCTGATGCCTGATGCTTGTGGATGCCTGATGCCTGATGCTTGTGGATGCCTGATGTCTGATGCCTGACGCTTGTGGATGTCTGATGCCTGATGCTTTTGGATGTCTGATGCCTGATGTCTGATATCTGATGCCTGATGTTTGATGTCTGATGCCTGATGCTTGTGGATGTATCTTGCCTAATGTCTGATGCATGATGTCTGATGCTTATGGATGTTTGATGCCTGATGTCTGATGCTTGTGGATGTCTGATGCATGATGTCTGATGCATGATGCCTGATGTCTTATGCCTGATGGCTGATGCCTGAAGTCTGATGGCTGATGCCTGATGTCTTATGCCTGATGTCTGATTCCTGATGTCTGATGCTTGATGCTTGTGGATGTCTGATGCCTGATGTCTGATGCCCGATGTTTGATGTCTGATGCCTGATGCTTGTGGATGTGTGTTGCCTGATGTCTGATGCATGATGTCTGACACCTGATGTCTGATGCATGATGTCTGATGTCTGATGCTTGTGGATGTCTGATGCCTGATGTCTGATGCCTGATGCGTGTGGATGTCTGATGCTTGTGGATGCCTGATGTCTGATGCCTGATGCTTGTGGATGTCTGATGCCTGATGCTTGTGGATGTCTGATGCCTGATGTCTGATATTTGATGCCTGATGTTTGATGTCTGATGCCTGATGCTTGTGGATGTATGTTGCCTGATGTCTGATGCCTGATGTCTGATGCTTGTGGATGTCTGATGCCTGATGTCTGATGCTTGTGGATGTCTAATGCATGATGTCTGATGCATGATGTCTGATGCATGATGTCTTATGCCTGATGTCTTATGCCTGATGGCTGATGCCTGATGGCTGATGTCTGATGCCTGATGTCTTATGCCTGATGTCTGATGCTTGATGCTTGTGGATATCTGATGCCTGATGTCTGATGCCTGATGTCAGATGCCTGATGTCTGATGCTTGATGCTTGTGGATGTCTGATGCCTGATGTTTGTGGATGTGTGTTGCCTGATGCATGATGTCTGATACCTGATGTCTGATGCTTTTGGATGTCTGATGCTTGATGCTTGTGGACGTCTGATGCCTGATGTCTGATGCCCGATGTTTGATGTCTGATGCCTGGTGCTTGTGGATGTTTGTTGCCTGATGTCTGATGCATGATGTCTGATGCTTGTGGATGTTTTATTCCTGATGTCTGATGCTTGTGGATGTCTGATGCTTGTGGCTGTCTGATGCCTGATGTCTGATGCTTGTGGATGTCTGATGCATGATGTCTGATACCTGATGTCATGCATGATGTCTGATGCCTGATGCTTGTGGATGTCTGATGCCTGATGCTTGTGGATGTCTGATGCCTGATGTCTGATGCCTGATGTTTGTAAATGTCTGATGCCGGATGTCTGATGCATGATGTCTGATGCCTGATGTCTGATGCTTGTGGATGCCTGGTGTCTGATGCCTCATGTCTGATTCCTGATGTCTGATGCTTGTGGATGTCTGATGCCTGATGTCTGATGCTTGTGGATGTGTGATGCTTGATGTCTGATGCTCGATGTTTTATGTCTGATGCCTGATGCTTGTGGATGTGTGTTGCCTGATGTCTGATGCATGATGTCTGATGCTTGTGGATGTCTGATGCTTGTGTATGTTTGATTCCTGATGTCTGATGCTTGTGGCTGTCTGATGTCTGATGCTTGATGCTTGTTGAAGTAAGATGCCTGATGTCTGATGCCCGATGTTTGATGTCTGATATCTGATGCTTATGGATGTGTGTTGCCTGATGTCTGATGCATGATGTCTGATGCTTGTGGATGTTTGATTCCTGATGTCTGATGCTCGTGGATGTCTGATGCATGATGTCTGACACCTGATGTCTGATGCATGATGTCTGATACATGATGCCTGATGCTTGTGGATGTCTGATGCTTGTGGATGTCTGATACATGATGTCTGATGCTTGTGGATGTCTGATGTCTGATGCCTGATGTTTGATGCCTGATGTCTGTTAATGTCTGAGTCCGGATGTCTGATGCCTGATGCCTGATGCCTGATGCCTGATGTCTGATGCCTGATGTCTGATGCTTGTGGATGTCTGATGCCTGATGTCTGATGTCTGATTCCTGATGTCTGATGCTTGTGGATGTCTGATGCTTGATGCTTGTGGATGTCTGATGCCTGATGCTTGTGGATGTGTGTTGCCTGATGTCTGATGCATGATGTCTGATACCTGATGTCTGATGCTTGTGGATGTCTGATGCCTGATGTCTGATGCTTGATGCTTGTGGAAGTCTGATGCCTGATGCCCGATGTTTGATGTCTGGTGCTTGTGGATGTGTGTTGCCTGATGTCTGATGCATGATGTCTGATGCTTGTGGATGTTTGATTCCTGATGTCTGATGATTGTGGATATCTGATGCCTGATGTCTGATGCTTGTGGATGTCTGATGCATGATGTCTGACACCTGATGTCTGATGCATGATGTCTGATGCTTGTGGATGTCTGATGCCTGATGGCTGATGCTTGTGGGTGTCTGATGCCTGATATCTGATGCCTGATGTTTGTGAATGTCTGATGCCGGATGTCTGATGCCTGATGCCTGATGTCTGATGCATGATGTCTGATGCCTGATGTCTGATGCCTGATTTCTGATGTCTGATTCCTGATGTCTGATTCCTGATGTCTGATGCTTGTGGATGTCTGATGCCTGATGTCTGATTCTTGATGCTTGTGGATGTTGGATGCCTGATGCTCGATGTTTGATGTCTGATGCCTGATGCTTGTGGATGTGTGTTGCTTGATGTCTGATGCTTGTGGATGTCTGATGCTTGTGGCTGTCTGATGTCTGATGCTTGTGGATGTCTGATGCATGATGTCTGATGCTTGTGGATGTCTGATGCCTGATGCTTGTGGATGCCTGATGTCTGATGCCTTATGTCTGATGTCTGATGCTTGTGGATGTCTGATGACTGATGTCTGATGCTTGTGGATGTCTGATGCCTGATGTCTCATGACTGATGTCTGATGCCTGATGCTTGTGGATATCTAATGCCTGATGTATGATGCCTGATGCTTGTGGATGTCTGATGCCTGATGTCTGATGCTTGTGGATGTCTGTTGCCTGATGCTTGTGGATGTCTGATGCCTGATGTTTGATGCCTGATGTCTGATTCTTGTGTATGCCTGATGTCTGATGCTTGTGGATGTCTGATGCCTGATGACTGATGCTTGTGGATGTCTGATGCCTGATGTCACATGACTGATGTCTGATGCCTGAGGCTTGTGGATATCTAATGCCTGATGTATGATGCCTGATGCTTGTGGATGTCTGATGCCTGATGTCTGATGCTTGTGGATGTCTGATGCATGATGTCTGACACCTGATGTCATGCATGATGTCTGATGCTTGTAGATGCCTGATGTCTGATGCTTGTGGATGTCTGATACTTGTGGCTGTCTGATGCCTGATGTCTGATGCTTGTGGATGTCTGATGCATGATGTCTGACACCTGATGTCATGCATGATGTCTGATGCTTGTAGATGCCTGATGTCTGATGCTTGTGGATGTCTAATGCCTGATGTCTGATGCCTGATGCGTGTGGATGTTTGATGCTTGTGGATGCCTGATGTCTGATGCCTGATGCTTGTGGATGTCTGATGCCTGATGTCTGATATCTGATGCCTGATGTTTGATGTCTGATGCCTGATGCTTGTGGATGTATGTTGCCTGATGTCTGATGCCTGATGTCTGATGCTTGTGGCTGTCTGATGCCTGATGTCTGATGCTTGTGGATGTCTGATGCATGATGTCTGATGCATGATGTCTGATGCATGATGTCTGATGCCTGATGTCTTATGCCTGATGGCTGATGCCTGAAGTCTTATGGCTGATGCCTGATGTCTTATGCCTGATGTTTGTGAATGTCTGATGCCTGATGCCTGATGTCTGATGCGTGTGGATGTCTGATGCCTGATGTCTGATGCCTGATGTCAGATGCCTGATGGCTGATGCTTGATGCTTGTGGATGTCTGATGCCTGATGTTTGTGGATGTGTGTTGCCTGATGTCTGATGCATGATGTCTGATACCTGATGTCTGTTGCTTTTGGATGTCTGATGCTTGATGCTTGTGGACGTCTGATGCCTGATGTCTGATGCCCAATGTTTGATGTCTGATGCCTGGTGCTTGTGGATGTGTGTTGCCTGATGTCTGATGCATGATGTCTGATGCTTGTGGATGTCTGATGCTTGTGGATGTTTGATGCATGATGTCTGATGCTTGTGGATGTCTGATGCTTGTGGATGTTTGATTCCTGATGTCTGATGCATGATGTCTGATGTCTGATGCTTGTGGATGTCTGATGCCTGATGTCTTATGCTTGTGGCTGTCTGATGCCTGATGTCTGATGCTTGTGGATGTCTGATGCATGATGTCTGATGCATGATGTCTGATGCATGATGTCTGATGCATGATGTCTGATGCATGATGTCTTATGCCTGATGTCTTATGCCTGATGCCTGATGCCTGATGTCTTATGCCTGATGTCTGATTCCTGATGTCTGATGCGTGATGCTTGTGGATGTCTGATGCCTGATGTCTGATGCACGATGTTTGATGTCTGATGTCTGATGCCTGATGATTGTGGATGTGTGTTGCCTGATGTCTGATGCATGATGTCTGATGCATGATGTCTGATGTCTGATGCTTGTGGATGTCTGATGCCTGATGTCTTATGCTTGTGGCTGTCTGATGCCTGATGTCTGATGCCTGATGTCTGATGCTTGTGGATGTCTAATGCATGATGTCTGATGCATGATGTCTGATGCATGATGTCTTATGCCTGATGTCTTATGCCTGATGGCTGATGCCTGATGGCTGATGTCTGATGCCTGATGTCTTATGCCTGATGTCTGATGCTTGATGCTTGTGGATATCTGATGCCTGATGTCTGATGCCTGATGTCAGATGCCTGATGTCTGATGCTTGATGCTTGTGGATGTCTGATGCCTGATGTTTGTGGATGTGTGTTGCCTGATGCATGATGTCTGATACCTGATGTCTGATGCTTTTGGATGTCTGATGCTTGATGCTTGTGGACGTCTGATGCCTGATGTCTGATGCCCGATGTTTGATGTCTGATGCCTGGTGCTTGTGGATGTTTGTTGCCTGATGTCTGATGCATGATGTCTGATGCTTGTGGATGTTTGATTCCTGATGTCTGATGCTTGTGGATGTCTGATGCTTGTGGCTGTCTGATGCCTGATGTCTGATGCTTGTGGATGTCTGATGCATGATGTCTGATACCTGATGTCATGCATGATGTCTGATGCCTGATGCTTGTGGATGTCTGATGCCTGATGCTTGTGGATGTCTGATGCCTGATGTCTGATGCCTGATGTTTGTAAATGTCTGATGCCGGATGTCTGATGCATGATGTCTGATGCCTGATGTCTGATGCTTGTGGATGCCTGGTGTCTGATGCCTCATGTCTGATTCCTGATGTCTGATGCTTGTGGATGTCTGATGCCTGATGTCTGATGCTTGTGGATGTGTGATGCTTGATGTCTGATGCTCGATGTTTTATGTCTGATGCCTGATGCTTGTGGATGTGTGTTGCCTGATGTCTGATGCATGATGTCTGATGCTTGTGGATGTCTGATGCTTGTGTATGTTTGATTCCTGATGTCTGATGCTTGTGGCTGTCTGATGTCTGATGCTTGATGCTTGTTGAAGTAAGATGCCTGATGTCTGATGCCCGATGTTTGATGTCTGATATCTGATGCTTATGGATGTTTGTTGCCTGATGTCTGATGCATGATGTCTGATGCTTGTGGATGTTTGATTCCTGATGTCTGATGCTCGTGGATGTCTGATGCATGATGTCTGACACCTGATGTCTGATGCATGATGTCTGATACATGATGCCTGATGCTTGTGGATGTCTGATGCTTGTGGATGTCTGATACATGATGTCTGATGCTTGTGGATGTCTGATGTCTGATGCCTGATGTTTGATGCCTGATGTCTGTTAATGTCTGAGTCCGGATGTCTGATGCCTGATGCCTGATGCCTGATGTCTGATGCCTGATGTCTGATGCTTGTGGATGTCTGATGCCTGATGTCTGATGTCTGATTCCTGATGTCTGATGCTTGTGGATGTCTGATGCTTGATGCTTGTGGATGTCTGATGCCTGATGCTTGTGGATGTGTGTTGCCTGATGTCTGATGCATGATGTCTGATACCTGATGTCTGATGCTTGTGGATGTCTGATGCCTGATGTCTGATGCTTGATGCTTGTGGAAGTCTGATGCCTGATGCCCGATGTTTGATGTCTGGTGCTTGTGGATGTGTGTTGCCTGATGTCTGATGCATGATGTCTGATGCTTGTGGATGTTTGATTCCTGATGTCTGATGATTGTGGATATCTGATGCCTGATGTCTGATGCTTGTGGATGTCTGATGCATGATGTCTGACACCTGATGTCTGATGCATGATGTCTGATGCTTGTGGATGTCTGATGCCTGATGGCTGATGCTTGTGGGTGTCTGATGCCTGATATCTGATGCCTGATGTTTGTGAATGTCTGATGCCGGATGTCTGATGCCTGATGCCTGATGTCTGATGCATGATGTCTGATGCCTGATGTCTGATGCCTGATTTCTGATGTCTGATTCCTGATGTCTGATTCCTGATGTCTGATGCTTGTGGATGTCTGATGCCTGATGTCTGATGCTTGATGCTTGTGGATGTTGGATGCCTGATGCTCGATGTTTGATGTCTGATGCCTGATGCTTGTGGATGTGTGTTGCTTGATGTCTGATGCTTGTGGATGTCTGATGCTTGTGGCTGTCTGATGTCTGATGCTTGTGGATGTCTGATGCATGATGTCTGATGCTTGTGGATGTCTGATGCCTGATGCTTGTGGATGCCTGATGTCTGATGCCTTATGTCTGATGTCTGATGCTTGTGGATGTCTGATGACTGATGTCTGATGCTTGTGGATGTCTGATGCCTGATGTCTCATGACTGATGTCTGATGCCTGATGCTTGTGGATATCTAATGCCTGATGTATGATGCCTGATGCTTGTGGATGTCTGATGCCTGATGTCTGATGCTTGTGGATGTCTGTTGCCTGATGCTTGTGGATGTCTGATGCCTGATGTTTGATGCCTGATGTCTGATTCTTGTGTATGCCTGATGTCTGATGCTTGTGGATGTCTGATGCCTGATGACTGATGCTTGTGGATGTCTGATGCCTGATGTCACATGACTGATGTCTGATGCCTGAGGCTTGTGGATATCTAATGCCTGATGTATGATGCCTGATGCTTGTGGATGTCTGATGCCTGATGTCTGATGCTTGTGGATGTCTGATGCATGATGTCTGACACCTGATGTCATGCATGATGTCTGATGCTTGTAGATGCCTGATGTCTGATGCTTGTGGATGTCTGATACTTGTGGCTGTCTGATGCCTGATGTCTGATGCTTGTGGATGTCTGATGCATGATGTCTGACACCTGATGTCATGCATGATGTCTGATGCTTGTAGATGCCTGATGTCTGATGCTTGTGGATGTCTAATGCCTGATGTCTGATGCCTGATGCGTGTGGATGTTTGATGCTTGTGGATGCCTGATGTCTGATGCCTGATGCTTGTGGATGTCTGATGCCTGATGTCTGATATCTGATGCCTGATGTTTGATGTCTGATGCCTGATGCTTGTGGATGTATGTTGCCTGATGTCTGATGCCTGATGTCTGATGCTTGTGGCTGTCTGATGCCTGATGTCTGATGCTTGTGGATGTCTGATGCATGATGTCTGATGCATGATGTCTGATGCATGATGTCTGATGCCTGATGTCTTATGCCTGATGGTTGATGCCTGAAGTCTTATGGCTGATGCCTGATGTCTTATGCCTGATGTTTGTGAATGTCTAATGCCTGATGCCTGATGTCTGATGCTTGTGGATGTCTGATGCCTGATGTCTGATGCCTGATGTCAGATGCCTGATGGCTGATGCTTGATGCTTGTGGATGTCTGATGCCTGATGTTTGTGGATGTGTGTTGCCTGATGTCTGATGCATGATGTCTGATACCTGATGTCTGTTGCTTTTGGATGTCTGATGCTTGATGCTTGTGGACGTCTGATGCCTGATGTCTGATGCCCAATGTTTGATGTCTGATGCCTGGTGCTTGTGGATGTGTGTTGCCTGATGTCTGATGCATGATGTCTGATGCTTGTGGATGTCTGATGCTTGTGGATGTTTGATGCATGATGTCTGATGCTTGTGGATGTCTGATGCTTGTGGATGTTTGATTCCTGATGTCTGATGCATGATGTCTGATGTCTGATGCTTGTGGATGTCTGATGCCTGATGTCTTATGCTTGTGGCTGTCTGATGCCTGATGTCTGATGCTTGTGGATGTCTGATGCATGATGTCTGATGCATGATGTCTGATGCATGATGTCTGATGCATGATGTCTTATGCCTGATGTCTTATGCCTGATGCCTGATGCCTGATGTCTTATGCCTGATGTCTGATTCCTGATGTCTGATGCGTGATGCTTGTGGATGTCTGATGCCTGATGTCTGATGCACGATGTTTGATGTCTGATGTCTGATGCCTGATGATTGTGGATGTGTGTTGCCTGATGTCTGATGCATGATGTCTGATGCATGATGTCTGATGTCTGATGCTTGTGGATGTCTGATGCCTGATGTCTTATGCTTGTGGCTGTCTGATGCCTGATGTCTGATGCTTGTGGATGTCTGATGCATGATGTCTGATGCATGATGTCTGATGCATGATGGCTGATGCCTGATGGCTGATGTCTGATGCCTGATGTCTTATGCCTGATGTCTGATTCCTGATGTCTGATGCTTGATGCTTGTGGATGTCTGATGCCTGATGCCCGATGTTTGATATCTGATACCTGATGCTTGTGGATGTGTGTTGCCTGATGTCTGATGCATGATGTCTGACACCTGATGTCTGATATCTGATGTCTGATGCCTGATGTTTGTGAAAGTCTGATGCCGGATGTCTGATGCATGATGTCTGATGCCTGATGTCTGATGCCTGATGTCTGATGCTTGTGGATGTCTGATGCCTGATGTCTGATGCCTGATGTCTGATGCCTGGTGTCTGATGTTTGATGCTTGTGGATGTCTGATGCCTGATGTTTGTGGATGTGTTTTGCCTGATGTCTGATGCATGATGTCTGATACCTGATGTCTGAGGCTTTTGGATGTCTGATGCCTGATGCTTGTGTATGCCTGATGCCTGATATCTGATGCCTGATGTTTGATGTCTGATGCTTGTGGATGTATGTTGCCTGATGTCTGATGCCTGATGTCTGATGCTTGTGGATGTCTGATGCCTGATGTCTGATGCTTGTGGATGTCTGATGCGTGATGTCTGATGCATGATGTCTTATGCCTGATGTCTTATGCCTGATGGCTGATGCCTGATGGCTGATGTCTGATGCCTGATGTCTGATGCCTGATGTCGTATGCCTGATGTCTGATTCCTGATGTCTGATGCTTGATGCTTGTGGATGTCTGATGCCTGATGTCTGATGCACGATGTTTGATGTCTGATGTCTGATGCCTGATGATTGTGGATGTGTGTTGCCTGATGTCTGATGCATGATGTCTGACACCTGATGTCTGATGCATGATGTCTGATGTCTGATGCTTGTGGATGTCTGATGCCTGATGTCTTATGCTTGTGGCTGTCTGATGCCTGATGTCTGATGCTTGTGGATGTCTGATGCATGATGTCTGATGCATGATGTCTGATGCATGATGCATGATGGCTTGTGGATGTCTGAAGCCTGATGCCCGATGTTTGATGTCTGATACCTGATGCTTGTGGATGTGTGTTGCCTGATGTCTGATGCATGATGTCTGACACCTGATGTCTGATATCTGATGTCTGATGCCTGATGTTTTCGAAAGTCTGATGCCGGATGTCTGATGCCCGATGTTTGATGTCTGATGCCTGGTGCTTGTGGATGTGTGTTGCCTGATGTCTGATGCATGATGTCTGATGCTTGTGGATGTTTGATTCCTGATATCTGATGCTTGTGGATGTCTGATACTTGTGGCTGTCTGATGCCTGATGTCTGATGCTTGTGGATGTCTGATGCATGATGTCTGACACCTGATGTCATGCATGATGTCTGATGCTTGTGGATGCCTGATGTCTGATGCTTGTGGATGTCTAATGCCTGATGTCTGATGCCTGATGCATGTGGATGTCTGATGCTTGTGGATGCCTGATGTCTGATGCCTGATGCTTGTGGATGTCTGATGCCTGATGCTTGCGGATGTCTGATGCCTGATGTCTGATATCTGATGCCTGATGTTTGATGTCTGATGCCTGATGCTTATGGATGTATGTTGCCTGATGTCTGATGCCTGATGTCTGATGCTTGTCGATGTTTGATTCCTGATGTCTGATGCTTGTGGCTGTCTGATGCCTGATGTCTGATGCTTGTGGATGTCTGATGGCTGATGCCTGATGTCTTATGCCTGATGTTTGTGAATGTCTGATGCCTGATGTCTGATGCCTGATGTCTGATGCTTTTGGATGTCTGATGCCTGATGTCTGATGCCTGATGGCTGATGCCTGATGGCTGATGCTTGTGGATGTCTGATGCCTGATGTTTGTGGATGTGTGTTGCCTGATGTCTGATGCATGATGTCTGATTCCTGATGTCTGTTTCTTTTGGATGTACGATGCTTGATGCTTGTGGACGTCTGATGCCTGATGTCTGATGCCCAATGTTTGATGTCTGATGCCTGGTGCTTGTGGATGTGTGTTGCCTGATGTCTGATGCATGAGGTCTGATGCTTGTGGATGTCTGATGCTTGTGGATGTTTGATGCATGACGTCTCATGCTTGTGGATGTCTGATGCTTGTGGATGTTTGATTCCTGATGTCTGATGCTTGTGGATGTCTGATGCTTGTGTCTGTCTGATGCCTGATGTCTGATGCTTGTGGATGTCTGATGTCTGATGTCTGATGCTTGTGGATGTCTGATGCATGATGTCTGATGCATGATGTCTGATGCCTGATGGCTGATGTCTGATGCCTGATGTCTTATGCCTGATGTCTGATTCCTGATGTCTGATGCTTGATGCTTGTGGATGTCTGATGCCTGATGCCCAATGTTTGATGTCTGATACCTGATGCTTGTGGATATGTGTTGCCTGATGTCTGATGTATGATGTCTGACACCTGATGTCTGATATCTGATGTCTGATGCCTGATGTTTGTGAAAATCTGATGCCGGATGTCTGATGCATGATGTCTGATGCCTGATGTCTGATGCCTGATGTCTGATGCTTGTGGATGTCTGATGCCTGATGTCTGATGCCTGATGTCTGATGCCTGGTGTCTGATGTTTGATGCTTGTGGATGTCTGATGCCTGATGTTTGTGGGTGTGTTTTGCCTGATGTCTGATGCATGATGTCTGATACCTGATGTCTGAGGCTTTTGGATGTCTGATGCTTGATGTCTGATGCCCGATGTTTGATGTCTGATGCCTGGTGCTTGTGGATGTGTGTTGCCTGATGTCTGATGCATGATGTCTGATGCTTGTGGATGTCTGATGCTTGTGGATGTTTGATTCCTGATATCTGATGCTTGTGGATGTCTGATACTTGTGGCTGTCTGATGCCTGATGTCTGATGCTTGTGGATGTCTGATGCATGATGTCTGACACCTGATGTCATGCATGATGTCTGATGCTTGTAGATGCCTGATGTCTGATGCTTGTGGATGTCTAATGCCTGATGTCTGATGCGTGTGGATGTTTGATGCTTGTGGATGCCTGATGTCTGATGCCTGATGCTTGTGGATGTCTGATGCCTGATGTCTGATATCTGATGCCTGATGTTTGATGTCTGATGCCTGATGCTTGTGGATATATGTTGCCTGATGTCTGATGCCTGATGTCTGATGCTTGTGGCTGTCTGATGCCTGATGTCTGATGCTTGTGGATGTCTGATGCATGATGTCTGATGCATGATGTCTGATGCATGATGTCTGATGCCTGATGTCTTATGCCTGATGGCTGATGCCTGAAGTCTTATGGCTGATGCCTGATGTCTTATGCCTGATGTTTGTGAATGTCTGATGCCTGATGCCTGATGTCTGATGCTTGTGGATGTCTGATGCCTGATGTCTGATGCCTGATGTCAGATGCCTGTTGGCTGATGCTTGATGCTTGTGGATGTCTGATGCCTGATGTTTGTGGATGTGTGTTGCCTGATGTCTGATGCATGATGTCTGATACCTGATGTCTGTTGCTTTTGGATGTCTGATGCTTGATGCTTGTGGACGTCTGATGCCTGATGTCTGATGCCCAATGTTTGATGTCTGATGCCTGGTGCTTGTGGATGTGTGTTGCCTGATGTATGATGCATGATGTCTGATGCTTGTGGATGTCTGATGCTTGTGGATGTTTGATGCATGATGTCTGATGCTTGTGGATGTCTGATGCTTGTGGATGTTTGATTCCTGATGTCTGATGCATGATGTCTGATGTCTGATGCTTGTGGATGTCTGATGCCTGATGTCTTATGCTTGTGGCTGTCTGATGCCTGATGTCTGATGCTTGTGGATGTCTGATGCATGATGTCTGATGCATGATGTCTGATGCATGATGTCTGATGCATGATGTCTGATGCATGATGTCTTATGCCTGATGTCTTATGCCTGATGCCTGATGCCTGATGTCTTATGTCTGATGTCTGATTCCTGATGTCTGATGCATGATGCTTGTGGATGTCTGATGCCTGATGTCTGATGCACGATGTTTGATGTCTGATGTCTGATGCCTGATGATTGTGGATGTGTGTTGCCTGATGTCTGATGCATGATGTCTGATGCATGATGTCTGATGTCTGATGCTTGTGGATGTCTGATGCCTGATGTCTTATGCTTGTGGCTGTCTGATGCCTGATGTCTGATGCTTGTGGATGTCTGATGCATGATGTCTGATGCATGATGTCTGATGCATGATGGCTGATGCCTGATGGCTGATGTCTGATGCCTGATGTCTTATGCCTGATGTCTGATTCCTGATGTCTGATGCTTGATGCTTGTGGATGTCTGATGCCTGATGCCCGATGTTTGATATCTGATACCTGATGCTTGTGGATGTGTGTTGCCTGATGTCTGATGCATGATGTCTGACACCTGATGTCTGATATCTGATGTCTGATGCCTGATGTTTGTGAAAGTCTGATGCCGGATGTCTGATGCATGATGTCTGATGCCTGATGTCTGATGCCTGATGTCTGATGCTTGTGGATGTCTGATGCCTGATGTCTGATGCCTGATGTCTGATGCCTGGTGTCTGATGTTTGATGCTTGTGGATGTCTGATGCCTGATGTTTGTGGATGTGTTTTGCCTGATGTCTGATGCATGATGTCTGATACCTGATGTCTGAGGCTTTTGGATGTCTGATGCCTGATGCTTGTGTATGTCTGATGCCTGATATCTGATGCCTGATGTTTGATGTCTGATGCTTGTGGATGTATGTTGCCTGATGTCTGATGCCTGATGTCTGATGCTTGTGGATGTCTGATGCCTGATGTCTGATGCTTGTGGATGTCTGATGCGTGATGTCTGATGCATGATGTCTTATGCCTGATGGCTGATGCCTGATGGCTGATGTCTGATGCCTGATGTCTGATGCCTGATGTCGTATGCCTGATGTCTGATTCCTGATGTCTGATGCTTGATGCTTGTGGATGTCTGATGCCTGATGTCTGATGCACGATGTTTGATGTCTGATGTCTGATGCCTGATGATTGTGGATGTGTGTTGCCTGATGTCTGATGCATGATGTCTGACACCTGATGTCTGATGCATGATGTCTGATGTCTGATGCTTGTGGATGTCTGATGCCTGATGTCTTATGCTTGTGGCTGTCTGATGCCTGATGTCTGATGCTTGTGGATGTCTGATGCATGATGTCTGATGCATGATGTCTGATGCATGATGCATGATGGCTTGTGGATGTCTGAAGCCTGATGCCCGATGTTTGATGTCTGATACCTGATGCTTGTGGATGTGTGTTGCCTGATGTCTGATGCATGATGTCTGACACCTGATGTCTGATATCTGATGTCTGATGCCTGATGTTTTCGAAAGTCTGATGCCGGATGTCTGATGCCCGATGTTTGATGTCTGATGCCTGGTGCTTGTGGATGTGTGTTGCCTGATGTCTGATGCATGATGTCTGATGCTTGTGGATGTTTGATTCCTGATATCTGATGCTTGTGGATGTCTGATACTTGTGGCTGTCTGATGCCTGATGTCTGATGCATGATGTCTGACACCTGATGTCATGCATGATGTCTGATGCTTGTGGATGCCTGATGTCTGATGCTTGTGGATGTCTAATGCCTGATGTCTGATGCCTGATGCATGTGGATGTCTGATGCTTGTGGATGCCTGATGTCTGATGCCTGATGCTTGTGGATGTCTGATGCCTGATGCTTGCGGATGTCTGATGCCTGATGTCTGATATCTGATGCCTGATGTTTGATGTCTGATGCCTGATGCTTATGGATGTATGTTGCCTGATGTCTGATGCCTGATGTCTGATGCTTGTCGATGTTTGATTCCTGATGTCTGATGCTTGTGGCTGTCTGATGCCTGATGTCTGATGCTTGTGGATGTCTGATGGCTGATGCCTGATGTCTTATGCCTGATGTTTGTGAATGTCTGATGCCTGATGTCTGGTGCCTGATGTCTGATGCTTGTGGATGTCTGATGCCTGATGTCTGATGCCTGATGTCAGATGCCTGATGGCTGATGCTTGTGGATGTCTGATGCCTGATGTTTGTGGATGTGTGTTGCCTGATGTCTGATGCATGATGTCTGATTCCTGATGTCTGTTTCTTTTGGATGTACGATGCTTGATGCTTGTGGACGTCTGATGCCTGATGTCTGATGCCCAATGTTTGATGTCTGATGCCTGGTGCTTGTGGATGTATGTTGCCTGATGTCTGATGCATGAGGTCTGATGCTTGTGGCTGTCTGATGCCTGATGTCTGATGCTTGTGGATGTCTGATGCATGATGTCTGATGCATGATGTCTGATGCATGATGTCTGATGCCTGATGTCTTATGCCTGATGGCTGATGCCTGAAGTCTTATGGCTGATGCCTGATGTCTTATGCCTGATGTTTGTGAATGTCTGATGCCTGATGCCTGATGTCTGATGCTTGTGGATGTCTGATGCCTGATGTCTGATGCCTGATGTCAGATGCCTGATGGCTGATGCTTGATGCTTGTGGATGTCTGATGCCTGATGTTTGTGGATGTGTGTTGCCTGATGTCTGATGCATGATGTCTGATACCTGATGTCTGTTGCTTTTGGATGTCTGATGCTTGATGCTTGTGGACGTCTGATGCCTGATGTCTGATGCCCAATGTTTGATGTCTGATGCCTGGTGCTTGTGGATGTGTGTTGCCTGATGTCTGATGCATGATGTCTGATGCTTGTGGATGTCTGATGCTTGTGGATGTTTGATGCATGATGTCTGATGCTTGTGGATGTCTGATGCTTGTGGATGTTTGATTCCTGATGTCTGATGCTTGTGGATGTCTGATGCTTGTGTCTGTCTGATGCCTGATGTCTGATGCTTGTGGATGTCTGATGCCCGATGTCTGATGCTTGTGGATGTCTGATGCATGATGTCTGATGCATGATGTCTGATGCATGATGTCTTATGCCTGATGTCTTATGCCTGATGGCTGATGCCTGATGGCTGATGTCTGATGCCTGATGTCTTATGCCTGATGTCTGATGCTTGATGCCTGATGTCTTATGCCTGATGCCTGATGTCTTATGCCTGATGTCTGATTCCTGTCTGATGCGTGATGCTTGTGGATGTCTGATGCCTGATGTCTGATGCACGATGTTTGATGTCTGATGTCTGATGCCTGATGATTGTGGATGTGTGTTGCCTGATGTCTGATGCATGATGTCTGATGCATGATGTCTGATGTCTGATGCTTGTGGATGTCTGATGCCTGATGTCTTATGCTTGTGGCTGTCTGATGCCTGATGTCTGATGCTTGTGGATGTCGGATGCATGATGTCTGATGCATGATGTCTGATGCATGATGGCTGATGCCTGATGGCTGATGTCTGATGCCTGATGTCTTATGCCTGATGTCTGATTCCTGATGTCTGATGCTTGATGCTTGTGGATGTCTGATGCCTGATGCCCGATGTTTGATATCTGATACCTGATGCTTGTGGATGTGTGTTGCCTGATGTCTGATGCATGATGTCTGACACCTGATGTCTGATATCTGATGTCTGATGCCTGATGTTTGTGAAAGTCTGATGCCGGATGTCTGATGCCGGATGTCTGATGCCGGATGTCTGATGCCTGATGTCTGATGCCTGATGTCTGATCCTGATGTCTGATGCTTGTGGATGTCTGATGCCTGATGTCTGATGCCTGATGTCTGATGCCTGGTGTCTGATGTTTGATGCTTGTGGATGTCTGATGCCTGATGTTTGTGGATGTGTTTTGCCTGATGTCTGATGCATGATGTCTGATACCTGATGTCTGAGGCTTTTGGATGTCTGATGCCTGATGCTTGTGTATGTCTGATGCCTGATATCTGATGCCTGATGTTTGATGTCTGATGCTTGTGGATGTATGTTGCCTGATGTCTGATGCCTGATGTCTGATGCTTGTGGATGTCTGATGCCTGATGTCTGATGCTTGTGGATGTCTGATGCATGATGTCTTATGCCTGATGTCTTATGCCTGATGGCTGATGCCTGATGCCTGATGTCGTATGCCTGATGTCTGAATCCTGATGTCTGATGCTTGATGCTTGTGGATGTCTGATGCCTGATGCCTGATGTCTGATGCACAATGTTTGATGTCTGATGTCTGATGTCTGATGCACGATGTTTGATGTCTGATGTCTGATGCCTGATGATTGTGGATGTGTGTTGCCTGATGTCTGATGCATGATGTCTGACACCTGATGTCTGATGCATGATGTCTGATGTCTGATGCTTGTGGATGTCTGATGCCTGATGTCTTATGCTTGTGGCTGTCTGATGCCTGATGTCTGATGCTTGTGGATGTCTGATGCATGATGTCTGATGCATGATGGCTGATGCCTGATAGCTGATGTCTGATGCCTGATGTCTGATGCCTGATGTCTTATGCCTGATGTCTGATTCCTGATGTCTGATGCTTGATGCTTGTGGATGTCTGATGCCCGATGTTTGATGTCTGATACCTGATGCTTGTGGATGTGTGTTGCCTGATGTCTGATGCATTATGTCTGACACCTGATGTCTGATATCTGATGTCTGATGCCTGATGTTTTCGAAAGTCTGATGCCGGATGTCTGATGCATGATGTCTGATGCATGATGTCTGATGCTTGTGGATGCCTGATGCCTGATGTCTGATGCCTGATGTCTGATGCCTGATGTCTGATGCCTGGTGTCTGATGTTTGATGCTTGTGGATGTCTGATGCCTGATGTTTGTGGATGTGTTTTGCCTGATGTCTGATGCATGATGTCTGATACCTGATTTCTGAGGCTTTTGGATGTCTGATGCTTGATGTCTGATGCCCGATGTTTGATGTCTGATGCCTGGTGCTTGTGGATGTGTGTTACCTGATGTCTGATGCATGATGTCTGATGCTTGTGGATGTCTGATGCTTGTGGATGTTTGATTCCTGATATCTGATGCTTGTGGATGTCTGATACTTGTGGCTGTCTGATGCCTGATGTCTGATGATTGTGGATGTCTGATGCATGATGTCTGACACCTGATGTCATGCATGATGTCTGATGCTTGTGGATGCCTGATGTCTGATGCTTGTGGATGTCTAATGCCTGATGTCTGATGCCTGATGCGTGTGGATGTCTGATGCTTGTGGATGCCTGATGTCTGATGCCTGATGCTTGTGGATGTCTGATGCCTGATGCTTGTGGATGTCTGATGCCTGATGTCTGATATCTGATGCCTGATGTTTGATGTCTGATGCCTGATGCTTGTGGATGTATGTTGCCTGATGTCTGACGCCTGATGTCTGATGCTTGTGGATGTCTGATGCCTGATGTCTGATGCTTGTGGATGTCTGATGCATGATGTCTGATGCATGATGTCTGATGCATGATGTCTTATGCCTGATGGCTTATGCCTGATGTCTTATGCCTGATGGCTGATGCCTGATGTCTGATGCCTGATGTCTGATGCCTGATGTCTTAGGCCTGATGTCTGATTCCTGATGTCTGATGCTTGATGCTTGTGGATGTCTGATGCCTGATATCTGATGCCTGATGTCAGATGCCTGATGTCTGATGCTTGATGCTTGTGGATGTCTGATGCCTGATGTTTGTGGATGTGTGTTGCCTGATGCATGATGTCTGATACCTGATGTCTGATGCTTTTGGATGTCTGATGCTTGATGCTTGTGGATGTCTGATGCCTGATGTCTGATGCCCGATGTTTGATGTCTGATGCCTGGTGCTTGTGGATGTTTGTTGCCTGATGTCTGATGCATGATGTCTGATGCTTGTGGATGTTTGATTCCTGATGTCTGATGCTTGTGGATGTCTGATGCTTGTGGCTGTCTGATGCCTGATGTCTGATGCTTGTGGATGTCTGATGCATGATGTCTGACACCTGGTGTCATGCATGATGTCTGATGTCTGATGCTTGTGGATGTCTGATGCCTGATGCCTGATGCTTGTGGATGTCTGATGCCTGATGTCTGATGCCTGATGTTTGTGAATGTCTGATGCCAGATGTCTGATGCATGATGTCTGATGCCTGATGTCTGATGCTTGTGGATGCCTGGTGTCTGATGCCTCATGTCTGATTCCTGATGTCTGATGCTTGTGGATGTCTGATGCCTGATGTCTGATGCTTGTGGATGTGTGATGCTTGATGTCTGATGCCTGATGCTTGTGTATGTGTGTTGCCTGATGTCTGATGCATGATGTCTGATGCTTGTGGATGTCTGATGCTTGTGTATGTTTGATTCCTGATGTCTGATGCTTGTGGCTGTCTGATGTCTGATGCTTGATGCTTGTTGAAGTAAGATGCCTGATGTCTGATGCCCGATGTTTGATGTCTGATATCTGATGCTTGTGGATGTGTGTTGCCTGATGTCTGATGCATGATGTCTGATGCTTGTGGATGTCTGATGCTTGTGGATGTTTGATTCCTGATGTCTTATGCTCGTGGATGTCTGATGCATGATGTCTGACACCTGATGTCTGATGCATGATGTCTGATACATGATGTCTGATGCTTGTGGATGTCTGATGCCTGATGTCTGATGCTTGTGGATGTCTGATACATGATGTCTGATGCTTGTGGATGTATGATGCCTGATGCCTGATGCTTGTGGATGTCTGATGCCTGATGTCTGATGCCTGATGTTTGTGAATGTCTGAGTCCGGATGCCTGATGCCTGATGCCTGATGTCTGATGCCTGATGTCTGATGCTTGTGGATGTCTGATGCCTGATGTCTGATGTCTGATTCCTGATGTCTGATGCTTGTGGATGTCTGATGTCTGATGCTTGATGCTTGTGGATGTCTGATGCCTGATGCTTGTGGATATGTATTGCCTGATGTCTGATGCATGATGTCTGATACCTGATGTCTGATGCTTGTGGATGTCTGATGCCTGATGTCTGATGCTTGATGCTTGTGGAAGTTTGATGCCTGATGTCTGATGCCCGATGTTTGATGTCTGGTGCTTGTGGATGTGTGTTGCCTGATGTCTGATGCATGATGTCTGATGCTTGTGGATGTTTGATTCCTGATGTCTGATGATTGTGGATGTCTGATGCCTGATGTCTGATGCTTGTGGATGTCTGATGCATGATGTCTGACACCTGATGTCTGATGCATGATATCTGATGCTTGTGGATGTCTGATGCCTGATGGCTGATGCTTGTGGGTGTCTAATGCCTGATATCTGATGCCTGATGTTTGTGAATGTCTGATGCCGGATGTCTGATGCCTGATGTCTGATGCATGATGTCTGATGCCTGATGTCTGATGCCTGATGCCTGATGTCTGATTCCTGATGTCTGATTCCTGATGTCTGATGCTTGTGGATGTCTGATGCCTGATGTCTGATGCTTGATGCTTGTGGATGTGTGATGCCTGATGCTCGATGTTTGATGTCTGATGCCTGATGCTTGTGGATGTGTGTTGCTTGATGTCTGATGCATGATGTCTGATGCTTGTGGATGTTTGATTCCTGATGTCTGATGCTTGTGGATGTCTGATGCTTGTGGCTGTCTGATGTCTGATGCTTGTGGATGTCTGATGCATGATGTCTGATGCTTGTGGATGTCTGATGCCTGATGCTTGAGGATGCCTGATGCCTGATGTCTGATGTCTGATGCTTGTGGATGTCTGATGACTGATGTCTGATGCTTATGGATGTCTGATGCCTGATGTCTCATGACTGATGTCTGATGCCTGATGCTTGTGGATATCTAATGCCTGATGTATGATGCCTGATGCTTGTGGATTTCTGATGCCTGATGTCTGATGCTTGTGGATGTCTGTTGCCTGATGCTTGTGGATGTCTGATGCCTGATGTTTGATGCCTGATGTCTGATTCTTGTGGATGCCTGATGTCTGATGCTTGTGGATGTCTGATGCCTGATGACTGATGCTTGTGGATGTCTGATGCCTGATGTCACATGACTGATGTCTGATGCCTGATGCTTGTGGATATCTAATGCCTGATGTATGATGCCTGATGCTTGTGGATGACTGTTGCCTGATGTCTGATGCTTGTGGATGTCTGTTGCCTGATGCTTGTGGATGTCTGATGCCTGATGTTTGATGCCTGATGTCTGATGCTTGTTGATGCCTGATGTCTGATGCTTGTGGATGTCTGATGCATGATGTCTGATGCTTGATGCTTGTGGATGCCTGATGTCTGATGGCTGATGCTTGTGGATGTCTGATGCCTGATGACTGATGTCTGATGCTTGTGGATGTCTGATGCCTGATGTCTCATGACTGATGTCTGATGCCTGATGCTTGTGGATATCTAATGCCTGATGTATGATGCCTAATGCTTGTGGATGTCTGATGCCTGATGTCTGATGCTTGTGGATGGATGTCTGTTGCCTGATGATTGTGGATGTCTGATGCCTGCTGTTTGATGCCTGATGTCTGATTCTTGTGGATGCCTGATGTCTGATGCTTGTGGATGTCTGATGCCTGATGACTGATGCTTGTGGATGTCTGATGCCTGATGTCACATGACTGATGTCTGATGCCTGATGCTTGTTGATATCTAATGCCTGATGTATGATGCCTGATGCTTGTGGATGTCTGATGCCTGATGTCTGATGCTTGTGGATGTCTGTTGCCTGATGCCTGATGTTTGATGCCTGATGTCTGATGTCTGATGCTTGTGGATGTCTGATGCCTGGTGTCTTATGCTTGTGGCTGTCTGATGCCTGATGTCTGATGCTTGTGGATGTCTGATGCATGATGTCTGATGCATGATGTCTGATGCATGATGTCTGATACCTGATGGCTGATGTCTGATGCCTGATGTCTTATGCCTGATGTCTTATGCCTGATGTCTGATTCCTGATGTCTGATGTTTGATGCTTGTGGATGTGTGTTGCCTGATGTCTGATGCATGACGTGTGACACCTGATGTCTGATATCTGATGTCTGATGCCTGATGTTTGTGGATGTGTGTTGCCTGATGTCTGATGCATGATGTCTGACACCTGATGTCTGATATCTGATGTCTGATGTCTGATGCTTGTGGATGTCTGATGCATGATGTCTGATGCTTGTGGATGTCTGATGCCTGATGCTTGAGGATGCCTGATGCCTGATGTCTGATGTCTGATGCTTGTGGATGTCTGATGCCTGATGTCTCATGACTGATGTCTGATGCCTGATGCTTGTGGATATCTAATGCCTGATGTATGATGCCTGATGCTTGTGGATTTCTGATGCCTGATGTCTGATGCTTGTGGATGTCTGTTGCCTGATGCTTGTGGATGTCTGATGCCTGATGTTTGATGCCTGATGTCTGATTCTTGTGGATGCCTGATGTCTGATGCTTGTGGATGTCTGATGCCTGATGACTGATGCTTGTGGATGTCTGATGCCTGATGTCACATGACTGATGTCTGATGCCTGATGCTTGTGGATATCTAATGCCTGATGTATGATGCCTGATGCTTGTGGATGACTGATGCCTGATGTCTGATGCTTGTGGATGTCTGTTGCCTGATGCTTGTGGATGTCTGATGCCTGATGTTTGATGCCTGATGTCTGATGCTTGTTGATGCCTAATGTCTGATGCTTGTGGATGTCTGATGCATGATGTCTGATGCTTGATGCTTGTGGATGCCTGATGTCTGATGGCTGATGCTTGTGGATGTCTGATGCCTGATGACTGATGTCTGATGCTTGTGGATGTCTGATGCCTGATGTCTCATGACTGATGTCTGATGCCTGATGCTTGTGGATATCTAATGCCTGATGTATGATGCTTAATGCTTGTGGATGTCTGATGCCTGATGTCTGATGCTTGTGGATGGATGTCTGTTGCCTGATGATTGTGGATGTCTGATGCCTGCTGTTTGATGCCTGATGTCTGATTCTTGTGGATGCCTGATGTCTGATGCTTGTGGATGTCTGATGCCTGATGACTGATGCTTGTGGATGTCTGATGCCTGATGTCACATGACTGATGTCTGATGCCTGATGCTTGTGGATATCTAATGCCTGATGTATGATGCCTGATGCTTGTGGATGTCTGATGCCTGATGTCTGATGCTTGTGGATGTCTGTTGCCTGATGCCTGATGTTTGATGCCTGATGTCTGATGTCTGATGCTTGTGGATGTCTGATGCCTGGTGTCTTATGCTTGTGGCTGTCTGATGCCTGATGTCTGATGCTTGTGGATGTCTGATGCATGATGTCTGATGCATGATGTCTGATGCATGATGGCTGATACCTGATGGCTGATGTCTGATGCCTGATGTCTTATGCCTGATGTCTTATGCCTGATGTCTGATTCCTGATGTCTGATGTTTGATGCTTGTGGATGTGTGTTGCCTGATGTCTGATGCATGACGTGTGACACCTGATGTCTGATATCTGATGTCTGATGCCTGATGTTTGTGGATGTGTGTTGCCTGATGTCTGATGCATGATGTCTGACACCTGATGTCTGATATCTGATGTCTGATGTCTGATGCTTGTGGATGTCTGATGCATGATGTCTGATGCTTGTGGATGTCTGATGCCTGATGCTTGAGGATGCCTGATGCCTGATGTCTGATGTCTGATGCTTGTGGATGTCTGATGCCTGATGTCTCATGACTGATGTCTGATGCCTGATGCTTGTGGATATCTAATGCCTGATGTATGATGCCTGATGCTTGTGGATTTCTGATGCCTGATGTCTGATGCTTGTGGATGTCTGTTGCCTGATGCTTGTGGATGTCTGATGCCTGATGTTTGATGCCTGATGTCTGATTCTTGTGGATGCCTGATGTCTGATGCTTGTGGATGTCTGATGCCTGATGACTGATGCTTGTGGATGTCTGATGCCTGATGTCACATGACTGATGTCTGATGCCTGATGCTTGTGGATATCTAATGCCTGATGTATGATGCCTGATGCTTGTGGATGACTGATGCCTGATGTCTGATGCTTGTGGATGTCTGTTGCCTGATGCTTGTGGATGTCTGATGCCTGATGTTTGATGCCTGATGTCTGATGCTTGTTGATGCCTGATGTCTGATGCTTGTGGATGTCTGATGCATGATGTCTGATGCTTGATGCTTGTGGATGCCTGATGTCTGATGGCTGATGCATGATGTCTGACACCTGATGTCTGATGCATGATGTCTGATGTCTGATGCTTGTGGATGTCTGATGCCTGATGTCTTATGCTTGTGGCTGTCTGATGCTTGTGGATGCCTGATGACTGATGTCTGATGCTTGTGGATGTCTGATGCCTGATGTCTCATGACTGATGTCTGATGCCTGATGCTTGTGGATATCTAATGCCTGATGTATGATGCCTAATGCTTGTGGATGTCTGATGCCTGATGTCTGATGCTTGTGGATGGATGTCTGTTGCCTGATGATTGTGGATGTCTGATGCCTGCTGTTTGATGCCTGATGTCTGATTCTTGTGGATGCCTGATGTCTGATGCTTGTGGATGTCTGATGCCTGATGACTGATGCTTGTGGATGTCTGATGCCTGATGTCACATGACTGATGTCTGATGCCTGATGCTTGTGGATATCTAATGCCTGATGTATGATGCCTGATGCTTGTGGATGTCTGATGCCTGATGTCTGATGCTTGTGGATGTCTGTTGCCTGATGCCTGATGTTTGATGACTGATGTCTGATGTCTGATGCTTGTGGATGTCTGATGCCTGATGTCTTATGCTTGTGGCTGTCTGATGCCTGATGTCTGATGCTTGTGGATGTCTGATGCATGATGTCTGATGCATGATGTCTGATGCATGATGGCTGATACCTGATGGCTGATGTCTGATGCCTGATGTCTTATGCCTGATGTCTTATGCCTGATGTCTGATTCCTGATGTCTGATGTTTGATGCTTGTGGATGTGTGTTGCCTGATGTCTGATGCATGACGTGTGACACCTGATGTCTGATATCTGATGTCTGATGCCTGATGTTTGTGGATGTGTGTTGCCTGATGTCTGATGCATGATGTCTGACACCTGATGTCTGATATCTGATGTCTGATGCCTGATGTTTGTGAAAGTCTGATGCCGGATGTCTGATGCCGGATGTCTGATGCATGATGTCTGATGCCTGATGTCTGATGCCTGATGTCTGATGCTTGTGGATGTCTGATGCCTGATGTCTGATGCCTGATGTCTGATGCCTGGTGTCTGATGTTTGATGCTTGTGGATGTCTGATGCCTGATGTTTGTGGATGTGTTTTGCCTGATGTCTGATGCATGATGTCTGATACCTGATGTCTGAGGCTTTTGTATGTCTGATGCCTGATATCTGATGCCTGATGTTTGATGTCTGATGCTTGTGGATGTATGTTGCCTGATGTCTGATGCCTGATGTCTGATGCTTGTGGATGTCTGATGCCTGATGTCTGATGTTTGTGGATGTCTGATGCATGATGTCTGATGCATGATGTCTTATGCCTGATGTCTTATGCCTGATGGCTGATGCCTGATGGCTGATGTCTGATGCCTGATGTCTGATGCCTGATGTCTTATGCCTGATGTCTGATGCTTGATGCTTGTGGATGTCTGATGCCTGATGTCTGATGCACGATGTTTGATGTCTGATGTCTGATGCCTGATGATTGTGGATGTGTGTTGCCTGATGTCTGATGCATGATGTCTGACACCTGATGTCTGATGCATGATGTCTGATGTCTGATGCTTGTGGATGTCTGATGCCTGATGTCTTATGCTTGTGGCTGTCTGATGCTTGTGGATGTCTGATGCATGATGTCTGATGCATGATGTCTGATGCATGATGGCTGATGCCTGATAGCTGATGTCTGATGCCTGATGTCTGATGCCTGATGTCTTATGCCTGATGTCTGATTCCTGATGTCTGATGCTTGATGCTTGTGGATGTCTGATGCCTGATGCCCGATGTTTGATGTCTGATACCTGATGCTTGTGGATGTGTGTTGCCTGATGTCTGATGCATGATGTCTGACACCTGATGTCTGATATCTGATGTCTGATGCCTGGTGTTTGTGAAAGTCTGATGCCGGATGTCTGATGCATGATGTCTGATGCCTGATCTCTGATGCTTGTGGATGTCTGATGCCTGATGTCTGATGCCTGATTTCTGATGCCTGGTGTCTGATGTTTGATGCTTGTGGATGTCTGATGCCTGATGTTTGTGGATGTGTTTGCCTGATGTCTGATACCTGATGTCTGAGGCTTTTGGATGTCTGATGCTTGATGTCTGATGCCCGATGTTTGATGTCTGATGCCTGGTGCTTGTGGATGTATGTTGCCTGATGTCTGATGCATGATGTCTGATGCTTGTGGATGTCTGATGCTTGTGGATGTTTGATTCCTGATATCTGATGCTTGTGGATGTCCGATACTTGTGGCTGTCTGATGCCTGATGTCTGATGCTTGTGGATGTCTGATGCATGATGTCTGACACCTGATGTCATGCATGATGTCTGATGCTTGTGGATGCCTGATGTCTGATGCTTGTGGATGTCTAATGCCTGATGTCTGATGCCTGATGCGTGTGGATGTCTGATGCTTGTGGATGCCTGATGTCTGATGCCTGATGCTTGTGGATGTCTGATGCCTGATGTCTGATATCTGATGCCTGATGTTTGATGTCTGATGCCTGATGCTTGTGGATGTATGTTGCCTGATGTCTGATGCCTGATGTCTGATGCTTGTTGATGTCTGATGCCTGATGTCTGATGCTTGTGGATGTCTGATGCATGATGTCTGATGCATGATGTCTGATGCATGATGTCTTATGCCTGATGTCTTATGCCTGATGGCTGATGCCTGATGGCTGATGTCTGATGCCTGATGCCTGATGCCTGATGTATTATGCCTGATGTCTGATTCCTGATGTCTGGTGCTTGATGCTTGTGGATGTCTGATGCCTGATGTCTGATGCCTGATGTCAGATGCCTGATGTCTGATGCTTGATGCTTGTGGATGTCTGATGCCTGATGTTTGTGGATGTGTGTTGCCTGATGCATGATGTCTGATACCTGATGTCTGATGCTTTTGGATGTCTGATGCTTGATGCTTGTGGACGTCTGATGCCTGATGTCTGATGCCCGATGTTTGATGTCTGATGCCTGGTGCTTGTGGATGTTTGTTGCCTGATGTCTGATGCATGATGTCTGATGCTTGTGGATGTTTGATTCCTGATGTCTGATGCTTGTGGATGTCTGATGCTTGTGGCTGTCTGATGCCTGATGTCTGATGCTTGTGGATGTCTGATGTCTGATGCCTGATGTTTGTGAATGTCTGATGCCGGATGTCTGATGCTTGTGGATATCTGATGCCTGATGTCTGATGCTTGTGGATGTCTGATGCCTGATGTCTGATGCCAGATGTTTGTGAATGTCTGATGCCGGATGTCTGATGCATGATGTCTGATGCCTGATGTCTGATGCTTGTGGATGCCTGGTGTCTGATGCCTCATGTCTGATTCCTGATGTCTGATGCTTGTGGATGTCTGATGCCTGATGTCTGATGCTTGTGGATGTGTGATGCTTGATGTCTGATGCCTGATGTTTGTGGATGCCTGGTGTCTGATGCCTCATGTCTGATTCCTGATGTCTGATGCTTTTGGATGTCTGATGCCTGATGTCTGATGCTTGTGGATGTGTGATGCTTGATGTCTGATGCTCGATGTTTGATGTCTGATGCCTGATGCTTGTGGATGTGTGTTGCCTGATGTCTGATGCATGATGTCTGATGCTTGTGGATGTCTGATGCTTGTGTATGTTTGATTCCTGATGTCTGATGCTTGTGGCTGTCTGATGTCTGATGCTTGATGCTTGTTGAAGTAAGATGCCTGATGTCTGATGCCCGATGTTTGATGTCTGATATCTGATGCTTGTGGATGTGTGTTGCCTGATGTCTGATGCATGATGTCTGATGCTTGTGGATGTCTGATGCTTGTGGATGTTTGATTTCTGATGTCTGATGCTCGTGGATGTCTGATGCATGATGTCTGACACCTGATGTCTGATGCATGATGTCTGATACATGATGCATGATGCTTGTGGATGTCTGATGCCTGATGTCTGATGCTTGTGGATGTCTGATACATGATGTCTGATGCTTGTGGATGTCTGATGCCTGATGCCTGATATTTGTGAA
The DNA here is from genome assembly GCF_964204655.1 of Triturus cristatus. NCBI lineage: Eukaryota > Metazoa > Chordata > Amphibia > Caudata > Salamandridae > Triturus > Triturus cristatus. The sequence goes on from NC_140579.1 coordinate 191,598,395, forward strand.
TGTCTGAGTCCGGATGCCTGATGCCTGATGCCTGATGTCTGATGCCTGATGTCTGATGCTTGTGGATGTCTGATGCCTGATGTCTGATGCTTGTGGATGTCTGATGTCTGATGCTTGATGCTTGTGGATGTCTGATGCCTGATGCTTGTGGATGTGTGTTGCCTGATGTCTGATGCATGATGTCTGATACCTGATGTCTGATGCTTGTGGAAGTCTGATGCCTGATGTCTGATGCCCGATGTTTGATGTCTGGTGCTTGTGGATGTGTGTTGCCTGATGTCTGATGCATGATGTCTGATGCTTGTGGATGTTTGATTCCTGATGTCTGATGATTGTGGATGTCTGATGCCTGATGTCTGATGCTTGTGGATGTCTGATGCATGATGTCTGACACCTGATGTCTGATGCATGATGTCTGATGCTTGTGGATGTCTGATGCCTGATGGCTGATGCTTGTGGGTGTCTGATGCCTGATATCTGATGCCTGATGTTTGTGAATGTCTGATGCCGGATGTCTGATGCCTGATGTCTGATGCATGATGTCTGATGCCTGATGTCTGATGCCTGATTTCTGATGTCTGATTTCTGATGTCTGATTCCTGATGTCTGATTCCTGATGTCTGATGCTTGTGGATGTCTGATGCCTGATGTCTGATGCTTGATGCTTGTGGATGTGTGATGCCTGATGCTCGATGTTTGATGTCTGATGCCTGATGCTTGTGGATGTGTGTTGCTTGATGTCTGATGCATGATGTCTGATGCTTCTGGATGTCTGATGCGTGTGGATGTTTGATTCCTGATGTCTGATGCTTGTGGATGTCTGATGCTTGTGGCTGTCTGATGTCTGATGCTTGTGGATGTCTGATGCATGATGTCTGATGCTTGTGGATGTCTGATGCCTGATGCTTGTGGATGCCTGATGTCTGATGCCTGATGTCTGATGTCTGATGCTTGTGGATGTCTGATGACTGATGTCTGATGCTTGTGGATGTCTGATGCCTGATGTCTCATGACTGATGTCTGATGCCTGATGCTTGTGGATATCTAATGCCTGATGTATGATGCCTGATGCTTGTGGATGTCTGATGCCTGATGTCTGATGCTTGTGGATGTCTGTTGCCTGATGCTTGTGGATGTCTGATGCCTGATCTTTGATGCCTGATGTCTGATTCTTGTGGATGCCTGATATCTGATGCTTGTGGATGTCTGATGCCTGATGACTGATGCTTGTGGATGTCTGATGCCTGATGTCACATGACTGATGTCTGATGCCTGATGCTTGTGGATATCTAATGCCTGATGTATGATGCCTGATGCTTGTGGATGACTGATGCCTGATGTCTGATGCTTATGGATGTCTGTTGCCTGATGCTTGTGGATGTCTGATGCCTGATGTTTGATGCCTGATGTCTGATGCTTTTTGATGCCTGATGTCTGATGCTTGTGGATGTCTGATGCATGATGTCTGATGCTTGATGCTTGTGGATGCCTGATGTCTGATGGCTGATGCTTGTGGATGTCTGATGCCTGATGACTGATGTCTGATGCTTGTGGATGTCTGATGCCTGATGTCTCATGACTGATGTCTGATGCCTGATGCTTGTGGATATCTAATGCCTGATGTATGATGCCTAATGCTTGTGGATGTCTGATGCCTGATGTCTGATGCTTGTGGATGGATGTCTGTTGCCTGATGCTTGTGGATGTCTGATGCCTGATGTTTGATGCCTGATGTCTGATGTCTGATTCTTGTGGATGCCTGATGTCTGATGCTTGTGGATGTCTGATGCCTGATGACTGATGCTTGTGGATGTCTGATGCCTGATGTCACATGACTGATGTCTGATGCCTGATGCTTGTGGATATCTAATGCCTGATGTATGATGCCTGATGCTTGTGGATGTCTGATGCCTGATGTCTGATGCTTGTGGATGTCTGTTGCCTGATGCCTGATGTTTGATGCCTGATGTCTGATGCTTGTTGATGCCTGATGTCTGATGCTTGTGGATGTCTGATGGCTGATGTCTGATGCCTGATGCGTGTGGATGTCTGATGCTTGTGGATGCCTGATGTCTGATGCCTGATGCTTGTGGATGTCTGATGCCTGATGCTTGTGGATGTCTGATGCCTGATGTCTGATATCTGATGCCTGTTGTTTGATGTCTGATGCCTGATGCTTGTGGATGTATGTTGCCTGATGTCTGATGCCTGATGTCTGACGCTTGTGGATGTCTGATGCCTGATGTCTGATGCTTGTGGATGTCTGATGCATGATGTCTGATGCATGATGTCTTATGCCTGATGGCTGATGCCTGATGTCTGATGCCTGATGTCTTATGCCTGATGTCTGATTCCTGATGTCTGATGCTTGATGCTTGTGGATGTCTGATGCCTGATGTCTGATGCACGATGTTTGATATCTGATGCCTGATGATTGTGGATGTTTGTTTCCTGATGTCTGATGCATGATGTCTGACACCTGATGTCTGATGTATGATGCTTGTGGATGTCTGATGCTTGTGGCTGTCTGATGCCTGATGTCTGATGCTTGTGGATGTCTGATGCATGATGTCTGATGCATGATGGCTGATGCATGATGGCTGATGCCTGATGGCTGATGTCCGATGCCTGATGTCTTATGCCTGATGTCTGATTCCTGATGTCTGTTGCTTGATGCTTGTGGATGTCTGAGGCCTGATGCCCGATGTTTGATGTCTTATACCTGATGCTTGTGGATGTGTGTTGCCTGATGTCTGATGCATGATGTCTGACACCTGATGTCTGATGTATGATATCTGATGTCTGATGCCTGATGTTTGTGAATGTCTGATGCCGGATGTCTGATGCATGATGTCTGATGCCTGATGCCTGATGTCTGATGCTTGTGGATGTCTGATGCCTGATGTCTGATGCCTGATGTCTGATGCTTGATGCTTGTGGATGTCTGATGCCTGATGTTTGTGGATGTGTGTTGCCTGATGTCTGATGCATGATGTCTGATGCTTTTGGGTGTCTGATGCTTGATGCTTGTGGATGTGTGTTGCCTGATGTCTGATGCATGATGTCTGATGCTTGTGGATGTCTGATGCTTGTGGATGTTTGATTCCTGATGTCTGATGCTTGTGGATGTCTGATGCTTGTGGCTGTCTGATGCCTGATGTCTGAAGCTTGTGGATGTCTGCTGCATGATGTCTGACACCTGATGTCATGCATGATGTCTGATGTCTGATGCTTGTGGATGTCTGATGCTTGTGGATGTCTGATGCCTGATGTCTGATGTTTGTGAATGTCTGATGCCGGATGTCTGATGCATGATGTCTGATGCCTGATGTCTGATGCCTGATGTCTGATGGTTGTGGATGCCTTGTGCCTGATGTCTGATTCCTGATGTCTGATGCCTGATGTCTGATGCTTGTGGATGTGTGATGCCTCATGTCTGATGCTTGTGGATGTGTGATGCCTGATGTCTGATGCTCGATGTTTGATGTCTGATGCCTGATGCTTGTGGATGTGTGTTGCCTGATGTCTGATGCTTGTGGATGTCTGATGCTTGTGGATGTTTGATTCCTGATGTCTGATGCTTGTGGCTGTCTGATGCCTGATGTCTGATGCTTGTGGATGTCTGATGCATGATGTCTGATGCATGATAACTGATGCCTGATGTCTTATGCCTGATGGCTGATGCCTGAAGTCTGATGGCTGATGCCTGATGTCTTATGCCTGATGTTTGTGAATGTCTGATGCCTGATATCTGATGCCTGATGTCTGATGCTTGTGGATGTCTGATGCCTGATGTCTGATGCCTGATGGCAGATGCCTGATGGCTGATGCTTGATGCTTGTGGATGTCTGATGCCTGACGTTTGTGGATGTGTGTTGCCTGATGTCTGATGCATGATGTCTGATACCTGATGTCTGTTGCTTTTGGATGTCTGATGCTTGATGCTTGTGGACGTCTGATGCCTGATGTCTGATGCCCGATGTTTGATGTCTGATGCCTGGTGCTTGTGGATGTGTGTTGCCTGATGTCTGATGCATGATGTCTGATGCTTGTGGATGTTTGATGCATGATGTCTGATGCTTGTGAATGTCTGATGCTTGTGGATGTTTGATTCCTGATGTCTGATGCTTGTGGATGTCTGATGCTTGTGTCTGTCTGATGCCTGATGTCTGATGCTTGTGGATGTCTGATGCATGATGTCTGACACCTGATGTCATGCATGATGTCTGATGTCTGATGCTTGTGGATGTCTGATGCCTGATGTCTGATGCTTGTGGATGTCTGATGCCTGATGTCTAATGCCTGATGTTTGTGAATATCTGATGCCGGATGTCTGATGCATGATGTCTGATGCCTGATGTCTGATGCCTGATGTCTGATGCTTGTGGATGCCTGATGTCTGATGTCTGATTCCTGATGTCTGATTCCTTATGTCTGATGCTTGTGGATGTCTGATGCCTGATGTCTGATGCTTGTGGATGTCTGATGCCTGATGTCTGATGCTCGATGTTTGATGTCTGATGCCTGATGCTTGTGGATGTGTGTTGCCTGATGTCTGATGCTTGTGGATGTCTGATGCTTGTGGATGTTTGATTCCTGATGTCTGATGCTTGTGGCTGTCTGATGCCTGATGTCTAATGCTTGTGGATGTCTGATGCATGATGTCTGATGCTTGATGCTTGTGGATGTCTGATGCCTGATGCTTGTGGATGCCTGATGTCTGATGCCTGATGTCTGATGCCTGATGTCTGATGCTTGTGGATGTCTGATGTCTGATGCTTGTGGATGTCTCATGACTGATGTCTCATGACTGATGTCTGATGCTTGTGGATATCTAATGCCTGATGTATGATGCCTGATGCTTGTGGATGTCTGATGCCTGATGTCTGATGCTTGTGGATGTCTGATGCCTGATGTTTGATGCCTGATGTCTGATGCGTGTGGATGCCTGATGTCTGATGCACGTGGATGTCTGATGCCTCATGACTGATGTCTGATGCTTGTGGATTTCTGATGCCTGATGTCTCATGACTGATGTCTGATGCCTGATGCTTGTGGATATCTAATGCCTGATGTATGATGCCTGATGCTTGTGGATGTCTTATGTCTGATGTCTGATGCTTGTGGATTTCTGTTGCCTGATGCTTGTGGATGTCTGATGCCTGATGTTTGATGCCTGATGTCTGATGCTTGTGGATGCCTGATGTCTGATGCTGGTGGATGTCTGATGCCTGATGTCTGATGCCTGATGCTTGTGGATGCCTGATGCCTGATGCTTGTGGATGCCTGATGTCTGATGCCTGACGCTTGTGGATGTCTGATGCCTGATGCTTTTGGATGTCTGATGCCTGATGTCTGATATCTGATGCCTGATGTTTGATGTCTGATGCCTGATGCTTGTGGATGTATCTTGCCTAATGTCTGATGCATGATGTCTGATGCTTATGGATGTTTGATGCCTGATGTCTGATGCTTGTGGATGTCTGATGCATGATGTCTGATGCATGATGTCTGATGCCTGATGTCTTATGCCTGATGGCTGATGCCTGAAGTCTGATGGCTGATGCCTGATGTCTTATGCCTGATGTCTGATTCCTGATGTCTGATGCTTGATGCTTGTGGATGTCTGATGCCTGATGTCTGATGCCCGATGTTTGATGTCTGATGCCTGATGCTTGTGGATGTGTGTTGCCTGATGTCTGATGCATGATGTCTGACACCTGATGTCTGATGCATGATGTCTGATGTCTGATGCTTGTGGATGTCTGATGCCTGATGTCTGATGCCTGATGCGTGTGGATGTCTGATGCTTGTGGATGCCTGATGTCTGATGCCTGATGCTTGTGGATGTCTGATGCCTGATGCTTGTGGATGTCTGATGCCTGATGTCTGATATTTGATGCCTGATGTTTGATGTCTGATGCCTGATGCTTGTGGATGTATGTTGCCTGATGTCTGATGCCTGATGTCTGATGCTTGTGGATGTCTGATGCCTGATGTCTGATGCTTGTGGATGTCTAATGCATGATGTCTGATGCATGATGTCTGATGCATGATGTCTTATGCCTGATGTCTTATGCCTGATGGCTGATGCCTGATGGCTGATGTCTGATGCCTGATGTCTTATGCCTGATGTCTGATGCTTGATGCTTGTGGATATCTGATGCCTGATGTCTGATGCCTGATGTCAGATGCCTGATGTCTGATGCTTGATGCTTGTGGATGTCTGATGCCTGATGTTTGTGGATGTGTGTTGCCTGATGCATGATGTCTGATACCTGATGTCTGATGCTTTTGGATGTCTGATGCTTGATGCTTGTGGACGTCTGATGCCTGATGTCTGATGCCCGATGTTTGATGTCTGATGCCTGGTGCTTGTGGATGTTTGTTGCCGGATGTCTGATGCATGATGTCTGATGCTTGTGGATGTTTGATTCCTGATGTCTGATGCTTGTGGATGTCTGATGCTTGTGGCTGTCTGATGCCTGATGTCTGATGCTTGTGGATGTCTGATGCATGATGTCTGATACCTGATGTCATGCATGATGTCTGATGCCTGATGCTTGTGGATGTCTGATGCCTGATGCTTGTGGATGTCTGATGCCTGATGTCTGATGCCTGATGTTTGTAAATGTCTGATGCCGGATGTCTGATGCATGATGTCTGATGCCTGATGTCTGATGCTTGTGGATGCCTGGTGTCTGATGCCTCATGTCTGATTCCTGATGTCTGATGCTTGTGGATGTCTGATGCCTGATGTCTGATGCTTGTGGATGTGTGATGCTTGATGTCTGATGCTCGATGTTTTATGTCTGATGCCTGATGCTTGTGGATGTGTGTTGCCTGATGTCTGATGCATGATGTCTGATGCTTGTGGATGTCTGATGCTTGTGTATGTTTGATTCCTGATGTCTGATGCTTGTGGCTGTCTGATGTCTGATGCTTGATGCTTGTTGAAGTAAGATGCCTGATGTCTGATGCCCGATGTTTGATGTCTGATATCTGATGCTTATGGATGTGTGTTGCCTGATGTCTGATGCATGATGTCTGATGCTTGTGGATGTTTGATTCCTGATGTCTGATGCTCGTGGATGTCTGATGCATGATGTCTGACACCTGATGTCTGATGCATGATGTCTGATACATGATGCCTGATGCTTGTGGATGTCTGATGCTTGTGGATGTCTGATACATGATGTCTGATGCTTGTGGATGTCTGATGTCTGATGCCTGATGTTTGATGCCTGATGTCTGTTAATGTCTGAGTCCGGATGTCTGATGCCTGATGCCTGATGCCTGATGCCTGATGTCTGATGCCTGATGTCTGATGCTTGTGGATGTCTGATGCCTGATGTCTGATGTCTGATTCCTGATGTCTGATGCTTGTGGATGTCTGATGTCTGATGCTTGATGCTTGTGGATGTCTGATGCCTGATGCTTGTGGATGTGTGTTGCCTGATGTCTGATGCATGATGTCTGATACCTGATGTCTGATGCTTGTGGATGTCTGATGCCTGATGTCTGATGCTTGATGCTTGTGGAAGTCTGATGCCCGATGTTTGATGTCTGGTGCTTGTGGATGTGTGTTGCCTGATGTCTGATGCATGATGTCTGATGCTTGTGGATGTTTGATTCCTGATGTCTGATGATTTTGGATATCTGATGCCTGATGTCTGATGCTTGTGGATGTCTGATGCATGATGTCTGACACCTGATGTCTGATGCATGATGTCTGATGCTTGTGGATGTCTGATGCCTGATGGCTGATGCTTGTGGGTGTCTGATGCCTGATATCTGATGCCTGATGTTTGTGAATGTCTGATGCCGGATGTCTGATGCCTGATGCCTGATGTCTGATGCATGATGTCTGATGCCTGATGTCTGATGCCTGATTTCTGATGTCTGATTCCTGATGTCTGATTCCTGATGTCTGATGCTTGTGGATGTCTGATGCCTGATGTCTGATGCTTGATGCTTGTGGATGTTGGATGCCTGATGCTCGATGTTTGATGTCTGATGCCTGATGCTTGTGGATGTGTGTTGCTTGATGTCTGATGCTTGTGGATGTCTGATGCTTGTGGCTGTCTGATGTCTGATGCTTGTGGATGTCTGATGCATGATGTCTGATGCTTGTGGATGTCTGATGCCTGATGCTTGTGGATGCCTGATGTCTGATGCCTTATGTCTGATGTCTGATGCTTGTGGATGTCTGATGACTGATGTCTGATGCTTGTGGATGTCTGATGCCTGATGTCTCATGACTGATGTCTGATGCCTGATGCTTGTGGATATCTAATGCCTGATGTATGATGCCTGATGCTTGTGGATGTCTGATGCCTGATGTCTGATGCTTGTGGATGTCTGTTGCTTGATGCTTGTGGATGTCTGATGCCTGATGTTTGATGCCTGATGTCTGATTCTTGTGGATGCCTGATGTCTGATGCTTGTGGATGTCTGATGCCTGATGACTGATGCTTGTGGATGTCTGATGCCTGATGTCACATGACTGATGTCTGATGCCTGATGCTTGTGGATATCTAATGCCTGATGTATGATGCCTGATGCTTGTGGATGACTGATGCCTGATGTCTGATGCTTGTGGATGTCTGTTGCCTGATGCTTGTGGATGTCTGATGCCTGATGTTTGATGCCTGATGTCTGATGCTTGTTGATGCCTGATGTCTGATGCTTGTGGATGTCTGATGCATGATGTCTGATGCTTGATGCTTGTGGATGCCTGATGTCTGATGGCTGATGCTTGTGGATGTCTGATGCCTAATGACTGATGTCTGATGCTTGTGGAAGTCTGATGCCTGATGTCTCATGACTGATGTCTGATGCCTGATGCTTGTGGATATCTAATGCCTGATGTATGATGCCTAATGCTTGTGGATGTCTGATGCCTGATGTCTGATGCTTGTGGATGGATGTCTGTTGCTTGATGCTTGTGGATGTCTGATGCCTGATGTTTGATGCCTGATGTCTGATTCTTGTGGATGCCTGATGTCTGATGCTTGTGGATGTCTGATGCCTGATGACTGATGCTTGTGGATGTCTGATGCCTGATGTCACATGACTGATGTCTGATGCCTGATGCTTGTGGATATCTAATGCCTGATGTATGATGCCTGATGCTTGTGGATGTCTGATGCCTGATGTCTGATGCTTGTGGATGTCTGTTGCCTGATGTTTGATGCCTGATGTCTGATGCTTGTTGATGCCTGATGTCTGATGCTTGTGGATGTCTGATGGCTGATGCGTGTGGATGTCTGATGCTTGTGGATGCCTGATGTCTGATGCGTGATGCTTGTGGATGTCTGATGCCTGATGCTTGTGGATGTCTGATGCCTGATGTCTGATATCTGATGCCTGTTGTTTGATGTCTGATGCCTGATGCTTGTGGATGTATGTTGCCTGATGTCTGATGCCTGATGTCTGATGCTTGTGGATGTCTGATGCCTGATGTCTGATGCTTGTGGATGTCTGATGCATGATGTCTGATGCATTATGTATTATGCCTGATGGCTGATGCCTGATGTCTGATGCCTGATGTCTTATGCCTGATGTCTGATTCCTGATGTCTGATGCTTGATGCTTGTGGATGTCTGATGCCTGAGGCCTGATGGCCGATGTTTGATGTCTGATACCTGATGCTTGTGGATGTGTGTTGCCTGATGTCTGATGCTTGTGGATGCCTGGTGTCTGATGCCTCATGTCTGATTCCTGATGTCTGATGCTTGTGGATGTCTGATGCCTGATGTCTGATGCTTGTGGATGTGTGATGCTTGATGTCTGATGCCTGATGTTTGTGGATGCCTGGTGTCTGATGCCTCATGTCTGATTCCTGATGTCTGATGCTTGTGGATGTCTGATGCCTGATGTCTGATGCTTGTGGATGTGTGATGCTTGATGTCTGATGCTCGATGTTTGATGTCTGATGCCTGATGCTTGTGGATGTGTGTTGCCTGATGTCTGATGCATGATGTCTGATGCTTGTGGATGTCTGATGCTTGTGTATGTTTGATTCCTGATGTCTGATGCTTGTGGCTGTCTGATGTCTGATGCTTGATGCTTGTTGAAGTAAGATGCCTGATGTCTGATGCCCGATGTTTGATGTCTGATATCTGATGCTTGTGGATGTCTGATGCCTGATGTCTGATGCTTGTGGATGTCTGATGTCTGATGCTTGATGCTTGTGGATGTCTGATGCCTGATGCTTGTGGATGTGTGTTGCCTGATGTCTGATGCATGATGTCTGATACCTGATGTCTGATGCTTGTGGAAGTCTGATGCCTGATGTCTGATGCCCGATGTTTGATGTCTGGTGCTTGTGGATGTGTGTTGCCTGATGTCTGATGCATGATGTCTGATGCTTGTGGATGTTTGATTCCTGATGTCTGATGATTGTGGATGTCTGATGCCTGATGTCTGATGCTTGTGGATGTCTGATGCATGATGTCTGACACCTGATGTCTGATGCATGATGTCTGATGCTTGTGGATGTCTGATGCCTGATGGCTGATGCTTGTGGGTGTCTGATGCCTGATATCTGATGCCTGATGTTTGTGAATGTCTGATGCCGGATGTCTGATGCCTGATGTCTGATGCATGATGTCTGATGCCTGATGTCTGATGCCTGATTTCTGATGTCTGATTTCTGATGTCTGATTCCTGATGTCTGATTCCTGATGTCTGATGCTTGTGGATGTCTGATGCCTGATGTCTGATGCTTGATGCTTGTGGATGTGTGATGCCTGATGCTCGATGTTTGATGTCTGATGCCTGATGCTTGTGGATGTGTGTTGCTTGATGTCTGATGCATGATGTCTGATGCTTCTGGATGTCTGATGCGTGTGGATGTTTGATTCCTGATGTCTGATGCTTGTGGATGTCTGATGCTTGTGGCTGTCTGATGTCTGATGCTTGTGGATGTCTGATGCATGATGTCTGATGCTTGTGGATGTCTGATGCCTGATGCTTGTGGATGCCTGATGTCTGATGCCTGATGTCTGATGTCTGATGCTTGTGGATGTCTGATGACTGATGTCTGATGCTTGTGGATGTCTGATGCCTGATGTCTCATGACTGATGTCTGATGCCTGATGCTTGTGGATATCTAATGCCTGATGTATGATGCCTGATGCTTGTGGATGTCTGATGCCTGATGTCTGATGCTTGTGGATGTCTGTTGCCTGATGCTTGTGGATGTCTGATGCCTGATCTTTGATGCCTGATGTCTGATTCTTGTGGATGCCTGATATCTGATGCTTGTGGATGTCTGATGCCTGATGACTGATGCTTGTGGATGTCTGATGCCTGATGTCACATGACTGATGTCTGATGCCTGATGCTTGTGGATATCTAATGCCTGATGTAGGATGCCTGATGCTTGTGGATGACTGATGCCTGATGTCTGATGCTTGTGGATGTCTGATGCCTGATGTCTGATGCTCGATGTTTGATGTCTGATGCCTGATGCTTGTGGATGTGTGTTGCCTGATGTCTGATGCTTGTGGATGTCTGATGCTTGTGGATGTTTGATTCCTGATGTCTGATGCTTGTGGCTGTCTGATGCCTGATGTCTGATGCTTGTGGATGTCTGATGCATGATGTCTGATGCTTGATGCTTGTGGATGTCTGATGCCTGATGCTTGTGGATACCTGATGTCTGATGCCTGATGTCTGATGCCTGATGTCTGATGCTTGTGGATGTCTGATGTCTGATGCTTGTGGATGTCTCATGACTGATGTCTCATGACTGATGTCTGATGCTTGTGGATATCTAATGCCTGATGTATGATGCCTGATGCTTGTGGATGTCTGATGCCTGATGTCTGATGCTTGTGGATGTCTGATGCCTGATGTTTGATGCCTGATGTCTGATGCGTGTGGATGCCTGATGTCTGATGCACGTGGATGTCTGATGCCTCATGACTGATGTCTGATGCTTGTGGATTTCTGATGCCTGATGTCTCATGACTGATGTCTGATGCCTGATGCTTGTGGATATCTAATGCCTGATGTATGATGCCTGATGCTTGTGGATGTCTTATGTCTGATGTCTGATGCTTGTGGATTTCTGTTGCCTGATGCTTGTGGATGTCTGATGCCTGATGTTTGATGCCTGATGTCTGATGCTTGTGGATGCCTGATGTCTGATGCTGGTGGATGTCTGATGCCTGATCTCTGATGCCTGATGCTTGTGGATGCCTGATGCCTGATGCTTGTGGATGCCTGATGTCTGATGCCTGACGCTTGTGGATGTCTGATGCCTGATGCTTTTGGATGTCTGATGCCTGATGTCTGATATCTGATGCCTGATGTTTGATGTCTGATGCCTGATGCTTGTGGATGTATCTTGCCTAATGTCTGATGCATGATGTCTGATGCTTATGGATGTTTGATGCCTGATGTCTGATGCTTGTGGATGTCTGATGCATGATGTCTGATGCATGATGTCTGATGCCTGATGTCTTATGCCTGATGGCTGATGCCTGAAGTCTGATGGCTGATGCCTGATGTCTTATGCCTGATGTCTGATTCCTGATGTCTGATGCTTGATGCTTGTGGATGTCTGATGCCTGATGTCTGATGCCCGATGTTTGATGTCTGATGCCTGATGCTTGTGGATGTGTGTTGCCTGATGTCTGATGCATGATGTCTGACACCTGATGTCTGAGGCATGATGTCTGATGTCTGATGCTTGTGGATGTCTGATGCCTGATGTCTGATGCCTGATGCGTGTGGATGTCTGATGCTTGTGGATGCCTGATGTCTGATGCCTGATGCTTGTGGATGTCTGATGCCTGATGCTTGTGGATGTCTGATGCCTGATGTCTGATATTTGATGCCTGATGTTTGATGTCTGATGCCTGATGCTTGTGGATGTATGTTGCCTGATGTCTGATGCCTGATGTCTGATGCTTGTGGATGTCTGATGCCTGATGTCTGATGCTTGTGGATGTCTAATGCATGATGTCTGATGCATGATGTCTGATGCATAATGTCTTATGCCTGATGTCTTATGCCTGATGGCTGATGCCTGATGGCTGATGTCTGATGCCTGATGTCTTATGCCTGATGTCTGATGCTTGATGCTTGTGGATATCTGATGCCTGATGTCTGATGCCTGATGTCAGATGCCTGATGTCTGATGCTTGATGCTTGTGGATGTCTGATGCCTGATGTGTGTGGATGTGTGTTGCCTGATGCATGATGTCTGATACCTGATGTCTGATGCTTTTGGATGTCTGTTGCTTGATGCTTGTGGACGTCTGATGCCTGATGTCTGATGCCCGATGTTTGATGTCTGATGCCTGGTGCTTGTGGATGTTTGTTGCCTGATGTCTGATGCATGATGTCTGATGCTTGTGGATGTTTGATTCCTGATGTCTGATGCTTGTGGATGTCTGATGCTTGTGGCTGTCTGATGCCTGATGTCTGATGCTTGTGGATGTCTGATGCATGATGTCTGATACCTGATGTCATGCATGATGTCTGATGCCTGATGCTTGTGGATGTCTGATGCCTGATGCTTGTGGATGTCTGATGCCTGATGTCTGATGCCTGATGTTTGTAAATGTCTGATGCCGGATGTCTGATGCATGATGTCTGATGCCTGATGTCTGATGCTTGTGGATGCCTGGTGTCTGATGCCTCATGTCTGATTCCTGATGTCTGATGCTTGTGGATGTCTGATGCCTGATGTCTGATGCTTGTGGATGTGTGATGCTTGATGTCTGATGCTCGATGTTTTATGTCTGATGCCTGATGCTTGTGGATGTGTGTTGCCTGATGTCTGATGCATGATGTCTGATGCTTGTGGATGTCTGATGCTTGTGTATGTTTGATTCCTGATGTCTGATGCTTGTGGCTGTCTGATGTCTGATGCTTGATGCTTGTTGAAGTAAGATGCCTGATCTCTGATGCCCGATGTTTGATGTCTGATATCTGATGCTTATGGATGTGTGTTGCCTGATGTCTGATGCATGATGTCTGATGCTTGTGGATGTTTGATTCCTGATGTCTGATGCTCGTGGATGTCTGATGCATGATGTCTGACACCTGATGTCTGATGCATGATGTCTGATACATGATGCCTGATGCTTGTGGATGTCTGATGCTTGTGGATGTCTGATACATGATGTCTGATGCTTGTGGATGTCTGATGTCTGATGCCTGATGTTTGATGCCTGATGTCTGTTAATGTCTGAGTCCGGATGTCTGATGCCTGATGCCTGATGCCTGATGCCTGATGTCTGATGCCTGATGTCTGATGCTTGTGGATGTCTGATGCCTGATGTCTGATGTCTGATTCCTGATGTCTGATGCTTGGGGATGTCTGATGTCTGATGCTTGATGCTTGTGGATGTCTGATGCCTGATGCTTGTGGATGTGTGTTGCCTGATGTCTGATGCATGATGTCTGATACCTGATGTCTGATGCTTGTGGATGTCTGATGCCTGATGTCTGATGCTTGATGCTTGTGGAAGTCTGATGCCTGATGCCCGATGTTTGATGTCTGGTGCTTGTGGATGTGTGTTGCCTGATGTCTGATGCATGATGTCTGATGCTTGTGGATGTTTGATTCCTGATGTCTGATGATTGTGGATATCTGATGCCTGATGTCTGATGCTTGTGGATGTCTGATGCATGATGTCTGACACCTGATGTCTGATGCATGATGTCTGATGCTTGTGGATGTCTGATGCCTGATGGCTGATGCTTGTGGGTGTCTGATGCCTGATATCTGATGCCTGATGTTTGTGAATGTCTGATGCCGGATGCCTGATGCCTGATGTCTGATGCATGATGTCTGATGCCTGATGTCTGATGCCTGATTTCTGATGTCTGATTCCAGATGTCTGATTCCTGATGTCTGATGCTTGTGGATGTCTGATGCCTGATGTCTGATGCTTGATGCTTGTGGATGTTGGATGCCTGATGCTCGATGTTTGATGTCTGATGCCTGATGCTTGTGGATGTGTGTTGCTTGATGTCTGATGCTTGTGGATGTCTGATGCTTGTGGCTGTCTGATGTCTGATGCTTGTGGATGTCTGATGCATGATGTCTGATGCTTGTGGATGTCTGATGCCTGATGCTTGTGGATGCCTGATGTCTGATGCCTTATGTCTGATGTCTGATGCTTGTGGATGTCTGATGACTGATGTCTGATGCTTGTGGATGTCTGATGCCTGATGTCTCATGACTGATGTCTGATGCCTGATGCTTGTGGATATCTAATGCCTGATGTATGATGCCTGATGCTTGTGGATGTCTGATGCCTGATGTCTGATGCTTGTGGATGTCTGTTGCCTGATGCTTGTGGATGTCTGATGCCTGATGTTTGATGCCTGATGTCTGATTCTTGTGGATGCCTGATGTCTGATGCTTGTGGATGTCTGATGCCTGATGACTGATGCTTGTGGATGTCTGATGCCTGATGTCACATGACTGATGTCTGATGCCTGATGCTTGTGGATATCTAATGCCTGATGTATGATGCCTGATGCTTGTGGATGACTGATGCCTGATGTCTGATGCTTGTGGATGTCTGTTGCCTGATGCTTGTGGATGTCTGATGCCTGATGTTTGATGCCTGATGTCTGATGCTTGTTGATGCCTGATGTCTGATGCTTGTGGATGTCTGATGCATGATGTCTGATGCTTGATGCTTGTGGATGCCTGATGTCTGATGGCTGATGCTTGTGGATGTCTGATGCCTAATGACTGATGTCTGATGCTTGTGGAAGTCTGATGCCTGATGTCTCATGACTGATGTCTGATGCCTGATGCTTGTGGATATCTAATGCCTGATGTATGATGCCTAATGCTTGTGGATGTCTGATGCCTGATGTCTGATGCTTGTGGATGGATGTCTGTTGCTTAATGCTTGTGGATGTCTGATGCCTGATGTTTGATGCCTGATGTCTGATTCTTGTGGATGCCTGATGTCTGATGCTTGTGGATGTCTGATGCCTGATGACTGATGCTTGTGGATGTCTGATGCCTGATGTCACATGACTGATGTCTGATGCCTGATGCTTGTGGATATCTAATACCTGATGTATGATGCCTGATGCTTGTGGATGTCTGATGCCTGATGTCTGATGCTTGTGGATGTCTGTTGCCTGATGTTTGATGCCTGATGTCTGATGCTTGTTGATGCCTGATGTCTGATGCTTGTGGATGTCTGATGGCTGATGCGTGTGGATGTCTGATGCTTGTGGATGCCTGATGTCTGATGCGTGATGCTTGTGGATGTCTGATGCCTGATGCTTGTGGATGTCTGATGCCTGATGTCTGATATCTGATGCCTGTTGTTTGATGTCTGATGCCTGATGCTTGTGGATGTATGTTGCCTGATGTCTGATGCCTGATGTCTGATGCTTGTGGATGTCTGATGCCTGATGTCTGATGCTTGTGGATGTCTGATGCATGATGTCTGATGCATGATGTCTTATGCCTGATGGCTGATGCCTGATGTCTGATGCCTGATGTCTTATGCCTGATGTCTGATTCCTGATGTCTGATGCTTGATGCTTGTGGATGTCTGATGCCTGAGGCCTGATGGCCGATGTTTGATGTCTGATACCTGATGCTTGTGGATGTGTGTTGCCTGATGTCTGATGCATGATGTCTGACACCTGATGTCTGATGTCTGATATCTGATGTCTGATGCCTGATGTTTGTGAATGTATGATGCCGGATGTCTGATGCATGATGTCTGATGCCTGATGTCTGATGCTTGTGGATGTCTGATACCTGATGTCTGATGCCTGATGTCTGATGCTTGATGCTTGTGGATGTCTGATGCCTGATGTTTGTGGATGTGTGTTGCCTGATGTCTGATGCATGATGTCTGATACCTGATGTCTGATGCTTTCGGGTGTCTAATGCTTGATGCTTGTGGACGTCTGATGCCTGATGTCTGATGCCCGATGTTTGATGCCTGGTGCTTGTGGATGTGTGTTGCCTGATGTCTGATGCATGATGTCTGATGCTTTTGGATGTCTGATGCTTGTGGATGTTTGATTACTGATGTCAGATGCTTGTGGATGTCTGATGCTTGTGGCTCTCTGATGCCTGATGTCTGATGCTTGTGGATGTCTGATGCATGATGTCTGACACCTGATGTCATGCATGATGTCTGATGTCCGATGCTTGTGGATGTCTGATGCCTGATGTCTGATGCTTGTGGATGTCTGATGCCTGATGTCTGATGTTTGTGAATGTCTGATGCCGGATGTCTGATGCCTGATGTCTGATGGTTGTGGATGCCTTGTGCCTGATGTCTGATGTCTGATTCCTGATGTCTGATTCCTGATGTCTGATGCTTGTGGATGTCTGATGCCTGATGTCTGATGCTTGTGGATGTGTGATGCCACATGTCTGATGCTTGTGGATGTGTGATGCCTGATGTCTGATGCTCGATGTTTGATGTCTGATACCTGATGCTTGTGGATGTGTGTTGCCTGATGTCTGATGCTTGTGGATGTTTGATTCCTGATGTCTGATGCTTGTGGCTGTCTGATGCCTGATGTCTGATGCTTGTGGATGTCTGATGCATGATGTCTGATGCCTGATGTCTGATGCCTGATGTCTGATGCCTGATGTCTTATGCCTGATGGCTGATGCCTGAAGTCTTATGGCTGATGCCTGATGTCTTATGCCTGATGTTTGTGAATGTCTGATGCCTGATGTCTGATGTCTGATGCCTGATGCTTGTGGATGTCTGATGCCTGATGTCTGATGCCTGATGTCAGATGCCTGATGGCTGATGCTTGATGCTTGTGGATGTCTGATGCCTGATGTTTGTGGATGTGTGTTGCCTGATGTCTGATGCATGATATCTGATACCTGATGTCTGTTGCTTTTGGATGTCTGATGCTTGATGCTTGTGGACGTCTGATGCCTGATGTCTGATGCCCAATGTTTGATGTCTGATGCCTGGTGCTTGTGGATGTGTGTTGCCTGATGTCTGATGCATGATGTCTGATGCTTGTGGATGTCTGATGCTTGTGGATGTTTGATGCATGATGTCTGATGCTTGTGGATGTCTGATGCTTGTGGATGTTTGATTCCTGATGTCTGATGCATGATGTCTGATGTCTGATGCTTGTGGATGTCTGATGCCTGATGTCTTATGCTTGTGGCTGTCTGATGCCTGATGTCTGATGCTTGTGGATGTCTGATGCATGATGTCTGATGCATGATGTCTGATGCATGATGTCTTATGCCTGATGTCTTATGCCTGATGGCTGATGTCTGATGCCTGATGTCGTATGCCTGATGTCTGATTCCTGATGTCTGATGCGTGATGCTTGTGGATGTCTGATGCCTGATGTCTGATGCACGATGTTTGATGTCTGATGTCTGATGCCTGATGATTGTGGATGTGTGTTGCCTGATGTCTGATGCATGATGTCTGATGTCTGATGCTTGTGGATGTCTGATGCCTGATGTCTTATGCTTGTGGCTGTCTGATGCCTGATGCTTGTGGATGTCTGATGCATGATGTCTGATGCATGATGTCTGATGCATGATGGCTGATGCCTGATGGCTGATGTCTGATGCCTGATGTCTTATGCCTGATGTCTGATTCCTGATGTCTGATGCTTGATGCTTATGGATGTCTGATGCCTGATGCCCGATGTTTGATATCTGATACCTGATGCTTGTGGATGTGTGTTGCCTGATGTCTGATGCATGATGTCTGACACCTGATGTCTGATATCTGATGTCTGATGCTTGTGGATGTCTGATGCCTGATGTCTGATGCATGATGTCTGATGCCAGATGTCTGATGCATGATGTCTGATGCCTGATGTCTGATGCTTGATGTCTGATACTTGTGGATGTCTGATGCCTGATGTCTGATGCCTGATGTATGATGCCTGGTGTCTGATGTTTGATGTTTGTGGATGTCTGATGCCTGATGTTTGTGGATGTGTTTTGCCTGATGTCTGATGCATGATGTCTGATACCTGATGTCTGAGGCTTTTGGATGTCTGATGCCTGATGCTTGTGTATGTCTGATGCCTGATATCTGATGCCTGATGTTTGATGTCTGATGCTTGTGGATGTATGTTGCCTGATGTCTGATGCCTGATGTCTGATGCTTGTGGATGTCTGATGCCTGATGTCTGATGCTTGTGGATGTCTGATGCGTGATGTCTGATGCATGATGTCTTATGCCTGATGTCTTATGCCTGATGGCTGATGCCTGATGGCTGATGTCTGATGCCTAATGTCTGATGCCTGATGTCGTATGCCTGATGTCTGATTCCTGATGTCTGATGCTTGATGCTTGTGGATGTCTGATGCCTGATGTCTGATGCACGATGTTTGATGTCTGATGCCTGATGATTGTGGATGTGTGTTGCCTGATGTCTGATGCATGATGTCTGACACCTGATGTCTGATGCATGATGTCTGATGTCTGATGCTTGTGGATGTCTGATGCCTGATGTCTTATGCTTGTGGCTGTCTGATGCCTGATGTCTGATGCTTGTGGATGTCTGATGCATGATGTCTGATGCATGATGCATGATGGCTTGTGGATGTCTGAAGCCTGATGCCCGATGTTTGATGTCTGATACCTGATGCTTATGGATGTGTGTTGCCTGATGTCTGATGCATGATGTCTGACACCTGATGTCTGATATCTGATGTCTGATGCCTGATGTTTTCGAAAGTCTGATGCCGGATGTCTGATGCTGGATGTCTGATGCCTGATGTCTGATGCCTGATGTCTGATGCTTGTGGATGTCTGATGCCTGATGTCTGGTGCCTGATGCCTGGTGTCTGATGTTTGATGCTTGTGGATGTCTGATGCCTGATTTTTGTGGATGTGTTTTGCCTGATGTCTGATGCATGATGTCTGATACCTGATAACTGAGGCTTTTGGATGTCTGATGCTTGATGTCTGATGCCCGATGTTTGATGTCTGATGCCTGGTGCTTGTGGATGTGTGTTGCCTGATGTCTGATGCATGATGTCTGATGCTTGTGGATGTCTGATGCTTGTGGATGTTTGATTCCTGATATCTGATGCTTGTGGATGTCTGATACTTGTGGCTGTCTGATGCCTGATGTCTGATGCTTGTGGATGTCTGATGCATGATGTCTGACACCTGATGTCATGCATGATGTCTGATGCTTGTGGATGCCTGATGTCTGATGCTTGTGGATGTCTAATGCCTGATGTCTGATGCCTGATGCATTTGGATGTCTGATGCTTGTGGATGCCTGATGTCTGATGCCTGATGCTTGTGGATGTCTGATGCCTGATACTTGCGGATGTCTGATGCCTGATGTCTGATATCTGATGCCTGATGTTTGATGTCTGATGCCTGATGCTTGTGGATGTATGTTGCCTGATGTCTGATGCCTGATGTCTGATGCTTGTGGATGTTTGATTCCTGATGTCTGATGCTTGTGGCTGTCTGATGCCTGATGTCTGATGCATGATGTCTGATGCATGATGTCTGATGCCTGATGTCTTATGCCTGATGGCTGATGCCTGAAGTCTGATGGCTGATGCCTGATGTCTTATGCCTGATGTTTGTGAATGTCTGATGCCTGATGTCTGATGCCTGATGTCTGATGCTTGTGGATGTCTGATGCCTGATGTCAGATGCCTGATGGCTGATGCTTGATGCTTGTGGATGTCTGATGCCTGATGTTTGTGGATGTGTGTTGCCTGATGTCTGATGCATGATGTCTGATTCCTGATGTCTGTTTCTTTTGGATGTCTGATGCTTGATGCTTGTGGACATCTGATGCCTGATGTCTGATGCCCAATGTCTGATGTCTGATGCTTGTGGATTTCTGATGCCTGATGTCTCATGACTGATGTCTGATGCCTGATGCTTGTGGATATCTAATGCCTGATGTATGATGCCTGATGCTTGTGGATGTCTTATGTCTGATGTCTGATGCTTGTGGATTTCTGTTGCCTGATGCTTGTGGATGTCTGATGCCTGATGTTTGATGCCTGATGTCTGATGCTTGTGGATGCCTGATGTCTGATGCTGGTGGATGTCTGATGCCTGATCTCTGATGCTTGTGGATGCCTGATGCTTGTGGATGCCTGATGTCTGATGCCTGACGCTTGTGGATGTCTGATGCCTGATGCTTTTGGATGTCTGATGCCTGATGTCTGATATCTGATGCCTGATGTTTGATGTCTGATGCCTGATGCTTGTGGATGTATCTTGCCTAATGTCTGATGCATGATGTCTGATGCTTATGGATGTTTGATGCCTGATGTCTGATGCTTGTGGATGTCTGATGCATGATGTCTGATGCATGATGTCTGATGCCTGATGTCTTATGCCTGATGGCTGATGCCTGAAGTCTGATGGCTGATGCCTGATGTCTTATGCCTGATGTCTGATTCCTGATGTCTGATGCTTGATGCTTGTGGATGTCTGATGCCTGATGTCTGATGCCCGATGTTTGATGTCTTATGCCTGATGCTTGTGGATGTGTGTTGCCTGATGTCTGATGCATGATGTCTGACACCTGATGTCTGATGCATGATGTCTGATGTCTGATGCTTGTGGATGTCTGATGCCTGATGTCTGATGCCTGATGCGTGTGGATGTCTGATGCTTGTGGATGCCTGATGTCTGATGCCTGATGCTTGTGGATGTCTGATGCCTGATGTCTGATATTTGATGCCTGATGTTTGATGTCTGATGCCTGATGCTTGTGGATGTATGTTGCCTGATGTCTGATGCCTGATGTCTGATGCTTGTGGATGTCTGATGCCTGATGTCTGATGCTTGTGGATGTCTAATGCATGATGTCTGATGCATGATGTCTGATGCATGATGTCTTATGCCTGATGTCTTATGCCTGATGGCTGATGCCTGATGGCTGATGTCTGATGCCTGATGTCTTATGCCTGATGTCTGATGCTTGATGCTTGTGGATATCTGATGCCTGATGTCTGATGCCTGATGTCAGATGCCTGATGTCTGATGCTTGATGCTTGTGGATGTCTGATGCCTGATGTGTGTGGATGTGTGTTGCCTGATGCATGATGTCTGATACCTGATGTCTGATGCTTTTGGATGTCTGTTGCTTGATGCTTGTGGACGTCTGATGCCTGATGTCTGATGCCCGATGTTTGATGTCTGATGCCTGGTGCTTGTGGATGTTTGTTGCCTGATGTCTGATGCATGATGTCTGATGCTTGTGGATGTTTGATTCCTGATGTCTGATGCTTGTGGATGTCTGATGCTTGTGGCTGTCTGATGCCTGATGTCTGATGCTTGTGGATGTCTGATGCATGATGTCTGATACCTGATGTCATGCATGATGTCTGATGCCTGATGCTTGTGGATGTCTGATGCCTGATGCTTGTGGATGTCTGATGCCTGATGTCTGATGCCTGATGTTTGTAAATGTCTGATGCCAGATGTCTGATGCATGATGTCTGATGCCTGATGTCTGATGCTTGTGGATGCCTGGTGTCTGATGCCTCATGTCTGATTCCTGATGTCTGATGCTTGTGGATGTCTGATGCCTGATGTCTGATGCTTGTGGATGTGTGATGCTTGATGTCTGATGCTCGATGTTTTATGTCTGATGCCTGATGCTTGTGGATGTGTGTTGCCTGATGTCTGATGCATGATGTCTGATGCTTGTGGATGTCTGATGCTTGTGTATGTTTGATTCCTGATGTCTGATGCTTGTGGCTGTCTGATGTCTGATGCTTGATGCTTGTTGAAGTAAGATGCCTGATGTCTGATGCCCGATGTTTGATGTCTGATATCTGATGCTTATGGATGTGTGTTGCCTGATGTCTGATGCATGATGTCTGATGCTTGTGGATGTTTGATTCCTGATGTCTGATGCTCGTGGATGTCTGATGCATGATGTCTGACACCTGATGTCTGATGCATGATGTCTGATACATGATGCCTGATGCTTGTGGATGTCTGATGCTTGTGGATGTCTGATACATGATGTCTGATGCTTGTGGATGTCTGATGTCTGATGCCTGATGTTTGATGCCTGATGTCTGTTAATGTCTGAGTCCGGATGTCTGATGCCTGATGCCTGATGCCTGATGCCTGATGTCTGATGCCTGATGTCTGATGCTTGTGGATGTCTGATGCCTGATGTCTGATGTCTGATTCCTGATTTCTGATGCTTGGGGATGTCTGATGTCTGATGCTTGATGCTTGTGGATGTCTGATGCCTGATGCTTGTGGATGTGTGTTGCCTGATGTCTGATGCATGATGTCTGATACCTGATGTCTGATGCTTGTGGATGTCTGATGCCTGATGTCTGATGCTTGATGCTTGTGGAAGTCTGATGCCTGATGCCCGATGTTTGATGTCTGGTGCTTGTGGATGTGTGTTGCCTGATGTCTGATGCATGATGTCTGATGCTTGTGGATGTTTGATTCCTGATGTCTGATGATTGTGGATATCTGATGCCTGATGTCTGATGCTTGTGGATGTCTGATGCATGACGTCTGACACCTGATGTCTGATGCATGATGTCTGATGCTTGTGGATGTCTGATGCCTGATGGCTGATGCTTGTGGGTGTCTGATGCCTGATATCTGATGCCTGATGTTTGTGAATGTCTGATGCCGGATGTCTGATGCCTGATGCCTGATGTCTGATGCATGATGTCTGATGCCTGATGTCTGATGCCTGATTTCTGATGTCTGATTCCTGATGTCTGATTCCTGATGTCTGATGCTTGTGGATGTCTGATGCCTGATGTCTGATGCTTGATGCTTGTGGATGTTGGATGCCTGATGCTCGATGTTTGATGTCTGATGCCTGATGCTTGTGGATGTGTGTTGCTTGATGTCTGATGCTTGTGGATGTCTGATGCTTGTGGCTGTCTGATGTCTGATGCTTGTGGATGTCTGATGCATGATGTCTGATGCTTGTGGATGTCTGATGCCTGATGCTTGTGGATGCCTGATGTCTGATGCCTTATGTCTGATGTCTGATGCTTGTGGATGTCTGATGACTGATGTCTGATGCTTGTGGATGTCTGATGCCTGATGTCTCATGACTGATGTCTGATGCCTGATGCTTATGGATATCTAATGCCTGATGTATGATGCCTGATGCTTGTGGATGTCTGATGCCTGATGTCTGATGCTTGTGGATGTCTGTTGCCTGATGCTTGTGGATGTCTGATGCCTGATGTTTGATGCCTGATGTCTGATTCTTGTGGATGCCTGATGTCTGATGCTTGTGGATGTCTGATGCCTGATGACTGATGCTTGTGGATGTCTGATGCCTGATGTCACATGACTGATGTCTGATGCCTGATGCTTGTGGATATCTAATGCCTGATGTATGATGCCTGATGCTTGTGGATGACTGATGCCTGATGTCTGATGCTTGTGGATGTCTGTTGCCTGATGCTTGTGGATGTCTGATGCCTGATGTTTGATGCCTGATGTCTGATGCTTGTTGATGCCTGATGTCTGATGCTTGTGGATGTCTGATGCATGATGTCTGATGCTTGATGCTTGTGGATGCCTGATGTCTGATGGCTGATGCTTGTGGATGTCTGATGCCTAATGACTGATGTCTGATGCTTGTGGAAGTCTGATGCCTGATGTCTCATGACTGATGTCTGATGCCTGATGCTTGTGGATATCTAATGCCTGATGTATGATGCCTAATGCTTGTGGATGTCTGATGCCTGATGTCTGATGCTTGTGGATGGATGTCTGTTGCTTAATGCTTGTGGATGTCTGATGCCTGATGTTTGATGCCTGATGTCTGATTCTTGTGGATGCCTGATGTCTGATGCTTGTGGATGTCTGATGCCTGATGACTGATGCTTGTGGATGTCTGATGCCTGATGTCACATGACTGATGTCTGATGCCTGATGCTTGTGGATATCTAATACCTGATGTATGATGCCTGATGCTTGTGGATGTCTGATGCCTGATGTCTGATGCTTGTGGATGTCTGTTGCCTGATGTTTGATGCCTGATGTCTGATGCTTGTTGATGCCTGATGTCTGATGCTTGTGGATGTCTGATGGCTGATGCGTGTGGATGTCTGATGCTTGTGGATGCCTGATGTCTGATGCGTGATGCTTGTGGATGTCTGATGCCTGATGCTTGTGGATGTCTGATGCCTGATGTCTGATATCTGATGCCTGTTGTTTGATGTCTGATGCCTGATGCTTGTGGATGTATGTTGCCTGATGTCTGATGCCTGATGTCTGATGCTTGTGGATGTCTGATGCCTGATGTCTGATGCTTGTGGATGTCTGATGCATGATGTCTGATGCATGATGTCTTATGCCTGATGGCTGATGCCTGATGTCTGATGCCTGATGTCTTATGCCTGATGTCTGATTCCTGATGTCTGATGCTTGATGCTTGTGGATGTCTGATGCCTGAGGCCTGATGGCCGATGTTTGATGTCTGATACCTGATGCTTGTGGATGTGTGTTGCCTGATGTCTGATGCATGATGTCTGACACCTGATGTCTGATGTCTGATATCTGATGTCTGATGCCTGATGTTTGTGAATGTATGATGCCGGATGTCTGATGCATGATGTCTGATCCCTGATGTCTGATGCTTGTGGATGTCTGATACCTGATGTCTGATGCCTGATGTCTGATGCTTGATGCTTGTGGATGTCTGATGCCTGATGTTTGTGGATGTGTGTTGCCTGATGTCTGATGCATGATGTCTGATACCTGATGTCTGATGCTTTCGGGTGTCTAATGCTTGATGCTTGTGGACGTCTGATGCCTGATGTCTGATGCCCGATGTTTGATGCCTGGTGCTTGTGGATGTGTGTTGCCTGATGTCTGATGCATGATGTCTGATGCTTTTGGATGTCTGATGCTTGTGGATGTTTGATTACTGATGTCAGATGCTTGTGGATGTCTGATGCTTGTGGCTCTCTGATGCCTGATGTCTGATGCTTGTGGATGTCTGATGCATGATGTCTGACACCTGATGTCATGCATGATGTCTGATGTCCGATGCTTGTGGATGTCTGATGCCTGATGTCTGATGCTTGTGGATGTCTGATGCCTGATGTCTGATGTTTGTGAATGTCTGATGCCGGATGTCTGATGCCTGATGTCTGATGGTTGTGGATGCCTTGTGCCTGATGTCTGATGTCTGATTCCTGATGTCTGATTCCTGATGTCTGATGCTTGTGGATGTCTGATGCCTGATGTCTGATGCTTGTGGATGTGTGATGCCACATGTCTGATGCTTGTGGATGTGTGATGCCTGATGTCTGATGCTCGATGTTTGATGTCTGATACCTGATGCTTGTGGATGTGTGTTGCCTGATGTCTGATGCTTGTGGATGTTTGATTCCTGATGTCTGATGCTTGTGGCTGTCTGATGCCTGATGTCTGATGCTTGTGGATGTCTGATGCATGATGTCTGATGCCTGATGTCTGATGCCTGATGTCTGATGCCTGATGTCTTATGCCTGATGGCTGATGCCTGAAGTCTTATGGCTGATGCCTGATGTCTTATGCCTGATGTTTGTGAATGTCTGATGCCTGATGTCTGATGTCTGATGCCTGATGCTTGTGGATGTCTGATGCCTGATGTCTGATGCCTGATGTCAGATGCCTGATGGCTGATGCTTGATGCTTGTGGATGTCTGATGCCTGATGTTTGTGGATGTGTGTTGCCTGATGTCTGATGCATGATATCTGATACCTGATGTCTGTTGCTTTTGGATGTCTGATGCTTGATGCTTGTGGACGTCTGATGCCTGATGTCTGATGCCCAATGTTTGATGTCTGATGCCTGGTGCTTGTGGATGTGTGTTGCCTGATGTCTGATGCATGATGTCTGATGCTTGTGGATGTCTGATGCTTGTGGATGTTTGATGCATGATGTCTGATGCTTGTGGATGTCTGATGCTTGTGGATGTTTGATTCCTGATGTCTGATGCATGATGTCTGATGTCTGATGCTTGTGGATGTCTGATGCCTGATGTCTTATGCTTGTGGCTGTCTGATGCCTGATGTCTGATGCTTGTGGATGTCTGATGCATGATGTCTGATGCATGATGTCTGATGCATGATGTCTTATGCCTGATGTCTTATGCCTGATGGCTGATGTCTGATGCCTGATGTCGTATGCCTGATGTCTGATTCCTGATGTCTGATGCGTGATGCTTGTGGATGTCTGATGCCTGATGTCTGATGCACGATGTTTGATGTCTGATGTCTGATGCCTGATGATTGTGGATGTGTGTTGCCTGATGTCTGATGCATGATGTCTGATGTCTGATGCTTGTGGATGTCTGATGCCTGATGTCTTATGCTTGTGGCTGTCTGATGCCTGATGCTTGTGGATGTCTGATGCATGATGTCTGATGCATGATGTCTGATGCATGATGGCTGATGCCTGATGGCTGATGTCTGATGCCTGATGTCTTATGCCTGATGTCTGATTCCTGATGTCTGATGCTTGATGCTTATGGATGTCTGATGCCTGATGCCCGATGTTTGATATCTGATACCTGATGCTTGTGGATGTGTGTTGCCTGATGTCTGATGCATGATGTCTGACACCTGATGTCTGATATCTGATGTCTGATGCTTGTGGATGTCTGATGCCTGATGTCTGATGCATGATGTCTGATGCCGGATGTCTGATGCATGATGTCTGATGCCTGATGTCTGATGCTTGATGTCTGATACTTGTGGATGTCTGATGCCTGATGTCTGATGCCTGATGTATGATGCCTGGTGTCTGATGTTTGATGTTTGTGGATGTCTGATGCCTGATGTTTGTGGATGTGTTTTGCCTGATGTCTGATGCATGATGTCTGATACCTGATGTCTGAGGCTTTTGGATGTCTGATGCCTGATGCTTGTGTATGTCTGATGCCTGATATCTGATGCCTGATGTTTGATGTCTGATGCTTGTGGATGTATGTTGCCTGATGTCTGATGCCTGATGTCTGATGCTTGTGGATGTCTGATGCCTGATGTCTGATGCTTGTGGATGTCTGATGCGTGATGTCTGATGCATGATGTCTTATGCCTGATGTCTTATGCCTGATGGCTGATGCCTGATGGCTGATGTCTGATGCCTAATGTCTGATGCCTGATGTCGTATGCCTGATGTCTGATTCCTGATGTCTGATGCTTGATGCTTGTGGATGTCTGATGCCTGATGTCTGATGCACGATGTTTGATGTCTGATGCCTGATGATTGTGGATGTGTGTTGCCTGATGTCTGATGCATGATGTCTGACACCTGATGTCTGATGCATGATGTCTGATGTCTGATGTCTGATGCTTGTGGATGTCTGATGCCTGATGTCTTATGCTTGTGGCTGTCTGATGCCTGATGTCTGATGCTTGTGGATGTCTGATGCATGATGTCTGATGCATGATGCATGATGGCTTGTGGATGTCTGAAGCCTGATGCCCGATGTTTGATGTCTGATACCTGATGCTTATGGATGTGTGTTGCCTGATGTCTGATGCATGATGTCTGACACCTGATGTCTGATATCTGATGTCTGATGCCTGATGTTTTCGAAAGTCTGATGCCGGATGTCTGATGCTGGATGTCTGATGCCTGATGTCTGATGCCTGATGTCTGATGCTTGTGGATGTCTGATGCCTGATGTCTGGTGCCTGATGCCTGGTGTCTGATGTTTGATGCTTGTGGATGTCTGATGCCTGATGTTTGTGGATGTGTTTTGCCTGATGTCTGATGCATGATGTCTGATACCTGATAACTGAGGCTTTTGGATGTCTGATGCTTGATGTCTGATGCCCGATGTTTGATGTCTGATGCCTGGTGCTTGTGGATGTGTGTTGCCTGATGTCTGATGCATGATGTCTGATGCTTGTGGATGTCTGATGCTTGTGGATGTTTGATTCCTGATATCTGATGCTTGTGGATGTCTGATACTTGTGGCTGTCTGATGCCTGATGTCTGATGCTTGTGGATGTCTGATGCATGATGTCTGACACCTGATGTCATGCATGATGTCTGATGCTTGTGGATGCCTGATGTCTGATGCTTGTGGATGTCTAATGCCTGATGTCTGATGCCTGATGCATTTGGATGTCTGATGCTTGTGGATGCCTGATGTCTGATGCCTGATGCTTGTGGATGTCTGATGCCTGATACTTGCGGATGTCTGATGCCTGATGTCTGATATCTGATGCCTGATGTTTGATGTCTGATGCCTGATGCTTGTGGATGTATGTTGCCTGATGTCTGATGCCTGATGTCTGATGCTTGTGGATGTTTGATTCCTGATGTCTGATGCTTGTGGCTGTCTGATGCCTGATGTCTGATGCATGATGTCTGATGCATGATGTCTGATGCCTGATGTCTTATGCCTGATGGCTGATGCCTGAAGTCTGATGGCTGATGCCTGATGTCTTATGCCTGATGTTTGTGAATGTCTGATGCCTGATGTCTGATGCCTGATGTCTGATGCTTGTGGATGTCTGATGCCTGATGTCAGATGCCTGATGGCTGATGCTTGATGCTTGTGGATGTCTGATGCCTGATGTTTGTGGATGTGTGTTGCCTGATGTCTGATGCATGATGTCTGATTCCTGATGTCTGTTTCTTTTGGATGTCTGATGCTTGATGCTTGTGGACATCTGATGCCTGATGTCTGATGCCCAATGTTTGATGTCTGATGCCTGTTGCTTGTGGATGTGTGTTGCCTGATGTCTGATGCATGAGGTCTGATGCTTGTGGATGTCTGATGCTTGTGGATGTTTGATGCATGATGTCTGATGCTTGTGGATGTCTGATGCTTGTGGATGTTTGATTCCTGATGTCTGATGCTTGTGGATGTCTGATGCTTGTGTCTGTCTGATGCCTGATGTCTGATGCTTGTGGATGTCTGATGTCTGATGTCTGATGCTTGTGGATGTCTGATGCATGATGTCTGATGCATGATGTCTGATGCATGATGTCTGATGCATGATGTCTGATGCATGATGGCTGATGTCTGATGCCTGATTTCTGATGCCTGATGTCTGATGCCTGATGTATTATGCCTGATGTCTGATTCCTGATGTCTGATGCTTGATGCTTGTGGATGTCTGATGCCTGATGCCCGATGTTTGATGTCTGATACCTGATGCTTGTGGATATGTGTTGCCTGATGTCTGATGTATGATGTCTGACACCTGATATCTGATGTCTGATGCCTGATGTTTGTGAACGTCTGATGCCGGATGTCTGATGCATGATGTCTGATGCCTGATGTCTGATGCCTGATGTCTGATGCTTGTGGATGTCTGATGCCTGATGTCTGATGCCTGATGTCTGATGCCTGGTGTCTGATGTTTGATGCTTGTGGATGTTTGATTCCTGATGTCTGATGCTTGTGGCTGTCTGATGTCTGATGCTTGATGCTTGTTGAAGTAAGATGCCTGATGTCTGACGCCCGATGTTTGATGTCTGATATCTGATGCTTGTGGATGTGTGTTGCCTGATGTCTGATGCATGATGTCTGATGCTTGTGGATGTCTGATGCTTGTGGATGTTTGATTCCTGATGTCTTATGCTCGTGGATGTCTGATGCATGATGTCTGACACCTGATGTCTGATGCATGATGTCTGATACATGATGTCTGATGCTTGTGGATGTCTGATGCTTGATGTCTGATGCTTGTGGATGTCTGATACATGATGTCTGATGCTTGTGGATGTCTGATGCCTGATGTCTGATGCTTGTGGATGTCTGATGCCTGATGTCTGATGCCTGATGTTTGTGAATGTCTGAGTCCGGATGTCTGATGCCTGATGTCTGATGCCTGATGTCTGATGCTTGTGGATGTCTGATGCCTGATGTCTGATTCCTGATGTCTGATGCTTGTGGATGTCTGATGTCTGATGCTTGATGCTTGTGGATGTCTGATGCCTGATGCTTGTGGATGTGTATTGCCTGATGTCTGATGCATGATGTCTGATACCTGATGTCTGATGCTTGTGGATGTCTGATGCCTGATGTCTGATGCTTGATGCTTGTGGAAGTTTGATGCCTGATGTCTGATGCCCGATGTTTGATGTCTGGTGCTTGTGGATGTGTGTTGCCTGATGTCTGATGCATGATGTCTGATGCTTGTGGATCTTTTATTCCTGATGTCTGATGATTGTGGATGTCTGATGCCTGATGTCTGATGCTTGTGGATGTCTGATGCATGATGTCTGACACCTGATGTCTGATGCATGATATCTGATGCTTGTGGATGTCTGATGCCTGATGGCTGATGCTTGTGGGTGTCTAATGCCTGATATCTGATGCCTGATGTTTGTGAATGTCTGATGCCTGATGTCTGATGCCTGATGTCTGATGCATGATGTCTGATGCATGATGTCTGATGCCTGATTTCTGATGTCTGATTCCTGATGTCTGATTCCTGATGTCTGATGCTTGTGGATGTCTGATGCCTGATGTCTGATGCTTGATGCTTGTGGATGTGTGATGCCTGATGCTCGATGTTTGATGTCTGATGCCTGATGCTTGTGGATGTGTGTTGCTTGATGTCTGATGCATGATGTCTGATGCTTGTGGATGTTTGATTCCTGATGTCTGATGCTTGTGGATGTCTGATGCTTGTGGCTGTCTGATGTCTGATGCTTGTGGATGTCTGATGCATGATGTCTGATGCTTGTGGATGTCTGATGCCTGATGCTTGTGGATGCCTGATGTCTGATGCCTGATGTCTGATGTCTGATGCTTGTGGATGTCTGATGACTGATGTCTGATGCTTGTGGA
Organism: Triturus cristatus; assembly: GCF_964204655.1. Classification (NCBI taxonomy): domain Eukaryota; kingdom Metazoa; phylum Chordata; class Amphibia; order Caudata; family Salamandridae; genus Triturus; species Triturus cristatus. Next base: position 191,630,157 of record NC_140579.1, read on the forward strand.
TGTCTGATGCCTGATGTCTCATGACTGATGTCTGATGCCTGATGCTTGTGGATATCTGATGTATGATGCCTGATGCTTGTGGATTTCTGATGCCTGATGTCTGATGCTTGTGGATGTCTGTTGCCTGATGCGTGTGGATGTCTGATGCCTGATGTTTGATGCCTGATGTCTGATTCTTGTGGATGCCTGATGTCTGATGCTTGTGGATGTCTGATGCCTGATGACTGATGCTTGTGGATGTCTGATGCCTGATGTCACATGACTGATGTCTGATGCCTGATGCTTGTGGATATCTAATGCCTGATGTATGATGCCTGATGCTTGTGGATGACTGATGCCTGATGTCTGATGCTTGTGGATGTCTGTTGCCTGATGCTTGTGGATGTCTGATGCCTGATGTTTGATGCCTGATGTCTGATGCTTGTTGATGCCTGATGTCTGATGCTTGTGGATGTCTGATGCATGATGTCTGATGCTTGATGCTTGTGGATGCCTGATGTCTGATGGCTGATGCTTGTGGATGTCTGATGCCTGATGACTGATGTCTAATGCTTGTGGATGTCTGATGCCTGATGTCTCATGACTGATGTCTGATGCCTGATGCTTTTGGATATCTAATGCCTGATGTATGATGCCTAATGCTTGTGGATGTCTGATGCCTGATGTCTGATGCTTGTGGATGGATGTCTGTTGCCTGATGATTGTGGATGTCTGATGCCTGCTGTTTGATGCCTGATGTCTGATTCTTGTGGATGCCTGATGTCTGATGCTTGTGGATGTCTGATGCCTGATGACTGATGCTTGTGGATGTCTGATGCCTGATGTCACATGACTGATGTCTGATGCCTGATGCTTGTGGATATCTAATGCCTGATGTATGATGCCTGATGCTTGTGGATGTCTGATGCCTGATGTCTGATGCTTGTGGATGTCTGATGCCTGATGCCTGATGTTTGATGCCTGATGTCTGATGTCTGATGCTTGTGGATGTCTGATGCCTGATGTCTTATGCTTGTGGCTGTCTGATGCCTGATGTCTGATGCTTGTGGATGTCTGATGCATGATGTCTGATGCATGATGTCTGATGCATGATGTCTGATGCATGATGGCTGATACCTGATGGCTGATGTCTGATGCCTGATGTCTGATGCCTGATGTCTTATGCCTGATGTCTGATGTTTGATGCTTGTGGATGTGTGTTGCCTGATGTCTGATGCATGACGTCTGACACCTGATGTCTGATATCTGATGTCTGATGCCTGATGTTTGTGGATGTGTGTTGCCTGATGTCTGATGCATGATGTCTGACACCTGATGTCTGATATCTGATGTCTGATGCCTGATGTTTGTGAAAGTCTGATGCCGGATGTCTGATGCCTGATGTCTGATGCCTGATGTCTGATGCTTGTGGATGTCTGATGCCTGATGTCTGATGCCTGATGTCTGATGCCTGGTGTCTGATGTTTGATGCTTGTGGATGTCTGATGCCTGATGTTTGTGGATGTGTTTTGCCTGATGTCTGATGCATGATGTCTGATACCTGATGTCTGAGGCTTTTGTATGTCTGATGCCTGATATCTGATGCCTGATGTTTGATGTCTGATGCTTGTGGATGTATGTTGCCTGATGTCTGATGCTTGTGGATGTCTGATGCCTGATGTCTGATGCTTGTGGATGTCTGATGCATGATGTCTTATGCATGATGTCTTATGCCTGATGTCTTATGCCTGATGGCTGATGCCTGATGGCTGATGTCTGATGCCTGATGTCTGATGCCTGATGTCTTATGCCTGATGTCTGATTCCTGATGTCTGATGCTTGATGCTTGTGGATGTCTGATGCCTGATGTCTGATGCACGATGTTTGATGTCTGATGTCTGATGCCTGATGATTGTGGATGTGTGTTGCCTGATGTCTGATGCATGATGTCTGACACCTGATGTCTGATGCATGATGTCTGATGTCTGATGCTTGTGGATGTCTGATGCCTGATGTCTTATGCTTGTGGCTGTCTGATGCCTGATGTCTGATGCTTGTGGATGTCTGATGCATGATGTCTGATGCCTGATAGCTGATGTCTGATGCCTGATGTCTGATGCCTGATGTCTTATGCCTGATGTCTGATTCCTGATGTCTGATGCTTGATGCTTGTGGATGTCGGATGCCTGATGCCCGATGTTTGATGTCTGATACCTGATGCTTGTGGATGTGTGTTGCCTGATGTCTGATGTATGATGTCTGACACCTGATGTCTGATATCTGATGTCTGATGCCTGGTGTTTGTGAAAGTCTGATGCCGGATGTCTGATGCATGATGTCTGATGCCTGATGTCTGATGCTTGTGGATGTCTGATGCCTGATGTCTGATGTCTGATTCCTGATGTCTGATGCTTGTGGATAACTGATGTCTGATGCTTGATGCTTGTGGATGTCTGATGCCTGATGCTTGTGGATGTGTGTTGCCTGATGTCTGATGCATGATGTCTGATACCTGATGTCTGATGCTTGTGGATGTCTGATGCCTGATGTCTGATGCTTGATGCTTGTGGAAGTCTGATGCCTGATGTCTGATGCACGATGTTTGATGTCTGATGTCTGATGCCTGATGATTGTGGATGTGTGTTGCCTGATGTCTGATGCATGATGTCTGACACCTGATGTCTGATGCATGATGTCTGATGTCTGATGCTTGTGGATGTCTGATGCCTGATGTCTTATGCTTGTGGCTGTCTGATGCCTGATGTCTGATGCTTGTGGATGTCTGATGCATGATGTCTGATGCCTGATAGCTGATGTCTGATGCCTGATGTCTGATGCCTGATGTCTTATGCCTGATGTCTGATTCCTGATGTCTGATGCTTGATGCTTGTGGATGTCGGATGCCTGATGCCCGATGTTTGATGTCTGATACCTGATGCTTGTGGATGTGTGTTGCCTGATGTCTGATGTATGATGTCTGACACCTGATGTCTGATATCTGATGTCTGATGCCTGGTGTTTGTGAAAGTCTGATGCCGGATGTCTGATGCATGATGTCTGATGCCTGATGTCTGATGCTTGTGGATGTCTGATGCCTGATGTCTGATGCCTGATTTCTGATGCCTGGTGTCTGATGTTTGATGCTTGTGGATGTCTGATGCCTGATGTTTGTGGATGTGTTTTGCCTGATGTCTGATGCATGATGTCTGATACCTGATGTCTGAGGCTTTTGGATGTCTGATGCTTGATGTCTGATGCCCAATGTTTGATGTCTGATGCCTGGTGCTTGTGGATGTGTGTTGCCTGATGTTTGATGCATGATGTCTGATGCTTGTGGATGTCTGATGCTTGTGGATGTTTGATTCCTGATATCTGATGCTTGTGGATGTCTGATACTTGTGGCTGTCTGATGCCTGATGTCTGATGCTTGTGGATGTCTGATGCATGATGTCTGACACCTGATGTCATGCATGATGTCTGATGCTTGTGGATGCCTGATGGCTGATGCTTGTGGATGTCTAATGCCTGATGCCTGATGCGTGTGGATGTCTGATGCTTGTGGATGCCTGATGTCTGATGCCTGATGCTTGTGGATGTCTGATGCCTGATGCTTGTGGATGTCTGATGCCTGATGTCTGATATCTGATGCCTGATGTTTGATGTCCGATGCCTGATGCTTGTGAATGTATGTTGCCTGATGTCTGATGCCTGATGTCTGATGCTTGTGGATGTCTGATGCCTGATGTCTGATGCTTGTGGATGTCTGATGCATGATGTCTGATGCATGATGTCTGATGCATGATGTCTTATGCCTGATGTCTTATGCCTGATGGCTGATGCCTGATGGCTGATGTCTGATGCCTGATGTCTGATGCCTGATGTATTATGCCTGATGTCTGATTCCTGATGTCTGATGCTTGATGCTTGTGGATGTCTGATGCCTGATGTCTGATGCCTGATGTCAGATGCCTGATGTCTGATGCTTGATGCTTGTGGATGTCTGATGCCTGATGTTTGTGGATGTGTGTTGCCTGATGCATGATGTCTGATACCTGATGTCTGATGCTTTTGGATGTCTGATGCTTGATGCTTGTGGACGTCTGATGCCTGATGTCTGATGCCCGATGTTTGATGTCTGATGCCTGGTGCTTGTGGATGTTTGTTGCCTGATGTCTGATGCATGATGTCTGATGCTTGTGGATGTTTGATTCCTGATGTCTGATGCTTGTGGATGTCTGATGCTTGTGGCTGTCTGATGCCTGATGTCTGATGCTTGTGGATGTCTGATGTCTGATGCCTGATGTTTGTGAATGTTTGATGCCGGATGTCTGATGCTTGTGGATGTCTGATGCCTGATGTCTGATGCCTGATGTTTGTGAATGTCTGATGCCGGATGTCTGATGCATGATGTCTGATGCCTGATGTCTGATGCTTGTGGATGCCTGGTGTCTGATGCCTCATGTCTGATTCCTGATGTCTGATGCTTGTGGATGTCTGATGCCTGATGTCTGTTGCTTGTGGATGTCTGATGCCTGATGTCTGATGCCTGATGTTTGTGAATGTCTGATGCCGGATGTCTGATGCATGATGTCTGATGCCTGATGTCTGATGCTTGTGGATGCCTGGTGTCTGATGCCTCATGTCTGATTCCTGATGTCTGATGCTTGTGGATGTCTGATGCCTGATGTCTGATGCTTGATGTCTGATGCCTGATGTTTGTGGATGCCTGGTGTCTGATGCCTCATGTCTGATTCCTGATGTCTGATGCTTGTGGATGTCTGATGCCTGATGTCTGATGCTTGTGGATGTGTGATGCTTGATGTCTGATGCTCGATGTTTGATGTCTGATGCCTGATGCTTGTGGATGTGTGTTGCCTGATGTCTGATGCATGATGTCCGATGCTTGTGGATGTCTGATGCTTGTGTATGTTTGATTCCTGATGTCTGATGCTTGTGGCTGTCTGATGTCTGATGCTTGATGCTTGTTGAAGTAAGATGCCTGATGTCTGATGCCCGATGTTTGATGTCTGATATCTGATGCTTGTGGATGTGTGTTGCCTGATGTCTGATGCATGATGTCTGATGCTTGTGGATGTCTGATGATTGTGGATGTTTGATTCCTGATGTCTGATGCTTGTGGATGTCTGATGCATGATGTATGACACCTGATGTCTGATGCATGATGTCTGATGCATGATGTCTGATGCTTGTGGATGTCTGATACCTGATGTCTGATGCCTGATGTTTGTGAATGTCTGATGCCTGATGCCTAATGTCTTATGCATGATGTCTGATGCCTGATGTCTGATGCCTGATGTCTGATTCCTGATGTCTGATGCTTGTGGATGTCTGATGCTTGATGCTTGTGGATGTCTGATGCTTGTGGATGTGTGTTGCCTGATGTTTGATGCATGATGTCTGATACCTGATGTCTGATGCTTGTGGATGTCTGATGCCTGATGTCTGATGCTTGATGCTTGTGGAAGTCTGATGCCTGATGTCTGATGCTTCTGGATGTCTGATGCATGATGTCTGATGCCTGATGTCTTATGCCTGATGGCTAATGCCTGAAGTCTGATGGCTGATGTCTTATGACTGATGTTTGTGAATGTCTGATGCCAGATGTCTGATGCCTGATGTCTGATGCATGATGTCTGATGCCTGATGTCTGATGCCTGATGTCTGATGTCTGATGCTTGTGGATGTCTGATGCCTGATGTCTGATGCCTGATGTCAGATGCCTGATGCTTGATGCTTGAGGATGTCTGATGCCTGATGTTTGTGGATTTGTGTTGCCTGATGTCTGATGCATGATGTCTGATACCTGATGTCTGATGCTTTTGGATGTCTGATGCTTGATGCTTGTGGAAGTCTGATGCCTGATGTCTGATGCCCGATGTTTGATGTCTGATGCCTGGTGCTTGTGGATGTGTGTTGCCTGATGTCTGATGCATGATGTCTGATGCTTGTGGATGTTTGATTCCTGATGTCTGATGCTTGTGGATGTCTGATAACTGATGTCTGATGCTTGTGGATGTCTGATGCATGATGTCTGACACCGGATGTCTGATGCATGATGTCTGATGCTTGTGGATGTCTGATGCCTGATGGCTGATGCTTGTGGGTGTCTGATGCCTGATGTCTGATGCCTGATGTTTGTGAATGTCTGATGCCGGATGTCTGATGCTTGATGTCTGATGCCTGATGTCTGATGCTTGTGGATGTCTGATGCTTGTGGATGTCTGATGCTTGTGGATGCCTGGTGCCTGATGCCTGATTTCTGATGTCTTATTCCTGATGTCTGATTCCTGATGTCTGATGCTTGTGGATGCCTGATGTCTGATGCCTGATGTCTGATGCCTGGTGTCTGATGTTTGATGCTTGTGGATGTCTGATGCCTGATGTTTGTGGATGTGTTTTGCCTGATGTCTGATGCATGATGTCTGATACCTGATGTCTGAGGCTTTTGTATGTCTGATGCCTGATATCTGATGCCTGATGTTTGATGTCTGATGCTTGTGGATGTATGTTGCCTGATGTCTGATGCCTGATGTCTGATGCTTGTGGATGTCTGATGCCTGATGTCTGATGCTTGTGGATGTCTGATGCATGATGTCTTATGCATGATGTCTTATGCCTGATGTCTTATGCCTGATGGCTGATGCCTGATGGCTGATGTCTGATGCCTGATGTCTGATGCCTGATGTCTTATGCCTGATGTCTGATTCCTGATGTCTGATGCTTGATGCTTGTGGATGTCTGATGCCTGATGTCTGATGCACGATGTTTGATGTCTGATGTCTGATGCCTGATGATTGTGGATGTGTGTTGCCTGATGTCTGATGCATGATGTCTGACACCTGATGTCTGATGCATGATGTCTGATGTCTGATGCTTGTGGATGTCTGATGCCTGATGTCTTATGCTTGTGGCTGTCTGATGCCTGATGTCTGATGCTTGTGGATGTCTGATGCATGATGTCTGATGCCTGATAGCTGATGTCTGATGCCTGATGTCTGATGCCTGATGTCTTATGCCTGATGTTTGATTCCTGATGTCTGATGCTTGATGCTTGTGGATGTCTGATGCCTGATGCCCGATGTTTGATGTCTGATACCTGATGCTTGTGGATGTGTGTTGCCTGATGTCTGATGCATGATGTCTGACACCTGATGTCTGATATCTGATGTCTGATGCCTGGTGTTTGTGAAAGTCTGATGCCGGATGTCTGATGCATGATGTCTGATGCCTGATGTCTGATGCTTGTGGATGTCTGATGCCTGATGTCTGATGCCTGATTTCTGATGCCTGGTGTCTGATGTTTGATGCTTGTGGATGTCTGATGCCTGATGTTTGTGGATGTGTTTTGCCTGATGTCTGATGCATGATGTCTGATACTTTTGGATGTCTGATGCTTGATGTCTGATGCCCAATGTTTGATGTCTGATGCCTGGTGCTTGTGGATGTGTGTTGCCTGATGTCTGATGCATGATGTCTGATGCTTGTGGATGTCTGATGCTTGTGGATGTTTGATTCCTGATATCTGATGCTTGTGGATGTCTGATACTTGTGGCTGTCTGATGCCTGATGTCTGATGCTTGTGGATGTCTGATGCATGATGTCTGACACCTGATGTCATGCATGATGTCTGATGCTTGTGGATGCCTGATGTCTGATGCTTGTGGATGTCTAATGCCTGATGCCTGATGCGTGTGGATGTCTGATGCTTGTGGATGCCTGATGTCTGATGCCTGATGCTTGTGGATGTCTGATGCCTGATGCTTGTAGATGTCTGATGCCTGATGTCTGATATCTGATGCCTGATGTTTGATGTCTGATGCCTGATGCTTGTGGATGTATGTTGCCTGATGTCTGATGCCTGATGTCTGATGCTTGTGGATGTCTGATGCCTGATGTCTGATGCTTGTGGATGTCTGATGCATGATGTCTGATGCATGATGTCTGATGCATGATGTCTTATGCCTGATGTCTTATGCCTGATGGCTGATGCCTGATGGCTGATGTCTGATGCCTGATGTCTGATGCCTGATGTATTATGCCTGATGTCTGATTCTTGATGTCTGATGCTTGATGCTTGTGGATGTCGGATGCCTGATGTTTGTGGATGTGTGTTGCCTGATGCATGATGTCTGATACCTGATGTCTGATGCTTTTGGATGTCTGATGCTTGATGCTTGTGGACGTCTGATGCCTGATGTCTGATGCCCGATGTTTGATGTCTGATGCCTGGTGCTTGTGGATGTTTGTTGCCTGATGTCTGATGCATGATGTCTGATGCTTGTGGATGTTTGATTCCTGATGTCTGATGCTTGTGGATGTCTGATGCTTGTGGCTGTCTGATGCCTGATGTCTGATGCTTGTGGATGTCTGATGTCTGATGCCTGATGTTTGTGAATGTTTGATGCCGGATGTCTGATGCTTGTGGATGTCTGATGCCTGATGTCTGATGCCTGATGTTTGTGAATGTCTGATGCCGGATGTCTGATGCATTATGTCTGATGCCTGATGTCGGATGCTTGTGGATGCCTGGTGTCTGATGCCTCATGTCTGATTCCTGATGTCTGATGCTTGTGGATGTCTGATGCCTGATGTCTGATGCTTGTGGATGTCTGATGCCTGATGTCTGATGCCTGATGTTTGTGAATGTCTGATGCCAGATGTCTGATGCATGATGTCTGATGCCTGATGTCTGATGCTTGTGGATGCCTGGTGTCTGATGCCTCATGTCTGATTCCTGATGTCTGATGCTTGTGGATGTCTGATGCCTGATGTCTGATGCTTGATGTCTGATGCCTGATGTTTGTGGATGCCTGGTGTCTGATGCCTCATGTCTGATTCCTGATGTCTGATGCTTGTGGATGTCTGATGCCTGATGTCTGATGCTTGTGGATGTGTGATGCTTGATGTCTGATGCTTGATGTTTGATGTCTGATGCCTGATGCTTGTGGATGTGTGTTGCCTGATGTCTGATGCATGATGTCTGATGCTTGTGGATGTCTGATGCTTGTGTATGTTTGATTCCTGATGTCTGATGCTTGTGGCTGTCTGATGTCTGATGCTTGATGCTTGTTGAAATAAGATGCCTGATGTCTGATGCCCGATGTTTGATGTCTGATATCTGATGCTTGTGGATGTGTGTTGCCTGATGTCTGATGCATGATGTCTGATGCTTGTGGATGTCTGATGCTTGTGGATGTTTGATTCCTGATGTCTGATGCTCGTGGATGTCTGATGCATGATGTCTGACACCTGATGTCTGATGCATGATGTCTGATACATGATGCCTGATGCTTGTGGATGTCTGATGCCTGATGTCTGATGCTTGTGGATGTCTGATACATGATGTCTGATGCTTGTGGATGTCTGATGCCTGATGCCTGATGCCTGGTGTTTGTGAATGTCTGAGTCCGGATGCTTGATGCCTGATGCCTGATGCCTGATGCCTGATGTCTGATGCCTGATGTCTGATGCTTGTGGATGTCTGATGCCTGATGTCTGATTCCTGATTCCTGATGTCTGATGCTTGTGGATGTCTGATGTCTGATGCTTGATGCTTGTGGATGTCTGATGCCTGATGCTTGTGGATGTGTGTTACCTAATGTCTGATGCATGATGTCTGATACCTAATGTCTGATGCTTGTGGAAGTCTGATGCCTGATGTCTGATGCCCGATGTTTGATGTCTGGTGCTTGTGGATGTGTGTTGCCTGATGTCTGATGCATGATGTCTGATGCTTGTGGATGTTTGATTCCTGATGTCTGATGATTGTGGATGTCTAATGCCTGATGTCTGATGCTTGTGGATGTCTGATGAATGATGTCTGACACCTGATGTCTGATGCATGATGTCTGATGCTTGTGGATGTCTGATGCCTGATGGCTGATGCTTGTGGGTGTCTGATGCCTGATATCTGATGCCTGATGTTTGTGAATGTCTGATGCCGGATGTCTGATGCCTGATGTCTGATGCATGATGTCTGATGCCTGATGTCTGATGCCTGATTTCTGATGTCTGATTCCTGATGTCTTATTCCTGATGTCTGATGCTTGTGGATGTCTGATGCCTGATGTCTGATGCTTGATGCTTGTGGATGTGTGATGCCTGATGCTCGATGTTTGATGTCTGATGCCTGATGCTTGTGGATGTGTGTTGCTTGATGTCTGATGCATGATGTCTGATGCTTCTGGATGTCTGATGCTTGTGGATGTTTGATTCCTGATGTCTGATGCTTGTGGATGTCTGATGCTTGTGGCTGTCTGATGTCTGATGCTTGTGGATGTCTGATGCATGATGCTTGTCGATGTCTGATGCCTGATGCTTGTGGATGCCTGATGTCTGATGCCTGATGTCTGATGCTTATGGATGTCTGATGACTGATGTCTGATGCTTGTGGATGTCTGATGCCTGATGTCTCATGACTGATGTCTGATGCCTGATGCTTGTGGATATCTAATGCCTGATGTATGATGCCTGATGCTTGTGGATGTCTGATGCCTGATGTCTGATGCTTGTGGATGTCTGTTGCCTTATGCTTGTGGATGTCTGATGCCTGATGTTTGATGCCTGATGTCTGATTCTTGTGGATGCCTGATGTCTGATGCTTGTGGATGTCTGATGCCTGATGACTGATGTTTGTGGATGTCTGATGCCTGATGCTTGTGGATATCTAATGCCTGATGTATGATGCCTGATGCTTGTGGATGACTGATGCCTGATGTCTGATGCTTGTGGATGTCTGTTGCCTGATGCTTGTGGATGTCTGATGTTTGATGCCTGATGTCTGATGCTTGTTGATGCCTGATGTCTGATGCTTGTGGATGTCTGATGCATGATGTCTGATGCTTTATGCTTGTGGATGCCTGATGTCTGATGGCTGATGCTTGTGGATGTCTGATGCCTGATGCCTGATGCTTGTGGATGTCTGATGTCTGATGCCTGATGTTTGTGAATGTCTGATGCCGGATGTCTGATGCATGATGTCTGATGCATGATGTCTGATGCTTGTGGATGTCTGATGCTTGTGTATGTTTGATTCCTGATGTCTGATGCTTGTGGCTGTCTGATGTCTGATGCTTGATGCTTGTTGAAGTAAGATGCCTGATGTCTGATGCCCGATGTTTGATGCTTGTGGATGTCTGATGCCTGATGTCTGATGCTTGATGCTTGTTGATGTGTGATGCCTGATGCTCGATGTTTGATGTCTGATGCCTGATGCTTGTGGATGTGTGTTGCTTGATGTCTGATGCATGATGTCTGATGCTTGTGGATGTCTGATGCTTGTGGATGTTTGATTCCTGATGTCTGATGCTCGTGGATGTCTGATGCATGATGTCTGACACCTGATGTCTGATGCATGATGTCTGATACATGATGTCTGATGCTTGTTGATGCCTGATGTCTGATGCTTGTGGATGTCTGATGCATGATGTCTGATGCTTTATGCTTGTGGATGCCTGATGTCTGATGGCTGATGCTTGTGGATGTCTGGTGCCTGATGCCTGATGCTTGTGGATGTCTGATGTCTGATGCCTGATGTTTGTGAATGTCTGATGCCGGATGTCTGATGCATGATGTCTGATGCATGATGTCTGATGCTTGTGGATGTCTGATGCTTGTGTATGTTTGATTACTGATGTCTGATGCTTGTGGCTGTCTGATGTCTGATGCTTGATGCTTGTTGAAGTAAGATGCCTGATGTCTGATGCCCGATGTTTGATGCTTGTGGATGTCTGATGCCTGATGTCTGATGCTTGATGCTTGTTGATGTGTGATGCCTGATGCTCGATGTTTGATGTCTGATGCCTGATGCTTGTGGATGTGTGTTGCTTGATGTCTGATGCATGATGTCTGATGCTTGTGGATGTCTGATGCTTGTGGATGTTTGATTCCTGATGTCTGATGCTCGTGGATGTCTGATGCATGATGTCTGACACCTGATGTCTGATGCATGATGTCTGATACATGATGCCTGATGCTTGTGGATGCCTGATGCCTGATGTCTGATGCTTGTGGATGTCTGATACATGATGTCTGATGCTTGTGGATGTCTGATGCCTGATGCCTGATGCCTGATGTTTGTGAATGTCTGAGTCCGGATGCCTGATGCCTGATGCCTGATGCCTGATGTCTGATGTCTGATGCTTGTGGATGTCTGATGCCTGATGTCTGATGTCTGATTCCTGATGTCTGATGCTTGTGGATGTCTGATGTCTGATGCTTGATGCTTGTGGATGTCTGATGCCTGATGCTTGTGGATGTGTATTGCCTGATGTCTGATGCATGATGTCTGATACCTGATGTCTGATGCTTGTGGATGTCTGATGCCTGATGTCTGATGCTTGATGCTTGTGGAAGTCTGATGCCTGATGTCTGATGCCCGATGTTTGATGTCTGTTGCTTGTGGATGTGTGTTGCCTGATGTCTGATGCATGATGTCTGATGCTTGTGGATGTTTGATTCCTGATGTCTGATGATTGTGGATGTCTGATGCCTGATGTCTGATGCTTGTGGATGTCTGATGCATGATGTCTGACACCTGATGTCTGATGCATGATGTCTGATGCTTGTGGATGTCTGATGCCTGATGGCTGATGCTTGTGGGTGTCTGATGCCTGATATCTGATGCCTGATGTTTGTGAATGTCTGATGCCAGATGTCTGATGCCTGATGTCTGATGCATGATGTCTGATGCCTGATGTCTGATGCCTGATTTCTGATGTCTGATTCCTGATGTCTGATTCCTGATGTCTGATGCTTGTGGATGTCTGATGCCTGATGTCTGATGCTTGATGCTTGTGGATGTGTGATGCCTGATGCTCGATGTTTGATGTCTGATGCCTGATGCTTGTGGATGTGTTGCTTGATGTCTGATGCATGATGTCTGATGCTTCTGGATGTCTGATGCGTGTGGATGTTTGATTCCTGATGTCTGATGCTTGTGGATGTCTGATGCTTGTGGCTGTCTGATGTCTGATGCTTGTGGATGTCTGATGTCTGATGCTTGTGGATGTCTGATGCATGATGTCTGATGCTTGTGGATGTCTGATGCCTGATGCTTGTGGATGCCTGATGCCTGATGTCTGATGTCTGATGCTTGTGGATGTCTGATGACTGATGTCTGATGCTTGTGGATGTCTGATGCCTGATGTCTCATGACTGATGTCTGATGCCTGATGCTTGTGGATATCTAATGCCTGATGTATGATGCCTGATGCTTGTGGATGTCTGATGCCTGATGTCTGATGCTTGTGGATGTCTGTTGCCTGATGCTTGTGGATGTCTGATGCCTGATGTTTGATGCCTGATGTCTGATTCTTGTGGATGCCTGATGTCTGATGCTTGTGGATGTCTGATGCCTGATGACTGATGCTTGTGGATGTCTGATGCCTGATGTCACATGACTGATGTCTGATGCCTGATGCTTGTGGATATCTAATGCCTGATGTATGATGCCTGATGCTTGTGGATGACTGATGCCTGATGTCTGATGCTTGTGGATGTCTGTTGCCTGATGCTTGTGGATGTCTGATGCCTGATGTTTGATGCCTGATGTCTGATGCTTGTTGATGCCTGATGTCTGATGCTTGTGGATGTCTGATGCATGATGTCTGATGCTTTATGCTTGTGGATGCCTGATGTCTGATGGCTGATGCTTGTGGATGTCTGATGCCTGATGCCTGATGCTTGTGGATGTCTGATGTCTGATGTTTGTGAATGTCTGATGCCGGATGTCTGATGCATGATGTCTGATGCATGATGTCTGATGCTTGTGGATGTCTGATGCTTGTGTATGTTTGATTCCTGATGTCTGATGCTTGTGGCTGTCTGATGTCTGATGCTTGATGCTTGTTGAAGTAAGATGCCTGATGTCTGATGCCCGATGTTTGATGTCTGATATCTGATGCTTGTGGATGTGTGTTGCCTGATGTCTGATGCATGATGTCTGATGCTTGTGGATGTCTGATGCTTGTGGATGTTTGATTCCTGATGTCTGATGCTCGTGGATGTCTGATGCATGATGTCTGACTCCTGATGTCTGATGCATGATGTCTGATACATGATGCCTGATGCTTGTGGATGTCTGATGCCTGATGTCTGATGCCTGATGTCTGATGCCTGATTTCTGATGTCTGATTCCTGATGTCTGATTCCTGATGTCTGATGCTTGTGGATGTCTGATGCCTGATGTCTGATGCTTGATGCTTGTGGATGTGTGATGCCTGATGCTCGATGTTTGATGTCTGATGCCTGATGCTTGTGGATGTGTGTTGCTTGATGTCTGATGCATGATGTCTGATGCTTCTGGATGTCTGATGCTTGTGGATGTTTGATTCCTGATGTCTGATGCTTGTGGATGTCTGATGCTTGTGGCTGTCTGATGTCTGATGCTTGTGGATGTCTGATGCATGATGTCTGATGCTTGTGGATGTCTGATGCCTGATGCTTGTGGATGCCTGATGTCTGATGCCTGATGTCTGATGCTTATGGATGTCTGATGACTGATGTCTGATGCTTGTGGATGTCTGATGCCTGATGTCTCATGACTGATGTCTGATGCCTGATGCTTGTGGATATCTAATGCCTGATGTATGATGCCTGATGCTTGTGGATGTCTGATGCCTGATGTCTGATGCTTGTGGATGTCTGTTGCCTTATGCTTGTGGATGTCTGATGCCTGATGTTTGATGCCTGATGTCTGATTCTTGTGGATGCCTGATGTCTGATGCTTGTGGATGTCTGATGCCTGATGACTGATGCTTGTGGATGTCTGATGCCTGATGTCACATGACTGATGTCTGATGCCTGATGCTTGTGGATATCTAATGCCTGATGTATGATGCCTGATGCTTGTGGATGACTGATGCCTGATGTCTGATGCTTGTGGATGTCTGTTGCCTGATGCTTGTGGATGTCTGATGCCTGATGTTTGATGCCTGATGTCTGATGCTTGTTGATGCCTGATGTCTGATGCTTGTGGATGTCTGATGCATGATGTCTGATGCTTTATGCTTGTGGATGCCTGATGTCTGATGGCTGATGCTTGTGGATGTCTGATGCCTGATGCCTGATGCTTGTGGATGTCTGATGTCTGATGCCTGATGTTTGTGAATGTCTGATGCCGGATGTTTGATGCATGATGTCTGATGCATGATGTCTGATGCTTGTGGATGTCTGATGCTTGTGTATGTTTGATTCCTGATGTCTGATGCTTGTGGCTGTCTGATGTCTGATGCTTGATGCTTGTTGAAGTAAGATGCCTGATGTCTGATGCCCGATGTTTGATGTCTGATATCTGATGCTTGTGGATGTGTGTTGCCTGATGTCTGATGCATGATGTCTGATGCTTGTGGATGTCTGATGCTTGTGGATGTTTGATTCCTGATGTCTGATGCTCGTGGATGTCTGATGCATGATGTCTGACTCCTGATGTCTGATGCATGATGTCTGATACATGATGCCTGATGCTTGTGGATGTCTGATGCCTGATGTCTGATGCTTGTGGATGTCTGATACATGATGTCTGATGCTTGTGGATGTCTGATGCCTGATGCCTGATGCCTGATGCCTGATGTTTGTGAATGTCTGAGTCCGGATGCCTGATGCCTGATGTCTGATGCCTGATGTCTGATGCTTGTGGATGTCTGATGCCTTATGTCTGATGTCTGATTCCTGATGTCTGATGCTTGTGGATGTCTGATGTCTGATGCTTGATGCTTGTGGATGTCTGATGCCTGATGCTTGTGGATGTGTGTTGCCTGATGTCTGATGCATGATGTCTGATACCTGATGTCTGATGCTTGTGGATGTCTGATGCCTGATGTCTGATGCTTGATGCTTGTGGAAGTCTGATGCCTGATGTCTGATGCCCGATGTTTGATGTCTGTTGCTTGTGGATGTGTGTTGCCTGATGTCTGATGCATGATGTCTGATGCTTGTGGATGTCTGATGCCTGATGTCTGATGCTTGTGGATGTCTGATGCATGATGTCTGACACCTGATGTCTGATGCATGATGTCTGATGCTTGTGGATGTCTGATGCCTGATGGCTGATGCTTGTGGGTGTCTGATGCCTGATATCTGATGCCTGATGTTTGTGAATGTCTGATGCCGGATGTCTGATGCCTGATGTCTGATGCATGATGTCTGATGCCTGATGTCTGATGCCTGATTTCTGATGTCTGATTCCTGATGTCTGATTCCTGATGTCTGATGCTTGTGGATGTCTGATGCCTGATGTCTGATGCTTGATGCTTGTGGATGTGTGATGCCTGATGCTCGATGTTTGATGTCTGATGCCTGATGCTTGTGGATGTGTGTTGCTTGATGTCTGATGCATGATGTCTGATGCTTCTGGATGTCTGATGCGTGTGGATGTTTGATTCCTGATGTCTGATGCTTGTGGATGTCTGATGCTTGTGGCTGTCTGATGTCTGATGCTTGTGGATGTCTGATGCATGATGTCTGATGCTTGTGGATGTCTGATGCCTGATGCTTGTGGATGCCTGATGTCTGATGCCTGATGTCTGATGCTTGTGGATGTCTGATGACTGATGCTTGTGGATGCCTGATGTCTGATGCCTGATGTCTGATGCTTATGGATGTCTGATGACTGATGTCTGATGCTTGTGGATGTCTGATGCCTGATGTCTCATGACTGATGTCTGATGCCTGATGCTTGTGGATATCTAATGCCTGATGTATGATGCCTGATGCTTGTGGATTTCTGATGCCTGATGTCTGATGCTTGTGGATGTCTGTTGCCTTATGCTTGTGGATGTCTGATGCCTGATGTTTGATGCCTGATGTCTGATTCTTGTGGATGCCTGATGTCTGATGCTTGTGGATGTCTGATTCCTGATG
This sequence comes from Triturus cristatus, assembly GCF_964204655.1. NCBI lineage: Eukaryota > Metazoa > Chordata > Amphibia > Caudata > Salamandridae > Triturus > Triturus cristatus. The sequence continues at coordinate 191,647,017 of NC_140579.1, forward strand.
ACTGATGCTTGTGGATGTCTGATGCCTGATGTCACATGACTGATGTCTGATGCCTGATGCTTGTGGATATCTAATGCCTGATGTATGATGCCTGATGCTTGTGGATGACTGATGTCTGATGTCTGATGCTTGTGGATGTCTGATGCCTGATGTTTGATGCCTGATGTCTGATGCTTGTGGATGCCTGATGTCTGATGCTGGTGGATGTCTGATGCCTGATGTCGGATGCCTGATGCTTGTGGATGCCTGATGCCTGATGCTTGTGGATGCCTGATGTCTGATGCCTGACGCTTGTGGATGTCTGATGCCTGATGCTTTTGGATGTTTGATGCCTGATGTCTGATATCTGATGCCTGATGTTTGATGTCTGATGCCTGATGCTTGTGGATGTATCTTGCCTGATGTCTGATGCATGATGTCTGATGCTTGTGGATGTTTGATGCCTGATGTCTGATGCTTGTGGATGTCTGATGCATGATGTCTGATGCATGATGTCTGATGCCTGATGTCTTATGCCTGATGGCTGATGCCTGAAGTCTGATGGCTGATGCCTGATGTCTTATGCCTGATGTCTGATTCCTGATGTCTGATGCTTGATGCTTGTGGATGTCTGATGCCTGATGTCTGATGCCCGATGTTTGATGTCTGATGCCTGATGCTTGTGGATGTGTGTTGCCTGATGTCTGATGCATGATGTCTGACACCTGATGTCTGATGCATGATGTCTGATGTCTGATGCTTGTGGATGTCTGATGCCTGATGTCTGATGCCTGATGCGTGTGGATGTCTGATGCTTGTGGATGCCTGATGTCTGATGCCTGATGCTTGTGGATGTCTGATGCCTGATGCTTGTGGATGTCTGATGCCTGATGTCTGATATCTGATGCCTGATGTTTGATGTCTGATGCCTGATGCTTGTGGATGTATGTTGCCTGATGTCTGATGCCTGATGTCTGATGCTTGTGGATGTTTGATTCCTGATGTCTGATGCTTGTGGATGTCTGATAACTGATGTCTGATGCTTGTGGATGTCTGATGCATGATGTCTGACACCTGATGTCTGATGCATGATGTCTGATGCTTGTGGATGTCTGATGCCTGATGGCTGATGCTTGTGGGTGTCTGATGCCTGATATCTGATGCCTGATGTTTGTGAATGTGTGATGCCGGATGTCTGATGCCTGATGTCTGATGCATGATGTCTGATGCCTGATGTCTGATGCCTGATTTCTGATGTCTGATTCCTGATGTCTGATTCCTGATGTCTGATGCTTGTGGATGTCTGATGCCTGATGTCTGATGCTTGTGGATGTCTGATGCTTGTGGCTGTCTGATGTCTGATGCTTGTGGATGTCTGATGACTGATGTCTGATGCTTGTGGATGTCTGATGCCTGATGCTTGTGGATGCCTGATGTCTGATGCCTGATGTCTGATGCTTGTGGATGTCTGATGACTGATGTCTGATGCTTGTGGATGTCTGATGCCTGATGTCTCATGACTGATGTCTGATGCCTGATGCATGTGGATATCTAATGCCTGATGTATGATGCCTGATGCTTGTGGATGTCTGATGCCTGATGTCTGATGCTTGTGGATGTCTGTTGCCTGATGCTTGTGGATGTCTGATGCCTGATGTTTGATGCCTGATGTCTGATTCTTGTGGATGCCTGATGTCTGATGCTTGTGGATGTCTGATGCCTGATGGCTGATGCTTGTGGGTGTCTGATGCCTGATATCTGATGCCTGATGTTTGTGAATGTCTGATGCCGGATGTCTGATGCCTGATGTCTGATGCATGATGTCTGATGCCTGATGTCTGATGCCTGATTTCTGATGTCTGATTCCTGATGTCTGATTCCTGATGTCTGATGCTTGTGGATGTCTGATGCCTGATGTCTGATGCTTGATGCTTGTGGATGTGTGATGCCTGATGCTCGATGTTTGATGTCTGATGCCTGATGCTTGTGGATGTGTGTTGCTTGATGTCTGATGCATGATGTCTGATGCTTCTGGATGTCTGATGCGTGTGGATGTTTGATTCCTGATGTCTGATGCTTGTGGATGTCTGATGCTTGTGGCTGTCTTATGTCTGATGCTTGTGGATGTCTGATGCATGATGTCTGATGCTTGTGGATGTCTGATGCCTGATGCTTGTGGATGCCTGATGTCTGATGCCTGATGTCTGATGTCTGATGCTTGTGGATGTCTGATGACTGATGCTTGTGGATGCCTGATGTCTGATGCCTGATGTCTGATGCTTATGGATGTCTGATGACTGATGTCTGATGCTTGTGGATGTCTGATGCCTGATGTCTCATGACTGATGTCTGATGCCTGATGCTTGTGGATATCTAATGCCTGATGTATGATGCCTGATGCTTGTGGATTTCTGATGCCTGATGTCTGATGCTTGTGGATGTCTGTTGCCTTATGCTTGTGGATGTCTGATGCCTGATGTTTGATGCCTGATGTCTGATTCTTGTGGATGCCTGATGTCTGATGCTTGTGGATGTCTGATTCCTGATGACTGATGCTTGTGGATGTCTGATGCCTGATGTCACATGACTGATGTCTGATGCCTGATGCTTGTGGATATCTAATGCCTGATGTATGATGCCTGATGCTTGTGGATGACTGATGCCTGATGTCTGATGCTTGTGGATGTCTGATGCCTGATGTTTGATGCCTGATGTCTGATGCTTGTGGATGCCTGATGTCTGATGCTGGTGGATGTCTGATGCCTGATGTCGGATGCCTGATGCTTGTGGATGCCTGATGCCTGATGCTTGTGGATGCCTGATATCTGATGCCTGACGCTTGTGGATGTCTGATGCCTGATGCTTTGGGATGTCTGATGCCTGATGTCTGATATCTGATGCCTGATGTTTGATGTCTGATGCCTGATGCTTGTGGATGTATCTTGCCTGATGTCTGATGCATGATGTCTGATGCTTGTGGATGTTTGATGCCTGATGTCTGATGCTTGTGGATGTCTGATGCATGATGTCTGATGCATGATGTCTGATGCCTGATGTCTTATGCCTGATGGCTGATGCCTGAAGTCTGATGGCTGATGCCTGATGTCTTATGCCTGATGTCTGATTCCTGATGTCTGATGCTTGATGCTTGTGGATGTCTGATGCCTGATGTCTGATGCCCGATGTTTGATGTCTGATGCCTGATGCTTGTGGATGTGTGTTGCCTGATGTCTGATGCATGATGTCTGACACCTGATGTCTGATGCATGATGTCTGATGTCTGATGCTTGTGGATGTCTGATGCCTGATGTCTGATGCCTGATGCGTGTGGATGTCTGATGCTTGTGGATGCCTGATGTCTGATGCCTGATGCTTGTGGATGTCTGATGCCTGATGCTTGTGGATGTCTGATGCCTGATGTCTGATATCTGATGCCTGATGTTTGATGTCTGATGCCTGATGCTTGTGGATGTATGTTGCCTGATGTCTGATGCCTGATGTCTGATGCTTGTGGATGTTTGATTCCTGATGTCTGATGCTTGTGGATGTCTGATAACTGATGTCTGATGCTTGTGGATGTCTGATGCATGATGTCTGACACCTGATGTCTGATGCATGATGTCTGATGCTTGTGGATGTCTGATGCCTGATGGCTGATGCTTGTGGGTGTCTGATGCCTGATATCTGATGCCTGATGTTTGTGAATGTGTGATGCCGGATGTCTGATGCCTGATGTCTGATGCATGATGTCTGATGCCTGATGTCTGATGCCTGATTTCTGATGTCTGATTCCTGATGTCTGATTCCTGATGTCTGATGCTTGTGGATGTCTGATGCCTGATGTCTGATGCTTGTGGATGTCTGATGCTTGTGGCTGTCTGATGTCTGATGCTTGTGGATGTCTGATGCATGATGTCTGATGCTTGTGGATGTCTGATGCCTGATGCTTGTGGATGCCTGATGTCTGATGCCTGATGTCTGATGCTTGTGGATGTCTGATGACTGATGTCTGATGCTTGTGGATGTCTGATGCCTGATGTCTCATGACTGATGTCTGATGCCTGATGCATGTGGATATCTAATGCCTGATGTATGATGCCTGATGCTTGTGGATGTCTGATGCCTGATGTCTGATGCTTGTGGATGTCTGTTGCCTGATGCTTGTGGATGTCTGATGCCTGATGTTTGATGCCTGATGTCTGATTCTTGTGGATGCCTGATGTCTGATGCTTGTGGATGTCTGATGCCTGATGACTGATGCTTGTGGATGTCTGATGCCTGATGTCACATGACTGATGTCTGATGCCTGATGCTTGTGGATATCTAATGCCTGATGTACGATGCCTGATGCTTGTGGATGACTGATGCCTGATGTCTGATGCTTGTGGATGTCTGTTGCCTGATGCTTGTGGATGTCTGATGCCTGATGTTGGATGCCTGATGTCTGATGCTTATTGATGCCTGATGTCTGATACTTGTGGATGTCTGATGCATGATGTCTGATGCTTGATGCTTGTGGATGCCTGATGTCTGATGGCTGATGCTTGTGGATGTCTGATGCCTGATGACTGATGTCTGATGCTTGTGGATGTCTGATGCCTGATGTCTCATGACTGATGTCTGATGCCTGATGCTTGTGGATATCTAATGCCTGATGTATGATGCCTAATGCTTGTGGATGTCTGATGCCTGATGTCTGATGCTTGTGGATGGATGTCTGTTGCCTGATGCTTGTGGATGTCTGATGCCTGATGTTTGATGCCTGATGTCTGATTCTTGTGGATGCCTGATGTCTGATGCTTGTGGATGTCTGATGCCTGATGACTGATGCTTGTGGATGTCTGATGCCTGATGTCACATGACTGATGTCTGATGCCTGATGCTTGTGGATATCTAATGCCTGATGTATGATGCCTGATGCTTGTGGATGTCTGATGCCTGATGTCTGATGCTTGTGGATGTCTGTTGCCTGATGCCTGATGTTTGATGCCTGATGTCTGATGCTTGTTGATGCCTGATGTCTGATGCTTGTGGATGTCTGATGTCTGATGCCTGATGCGTGTGGATGTCTGATGCTTGTGGATGCCTGATGTCTGATGCCTGATGCTTGTGGATGTCTGATGCCTGATGCTTGTGGATGTCTGATGCCTGATGTCTGATATCTGATGCCTGCTTGATGTATGATGCCTGATGCTTGTGGATGTATGTTGCCTGATGTCTGATGCCTGATGTCTGATGCTTGTGGATGTCTGATGCCTGATGTCTGATGCTTGTGGATGTCTGATGCATGATGTCTGATGCATGATGTCTTATGCCTGATGGCTGATGCCTGATGTCTGATGCCTGATGTCTTATGCCTGATGTCTGATTCCTGATGTCTGATGCTTGATGCTTGTGGATGTCTGATGCCTGATGTCTGATGCACGATGTTTGATGTCTGATGCCTGATGATTGTGGATGTTTGTTGCCTGATGTCTGATGCATGATGTCTGACACCTGATGTCTGATGTCTGATGCTTGTGGATGTCTGATGCTTGTGGCTGTCTGATGCCTGATGTCTGATGCTTGTGGATGTCTGATGCATGATGTCTGATGCATGATGTCTGATGCATGATGGCTGATGCCTGATGGCTGATGTCCGATGCCTGATGTCTTATGCCTGATGTCTGATTCCTGATGTCTGTTGCTTGATGCTTGTGGATGTCTGAGGCCTGATGCCCGATGTTTGATGTCTTATACCTGATGCTTGTGGATGTGTGGTAAATAATTTAATTACCGGGACTTAATTTGATACAGAAGCATAATAAAAATAGCTCAGTAAATAAGAGGCAGAATCCGTGGTATTAGAGGTTCGGAATGGGCTTTATTCCAATGGATGATTCGAATCGGTTGCTCCAAGTTCCATCACCACGAAGGTTCAGGAAGTGAAGTACATACATTATTGATAATTAATCACTTTTATACAATTGGCATTACAGTGAAGCACATGCAAGAGGCGTAACAATTGATAGCAAAGATAACATTTTACATGCGTAGCTGAAGGAGGCGTAATTGGGAGTAACAAGAAAACGTCCTTGGTTGTGATGTCACATATGGGTGGATCTATGAAATAATTTCGCAATGTCAGCAGAAATACTTGGCAGAGATGCGCGCGCAGCAGCATGACGTATGATTGACGTGCGACTAGGGGGTGAAGGGGACTTGACATTTAGCTCTACATGTGGCGACAGAAGTCTGGAGGGTCAAGTCAACCTAATCCCCAAATCATATCTAACATCCTATGTTTAAAGAACCATGTTATCCAAAAGAGAGGTCTCTTAGAGTAGAATCTTATTCTATACTGACTATACTGACTGTTAGTGCGTGTACAAGCGTCTAAGTGTCTACACTAGATGCGAGGGCAGAAATCTTCCATAATAATAAGGCTATGAATTACTTGCATAAAGACGGAGATGCCGGGCCCTTGCTCGGTAGCTGGAAGAATGTTTACTGAAACTACTAGACAGGAATGCATTGGGCAGGGAGTGGAGCAGATAATTTCGAAGGTGAAATACAGTTTCTTGGCAGGCAACAGGCTGATGTCAGGCTTCGTGAGCCGCGCAGGGAATGAGACAAAGTTCATGGTCACAGATGCAGGCTCAGACTGGAGCTTCAGAGGCAGAAAGCAAGAAAAGCTTGATGACAGAATCAGGGCCTACTTGCCTGGACTGTAAAATGGCATAAGTGAACTGTATAAAGCCGGTGGCCTTTCATACTTAGGAATGGAATATCCGGCTCATTCGTGGTTGATCTGAAAGAGGACATGTTGACGGTGGACGCACATGTGTTTGCGTCTTCATAACTGGAACTGGAGGGAGCATACATGTACTTGTGATTCATACATGAAACCGTTGGGGTCCAAGATAGGGGACATAACTGATCAGAAAAATCCATATTTCCACATTCCCTCCTTGTCCCCTACTTGCCCGTCAAGAGATATCAATCTTCATCAATCCATTGATCTGTTCATATAGCATCATTTGTTCTTCTTTTTTCTTCTGGGACGAATGAAATCTTGGTGATGGGACACATGATGTGGCACACAGACCACAAATCGCTGGTCCACATTGTAGGCATAGACAGCAACTGAATAGTATGAGGAAGCCAATACCTAGGAAGGATAGGACCTTCCATCCAAAGGTAGATAATACATTCCAAAACCAACCGGACCAAGTCCAGGTGCCTGGATTCTGGTGTATCTGGCTTACAATCTTATGAAGGCGAGTTATGGCTTTATATACAGATGGCGAATTTTCTGGTATGAAAATGCAACAACTTGATCCGATGACCCTACAAGCTCCGCCCCTATCGGCCAGGATGACGTCAAGGACAAGACGATTTTGAAGCACAACAATCCGCATAGCAGACTGTTCTTCTGTTAAATTGCCTAAGGCGGAAATAGTTTCGTTCACTACTGCTTCAAGGGTTCTAGTTAATCTACGTATCAGCTTACTATTGGTAACGGTACCTATATAGGGAAAGAGACCTTTATTGAAATCTGTGTATTTTTCCCATGCTGTTTCAGTGTAATCGACAATTGGGAGATCTCTCCTTTCTCTATTGTGTACTAAATGAGTATTTCTGTGATAATCAGGAGGAGCTAGGAAAACAGGTGGCAAAAGAAATCCAATGTAACAGGTACCATCCCAATCTAGAGGTAGGCGTACATATGCCGTCTGACCACATATGAAATAGGAATGGCGGGAAGCTCTAAATGTCGACCTGCCTTGATCACTGAATTTTATTACAGTGGTGCATCTACTATGGCCCATATGTATGGAACCATTCTTTCTTACACATAATTCACCCTTTACTGGAAATATTGACATAGCGGGCAAAATTGGAGTAGCTTCGGATTCGACATTTAGGATCATAAGATTAAGCGTAAAATTACCTAATCCATATACTTCATTTTCTAGATCAGTTCCTGTTCTCTTGGGAAGTCCCTCCTTGTTAGGGTGGCAGACTTTAAGTAAAACTAAGTTCAGATTTCCCCATAGCCAGTTGTCTTGATAAACTGCAGAATTTGAATCTAAGGAATTAATTAAACTAAACCATGCTCCACAGGAGCCGTTGTGTGTGAACGGGTATGGAAAAAGAGGTAGAATTCCTTTATAGTTCTGATAGGGAGGGAGTCGGCCACATATCCAACAATTTGTAGCATTGCTAACCTGATGGGAATGATGTAACATACTAATAAAAGTGTTATTGCGCAGCGCAAATCTGTATGACAATTCATGCGGAGGTAATTCACTAAAAGAATGTTCAGCAGTAATATTATAAACATGTCTAGAAATAGGATAATATATGTGCAACAATATACTTGCAATAATTATTAAAAGACTTAAGAAAAACAAAATTAATAACGTCACTGTGCAATGACTACGCAGTGATTTACAGTATGCATGTCGTTTCAACATTTTTCGGGTTTTTTCTCTATTCAGATCTAAGGGATACATGTCAGGGACAAATTCAACCGCTTCACCTTGGAGAGGACTTAAACAATCAAATTTCCCGACCGGTTAGATCTGAGTTTTAGTTTATATTGTTCGTGACTACTGGTTTCAACAAAAGGAAGTTTTGAGTCAATGGGTGAAGACACACGGGGTGTGGTGTTTACGTCCGATGGTAGTCCATGAAATTTCTTGATATGACTTGAATGTATCCAGCCTTTTCTGCCCTCGATCTTCACGGCTGTCCTTGTGGTGAGCAAGACCAATTGCGGTGACTTCCACCTAGGATCCAGCTGAGTCTTTCGATCAAAGTTCCTCACGAGGACCAGATCCCCCGGAACTATGTCATGGGGTTTCACCTCAGTGTTGTCAGGAAAAGCTGCAGCTACCTGTGAACGACAAGATTGTAGTGCAGACATCAAAGAAGCCAGGTAATCTGTCAGCATATTACAGTCAACATCAGTTATTTTGCGTGGTATAGGCGTCCCCCACATATTTGGTGGTCTGCCAAAGATCACCTCATACGGGGATAGCCCTGTTCGAGAGTGTGCTACCATTCTCATGTAAAAGAGTGCAACTGGTAAGGCTACTACCCAGTCGACACCTTTCTCTCTGCATATTTTGGACAATCTGATTTTCAGGATCTGATTATGTCTTTCTACGAGACCTGCTGCCTCGGGGTGTCGGACACAGTGGAATTTCCACTGATAGCCTAACAAAAGTGAAACGTGTTTCATTAGTTCGGATGAGAACGGCTGGCCGTTATCTGAGTAGACAGCACGTGGTAAACCGTATCGTGGGAAGAATTCTCGAACTAACTGTTTGGCAGTAGTCGGGGCAGTGTAATCTGAAACCGGGTATGCCTCTGTCCAACGGGAAAGAGCACAGACAACTACGAGAACATATTTGAATCCTCGACATCGTTCCATCTGGATATAATCCATCTGGAGGACTTCAAAAGGGTGATCAGGAGACTGAAATCCACCCTGCTCTACGGGAACGCTTTTTCCTGGGTTGAACTGACAACAGATCATACAGGTACGAACCTTTTGTTTAGCTGCTGCTCGTAAATGTTTATTGAACCAAATGTGTTGGATGCTGTCTAGCATAGCTTTTTCTCCTAGATGTGCTGGACTATGTATAGTGTTAATAATAACTTGGACCATTGAATCAGGAAGGAACCACACAGATTTTTCCTTCGTCATCCATCCTTGGTCCGTTTGAATCCCTCCTAATTCAGTCCATTTCTTTATTTCGTCTGGAGTAGCATGTGTCTGTATGTCAATTACGTCAAGAGCGGGATCTTTAATCGTCATACAATGTGTTGGCGTCGGGACTATTGTCTTTGTCATGTCGGATGTTTGAGTTTGAGCAGTCTGTTTAGCTGTTCTGTCAGCTAGATCATTGCCTTGAGAAATGATATCAGTAACTTTCGTATGAGCTTTACATTTCATAATTGATATTGCAGTGGGTAGATGTATTGCATCTAATAAAGCATGAATGAGGGGTCCGTGCTGAATGTGGGCACCGTGAGAAGTTAAATAACCTCTCTCTCGCCACAGCACGCCGAAGTCATGTACAACTCCGAATGCATAACGTGAATCAGTGTATATGTTGACTTTTTTATTTGTGGCTTGAATACAGGCTTGTGTCAGAGCGACGAGCTCTGCTGCTTGAGCGGACAAGGTATTTATGCAATTTGTTTCAATGATTTCAGTGTCTGTTGTGACTGCGTAAGCGGCCACTAACTCTCCTGTACCTGTTCTCATACATGAACCATCTACATACAATGTCAGGTCTGGATCTGACAATGGGACATCTGTCAAGTCTTGTCTGGGTTTCGTCGTTATTGTAATAACTTCAATACAATCATGAGCTAGCGGATCTATTCCATTTACAGGTAAAAGTGTGGCAGGATTCAATGTGTTACAACGTCTGATTTCTATATGTGGCTGGAACAATGTTAATTCGTAACCTGTAAGTCGCGCTATAGTCAAGTGTTGTGTTTGCGTTCGATTCACGAGAACCTCTACTGCATGTGGTACTTGAACTGTCAATGGATGTCCTAACACTATGGCATCGCTTTGTCTGATTGCTAAAGCTGTTGCTGCCACTGATTTCAGGCACGCAGGCAGAGCCTGAGCTACGGGATCTAATGCACTAGAAAAATAAGCACATGGTTTGTGGGATCCTGCCTGTTCCTGTGTGAGTACTGACAAGGCAGTACCTTCGCGTTCTGTAACAAAAAGTATAAACTGTTTTTTGTAACATGGTGTTGCTAAAACCGGTGCTTGACATAAAGCTTTCTTTAAGCTTTCAAAAGCTTGTGTATGTTCCTGAGTCCAAGGGAGAACAGTCGATGTGGCTGCCTCCTGTGTTGTCAACTGAATGAGTGGTTTTGCTAGAAATGCATACTGAGGGATCCACTGCCTACAATATGAAGTGAGGCCTATGAAAGCCCGCACCTCCTTTTGTGTCTTGGGTATAGGCATGTTAGCTATTAACTGAATGCGGTCGGGTGTAAGCTGCCTTCCCTCCTTGGACAGCGAGTGTCCAAGATAAACAACTCGCTGTAACAGAATTGCAGCTTAGAAGGGGACACCTTGTGCCCCTTTTCGGCTAGAAATTGTAAAACTGTCAGTGATGCTTTCTCACATTCAGGTTCGCTTCTAGCGGTGATCAGTAGATCATCGACATATTGAAGCAGGGCAGTGTTTACTGGCATGTGGATACTGTCGAGTTCTCGTTTCAGTGCTTGGCTATAGATGCTGGGGCTTTCTGTAAATCCTTGAGGTGCGCGTGAGAATTTAAAGCTACGTCCATTTAAACTAAATCCGAACAAGTATTGGCTTTCCGGATCTATAGGGACGCTGAAAAAGGCATTCTTGAGATCAATTACAGTAAAGAATGTTGCTTCAGAATCAATAGCTGTCAGTAATGACGAGATATCTGGGACCACAGGGAATTGTGGCACAATGCACTTGTTTAATTCGCGCAGATCAATAACCAATCGATATACTGGCGGGGCCTTTGGATCTGTTCGTTTAAGAATCGGATTTATCGGTGAATTACATACATTGGAGTCTGTTTCCACAACCACTCCTTGGGCAATGAGCTCGTCAATGATTTGTAGTAAAGCCACTACAGCATCTGGTGGTAACTTGTATTGTCGCATTCGTGGTAGTACCACTCCTGCCTTTAGTGTAACTCGATATGGTGTAATATTCATGCAACCAACATCAGTAGGGCCTTGTGCCCATAGATGTGTAGGTAAAGTCTGCAGTCGGGGATCCATGTCTCTAGACACATAGTGACCTTTGAAATCACGTAAAAACAATCTTACTCCTTCCGGAGAACAACATATTATAGCTCCTAGAGCTTTCAGTGTTTTTATACCTAACAAGTTTTCTGGACATGATTTAGTAAGCAATAAATCTGTAGTTCTGGTCAAGGGTCCTATCGTAAGTGGAAGAGGCTGTGATACTTCATTAACAATAGGTTTTCCTGAAAAACCAAGGGAAATATTCTGTGAGCCTAAGAGGGGTGCCCCTGGAACTTCACTACGTTTTATGGTTGTTCGACTTGCCCCGGTATCGAGTAAAAATTTTCTATCTTGGCCTAATAATTCACTATGTACATAAGGTCCTTCTTGGTCTACAGGGACCTCGATAAGGGGTAAGTCAACTTCCCTCTCTAGGCTGGTTCATGCGTATCGCTGATAATCAGGGTAGTCGTACTGTGCGGTCTGGTACAGCTGTCGTGTCGTGGTTTGTGTGGCAGCAACAGGCAGCGCTGGTGCAGCTGGCACAAACTGTATAGACTGTTGTGGAGCTGGCATGGACTGTGCATGCTGCGGGGCTCCTTGTTCATTCTGATCCTGTCTAAGTGGCCGTGGTCTTTCTTTTGTAATACCTGTGGCGATATTACGCTTCAGGACTGGACAATCGTGTATATAATGACCTTGTTGTTTACAGTAGTTGCATGTCCCTTTTATAGGTCCTGCTGAATCGCCGGAATGTGTCGTACCCTTTTTATGTCCTTCAGCTGGAACTGTCTGGGAGACTAGCATTTTCATTTTCGTGTCTTTCATGCGTCTTTGTTCATGATCTTGTTCCTCTCTAATTCTATTGTGATGATACTGTAACATTTGTAACATTTGTGATGGGGTGTTACCTTGCCAGGTACTCTCGAATTTCAATACTCTATTCTTCACTTGGGGCAAGGAATTTTCAACTAATTTTGTCACAAACAGATGTGGGTATGATTCGCTACTTGCTTTTATGCCACTATTTATACCAAAACATTTTTCGAATCGGGCATAGAAATCACTAGTATCTTCATCTTGCTTTTGTTTACAGGCTGAGATTGCACCCCAGTCTTCCTTTTTCGTAGTTAATAAACGTGGCAGTACCTGTACTAGTAAACCTGGTAGTGCTTTAGTTTTGTCCCCAAGCCCCGAACCTGGACCTCGGGCCTTTTCTTCATTTTCTAATGCTGTCCAGTCTATCTTTTGGTCTCCCACCTCCCACTCTTTTTCCTTGAGTTTTTCATAAATGCCAGTAGGCATTAATACCTTTAATATTGTCATAATGTCGGGATAGGTGTACTCTCCCATGAGTAACATGTCTTTAATTTCTCGGTGGAAACCCGCTGGGTCTTTGTCATGACTGGGTACCACTTTCTTCATTTCTAACAATTCTATTTTCGATATGGGCGTATATACAAATACACGTTTAAACTCATTGTCCTCGCCCTTTATTGGGTGTACTTCTCGTAAGGGATTCTGTCTGTCCATGTAATACATCGGTCTTTCCTTGATGGGCAGTGAGACATGTTCTGGACATACGAAAAGAATGTACTGCTTTCTTGATTCTAGTATTTCTTTAATTAGCTTAGTACCTGAACCTCTCCATCTATTCGTGAGTAATTCAGTCAATATATCAGGTAAGGGACCAGGATCTGAATGTTGGCTTTTATATAGTATAAGAAGTTGTTGAATCATATAAATCCCAGCTAAACGCTGTTCATCTGGGGTGAGATTCAAAAATGTGTGTGCTACTGTATCATCATCATACTTTCCGGGACTGTCAACCCAATGAACGGCTGACCTGGCTAATTCTTGTTCATCCATAGAATCGAGAAAATGATAACCCCTTCGTTCTCGCAGTAATTTGTCAGCGGCTTGGAACGAATGCTCGGGGGACCTTATATTTATTATAGGTGTTTGGAAATTCCTGTTATTTTCTAGACATATCGGACGTATCGGGTCAGTAAAACATCTAGTACTATTACAAGATCTTCCTCTACCTACATAGGCTATGGTTTCTGACTGTCCTGTGGACAGTCCTGATCCTTCCTCCTCGCTTTGTTCGAACTGGTCTACCGCTAATCTCTCTTCGTGTAGGCGTTCTATTTCTTTACGGATCTTTCGGCACATGGCTATTATACAGTTTTGCTTATCATGTCTCCCTTCTGATATATTCTGGCTCCATCTGGTAAGAGTTTGCATTGCTTCCGGGTCTACCCCCGGTCGGTCTTGATTTCTGATCACACAATTAATAAGGAAACGTAACAGTTCCCCTTGTATCTCCACTTTCTGGTATTCCATAGCTCTGTTAATACATTCAGAATCTCGCCCTGTTTGGACAAAATGGTATATATTATCTAGATGCATAGTCATTCCTGGTAACTTCCCTAAATACACCGCGGCTCGTCTGATACGTAATGATGCCATGATCATTTCGTCCTCTTTGCCGGGCACAGGGTCATATCTACAATCTATAAGAAGTTCCTTAAGCGTGCGTGCATTTATGAGTTTGGGGGTACGTGGATGTGCTGACTCTTGAAAAGTAAGTTTATTTATTCTGGGTGGCGTAGAAAAAATGTTGGTAGCCCCTCCCGTAGCCCCGTCTGGGGTATCGGGCGTGAAAGGATTCGTTGAACGCGATACAGCAACTATAGGTGTGGACACAGCTATAGAAGTAGCTGTAGGAACAGATGAGGAAACAGATGTGCTTGCCGGAACTTGTGTCAGGATTTGTAGTGGTAGAGATACAGATACAGGATCTTGGCGTTGAACCTCCCCGGCCGACGGTCTATGTGGGGCGGGGTTAGCGTACTCGGGAGCTGCGTCATCTAAATATGAGGAAAGAAAAACATCTTCTGCGGTTCTAGGATGCCCCTTAGGATGAACTTTTATTGGAAATAATGGGGGTGGCAAGTCTTTTGGTATCCCCGGAGTAGCCTTAGGTAATCCCTCGGCCAGAAGGGGATACATACCTTTCATAAGGGCATTTCTTTGTCTGTCTATTTGTTCTGATTTCACTCGTGTACCTTCTTCAATTAATAGATTTTCTCGGACTTCATTTGAATTCTCTTTACTCTTCTCTTCCTGTCTACGTGCTTTTTCTGTACGTCTATACGATTCTTTACGCCATAATTCGATGGCGTCTTTCTGTGATTGTCTAGCTTTCTTTTTCCATAATTCTTCCTCTACTTTCACGATGCACTCTGCATCCCAGGTCCCAGCCGCGGGCCACCTCTGACTTTCTGGTAATTCCTTAGTGTAGTCTACCCATAAATCAAGAAATAATATAGCGTCTAAGCCGTGTTTATGATACATGAAGTACCCTGGAGTGTCCCTAGGAGGAATAGGAACAGCTTCTTCGAGTACCCCTTTTCTAGTTGTGATCTGTCTTAATTTCGAAAAGAGCGGCATATTGAGAACTGATCTGATACTTGATCTTGAACAAACTTAATACAATAAACACGATAATGAACAGTCATTCATACCACAATATGCAGAACGTATTAACACATTTAACATTTAACATTTAAATGAGCAAACAATGATGATAACGATCTAAGGAAACTTAATCACTAAACATAATACTCGGCATTAACTGAATTATTCTGAATTTATATACTTGATATACTAGATATACTGCTAAACAGTACAGATACACTGCTAAAACAGTGCAGACCGGATTTGTGTACCCAAACCCGTCTGGACCGGCACAACTTATGTGCACGCCAGAACGCCTCCCCAGTAATGGTACTCACCGGGTAGCTCGGAACGGAAGGCCTCGGAACGGAACTGAACTGAACTGGACCGGACTGGACTCGACTCGACAACTTCGGACACTTCTGAGCTTCGGAAACCTGGTGGGCCTCTGTATACCTCGGATCTTGCTCTCTCAGCTAGGCTCTGGTCGGGATACTTCGCACTTCTCACCGCCTCGTCTGGGTGTTGATCGCAGCCTCAGTCGCCCCCGCTTGACCGGAGGGAGATACAGGAAATCCTGCTGGTACGCGTTGTTGTCCGTCCAGCTGTGGCAGGAGACCGGGCCTGCAACGCACCGCCGGCGCGTGAGATGAGAAAGTGTCCCTATTCGGGCGCCATTCATGTGGTAAATAATTTAATTACCGGGACTTAATTTGATACAGAAGCATAATAAAAATAGCTCAGTAAATAAGAGGCAGAATCCGTGGTATTAGAGGTTCGGAATGGGCTTTATTCCAATGGATGATTCGAATCGGTTGCTCCAAGTTCCATCACCACGAAGGTTCAGGAAGTGAAGTACATACATTATTGATAATTAATCACTTTTATACAATTGGCATTACAGTGAAGCACATGCAAGAGGCGTAACAATTGATAGCAAAGATAACATTTTACATGCGTAGCTGAAGGAGGCGTAATTGGGAGTAACAAGAAAACGTCCTTGGTTGTGATGTCACATATGGGTGGATCTATGAAATAATTTCGCAATGTCAGCAGAAATACTTGGCAGAGATGCGCGCGCAGCAGCATGACGTATGATTGACGTGCGACTAGGGGGTGAAGGGGACTTGACATTTAGCTCTACATGTGGCGACAGAAGTCTGGAGGGTCAAGTCAACCTAATCCCCAAATCATATCTAACATCCTATGTTTAAAGAACCATGTTATCCAAAAGAGAGGTCTCTTAGAGTAGAATCTTATTCTATACTGACTATACTGACTGTTAGTGCGTGTACAAGCGTCTAAGTGTCTACACTAGATGCGAGGGCAGAAATCTTCCATAATAATAAGGCTATGAATTACTTGCATAAAGACGGAGAAGCCGGGCCTTTGCTCGGTAGCTGGAAGAATGTTTACTGAAACTACTAGACAGGAATGCATTGGGCAGGGAGTGGAGCAGATAATTTCGAAGGTGAAATACAGTTTCTTGGCAGGCAACAGGCTGATGTCAGGCTTCGTGAGCCGCGCAGGGAATGAGACAAAGTTCATGGTCACAGATGCAGGCTCAGACTGGAGCTTCAGAGGCAGAAAGCAAGAAAAGCTTGATGACAGAATCAGGGCCTACTTGCCTGGACTGTAAAATGGCATAAGTGAACTGTATAAAGCCGGTGGCCTTTCATACTTAGGAATGGAATATCCGGCTCATTCATGGTTGATCTGAAAGAGGACATGTTGACGGTGGACGCACATGTGTTTGCGTCTTCATAACTGGAACTGGAGGGAGCATACATGTACTTGTGATTCATACATGAAACCGTTGGGGTCCAAGATAGGGGACATAACTGATCAGAAAAATCCATATTTCCACAGATGTGTGTTGCCTGATGTCTGATGCATGATGTCTGACACCTGATGTCTGATGTCTGATATCTGATGTCTGATGCCTGATGTTTGTGAATGTCTGATGCCGGATGTCTGATGCATGATGTCTGATGCCTGATGCCTGATGTCTGATGCTTGTGGATGTCTGATGCCTGATGTCTGATGCCTGATGTCTGATGCTTGATGCTTGTGGATGTCTGATGCCTGATGTTTGTGGATGTGTGTTGCCTGATGTCTGATGCATGATGTCTGATGCCTGATGTCTGATGCCTGATTCCTGATGTCTGATTCCTGATGTCTGATTCCTGATGTCTGATGCTTGTGGATGCCTGATGCCTGATGTCTGATGCTTGATGCTTGTGGATGTGTGATGCCTGATGCTCGATGTTTGATGTCTGATGCCTGATGCTTGTGGATGTGTGTTGCTTGATGTCTGATGCATGATGTCTGATGCTTCTGGATGTCTGATGCGTGTGGATGTTTGATTCCTGATGTCTGATGCTTGTGGATGTCTGATGCTTGTGGCTGTCTGATGTCTGATGCTTGTGGATGTCTGATGCATGATGTCTGATGCTTGTGGATGTCTGATGCCTGATGCTTGTGGATGCCTGATGTCTGATGCCTGATGTCTGATGTCTGATGCTTGTGGATGTCTGATGCCTGATGTCTCATGACTGATGTCTGATGCCTGATGCTTGTGGATATCTAATGCCTGATGTATGATGCCTGATGCTTGTGGATTTCTGATGCCTGATGTCTGATGCTTGTGGATGTCTGTTGCCTGATGCTTGTGGATGTCTGATGCCTGATGTTTGATGCCTGATGTCTGATTCTTGTGGATGCCTGATGTCTGATGCTTGTGGATGTCTGATGCCTGATGACTGATGCTTGTGGATGTCTGATGCCTGATGTCACATGACTGATGTCTGATGCCTGATGCTTGTGGATATCTAATGCCTGATGTATGATGCCTGATGCTTGTGGATGACTGATGCCTGATGTCTGATGCTTGTGGATGTCTGTTGCCTGATGCTTGTGGATGTCTGATGCCTGATGTTTGATGCCTGATGTCTGATGCTTGTTGATGCCTGATGTCTGATGCTTGTGGATGTCTGATGCATGATGTCTGATGCTTGATGCTTGTGGATGCCTGATGTCTGATGGCTGATGCTTGTGGATGTCTGATGCCTGATGACTGATGTCTGATGCTTGTGGATGTCTGATGCCTGATGTCTCATGACTGATGTCTGATGCCTGATGCTTGTGGATATCTAATGCCTGATGTATGATGCCTAATGCTTGTGGATGTCTGATGCCTGATGTCTGATGCTTGTGGATGGATGTCTGTTGCCTGATAATTGTGGATGTCTGATGCCTGCTGTTTGATGCCTGATGTCTGATTCTTGTGGATGCCTGATGTCTGATGCTTGTGGATGTCTGATGCCTGATGACTGATGCTTGTGGATGTCTGATGCCTGATGTCACATGACTGATGTCTGATGCCTGATGCTTGTGGATATCTAATGCCTGGTGTATGATGCCTGATGCTTGTGGATGTCTGATGCCTGATGTCTGATGCTTGTGGATGTCTGTTGCCTGATGCCTGATGTTTGATGCCTGATGTCTGATGTCTGATGCTTGTGGATGTCTGATGCCTGATGTCTTATGCTTGTGGCTGTCTGATGCCTGATGTCTGATGCTTGTGGATGTCTGATGCATGATGTCTGATGCATGATGTCTGATGCATGATGGCTGATACCTGATGGCTGATGTCTGATGCCTGATGTCTGATGCCTGATGTCTTATGCCTGATGTCTGATTCCTGATGTCTGATGTTTGATGCTTGTGGATGTGTGTTGCCTGATGTCTGATGCATGACGTCTGACACCTGATGTCTGATATCTGATGTCTGATGCCTGATGTTTGTGGATGTGTGTTGCCTGATGTCTGATGCATGATGTCTGACACCTGATGTCTGATATCTGATGTCTGATGCCTGATGTTTGTGAAAGTCTGATGCCGGATGTCTGATGCATGATGTCTGATGCCTGATGTCTGATGCCTGATGTCTGATGCTTGTGGATGTCTGATGCCTGATGTCTGATGCCTGATGTCTGATGACTGGTGTCTGATGTTTGATGCTTGTGGATGTCTGATGCCTGATGTTTGTGGATGTGTTTTGCCTGATGTCTGATGCATGATGTCTGATACCTGATGTCTGAGGCTTTTGTATGTCTGATGCCTGATATCTGATGCCTGATGTTTGATGTCTGATGCTTGTGGATGTATGTTGCCTGATGTCTGATGCCTGATGTCTGATGCTTGTGGATGTCTGATGCCTGATGTCTGATGCTTGTGGATGTCTGATGCATGATGTCTGATACATGATGTCTTATGCCTGATGTCTTATGCCTGATGGCTGATGCCTGATGGCTGATGTCTGATGCCTGATGTCTGATGCCTGATGTCTTATGCCTGATGTCTGATTCCTGATGTCTGATGCTTGATGCTTGTGGATGTCTGATGCCTGATGTCTGATGCACGATGTTTGATGTCTGATGTCTGATGCCTGATGATTGTGGATGTGTGTTGCCTCATGTCTGATGCATGATGTCTGATGTCTGATGCTTGTGGATGTCTGATGCCTGATGTCTTATGCTTGTGGCTGTCTGATGCCTGATGTCTGATGCTTGTGGATGTCTGATGCATGATGTCTGATGTCTGATGCTTGTGGATGTCTGATGCCTGATGTCTTATGCTTGTGGCTGTCTGATGCCTGATGTCTGATGCTTGTGGATGTCTGATGCATGATGTCTGATGCATGATGTCTGATGCATGATGGCTGATGCCTGATAGCTGATGTCTGATGCCTGATGTCTGATGCCTGATGTCTTATGCCTGATGTCTGATTCCTGATGTCTGATGCTTGATGCTTGTGGATGTCTGATGCCTGATGCCCGATGTTTGATGTCTGATACCTGATGCTTGTGGATGTGTGTTGCCTGATGTCTGATGCATGATGTCTGACACCTGATGTCTGATATCTGATGTCTGATGCCTGGTGTTTGTGAAAGTCTGATGCCGGATGTCTGATGCATGATGTCTGATGCCTGATGTCTGATGCTTGTGGATGTCTGATGCCTGATGTCTGATGCCTGATTTCTGATGCCTGGTGTCTGATGTTTGATGCTTGTGGATGTCTGATACCTGATGTTTGTGGATGTGTTTTGCCTGATGTCTGATGCATGATGTCTGATACCTGATGTCTGAGGCTTTTGGATGTCTGATGCTTGATGTCTGATGCCCGATGTTTGATGTCTGATGCCTGGTGCTTGTGGATGTGTGTTGCCTGATGTCTGATGCATGATGTCTGATGCTTGTGGATGTCTGATGCTTGTGGATGTTTGATTCCTGATATCTGATGTTTGTGGATGTCTGATACTTGTGGCTGTCTGATGTCTGATGCTTGTGGATGTCTGATGCATGATGTCTGACACCTGATGTCATGCATGATGTCTGATGCTTGTGGATGCCTGATGTCTGATGCTTGTGGATGTCTAATGCCTGATGTCTGATGCCTGATGCGTGTGGATGTCTGATGCTTGTGGATGCCTGATGTCTGATGCCTGATGCTTGTGGATGTCTGATGCCTGATGCTTGTGGATGTCTGATGCCTGATGTCTGATATCTGATGCCTGATGTTTGATGTCTGATGCCTGATGCTTGTGGATGTATGTTGCCTGATGTCTGATGCCTGATGTCTGATGCTTGTGGATGTCTGATGCCTGATGTCTGATGCTTGATGTCTGATGCACGATGTCTGATGCATGATGTCTTATGCCTGATGTCTGATGCCTGATGGCTGATGCCTGATGTCTGATGCCTGATGTCTGATGCCTGATGTATTATGCCTGATGTCTGATTCCTGATGTCTGATGCTTGATGCTTGTGGATGTCTGATGCCTGGTGTCTGATGTCAGATGCCTGATGTCTGATGCTTGATGCTTGTGGATGTCTGATGCCTGATGTTTGTGGATGTGTGTTGCCTGATGCATGATGTCTGATACCTGATGTCTGATGCTTTTGGATGTCTGATGCTTGATGCTTGTGGACGTCTGATGCCTGATGTCTGATGCCCGATGTTTGATGTCTGATACCTGATGCTTGTGGATGTGTGTTGCCTGATGTCTGATGCATGATGTCTGACACCTGATGTCTGATATCTGATGTCTGATGCCTGGTGTTTGTGAAAGTCTGATGCCGGATGTCTGATGCATGATGTCTGATGCCTGATGTCTGATGCTTGTGGATGTCTGATGCCTGATGTCTGATGCCTGATTTCTGATGCCTGGTGTCTGATGTTTGATGCTTGTGGATGTCTGATACCTGATGTTTGTGGATGTGTTTTGCCTGATGTCTGATGCATGATGTCTGATACCTGATGTCTGAGGCTTTTGGATGTCTGATGCTTGATGTCTGATGCCCGATGTTTGATGTCTGATGCCTGGTGCTTGTGGATGTGTGTTGCCTGATGTCTGATGCATGATGTCTGATGCTTGTGGATGTCTGATGCTTGTGGATGTTTGATTCCTGATATCTGATGCTTGTGGATGTCTGATACTTGTGGCTGTCTGATGTCTGATGCTTGTGGATGTCTGATGCATGATGTCTGACACCTGATGTCATGCATGATGTCTGATGCTTGTGGATGCCTGATGTCTGATGCTTGTGGATGTCTAATGCCTGATGTCTGATGCCTGATGCGTGTGGATGTCTGATGCTTGTGGATGCCTGATGTCTGATGCCTGATGCTTGTGGATGTCTGATGCCTGATGCTTGTGGATGTCTGATGCCTGATGTCTGATATCTGATGCCTGATGTTTGATGTCTGATGCCTGATGCTTGTGGATGTATGTTGCCTGATGTCTGATGCCTGATGTCTGATGCATGTGGATGTCTGATGCCTGATGTCTGATGCTTGATGTCTGATGCACGATGTCTGATGCATGATGTCTTATGCCTGATGTCTGATGCCTGATGGCTGATGCCTGATGTCTGATGCCTGATGTCTGATGCCTGATGTATTATGCCTGATGTCTGATTCCTGATGTCTGATGCTTGATGCTTGTGGATGTCTGATGCCTGGTGTCTGATGTCAGATGCCTGATGTCTGATGCTTGATGCTTGTGGATGTCTGATGCCTGATGTTTGTGGATGTGTGTTGCCTGATGAATGATGTCTGATACCTGATGTCTGATGCTTTTGGATGTCTGATGCTTGATGCTTGTGGACGTCTGATGCCTGATGTCTGATGCCCGATGTTTGATGTCTGATGCCTGGTGCTTGTGGATGTTTGTTGCCTGATGTCTGATGCATGATGTCTGATGCTTGTGGATGTTTGATTCCTGATGTCTGATGCTTGTGGATGTCTGATGCTTGTGGCTGTCTGATGCCTGATGTCTGATGCTTGTGGATGTCTGATGTCTGATGCCTGATGTTTGTGAATGTTTGATGCCGGATGTCTGATGCTTGTGGATGTCTGATGCCTGATGTCTTATGCCTGATGTTTGTGAATGTCTGATGCCGGATGTCTGATGCATGATGTCTGATGCCTGATGTCTGATGCTTGTGGATGCCTGGTGTCTGATGCCTCATGTCTGATTCCTGATGTCTGATGCTTGTGGATGTCTGATGCCTGATGTCTGATGCTTGTGGATGTCTGATGCCTGATGTCTGATGCCTGATGTTTGTGAATGTCTGATGCCGGATGTCTGATGCATGATGTCTGATGCCTGATGTCTGATGCTTGTGGATGCCTGGTGTCTGATGCCTCATGTCTGATTCCTGATGTCTGATGCTTGTGGATGTCTGATGCCTGATGTCTGATGCTTGTGGATGTGTGATGCTTGATGTCTGATGCCTGATGTTTGTGGATGCCTGGTGTCTGATGCCTCATGTCTGATTCCTGATGTCTGATGCTTGTGGATGTCTGATGCCTGATGTCTGATGCTTGTGGATGTGTGATGCTTGATGTCTGATGCTCGATGTTTGATGTCTGATGCCTGATGCTTGTGGATGTGTGTTGCCTGATGTCTGATGCATGATGTCTGATGCTTGTGGATGTCTGATGCTTGTGTATGTTTGATTCCTGATGTCTGATGCTTGTGGCTGTCTGATGTCTGATGCTTGATGCTTGTTGAAGTAAGATGCCTGATGTCTGATGCCCGATGTTTGATGTCTGATATCTGATGCTTGTGGATGTGTGTTGCCTGATGTCTGATGCATGATGTCTGATGCTTGTGGATGTCTGATGCTTGTGGATGTTTGATTCCTGATGTCTGATGCTCGTGGATGTCTGATGCATGATGTCTGACACCTGATGTCTGATGCATGATGTCTGATACATGATGCCTGATGCTTGTGGATGTCTGATGCCTGATGTCTGATGCTTGTGGATGTCTGATACATGATGTCTGATGCTTGTGGATGTCTGATGCCTGATGCCTGATGCCTGGTGTTTGTGAATGTCTGAGTCCGGATGCCTGATGCCTGATGCCTGATGTCTGATGCCTGATGTCTGATGCTTGTGGATGTCTGATGCCTGATGTCTGATTCCTGATTCCTGATGTCTGATGCTTGTGGATGTCTGATGTCTGATGCTTGATGCTTGTGGATGTCTGATGCCTGATGCTTGTGGATGTGTGTTGCCTGATGTCTGATGCATGATGTCTGATACCTGATGTCTGATGCTTGTGGAAGTCTGATGCCTGATGTCTGATGCCCGATGTTTGATGTCTGGTGCTTGTGGATGTGTGTTGCCTGATGTCTGATGCATGATGTCTGATGCTTGTGGATGTTTGATTCCTGATGTCTGATGATTGTGGATGTCTGATGCCTGATGTCTGATGCTTGTGGATGTCTGATGCATGATGTCTGACACCTGATGTCTGATGCATGATGTCTGATGCTTGTGGATGTCTGATGCCTGATGGCTGATGCTTGTGGGTGTCTGATGCCTGATATCTGATGCCTGATGTTTGTGAATGTCTGATGCCGGATGTCTGATGCCTGATGTCTGATGCATGATCTCTGATGTCTGATGTCTGATGTCTGATGCCTGATGTCTGATGCCTGATGTCTGATGCCTGATGTCTGATGCCTGATTTCTGATGTCTGATTCCTGATGTCTGATTCCTGATGTCTGATGCTTGTGGATGTCTGATGCCTGATGTCTGATGCTTGATGCTTGTGGATGTGTGATGCCTGATGCTCGATGTTTGATGTCTGATGCCTGATGCTTGTGGATATGTGTTGCTTGATGTCTGATGCATGATGTCTGATGCTTCTGGATGTCTGATGCTTGTGGATGTTTGATTCCTGATGTCTGATGCTTGTGGATGTCTGATGCTTGTGGCTGTCTGATGTCTGATGCTTGTGGATGTCTGATGCATGATGTCTGATGCTTGTGGATGTCTGATGCCTGATGCTTGTGGATGCCTGATGTCTGATGCCTGATGTCTGATGCTTATGGATGTCTGATGACTGATGTCTGATGCTTGTGGATGTCTGATGCCTGATGTCTCATGACTGATGTCTGATGCCTGATGCTTGTGGATATCTAATGCCTGATGTATGATGCCTGATGCTTGTGGATGTCTGATGCCTGATGTCTGATGCTTGTGGATGTCTGTTGCCTTATGCTTGTGGATGTCTGATGCCTGATGTTTGATGCCTGATGTCTGATTCTTGTGGATGCCTGATGTCTGATGCTTGTGGATGTCTGATGCCTGATGACTGATGCTTGTGGATGTCTGATGCCTGATGTCACATGACTGATGTCTGATGCCTGATGCTTGTGGATATCTAATGCCTGATGTATGATGCCTGATGCTTGTGGATGACTGATGCCTGATGTCTGATGCTTGTGGATGTCTGTTGCCTGATGCTTGTGGATGTCTGATGCCTGATGTTTGATGCCTGATGTCTGATGCTTGTTGATGCCTGATGTCAGATGCTTGTGGATGTCTGATGCATGATGTCTGATGCTTTATGCTTGTGGATGCATGATGTCTGATGGCTGATGCTTGTGGATGTCTGATGCCTGATGCCTGATGCTTGTGGATGTCTGATGTCTGATGCCTGATGTTTGTGAATGTCTGATGCCGGATGTCTGATGCATGATGTCTGATGCATGATGTCTGATGCTTGTGGATGTCTGATGCTTGTGTATGTTTGATTCCTGATGTCTGATGCTTGTGGCTGCCTGATGTCTGATGCTTGATGCTTGTTGAAGTAAGATGCCTGATGTCTGATGCCCGATGTTTGATGTCTGATGCTTGTGGATGTGTGTTGCCTGATGTCTGATGCATGATGTCTGATGCTTGTGGATGTCTGATGCTTGTGGATGTTTGATTCCTGATGTCTGATGCTCGTGGATGTCTGATGCATGATGTCTGACACCTGATGTCTGATGCATGATGTCTGATACATGATGCCTGATGCTAGTGGATGTCTGATGCCTGATGTCTGAAGCTTGTGGATGTCTGATACATGATGTCTGATGCTTGTGGATGTCTGATGCCTGATGCCTGATGCCTGATGCCTGATGTTTGTGAATGTCTGAGTCTGGATGCCTGATGCCTGATGTCTGATGCCTGATGTCTGATGCTTGTGGATGTCTGATGCCTGATGTCTGATGTCTGATTCCTGATGTCTGATGCTTGTGGATGTCTGATGTCTGATCCTTGATGCTTGTGGATGTCTGATGCCTGATGCTTGTGGATGTGTGTTGCCTGATGTCTGATGCATGATGTCTGATACCTGATGTCTGATGCTTGTGGATGTCTGATGCCTGATGTCTGATGCTTGATGCTTGTGGAAGTCTGATGCCTGATGTCTGATGCCCGATGTTTGATGTCTGTTGCTTGTGGATGTGTGTTGCCTGATGTCTGATGCATGATGTCTGATGCTTGTGGATGTTTGATTCCTGATGTCTGATGATTGTGGATGTCTGATGCCTGATGTCTGATGCTTGTGGATGTCTGATGCATGATGTCTGACACCTGATGTCTGATGCATGATGTCTGATGCTTGTGGATGTCTGATGCCTGATGGCTAATGCTTGTGGGTGTCTGATGCCTGATATCTGATGCCTGATGTTTGTGAATGTCTGATGCCGGATGGCTGATGCCTGATGTCTGATGCATGATGTCTGATGCCTGATGTCTGATGCCTGATTTCTGATGTCTGATTCCTGATGTCTGATTCCTGATGTCTGATGCTTGTGGATGTCTGATGCCTGATGTCTGATGCTTGATGCTTGTGGATGTGTGATGCCTGATGCTCGATGTTTGATGTCTGATGCCTGATGCTTGTGGATGTGTGTTGCTTGATGTCTGATGCATGATGTCTGATGCTTCTGGATGTCTGATGCATGTGGATGTTTGATTCCTGATGTCTGATGCTTGTGGATGTCTGATTCTTGTGGCTGTCTGATGTCTGATGCTTGTGGATGTCTGATGCATGATGTCTGATGCTTGTGGATGTCTGATGCCTGATGCTTGTGGATGCCTGATGTCTGATGCCTGATGTCTGATGTCTGATGCTTGTGGATGTCTGATGACTGATGTCTGATGCTTGTGGATGTCTGATGCCTGATGTCTCATGACTGATGTCTGATGCCTGATGCTTGTGGATATCTAATGCCTGATGTATGATGCCTGATGCTTGTGGATGTCTGATGCCTGATGTCTGATGCTTGTGGATGTCTGTTGCCTGATGCTTGTGGATGTCTGATGCCTGATGTTTGATGCCTGATGTTTGATTCTTGTGGATGCCTGATGTCTGATGCTTGTGGATTTCTGATGCCTGATGACTGATGCTTGTGGATGTCTGATGCCTGATGTCACATGACTGATGTCTGATGCCTGATGCTTGTGGATATCTAATGCCTGATGTATGATGCCTGATGCTTGTGGATGACTGATGCCTGATGTCTGATGCTTGTGGATGTCGGTTGCCTGATGCTTGTGGATGTCTGATGCCTGATGTTTGATGCCTGATGTCTGATGCTTGTTGATGCCTGATGTCTGATGCTTGTGGATGTCTGATGCATGATGTCTGATGCTTGATGCTTGTGGATGCCTGATGTCTGATGGCTGATGCTTGTGGATGCCTGATGACTGATGTCTGATGCTTGTGGATGTCTGATGCCTGATGTCTCATGACTGATGTCTGATGCCTGATGCTTGTGGATATCTAATGCCTGATGTATGATGCCTAATGCTTGTGGATGTCTGATGTCTGTTGCCTGATGCTTGTGGATGTCTGATGTCTGATGTTTGATGCCTGATGTCTGATTCTTGTGGATGCCTGATGGCTGATGGTTGTGGATGTCTGATGCCTGATGTCACATGACTGATGTCTGATGCCTGATGCTTGTGGATATCTAATGCCTGATGTATGATGCCTGATGCTTGTGGATGTCTGATGCCTGATGTCTGATGCTTGTGGATATCTGTTGCCTGATGCCTGATGTTTGATGCCTGATGTCTGATGCTTGTTGATGCCTGATGTCTGATGCTTGTGGATGTCTGATGGCTGATGTCTGATGCCTGATGCGTGTGGATGTCTGATGCTTGTGGATGCCTGATGTCTGATGCCTGATGCTTGTGGATGTCTGATGCCTGATGCTTGTGGATGTCTGATGCCTGATGTCTGATATCTGATGCCTGTTGTTTGATGTCTGATGCCTGATGCTTGTGGATGTATGTTGCCTGATGTCTGATGCCTGATGTCTGATGCTTGTGGATGTCTGATGCCTGATGTCTGATGCTTGTGGATGTCTGATGCATGATGTCTGATGCATGATGGCTGATGCCTGATGTCTGATGCCTGATGTCTTATGCCTGATGTCTGATTCCTGATGTCTGATGCTTGATGCTTGTGGATGTCTGATGCCTGATGTCTGATGCACGATGTTTGATGTCTGATGCCTGATGATTGTGGATGTTTGTTGCCTGATGTCTGATGCATGATGTCTGACACCTGATGTCTGATGTCTGATGCTTGTGGATGTCTGATGCTTGTGGCTGTCTGATGCCTGATGTCTGATGCTTGTGGATGTCTGATGCATGATGTCTGATGCATGATGTCTGACACCTGATGTCTGATGTCTGATATCTGATGTCTGATGCCTGATGTTTGTGAATGTCTGATGCCGGATGTCTGATGCATGATGTCTGATGCTTGTGGATGTCTGATGCCTGATGTCTGATGCCTGATGTCTGATGCTTGATGCTTGTGGATGTCTGATGCCTGATGTTTGTGGATGTGTGTTGCCTGATGTCTGATGCCTGATGTCTGATGCCTGATTCCTGATGTCTGATTCCTGATGTCTGATTCCTGATGTCTGATGCTTGTGGATGCCTGATGCCTGATGTCTGATGCTTGATGCTTGTGGATGTGTGATGCCTGATGCTCGATGTTTGATGTCTGATGCCTGATGCTTGTGGATGTGTGTTGCTTGATGTCTGATGCATGATGTCTGATGCTTCTGGATGTCTGATGCGTGTGGATGTTTGATTCCTGATGTCTGATGCTTGTGGATGTCTGATGCTTGTGGCTGTCTGATGTCTGATGCTTGTGGATGTCTGATGCATGATGTCTGATGCTTGTGGATGTCTGATGCCTGATGCTTGTGGATGCCTGATGTCTGATGCCTGATGTCTGATGTCTGATGCTTGTGGATGTCTGATGCCTGATGTCTCATGACTGATGTCTGATGCCTGATGCTTGTGGATATCTAATGCCTGATGTATGATGCCTGATGCTTGTGGATTTCTGATGCCTGATGTCTGATGCTTGTGGATGTCTGTTGCCTGATGCTTGTGGATGTCTGATGCCTGATGTTTGATGCATGATGTCTGATTCTTGTGGATGCCTGATGTCTGATGCTTGTGGATGTCTGATGCCTGATGACTGATGCTTGTGGATGTCTGATGCCTGATGTCACATGACTGATGTCTGATGCCTGATGCTTGTGGATATCTAATGCCTGATGTATGATGCCTGATGCTTGTGGATGACTGATGCCTGATGTCTGATGCTTGTGGATGTCTGTTGCCTGATGCTTGTGGATGTCTGATGCCTGATGTTTGATGCCTGATGTCTGATGCTTGTTGATGCCTGATGTCTGATGCTTGTGGATGTCTGATGCATGATGTCTGATGCTTGATGCTTGTGGATGCCTGATGTCTGATGGCTGATGCTTGTGGATGTCTGATGCCTGATGACTGATGTCTGATGCTTGTGGATGTCTGATGCCTGATGTCTCATGACTGATGTCTGATGCCTGATGCTTGTGGATATCTAATGCCTGATGTATGATGCCTGATGCTTGTGGATGACTGATGCCTGATGTCTGATGCTTGTGGATGTCTGATGCCTGATGTCTCATGACTGATGTCTGATGTCTGATGCTTGTGGATGTCTGATGCTTGTGGATGTTTGATTCCTGATGTCTGATGCTCGTGGATGTCTGATGCATGATGTCTGACACCTGATGTCTGATGCATGATGTCTGATACATGATGCCTGATGCTTGTGGATGTCTGATGCCTGATGTCTGAAGCTTGTGGATGTCTGATACATGATGTCTGATGCTTGTGGATGTCTGATGCCTGATGCCTGATGCCTGATGCCTGATGTTTGTGAATGTCTGAGTCTGGATGCCTGATGCCTGATGTCTGATGCCTGATGTCTGATGCTTGTGGATGTCTGATGCCTGATGTCTGATGTCTGATTCCTGATGTCTGATGCTTGTGGATGTCTGATGTCTGATGCTTGATGCTTGTGGATGTCTGATGCCTGATGCTTGTGGATGTGTGTTGCCTGATGTCTGATGCATGATGTCTGATACCTGATGTCTGATGCTTGTGGATGTCTGATGCCTGATGTCTGATGCTTGATGCTTGTGGAAGTCTGATGCCTGATGTCTGATGCCCGATGTTTGATGTCTGTTGCTTGTGGATGTGTGTTGCCTGATGTCTGATGCATGATGTCTGATGCTTGTGGATGTTTGATTCCTGATGTCTGATGATTGTGGATGTCTGATGCCTGATGTCTGATGCTTGTGGATGTCTGATGCATGATGTCTGACACCTGATGTCTGATGCAGGATGTCTGATGCTTGTGGATGTCTGATGCCTGATGGCTAATGCTTGTGGGTGTCTGATGCCTGATATCTGATGCCTGATGTTTGTGAATGTCTGATGCCGGATGGCTGATGCCTGATGTCTGATGCATGATGTCTGATGCCTGATGTCTGATGCCTGATTTCTGATGTCTGATTCCTGATGTCTGATTCCTGATGTCTGATGCTTGTGGATGTCTGATGCCTGATGTCTGATGCTTGATGCTTGTGGATGTGTGATGCCTGATGCTCGATGTTTGATGTCTGATGCCTGATGCTTGTGGATGTGTGTTGCTTGATGTCTGATGCATGATGTCTGATGCTTCTGGATGTCTGATGCGTGTGGATGTTTGATTCCTGATGTCTGATGCTTGTGGATGTCTGATTCTTGTGGCTGTCTGATGTCTGATGCTTGTGGATGTCTGATGCATGATGTCTGATGCTTGTGGATGTCTGATGCCTGATGCTTGTGGATGCCTGATGTCTGATGCCTGATGTCTGATGCTTGTGGATGTCTGATGACTGATGTCTGATGCTTGTGGATGTCTGATGCCTGATGTCTCATGACTGATGTCTGATGCCTGATGCTTGTGGATATCTAATGCCTGATGTATGATGCCTGATGCTTGTGGATGTCTGATGCCTGATGTCTGATGCTTGTGGATGTCTGTTGCCTGATGCTTGTGGATGTCTGATGCCTGATGTTTGATGCCTGATGTTTGATTCTTGTGGATGCCTGATGTCTGATGCTTGTGGATTTCTGATGCCTGATGACTGATGCTTGTGGATGTCTGATGCCTGATGTCACATGACTGATGTCTGATGCCTGATGCTTGTGGATATCTAATGCCTGATGTATGATGCCTGATGCTTGTGGATGACTGATGCCTGATGTCTGATGCTTGTGGATGTCGGTTGCCTGATGCTTGTGGATGTCTGATGCCTGATGTTTGATGCCTGATGTCTGATGCTTGTTGATGCCTGATGTCTGATGCTTGTGGATGTCTGATGCATGATGTCTGATGCTTGATGCTTGTGGATGCCTGATGTCTGATGGCTGATGCTTGTGGATGCCTGATGACTGATGTCTGATGCTTGTGGATGTCTGATGCCTGATGTCTCATGACTGATGTCTGATGCCTGATGCTTGTGGATATCTAATGCCTGATGTATGATGCCTAATGCTTGTGGATGTCTGATGTCTGTTGCCTGATGCTTGTGGATGTCTGATGTCTGATGTTTGATGCCTGATGTCTGATTCTTGTGGATGCCTGATGGCTGATGCTTGTGGATGTCTGATGCCTGATGTCACATGACTGATGTCTGATGCCTGATGCTTGTGGATATCTAATGCCTAATGTATGATGCCTGATGCTTGTGGATGTCTGATGCCTGATGTCTGATGCTTGTGGATGTCTGTTGCCTGATGCCTGATGTTTGATGCCTGATGTCTGATGCTTGTTGATGCCTGATGTCTGATGCTTGTGGATGTCTGATGGCTGATGTCTGATGCCTGATGCGTGTGGATGTCTGATGCTTGTGGATGCCTGATGTCTGATGCCTGATGCTTGTGGATGTCTGATGCCTGATGCTTGTGGATGTCTGATGCCTGATGTTGGATGCCTGATGTCTGATGCTTGTTGATGCCTGATGTCTGATGCTTGTGGATGTCTGATGCATGATGTCTGATGCTTGATGCTTGTGGATGCCTGATGTCTGATGGCTGATGCTTGTGGATGTCTGATGCCTGATGACTGATGTCTGATGCTTGTGGATGTCTGATGCCTGATGTCTCATGACTGATGTCTGATGCCTGATGCTTGTGGATATCTAATGCCTGATGTATGATGCCTAATGCTTGTGGATGTCTGATGCCTGATGTCTGATGCTTGTGGATGGATGTCTGTTGCCTGATGCTTGTGGATGTCTGATGCCTGATGTTTGATGCCTGATGTCTGATTCTTGTGGATGCCTGATGTCTGATGCTTGTGGATGTCTGATGCCTGATGACTGATGCTTGTGGATGTCTGATGCCTGATGTCACATGACTGATGTCTGATGCCTGATGCTTGTGGATATCTAATGCCTGATGTATGATGCCTGATGCTTGTGGATGTCTGATGCCTGATGTCTGATGCTTGTGGATGTCTGTTGCCTGATGCCTGATGTTTGATGCCTGATGTCTGATGCTTGTTGATGCCTGATGTCTGATGCTTGTGGATGTCTGATGTCTGATGCCTGATGCGTGTGGATGTCTGATGCTTGTGGATGCCTGATGTCTGATGCCTGATGCTTGTGGATGTCTGATGCCTGATGCTTGTGGATGTCTGATGCCTGATGTCTGATATCTGATGCCTGCTTGATGTATGATGCCTGATGCTTGTGGATGTATGTTGCCTGATGTCTGATGCCTGATGTCTGATGCTTGTGGATGTCTGATGCCTGATGTCTGATGCTTGTGGATGTCTGATGCATGATGTCTGATGCATGATGTCTTATGCCTGATGGCTGATGCCTGATGTCTGATGCCTGATGTCTTATGCCTGATGTCTGATTCCTGATGTCTGATGCTTGATGCTTGTGGATGTCTGATGCCTGATGTCTGATGCACGATGTTTGATGTCTGATGCCTGATGATTGTGGATGTTTGTTGCCTGATGTCTGATGCATGATGTCTGACACCTGATGTCTGATGTCTGATGCTTGTGGATGTCTGATGCTTGTGGCTGTCTGATGCCTGATGTCTGATGCTTGTGGATGTCTGATGCATGATGTCTGATGCATGATGTCTGATGCATGATGGCTGATGCCTGATGGCTGATGTCCGATGCCTGATGTCTTATGCCTGATGTCTGATTCCTGATGTCTGTTGCTTGATGCTTGTGGATGTCTGAGGCCTGATGCCCGATGTTTGATGTCTTATACCTGATGCTTGTGGATGTGTGGTAAATAATTTAATTACCGGGACTTAATTTGATACAGAAGCATAATAAAAATAGCTCAGTAAATAAGAGGCAGAATCCGTGGTATTAGAGGTTCGGAATGGGCTTTATTCCAATGGATGATTCGAATCGGTTGCTCCAAGTTCCATCACCACGAAGGTTCAGGAAGTGAAGTACATACATTATTGATAATTAATCACTTTTATACAATTGGCATTACAGTGAAGCACATGCAAGAGGCGTAACAATTGATAGCAAAGATAACATTTTACATGCGTAGCTGAAGGAGGCGTAATTGGGAGTAACAAGAAAACGTCCTTGGTTGTGATGTCACATATGGGTGGATCTATGAAATAATTTCGCAATGTCAGCAGAAATACTTGGCAGAGATGCGCGCGCAGCAGCATGACGTATGATTGACGTGCGACTAGGGGGTGAAGGGGACTTGACATTTAGCTCTACATGTGGCGACAGAAGTCTGGAGGGTCAAGTCAACCTAATCCCCAAATCATATCTAACATCCTATGTTTAAAGAACCATGTTATCCAAAAGAGAGGTCTCTTAGAGTAGAATCTTATTCTATACTGACTATACTGACTGTTAGTGCGTGTACAAGCGTCTAAGTGTCTACACTAGATGCGAGGGCAGAAATCTTCCATAATAATAAGGCTATGAATTACTTGCATAAAGACGGAGATGCCGGGCCCTTGCTCGGTAGCTGGAAGAATGTTTACTGAAACTACTAGACAGGAATGCATTGGGCAGGGAGTGGAGCAGATAATTTCGAAGGTGAAATACAGTTTCTTGGCAGGCAACAGGCTGATGTCAGGCTTCGTGAGCCGCGCAGGGAATGAGACAAAGTTCATGGTCACAGATGCAGGCTCAGACTGGAGCTTCAGAGGCAGAAAGCAAGAAAAGCTTGATGACAGAATCAGGGCCTACTTGCCTGGACTGTAAAATGGCATAAGTGAACTGTATAAAGCCGGTGGCCTTTCATACTTAGGAATGGAATATCCGGCTCATTCGTGGTTGATCTGAAAGAGGACATGTTGACGGTGGACGCACATGTGTTTGCGTCTTCATAACTGGAACTGGAGGGAGCATACATGTACTTGTGATTCATACATGAAACCGTTGGGGTCCAAGATAGGGGACATAACTGATCAGAAAAATCCATATTTCCACATTCCCTCCTTGTCCCCTACTTGCCCGTCAAGAGATATCAATCTTCATCAATCCATTGATCTGTTCATATAGCATCATTTGTTCTTCTTTTTTCTTCTGGGACGAATGAAATCTTGGTGATGGGACACATGATGTGGCACACAGACCACAAATCGCTGGTCCACATTGTAGGCATAGACAGCAACTGAATAGTATGAGGAAGCCAATACCTAGGAAGGATAGGACCTTCCATCCAAAGGTAGATAATACATTCCAAAACCAACCGGACCAAGTCCAGGTGCCTGGATTCTGGTGTATCTGGCTTACAATCTTATGAAGGCGAGTTATGGCTTTATATACAGATGGCGAATTTTCTGGTATGAAAATGCAACAACTTGATCCGATGACCCTACAAGCTCCGCCCCTATCGGCCAGGATGACGTCAAGGACAAGACGATTTTGAAGCACAACAATCCGCATAGCAGACTGTTCTTCTGTTAAATTGCCTAAGGCGGAAATAGTTTCGTTCACTACTGCTTCAAGGGTTCTAGTTAATCTACGTATCAGCTTACTATTGGTAACGGTACCTATATAGGGAAAGAGACCTTTATTGAAATCTGTGTATTTTTCCCATGCTGTTTCAGTGTAATCGACAATTGGGAGATCTCTCCTTTCTCTATTGTGTACTAAATGAGTATTTCTGTGATAATCAGGAGGAGCTAGGAAAACAGGTGGCAAAAGAAATCCAATGTAACAGGTACCATCCCAATCTAGAGGTAGGCGTACATATGCCGTCTGACCACATATGAAATAGGAATGGCGGGAAGCTCTAAATGTCGACCTGCCTTGATCACTGAATTTTATTACAGTGGTGCATCTACTATGGCCCATATGTATGGAACCATTCTTTCTTACACATAATTCACCCTTTACTGGAAATATTGACATAGCGGGCAAAATTGGAGTAGCTTCGGATTCGACATTTAGGATCATAAGATTAAGCGTAAAATTACCTAATCCATATACTTCATTTTCTAGATCAGTTCCTGTTCTCTTGGGAAGTCCCTCCTTGTTAGGGTGGCAGACTTTAAGTAAAACTAAGTTCAGATTTCCCCATAGCCAGTTGTCTTGATAAACTGCAGAATTTGAATCTAAGGAATTAATTAAACTAAACCATGCTCCACAGGAGCCGTTGTGTGTGAACGGGTATGGAAAAAGAGGTAGAATTCCTTTATAGTTCTGATAGGGAGGGAGTCGGCCACATATCCAACAATTTGTAGCATTGCTAACCTGATGGGAATGATGTAACATACTAATAAAAGTGTTATTGCGCAGCGCAAATCTGTATGACAATTCATGCGGAGGTAATTCACTAAAAGAATGTTCAGCAGTAATATTATAAACATGTCTAGAAATAGGATAATATATGTGCAACAATATACTTGCAATAATTATTAAAAGACTTAAGAAAAACAAAATTAATAACGTCACTGTGCAATGACTACGCAGTGATTTACAGTATGCATGTCGTTTCAACATTTTTCGGGTTTTTTCTCTATTCAGATCTAAGGGATACATGTCAGGGACAAATTCAACCGCTTCACCTTGGAGAGGACTTAAACAATCAAATTTCCCGACCGGTTAGATCTGAGTTTTAGTTTATATTGTTCGTGACTACTGGTTTCAACAAAAGGAAGTTTTGAGTCAATGGGTGAAGACACACGGGGTGTGGTGTTTACGTCCGATGGTAGGCCATGAAATTTCTTGATATGACTTGAATGTATCCAGCCTTTTCTGCCCTCGATCTTCACGGCTGTCCTTGTGGTGAGCAAGACCAATTGCGGTGACTTCCACCTAGGATCCAGCTGAGTCTTTCGATCAAAGTTCCTCACGAGGACCAGATCCCCCGGAACTATGTCATGGGGTTTCACCTCAGTGTTGTCAGGAAAAGCTGCAGCTACCTGTGAACGACAAGATTGTAGTGCAGACATCAAAGAAGCCAGGTAATCTGTCAGCATATTACAGTCAACATCAGTTATTTTGCGTGGTATAGGCGTCCCCCACATATTTGGTGGTCTGCCAAAGATCACCTCATACGGGGATAGCCCTGTTCGAGAGTGTGCTACCATTCTCATGTAAAAGAGTGCAACTGGTAAGGCTACTACCCAGTCGACACCTTTCTCTCTGCATATTTTGGACAATCTGATTTTCAGGATCTGATTATGTCTTTCTACGAGACCTGCTGCCTCGGGGTGTCGGACACAGTGGAATTTCCACTGATAGCCTAACAAAAGTGAAACGTGTTTCATTAGTTCGGATGAGAACGGCTGGCCGTTATCTGAGTAGACAGCACGTGGTAAACCGTATCGTGGGAAGAATTCTCGAACTAACTGTTTGGCAGTAGTCGGGGCAGTGTAATCTGAAACCGGGTATGCCTCTGTCCAACGGGAAAGAGCACAGACAACTACGAGAACATATTTGAATCCTCGACATCGTTCCATCTGGATATAATCCATCTGGAGGACTTCAAAAGGGTGATCAGGAGACTGAAATCCACCCTGCTCTACGGGAACGCTTTTTCCTGGGTTGAACTGACAACAGATCATACAGGTACGAACCTTTTGTTTAGCTGCTGCTCGTAAATGTTTATTGAACCAAATGTGTTGGATGCTGTCTAGCATAGCTTTTTCTCCTAGATGTGCTGGACTATGTATAGTGTTAATAATAACTTGGACCATTGAATCAGGAAGGAACCACACAGATTTTTCCTTCGTCATCCATCCTTGGTCCGTTTGAATCCCTCCTAATTCAGTCCATTTCTTTATTTCGTCTGGAGTAGCATGTGTCTGTATGTCAATTACGTCAAGAGCGGGATCTTTAATCGTCATACAATGTGTTGGCGTCGGGACTATTGTCTTTGTCATGTCGGATGTTTGAGTTTGAGCAGTCTGTTTAGCTGTTCTGTCAGCTAGATCATTGCCTTGAGAAATGATATCAGTAACTTTCGTATGAGCTTTACATTTCATAATTGATATTGCAGTGGGTAGATGTATTGCATCTAATAAAGCATGAATGAGGGGTCCGTGCTGAATGTGGGCACCGTGAGAAGTTAAATAACCTCTCTCTCGCCACAGCACGCCGAAGTCATGTACAACTCCGAATGCATAACGTGAATCAGTGTATATGTTGACTTTTTTATTTGTGGCTTGAATACAGGCTTGTGTCAGAGCGACGAGCTCTGCTGCTTGAGCGGACAAGGTATTTATGCAATTTGTTTCAATGATTTCAGTGTCTGTTGTGACTGCGTAAGCGGCCACTAACTCTCCTGTACCTGTTCTCATACATGAACCATCTACATACAATGTCAGGTCTGGATCTGACAATGGGACATCTGTCAAGTCTTGTCTGGGTTTCGTCGTTATTGTAATAACTTCAATACAATCATGAGCTAGCGGATCTATTCCATTTACAGGTAAAAGTGTGGCAGGATTCAATGTGTTACAACGTCTGATTTCTATATGTGGCTGGAACAATGTTAATTCGTAACCTGTAAGTCGCGCTATAGTCAAGTGTTGTGTTTGCGTTCGATTCACGAGAACCTCTACTGCATGTGGTACTTGAACTGTCAATGGATGTCCTAACACTATGGCATCGCTTTGTCTGATTGCTAAAGCTGTTGCTGCCACTGATTTCAGGCACGCAGGCAGAGCCTGAGCTACGGGATCTAATGCACTAGAAAAATAAGCACATGGTTTGTGGGATCCTGCCTGTTCCTGTGTGAGTACTGACAAGGCAGTACCTTCGCGTTCTGTAACAAAAAGTATAAACTGTTTTTTGTAACATGGTGTTGCTAAAACCGGTGCTTGACATAAAGCTTTCTTTAAGCTTTCAAAAGCTTGTGTATGTTCCTGAGTCCAAGGGAGAACAGTCGATGTGGCTGCCTCCTGTGTTGTCAACTGAATGAGTGGTTTTGCTAGAAATGCATACTGAGGGATCCACTGCCTACAATATGAAGTGAGGCCTATGAAAGCCCGCACCTCCTTTTGTGTCTTGGGTATAGGCATGTTAGCTATTAACTGAATGCGGTCGGGTGTAAGCTGCCTTCCCTCCTTGGACAGCGAGTGTCCAAGATAAACAACTCGCTGTAACAGAATTGCAGCTTAGAAGGGGACACCTTGTGCCCCTTTTCGGCTAGAAATTGTAAAACTGTCAGTGATGCTTTCTCACATTCAGGTTCGCTTCTAGCGGTGATCAGTAGATCATCGACATATTGAAGCAGGGCAGTGTTTACTGGCATGTGGATACTGTCGAGTTCTCGTTTCAGTGCTTGGCTATAGATGCTGGGGCTTTCTGTAAATCCTTGAGGTGCGCGTGAGAATTTAAAGCTACGTCCATTTAAACTAAATCCGAACAAGTATTGGCTTTCCGGATCTATAGGGACGCTGAAAAAGGCATTCTTGAGATCAATTACAGTAAAGAATGTTGCTTCAGAATCAATAGCTGTCAGTAATGACGAGATATCTGGGACCACAGGGAATTGTGGCACAATGCACTTGTTTAATTCGCGCAGATCAATAACCAATCGATATACTGGCGGGGCCTTTGGATCTGTTCGTTTAAGAATCGGATTTATCGGTGAATTACATACATTGGAGTCTGTTTCCACAACCACTCCTTGGGCAATGAGCTCGTCAATGATTTGTAGTAAAGCCACTACAGCATCTGGTGGTAACTTGTATTGTCGCATTCGTGGTAGTACCACTCCTGCCTTTAGTGTAACTCGATATGGTGTAATATTCATGCAACCAACATCAGTAGGGCCTTGTGCCCATAGATGTGTAGGTAAAGTCTGCAGTCGGGGATCCATGTCTCTAGACACATAGTGACCTTTGAAATCACGTAAAAACAATCTTACTCCTTCCGGAGAACAACATATTATAGCTCCTAGAGCTTTCAGTGTTTTTATACCTAACAAGTTTTCTGGACATGATTTAGTAAGCAATAAATCTGTAGTTCTGGTCAAGGGTCCTATCGTAAGTGGAAGAGGCTGTGATACTTCATTAACAATAGGTTTTCCTGAAAAACCAAGGGAAATATTCTGTGAGCCTAAGAGGGGTGCCCCTGGAACTTCACTACGTTTTATGGTTGTTCGACTTGCCCCGGTATCGAGTAAAAATTTTCTATCTTGGCCTAATAATTCACTATGTACATAAGGTCCTTCTTGGTCTACAGGGACCTCGATAAGGGGTAAGTCAACTTCCCTCTCTAGGCTGGTTCATGCGTATCGCTGATAATCAGGGTAGTCGTACTGTGCGGTCTGGTACAGCTGTCGTGTCGTGGTTTGTGTGGCAGCAACAGGCAGCGCTGGTGCAGCTGGCACAAACTGTATAGACTGTTGTGGAGCTGGCATGGACTGTGCATGCTGCGGGGCTCCTTGTTCATTCTGATCCTGTCTAAGTGGCCGTGGTCTTTCTTTTGTAATACCTGTGGCGATATTACGCTTCAGGACTGGACAATCGTGTATATAATGACCTTGTTGTTTACAGTAGTTGCATGTCCCTTTTATAGGTCCTGCTGAATCGCCGGAATGTGTCGTACCCTTTTTATGTCCTTCAGCTGGAACTGTCTGGGAGACTAGCATTTTCATTTTCGTGTCTTTCATGCGTCTTTGTTCATGATCTTGTTCCTCTCTAATTCTATTGTGATGATACTGTAACATTTGTAACATTTGTGATGGGGTGTTACCTTGCCAGGTACTCTCGAATTTCAATACTCTATTCTTCACTTGGGGCAAGGAATTTTCAACTAATTTTGTCACAAACAGATGTGGGTATGATTCGCTACTTGCTTTTATGCCACTATTTATACCAAAACATTTTTCGAATCGGGCATAGAAATCACTAGTATCTTCATCTTGCTTTTGTTTACAGGCTGAGATTGCACCCCAGTCTTCCTTTTTCGTAGTTAATAAACGTGGCAGTACCTGTACTAGTAAACCTGGTAGTGCTTTAGTTTTGTCCCCAAGCCCCGAACCTGGACCTCGGGCCTTTTCTTCATTTTCTAATGCTGTCCAGTCTATCTTTTGGTCTCCCACCTCCCACTCTTTTTCCTTGAGTTTTTCATAAATGCCAGTAGGCATTAATACCTTTAATATTGTCATAATGTCGGGATAGGTGTACTCTCCCATGAGTAACATGTCTTTAATTTCTCGGTGGAAACCCGCTGGGTCTTTGTCATGACTGGGTACCACTTTCTTCATTTCTAACAATTCTATTTTCGATATGGGCGTATATACAAATACACGTTTAAACTCATTGTCCTCGCCCTTTATTGGGTGTACTTCTCGTAAGGGATTCTGTCTGTCCATGTAATACATCGGTCTTTCCTTGATGGGCAGTGAGACATGTTCTGGACATACGAAAAGAATGTACTGCTTTCTTGATTCTAGTATTTCTTTAATTAGCTTAGTACCTGAACCTCTCCATCTATTCGTGAGTAATTCAGTCAATATATCAGGTAAGGGACCAGG
The DNA here is from genome assembly GCF_964204655.1 of Triturus cristatus. Classification (NCBI taxonomy): domain Eukaryota; kingdom Metazoa; phylum Chordata; class Amphibia; order Caudata; family Salamandridae; genus Triturus; species Triturus cristatus. The sequence continues at coordinate 191,687,920 of NC_140579.1, forward strand.
ATCTGAATGTTGGCTTTTATATAGTATAAGAAGTTGTTGAATCATATAAATCCCAGCTAAACGCTGTTCATCTGGGGTGAGATTCAAAAATGTGTGTGCTACTGTATCATCATCATACTTTCCGGGACTGTCAACCCAATGAACGGCTGACCTGGCTAATTCTTGTTCATCCATAGAATCGAGAAAATGATAACCCCTTCGTTCTCGCAGTAATTTGTCAGCGGCTTGGAACGAATGCTCGGGGGACCTTATATTTATTATAGGTGTTTGGAAATTCCTGTTATTTTCTAGACATATCGGACGTATCGGGTCAGTAAAACATCTAGTACTATTACAAGATCTTCCTCTACCTACATAGGCTATGGTTTCTGACTGTCCTGTGGACAGTCCTGATCCTTCCTCCTCGCTTTGTTCGAACTGGTCTACCGCTAATCTCTCTTCGTGTAGGCGTTCTATTTCTTTACGGATCTTTCGGCACATGGCTATTATACAGTTTTGCTTATCATGTCTCCCTTCTGATATATTCTGGCTCCATCTGGTAAGAGTTTGCATTGCTTCCGGGTCTACCCCCGGTCGGTCTTGATTTCTGATCACACAATTAATAAGGAAACGTAACAGTTCCCCTTGTATCTCCACTTTCTGGTATTCCATAGCTCTGTTAATACATTCAGAATCTCGCCCTGTTTGGACAAAATGGTATATATTATCTAGATGCATAGTCATTCCTGGTAACTTCCCTAAATACACCGCGGCTCGTCTGATACGTAATGATGCCATGATCATTTCGTCCTCTTTGCCGGGCACAGGGTCATATCTACAATCTATAAGAAGTTCCTTAAGCGTGCGTGCATTTATGAGTTTGGGGGTACGTGGATGTGCTGACTCTTGAAAAGTAAGTTTATTTATTCTGGGTGGCGTAGAAAAAATGTTGGTAGCCCCTCCCGTAGCCCCGTCTGGGGTATCGGGCGTGAAAGGATTCGTTGAACGCGATACAGCAACTATAGGTGTGGACACAGCTATAGAAGTAGCTGTAGGAACAGATGAGGAAACAGATGTGCTTGCCGGAACTTGTGTCAGGATTTGTTGTTGTAGAGATACAGATACAGGATCTTGGCGTTGAACCTCCCCGGCCGACGGTCTATGTGGGGCGGGGTTAGCGTACTCGGGAGCTGCGTCATCTAAATATGAGGAAAGAAAAACATCTTCTGCGGTTCTAGGATGCCCCTTAGGATGTACTTTTATTGGAAATAATGGGGGTGGCAAGTCTTTTGGTATCCCCGGAGTAGCCTTAGGTAATCCCTCGGCCAGAAGGGGATACATACCTTTCATAAGGGCATTTCTTTGTCTGTCTATTTGTTCTGATTTCACTCGTGTACCTTCTTCAATTAATAGATTTTCTCGGACTTCATTTGAATTCTCTTTACTCTTCTCTTCCTGTCTACGTGCTTTTTCTGTACGTCTATACGATTCTTTACGCCATAATTCGATGGCGTCTTTCTGTGATTGTCTAGCTTTCTTTTTCCATAATTCTTCCTCTACTTTCACGATGCACTCTGCATCCCAGGTCCCAGCCGCGGGCCACCTCTGACTTTCTGGTAATTCCTTAGTGTAGTCTACCCATAAATCAAGAAATAATATAGCGTCTAAGCCGTGTTTATGATACATGAAGTACCCTGGAGTGTCCCTAGGAGGAATAGGAACAGCTTCTTCGAGTACCCCTTTTCTAGTTGTGATCTGTCTTAATTTCGAAAAGAGCGGCATATTGAGAACTGATCTGATACTTGATCTTGAACAAACTTAATACAATAAACACGATAATGAACAGTCATTCATACCACAATATGCAGAACGTATTAACACATTTAACATTTAACATTTAAATGAGCAAACAATGATGATAACGATCTAAGGAAACTTAATCACTAAACATAATACTCGGCATTAACTGAATTATTCTGAATTTATATACTTGATATACTAGATATACTGCTAAACAGTACAGATACACTGCTAAAACAGTGCAGACCGGATTTGTGTACCCAAACCCGTCTGGACCGGCACAACTTATGTGCACGCCAGAACGTCTCCCCAGTAATGGTACTCACCGGGTAGCTCGGAACGGAAGGCCTCGGAACGGAACTGAACTGAACTGGACCGGACTGGACTCGACTCGACAACTTCGGACACTTCTGAGCTTCGGAAACCTGGTGGGCCTCTGTATACCTCGGATCTTGCTCTCTCAGCTAGGCTCTGGTCGGGATACTTCGCACTTCTCACCGCCTCGTCTGGGTGTTGATCGCAGCCTCAGTCGCCCCCGCTTGACCGGAGGGAGATACAGGAAATCCTGCTGGTACGCGTTGTTGTCCGTCCAGCTGTGGCAGGAGACCGGGCCTGCAACGCACCGCCGGCGCGTGAGATGAGAAAGTGTCCCTATTCGGGCGCCATTCATGTGGTAAATAATTTAATTACCGGGACTTAATTTGATACAGAAGCATAATAAAAATAGCTCAGTAAATAAGAGGCAGAATCCGTGGTATTAGAGGTTCGGAATGGGCTTTATTCCAATGGATGATTCGAATCGGTTGCTCCAAGTTCCATCACCACGAAGGTTCAGGAAGTGAAGTACATACATTATTGATAATTAATCACTTTTATACAATTGGCATTACAGTGAAGCACATGCAAGAGGCGTAACAATTGATAGCAAAGATAACATTTTACATGCGTAGCTGAAGGAGGCGTAATTGGGAGTAACAAGAAAACGTCCTTGGTTGTGATGTCACATATGGGTGGATCTATGAAATAATTTCGCAATGTCAGCAGAAATACTTGGCAGAGATGCGCGCGCAGCAGCATGACGTATGATTGACGTGCGACTAGGGGGTGAAGGGGACTTGACATTTAGCTCTACATGTGGCGACAGAAGTCTGGAGGGTCAAGTCAACCTAATCCCCAAATCATATCTAACATCCTATGTTTAAAGAACCATGTTATCCAAAAGAGAGGTCTCTTAGAGTAGAATCTTATTCTATACTGACTATACTGACTGTTAGTGCGTGTACAAGCGTCTAAGTGTCTACACTAGATGCGAGGGCAGAAATCTTCCATAATAATAAGGCTATGAATTACTTGCATAAAGACGGAGAAGCCGGGCCTTTGCTCGGTAGCTGGAAGAATGTTTACTGAAACTACTAGACAGGAATGCATTGGGCAGGGAGTGGAGCAGATAATTTCGAAGGTGAAATACAGTTTCTTGGCAGGCAACAGGCTGATGTCAGGCTTCGTGAGCCGCGCAGGGAATGAGACAAAGTTCATGGTCACAGATGCAGGCTCAGACTGGAGCTTCAGAGGCAGAAAGCAAGAAAAGCTTGATGACAGAATCAGGGCCTACTTGCCTGGACTGTAAAATGGCATAAGTGAACTGTATAAAGCCGGTGGCCTTTCATACTTAGGAATGGAATATCCGGCTCATTCATGGTTGATCTGAAAGAGGACATGTTGACGGTGGACGCACATGTGTTTGCGTCTTCATAACTGGAACTGGAGGGAGCATACATGTACTTGTGATTCATACATGAAACCGTTGGGGTCCAAGATAGGGGACATAACTGATCAGAAAAATCCATATTTCCACAGATGTGTGTTGCCTGATGTCTGATGCATGATGTCTGACACCTGATGTCTGATGTCTGATATCTGATGTCTGATGCCTGATGTTTGTGAATGTCTGATGCCGGATGTCTGATGCATGATGTCTGATGCCTGATGCCTGATGTCTGATGCTTGTGGATGTCTGATGCCTGATGTCTGATGCCTGATGTCTGATGCTTGATGCTTGTGGATGTCTGATGCCTGATGTTTGTGGATGTGTGTTGCCTGATGTCTGATGCATGATGTCTGATGCCTGATGTCTGATGCCTGATTCCTGATGTCTGATTCCTGATGTCTGATTCCTGATGTCTGATGCTTGTGGATGCCTGATGCCTGATGTCTGATGCTTGATGCTTGTGGATGTGTGATGCCTGATGCTCGATGTTTGATGTCTGATGCCTGATGCTTGTGGATGTGTGTTGCTTGATGTCTGATGCATGATGTCTGATGCTTCTGGATGTCTGATGCGTGTGGATGTTTGATTCCTGATGTCTGATGCTTGTGGATGTCTGATGCTTGTGGCTGTCTGATGTCTGATGCTTGTGGATGTCTGATGCATGATGTCTGATGCTTGTGGATGTCTGATGCCTGATGCTTGTGGATGCCTGATGTCTGATGCCTGATGTCTGATGTCTGATGCTTGTGGATGTCTGATGCCTGATGTCTCATGACTGATGTCTGATGCCTGATGCTTGTGGATATCTAATGCCTGATGTATGATGCCTGATGCTTGTGGATTTCTGATGCCTGATGTCTGATGCTTGTGGATGTCTGTTGCCTGATGCTTGTGGATGTCTGATGCCTGATGTTTGATGCCTGATGTCTGATTCTTGTGGATGCCTGATGTCTGATGCTTGTGGATGTCTGATGCCTGATGACTGATGCTTGTGGATGTCTGATGCCTGATGTCACATGACTGATGTCTGATGCCTGATGCTTGTGGATATCTAATGCCTGATGTATGATGCCTGATGCTTGTGGATGACTGATGCCTGATGTCTGATGCTTGTGGATGTCTGTTGCCTGATGCTTGTGGATGTCTGATGCCTGATGTTTGATGCCTGATGTCTGATGCTTGTTGATGCCTGATGTCTGATGCTTGTGGATGTCTGATGCATGATGTCTGATGCTTGATGCTTGTGGATGCCTGATGTCTGATGGCTGATGCTTGTGGATGTCTGATGCCTGATGACTGATGTCTGATGCTTGTGGATGTCTGATGCCTGATGTCTCATGACTGATGTCTGATGCCTGATGCTTGTGGATATCTAATGCCTGATGTATGATGCCTAATGCTTGTGGATGTCTGATGCCTGATGTCTGATGCTTGTGGATGGATGTCTGTTGCCTGATGATTGTGGATGTCTGATGCCTGCTGTTTGATGCCTGATGTCTGATTCTTGTGGATGCCTGATGTCTGATGCTTGTGGATGTCTGATGCCTGATGACTGATGCTTGTGGATGTCTGATGCCTGATGTCACATGACTGATGTCTGATGCCTGATGCTTGTGGATATCTAATGCCTGGTGTATGATGCCTGATGCTTGTGGATGTCTGATGCCTGATGTCTGATGCTTGTGGATGTCTGTTGCCTGATGCCTGATGTTTGATGCCTGATGTCTGATGTCTGATGCTTGTGGATGTCTGATGCCTGATGTCTTATGCTTGTGGCTGTCTGATGCCTGATGTCTGATGCTTGTGGATGTCTGATGCATGATGTCTGATGCATGATGTCTGATGCATGATGGCTGATACCTGATGGCTGATGTCTGATGCCTGATGTCTGATGCCTGATGTCTTATGCCTGATGTCTGATTCCTGATGTCTGATGTTTGATGCTTGTGGATGTGTGTTGCCTGATGTCTGATGCATGACGTCTGACACCTGATGTCTGATATCTGATGTCTGATGCCTGATGTTTGTGGATGTGTGTTGCCTGATGTCTGATGCATGATGTCTGACACCTGATGTCTGATATCTGATGTCTGATGCCTGATGTTTGTGAAAGTCTGATGCCGGATGTCTGATGCATGATGTCTGATGCCTGATGTCTGATGCCTGATGTCTGATGCTTGTGGATGTCTGATGCCTGATGTCTGATGCCTGATGTCTGATGACTGGTGTCTGATGTTTGATGCTTGTGGATGTCTGATGCCTGATGTTTGTGGATGTGTTTTGCCTGATGTCTGATGCATGATGTCTGATACCTGATGTCTGAGGCTTTTGTATGTCTGATGCCTGATATCTGATGCCTGATGTTTGATGTCTGATGCTTGTGGATGTATGTTGCCTGATGTCTGATGCCTGATGTCTGATGCTTGTGGATGTCTGATGCCTGATGTCTGATGCTTGTGGATGTCTGATGCATGATGTCTGATACATGATGTCTTATGCCTGATGTCTTATGCCTGATGGCTGATGCCTGATGGCTGATGTCTGATGCCTGATGTCTGATGCCTGATGTCTTATGCCTGATGTCTGATTCCTGATGTCTGATGCTTGATGCTTGTGGATGTCTGATGCCTGATGTCTGATGCACGATGTTTGATGTCTGATGTCTGATGCCTGATGATTGTGGATGTGTGTTGCCTGATGTCTGATGCATGATGTCTGATGTCTGATGCTTGTGGATGTCTGATGCCTGATGTCTTATGCTTGTGGCTGTCTGATGCCTGATGTCTGATGCTTGTGGATGTCTGATGCATGATGTCTGATGTCTGATGCTTGTGGATGTCTGATGCCTGATGTCTTTTGCTTGTGGCTGTCTGATGCCTGATGTCTGATGCTTGTGGATGTCTGATGCATGATGTCTGATGCATGATGTTTGATGCATGATGGCTGATGCCTGATAGCTGATGTCTGATGCCTGATGTCTGATGCCTGATGTCTTATGCCTGATGTCTGATTCCTGATGTCTGATGCTTGATGCTTGTGGATGTCTGATGCCTGGTGTCTGATGTCAGATGCCTGATGTCTGATGCTTGATGCTTGTGGATGTCTGATGCCTGATGTTTGTGGATGTGTGTTGCCTGATGCATGATGTCTGATACCTGATGTCTGATGCTTTTGGATGTCTGATGCTTGATGCTTGTGGACGTCTGATGCCTGATGTCTGATGCCCGATGTTTGATGTCTGATACCTGATGCTTGTGGATGTGTGTTGCCTGATGTCTGATGCATGATGTCTGACACCTGATGTCTGATATCTGATGTCTGATGCCTGGTGTTTGTGAAAGTCTGATGCCGGATGTCTGATGCATGATGTCTGATGCCTGATGTCTGATGCTTGTGGATGTCTGATGCCTGATGTCTGATGCCTGATTTCTGATGCCTGGTGTCTGATGTTTGATGCTTGTGGATGTCTGATACCTGATGTTTGTGGATGTGTTTTGCCTGATGTCTGATGCATGATGTCTGATACCTGATGTCTGAGGCTTTTGGATGTCTGATGCTTGATGTCTGATGCCCGATGTTTGATGTCTGATGCCTGGTGCTTGTGGATGTGTGTTGCCTGATGTCTGATGCATGATGTCTGATGCTTGTGGATGTCTGATGCTTGTGGATGTTTGATTCCTGATATCTGATGCTTGTGGATGTCTGATACTTGTGGCTGTCTGATGTCTGATGCTTGTGGATGTCTGATGCATGATGTCTGACACCTGATGTCATGCATGATGTCTGATGCTTGTGGATGCCTGATGTCTGATGCTTGTGGATGTCTAATGCCTGATGTCTGATGCCTGATGCGTGTGGATGTCTGATGCTTGTGGATGCCTGATGTCTGATGCCTGATGCTTGTGGATGTCTGATGCCTGATGCTTGTGGATGTCTGATGCCTGATGTCTGATATCTGATGCCTGATGTTTGATGTCTGATGCCTGATGCTTGTGGATGTATGTTGCCTGATGTCTGATGCCTGATGTCTGATGCTTGTGGATGTCTGATGCCTGATGTCTGATGCTTGATGTCTGATGCACGATGTCTGATGCATGATGTCTTATGCCTGATGTCTGATGCCTGATGGCTGATGCCTGATGTCTGATGCCTGATGTCTGATGCCTGATGTATTATGCCTGATGTCTGATTCCTGATGTCTGATGCTTGATGCTTGTGGATGTCTGATGCCTGGTGTCTGATGTCAGATGCCTGATGTCTGATGCTTGATGCTTGTGGATGTCTGATGCCTGATGTTTGTGGATGTGTGTTGCCTGATGAATGATGTCTGATACCTGATGTCTGATGCTTTTGGATGTCTGATGCTTGATGCTTGTGGACGTCTGATGCCTGATGTCTGATGCCCGATGTTTGATGTCTGATGCCTGGTGCTTGTGGATGTTTGTTGCCTGATGTCTGATGCATGATGTCTGATGCTTGTGGATGTTTGATTCCTGATGTCTGATGCTTGTGGATGTCTGATGCTTGTGGCTGTCTGATGCCTGATGTCTGATGCTTGTGGATGTCTGATGTCTGATGCCTGATGTTTGTGAATGTTTGATGCCGGATGTCTGATGCTTGTGGATGTCTGATGCCTGATGTCTTATGCCTGATGTTTGTGAATGTCTGATGCCGGATGTCTGATGCATGATGTCTGATGCCTGATGTCTGATGCTTGTGGATGCCTGGTGTCTGATGCCTCATGTCTGATTCCTGATGTCTGATGCTTGTGGATGTCTGATGCCTGATGTCTGATGCTTGTGGATGTCTGATGCCTGATGTCTGATGCCTGATGTTTGTGAATGTCTGATGCCGGATGTCTGATGCATGATGTCTGATGCCTGATGTCTGATGCTTGTGGATGCCTGGTGTCTGATGCCTCATGTCTGATTCCTGATGTCTGATGCTTGTGGATGTCTGATGCCTGATGTCTGATGCTTGTGGATGTGTGATGCTTGATGTCTGATGCCTGATGTTTGTGGATGCCTGGTGTCTGATGCCTCATGTCTGATTCCTGATGTCTGATGCTTGTGGATGTCTGATGCCTGATGTCTGATGCTTGTGGATGTGTGATGCTTGATGTCTGATGCTCGATGTTTGATGTCTGATGCCTGATGCTTGTGGATGTGTGTTGCCTGATGTCTGATGCATGATGTCTGATGCTTGTGGATGTCTGATGCTTGTGGATGTTTGATTCCTGATGTCTGATGCTCGTGGATGTCTGATGCATGATGTCTGACACCTGATGTCTGATGCATGATGTCTGATACATGATGCCTGATGCTTGTGGATGTCTGATGCCTGATGTCTGATGCTTGTGGATGTCTGATACATGATGTCTGATGCTTGTGGATATCTGATGCCTGATGCCTGATGCCTGGTGTTTGTGAATGTCTGAGTCCGGATGCCTGATGCCTGATGCCTGATGTCTGATGCCTGATGTCTGATGCTTGTGGATGTCTGATGCCTGATGTCTGATTCCTGATTCCTGATGTCTGATGCTTGTGGATGTCTGATGTCTGATGCTTGATGCTTGTGGATGTCTGATGCCTGATGCTTGTGGATGTGTGTTGCCTGATGTCTGATGCATGATGTCTGATACCTGATGTCTGATGCTTGTGGAAGTCTGATGCCTGATGTCTGATGCCCGATGTTTGATGTCTGGTGCTTGTGGATGTGTGTTGCCTGATGTCTGATGCATGATGTCTGATGCTTGTGGATGTTTGATTCCTGATGTCTGATGATTGTGGATGTCTGATGCCTGATGTCTGATGCTTGTGGATGTCTGATGCATGATGTCTGACACCTGATGTCTGATGCATGATGTCTGATGCTTGTGGATGTCTGATGCCTGATGGCTGATGCTTGTGGGTGTCTGATGCCTGATATCTGATGCCTGATGTTTGTGAATGTCTGATGCCGGATGTCTGATGCCTGATGTCTGATGCATGATCTCTGATGTCTGATGTCTGATGTCTGATGCCTGATGTCTGATGCCTGATGTCTGATGCCTGATGTCTGATGCCTGATTTCTGATGTCTGATTCCTGATGTCTGATTCCTGATGTCTGATGCTTGTGGATGTCTGATGCCTGATGTCTGATGCTTGATGCTTGTGGATGTGTGATGCCTGATGCTCGATGTTTGATGTCTGATGCCTGATGCTTGTGGATATGTGTTGCTTGATGTCTGATGCATGATGTCTGATGCTTCTGGATGTCTGATGCTTGTGGATGTTTGATTCCTGATGTCTGATGCTTGTGGATGTCTGATGCTTGTGGCTGTCTGATGTCTGATGCTTGTGGATGTCTGATGCATGATGTCTGATGCTTGTGGATGTCTGATGCCTGATGCTTGTGGATGCCTGATGTCTGATGCCTGATGTCTGATGCTTATGGATGTCTGATGACTGATGTCTGATGCTTGTGGATGTCTGATGCCTGATGTCTCATGACTGATGTCTGATGCCTGATGCTTGTGGATATCTAATGCCTGATGTATGATGCCTGATGCTTGTGGATGTCTGATGCCTGATGTCTGATGCTTGTGGATGTCTGTTGCCTTATGCTTGTGGATGTCTGATGCCTGATGTTTGATGCCTGATGTCTGATTCTTGTGGATGCCTGATGTCTGATGCTTGTGGATGTCTGATGCCTGATGACTGATGCTTGTGGATGTCTGATGCCTGATGTCACATGACTGATGTCTGATGCCTGATGCTTGTGGATATCTAATGCCTGATGTATGATGCCTGATGCTTGTGGATGACTGATGCCTGATGTCTGATGCTTGTGGATGTCTGTTGCCTGATGCTTGTGGATGTCTGATGCCTGATGTTTGATGCCTGATGTCTGATGCTTGTTGATGCCTGATGTCAGATGCTTGTGGATGTCTGATGCATGATGTCTGATGCTTTATGCTTGTGGATGCCTGATGTCTGATGGCTGATGCTTGTGGATGTCTGATGCCTGATGCCTGATGCTTGTGGATGTCTGATGTCTGATGCCTGATGTTTGTGAATGTCTGATGCCGGATGTCTGATGCATGATGTCTGATGTATGATGTCTGATGCTTGTGGATGTCTGATGCTTGTGTATGTTTGATTCCTGATGTCTGATGCTTGTGGCTGCCTGATGTCTGATGCTTGATGCTTGTTGAAGTAAGATGCCTGATGTCTGATGCCCGATGTTTGATGTCTGATATCTGATGCTTGTGGATGTGTGTTGCCTGATGTCTGATGCATGATGTCTGATGCTTGTGGATGTCTGATGCTTGTGGATGTTTGATTCCTGATGTCTGATGCTCGTGGATGTCTGATGCATGATGTCTGACACCTGATGTCTGATGCATGATGTCTGATACATGATGCCTGATGCTAGTGGATGTCTGATGCCTGATGTCTGAAGCTTGTGGATGTCTGATACATGATGTCTGATGCTTGTGGATGTCTGATGCCTGATGCCTGATGCCTGATGCCTGATGTTTGTGAATGTCTGAGTCTGGATGCCTGATGCCTGATGTCTGATGCCTGATCTCTGATGCTTGTGGATGTCTGATGCCTGATGTCTGATGTCTGATTCCTGATGTCTGATGCTTGTGGATGTCTGATGTCTGATGCTTGATGCTTGTGGATGTCTGATGCCTGATGCTTGTGGATGTGTGTTGCCTGATGTCTGATGCATGATGTCTGATACCTGATGTCTGATGCTTGTGGATGTCTGATGCCTGATGTCTGATGCTTGATGCTTGTGGAAGTCTGATGCCTGATGTCTGATGCCCGATGTTTGATGTCTGTTGCTTGTGGATGTGTGTTGCCTGATGTCTGATGCATGATGTCTGATGCTTGTGGATGTTTGATTCCTGATGTCTGATGATTGTGGATGTCTGATGCCTGATGTCTGATGCTTGTGGATGTCTGATGCATGATGTCTGACACCTGATGTCTGATGCATGATGTCTGATGCTTGTGGATGTCTGATGCCTGATGGCTAATGCTTGTGGGTGTCTGATGCCTGATATCTGATGCCTGATGTTTGTGAATGTCTGATGCCGGATGGCTGATGCCTGATGTCTGATGCATGATGTCTGATGCCTGATGTCTGATGCCTGATTTCTGATGTCTGATTCCTGATGTCTGATTCCTGATGTCTGATGCTTGTGGATGTCTGATGCCTGATGTCTGATGCTTGATGCTTGTGGATGTGTGATGCCTGATGCTCGATGTTTGATGTCTGATGCCTGATGCTTGTGGATGTGTGTTGCTTGATGTCTGATGCATGATGTCTGATGCTTCTGGATGTCTGATGCGTGTGGATGTTTGATTCCTGATGTCTGATGCTTGTGGATGTCTGATTCTTGTGGCTGTCTGATGTCTGATGCTTGTGGATGTCTGATGCATGATGTCTGATGCTTGTGGATGTCTGATGCCTGATGCTTGTGGATGCCTGATGTCTGATGCCTGATGTCTGATGTCTGATGCTTGTGGATGTCTGATGACTGATGTCTGATGCTTGTGGATGTCTGATGCCTGATGTCTCATGACTGATGTCTGATGCCTGATGCTTGTGGATATCTAATGCCTGATGTATGATGCCTGATGCTTGTGGATGTCTGATGCCTGATGTCTGATGCTTGTGGATGTCTGTTGCCTGATGCTTGTGGATGTCTGATGCCTGATGTTTGATGCCTGATGTTTGATTCTTGTGGATGCCTGATGTCTGATGCTTGTGGATTTCTGATGCCTGATGACTGATGCTTGTGGATGTCTGATGCCTGATGTCACATGACTGATGTCTGATGCCTGATGCTTGTGGATATCTAATGCCTGATGTATGATGCCTGATGCTTGTGGATGACTGATGCCTGATGTCTGATGCTTGTGGATGTCGGTTGCCTGATGCTTGTGGATGTCTGATGCCTGATGTTTGATGCCTGATGTCTGATGCTTGTTGATGCCTGATGTCTGATGCTTGTGGATGTCTGATGCATGATGTCTGATGCTTGATGCTTGTGGATGCCTGATGTCTGATGGCTGATGCTTGTGGATGCCTGATGACTGATGTCTGATGCTTGTGGATGTCTGATGCCTGATGTCTCATGACTGATGTCTGATGCCTGATGCTTGTGGATATCTAATGCCTGATGTATGATGCCTAATGCTTGTGGATGTCTGATGTCTGTTGCCTGATGCTTGTGGATGTCTGATGTCTGATGTTTGATGCCTGATGTCTGATTCTTGTGGATGCCTGATGGCTGATGCTTGTGGATGTCTGATGCCTGATGTCACATGACTGATGTCTGATGCCTGATGCTTGTGGATATCTAATGCCTGATGTATGATGCCTGATGCTTGTGGATGTCTGATGCCTGATGTCTGATGCTTGTGGATGTCTGTTGCCTGATGCCTGATGTTTGATGCCTGATGTCTGATGCTTGTTGATGCCTGATGTCTGATGCTTGTGGATGTCTGATGGCTGATGTCTGATGCCTGATGCGTGTGGATGTCTGATGCTTGTGGATGCCTGATGTCTGATGCCTGATGCTTGTGGATGTCTGATGCCTGATGCTTGTGGATGTCTGATGCCTGATGTCTGATATCTGATGCCTGTTGTTTGATGTCTGATGCCTGATGCTTGTGGATGTATGTTGCCTGATGTCTGATGCCTGATGTCTGATGCTTGTGGATGTCTGATGCCTGATGTCTGATGCTTGTGGATGTCTGATGCATGATGTCTGATGCAAGATGGCTGATGCCTGATGTCTGATGCCTGATGTCTTATGCCTGATGTCTGATTCCTGATGTCTGATGCTTGATGCTTGTGGATGTCTGATGCCTGATGTCTGATGCACGATGTTTGATGTCTGATGCCTGATGATTGTGGATGTTTGTTGCCTGATGTCTGATGCATGATGTCTGACACCTGATGTCTGATGTCTGATGCTTGTGGATGTCTGATGCTTGTGGCTGTCTGATGCCTGATGTCTGATGCTTGTGGATGTCTGATGCATGATGTCTGATGCATGATGTCTGACACCTGATGTCTGATGTCTGATATCTGATGTCTGATGCCTGATGTTTGTGAATGTCTGATGCCGGATGTCTGATGCATGATGTCTGATGCTTGTGGATGTCTGATGCCTGATGTCTGATGCCTGATGTCTGATGCTTGATGCTTGTGGATGTCTGATGCCTGATGTTTGTGGATGTGTGTTGCCTGATGTCTGATGCCTGATGTCTGATGCCTGATTCCTGATGTCTGATTCCTGATGTCTGATTCCTGATGTCTGATGCTTGTGGATGCCTGATGCCTGATGTCTGATGCTTGATGCTTGTGGATGTGTGATGCCTGATGCTCGATGTTTGATGTCTGATGCCTGATGCTTGTGGATGTGTGTTGCTTGATGTCTGATGCATGATGTCTGATGCTTCTGGATGTCTGATGCGTGTGGATGTTTGATTCCTGATGTCTGATGCTTGTGGATGTCTGATGCTTGTGGCTGTCTGATGTCTGATGCTTGTGGATGTCTGATGCATGATGTCTGATGCTTGTGGATGTCTGATGCCTGATGCTTGTGGATGCCTGATGTCTGATGTCTGATGCTTGTGGATGTCTGATGCCTGATGTCTCATGACTGATGTCTGATGCCTGATGCTTGTGGATATCTAATGCCTGATGTATGATGCCTGATGCTTGTGGATTTCTGATGCCTGATGTCTGATGCTTGTGGATGTCTGTTGCCTGATGCTTGTGGATGTCTGATGCCTGATGTTTGATGCATGATGTCTGATTCTTGTGGATGCCTGATGTCTGATGCTTGTGGATGTCTGATGCCTGATGACTGATGCTTGTGGATGTCTGATGCCTGATGTCACATGACTGATGTCTGATGCCTGATGCTTGTGGATATCTAATGCCTGATGTATGATGCCTGATGCTTGTGGATGACTGATGCCTGATGTCTGATGCTTGTGGATGTCTGTTGCCTGATGCTTGTGGATGTCTGATGCCTGATGTTTGATGCCTGATGTCTGATGCTTGTTGATGCCTGATGTCTGATGCTTGTGGATGTCTGATGCATGATGTCTGATGCTTGATGCTTGTGGATGCCTGATGTCTGATGGCTGATGCTTGTGGATGTCTGATGCCTGATGACTGATGTCTGATGCTTGTGGATGTCTGATGCCTGATGTCTCATGACTGATGTCTGATGCCTGATGCTTGTGGATATCTAATGCCTGATGTATGATGCCTGATGCTTGTGGATGACTGATGCCTGATGTCTGATGCTTGTGGATGTCTGATGCCTGATGTCTCATGACTGATGTCTGATGTCTGATGCTTGTGGATGTCTGATGCTTGTGGATGTTTGATTCCTGATGTCTGATGCTCGTGGATGTCTGATGCATGATGTCTGACACCTGATGTCTGATGCATGATGTCTGATACATGATGCCTGATGCTTGTGGATGTCTGATGCCTGATGTCTGAAGCTTGTGGATGTCTGATACATGATGTCTGATGCTTGTGGATGTCTGATGCCTGATGCCTGATGCCTGATGCCTGATGTTTGTGAATGTCTGAGTCTGGATGCCTGATGCCTGATGTCTGATGCCTGATGTCTGATGCTTGTGGATGTCTGATGCCTGATGTCTGATGTCTGATTCCTGATGTCTGATGCTTG
This sequence comes from Triturus cristatus, assembly GCF_964204655.1. Taxonomy (NCBI): domain Eukaryota; kingdom Metazoa; phylum Chordata; class Amphibia; order Caudata; family Salamandridae; genus Triturus; species Triturus cristatus. The sequence goes on from NC_140579.1 coordinate 191,703,187, forward strand.
TGGATGTCTGATGTCTGATGCTTGATGCTTGTGGATGTGTGTTGCCTGATGTCTGATGCATGATGTCTGATACCTGATGTCTGATGCTTGTGGATGTCTGATGCCTGATGTCTGATGCTTGATGCTTGTGGAAGTCTGATGCCTGATGTCTGATGCCCGATGTTTGATGTCTGTTGCTTGTGGATGTGTGTTGCCTGATGTCTGATGCATGATGTCTGATGCTTGTGGATGTTTGATTCCTGATGTCTGATGATTGTGGATGTCTGATGCCTGATGTCTGATGCTTGTGGATGTCTGATGCATGATGTCTGACACCTGATGTCTGATGCAGGATGTCTGATGCTTGTGGATGTCTGATGCCTGATGGCTAATGCTTGTGGGTGTCTGATGCCTGATATCTGATGCCTGATGTTTGTGAATGTCTGATGCCGGATGGCTGATGCCTGATGTCTGATGCATGATGTCTGATGCCTGATGTCTGATGCCTGATTTCTGATGTCTGATTCCTGATGTCTGATTCCTGATGTCTGATGCTTGTGGATGTCTGATGCCTGATGTCTGATGCTTGATGCTTGTGGATGTGTGATGCCTGATGCTCGATGTTTGATGTCTGATGCCTGATGCTTGTGGATGTGTGTTGCTTGATGTCTGATGCATGATGTCTGATGCTTCTGGATGTCTGATGCGTGTGGATGTTTGATTCCTGATGTCTGATGCTTGTGGATGTCTGATTCTTGTGGCTGTCTGATGTCTGATGCTTGTGGATGTCTGATGCATGATGTCTGATGCTTGTGGATGTCTGATGCCTGATGCTTGTGGATGCCTGATGTCTGATGCCTGATGTCTGATGCTTGTGGATGTCTGATGCCTGATGTCTCATGACTGATGTCTGATGCCTGATGCTTGTGGATATCTAATGCCTGATGTATGATGCCTGATGCTTGTGGATGTCTGATGCCTGATGTCTGATGCTTGTGGATGTCTGTTGCCTGATGCTTGTGGATGTCTGATGCCTGATGTTTGATGCCTGATGTTTGATTCTTGTGGATGCCTGATGTCTGATGCTTGTGGATTTCTGATGCCTGATGACTGATGCTTGTGGATGTCTGATGCCTGATGTCACATGACTGATGTCTGATGCCTGATGCTTGTGGATATCTAATGCCTGATGTATGATGCCTGATGCTTGTGGATGACTGATGCCTGATGTCTGATGCTTGTGGATGTCGGTTGCCTGATGCTTGTGGATGTCTGATGCCTGATGTTTGATGCCTGATGTCTGATGCTTGTTGATGCCTGATGTCTGATGCTTGTGGATGTCTGATGCATGATGTCTGATGCTTGATGCTTGTGGATGCCTGATGTCTGATGGCTGATGCTTGTGGATGCCTGATGACTGATGTCTGATGCTTGTGGATGTCTGATGCCTGATGTCTCATGACTGATGTCTGATGCCTGATGCTTGTGGATATCTAATGCCTGATGTATGATGCCTAATGCTTGTGGATGTCTGATGTCTGTTGCCTGATGCTTGTGGATGTCTGATGTCTGATGTTTGATGCCTGATGTCTGATTCTTGTGGATGCCTGATGGCTGATGCTTGTGGATGTCTGATGCCTGATGTCACATGACTGATGTCTGATGCCTGATGCTTGTGGATATCTAATGCCTAATGTATGATGCCTGATGCTTGTGGATGTCTGATGCCTGATGTCTGATGCTTGTGGATGTCTGTTGCCTGATGCCTGATGTTTGATGCCTGATGTCTGATGCTTGTTGATGCCTGATGTCTGATGCTTGTGGATGTCTGATGGCTGATGTCTGATGCCTGATGCGTGTGGATGTCTGATGCTTGTGGATGCCTGATGTCTGATGCCTGATGCTTGTGGATGTCTGATGCCTGATGCTTGTGGATGTCTGATGCCTGATGTCTGATATCTGATGCCTGTTGTTTGATGTCTGATGCCTGATGCTTGTGGATGTATGTTGCCTGATGTCTGATGCCTGATGTCTGATGCTTGTGGATGTCTGATGCCTGATGTCTGATGCTTGTGGATGTCTGATGCATGATGTCTGATGCATGATGGCTGATGCCTGATGTCTGATGCCTGATGTCTTATGCCTGATGTCTGATTCCTGATGTCTGATGCTTGATGCTTGTGGATGTCTGATGCCTGATGTCTGATGCACGATGTTTGATGTCTGATGCCTGATGATTGTGGATGTTTGTTGCCTGATGTCTGATGCATGATGTCTGACACCTGATGTCTGATGTCTGATGCTTGTGGATGTCTGATGCTTGTGGCTGTCTGATGCCTGATGTCTGATGCTTGTGGATGTCTGATGCATGATGTCTGATGCATGATGTCTGACACCTGATGTCTGATGTCTGATATCTGATGTCTGATGCCTGATGTTTGTGAATGTCTGATGCCGGATGTCTGATGCATGATGTCTGATGCTTGTGGATGTCTGATGCCTGATGTCTGATGCCTGATGTCTGATGCTTGATGCTTGTGGATGTCTGATGCCTGATGTTTGTGGATGTGTGTTGCCTGATGTCTGATGCATGATGTCTGATGCCTGATGTCTGATGCCTGATTCCTGATGTCTGATTCCTGATGTCTGATTCCTGATGTCTGATGCTTGTGGATGCCTGATGCCTGATGTCTGATGCTTGATGCTTGTGGATGTGTGATGCCTGATGCTCGATGTTTGATGTCTGATGCCTGATGCTTGTGGATGTGTGTTGCTTGATGTCTGATGCATGATGTCTGATGCTTCTGGATGTCTGATGCGTGTGGATGTTTGATTCCTGATGTCTGATGCTTGTGGATGTCTGATGCTTGTGGCTGTCTGATGTCTGATGCTTGTGGATATCTGATGCATGATGTCTGATGCTTGTGGATGTCTGATGCCTGATGCTTGTGGATGCCTGATGTCTGATGCCTGATGTCTGATGTCTGATGCTTGTGGATGTCTGATGCCTGATGTCTCATGACTGATGTCTGATGCCTGATGCTTGTGGATATCTAATGCCTGATGTATGATGCCTGATGCTTGTGGATTTCTGATGCCTGATGTCTGATGCTTGTGGATGTCTGTTGCCTGATGCTTGTGGATGTCTGATGCCTGATGTTTGATGCCTGATGTCTGATTCTTGTGGATGCCTGATGTCTGATGCTTGTGGATGTCTGATGCCTGATGACTGATGCTTGTGGATGTCTGATGCCTGATGTCACATGACTGATGTCTGATGCCTGATGCTTGTGGATATCTAATGCCTGATGTATGATGCCTGATGCTTGTGGATGACTGATGCCTGATGTCTGATGCTTGTGGATGTCTGTTGCCTGATGCTTGTGGATGTCTGATGCCTGATGTTTGATGCCTGATGTCTGATGCTTGTTGATGCCTGATGTCTGATGCTTGTGGATGTCTGATGCATGATGTCTGATGCTTGATGCTTGTGGATGCCTGATGTCTGATGGCTGATGCTTGTGGATGTCTGATGCCTGATGACTGATGTCTGATGCTTGTGGATGTCTGATGCCTGATGTCTCATGACTGATGTCTGATGCCTGATGCTTGTGGATATCTAATGCCTGATGTATGATGCCTAATGCTTGTGGATGTCTGATGCCTGATGTCTGATGCTTGTGGATGGATGTCTGTTGCCTGATGATTGTGGATGTCTGATGCCTGCTGTTTGATGCCTGATGTCTGATTCTTGTGGATGCCTGATGTCTGATGCTTGTGGATGTCTGATGCCTGATGACTGATGCTTGTGGATGTCTGATGCCTGATGTCACATGACTGATGTCTGATGCCTGATGCTTGTGGATATCTAATGCCTGGTGTATGATGCCTGATGCTTGTGGATGTCTGATGCCTGATGTCTGATGCTTGTGGATGTCTGTTGCCTGATGCCTGATATTTGATGCCTGATGTCTGATGTCTGATGCTTGTGGATGTCTGATGCCTGATGTCTTATGCTTGTGGCTGTCTGATGCCTGATGTCTGATGCTTGTGGATGTCTGATGCATGATGTCTGATGCATGATGTCTGATGCATGATGGCTGATACCTGATGGCTGATGTCTGATGCCTGATGTCTGATGCCTGATGTCTTATGCCTGATGTCTGATTCCTGATGTCTGATGTTTGATGCTTGTGGATGTGTGTTGCCTGATGTCTGATGCAAGACGTCTGACACCTGATGTCTGATATCTGATGTCTGATGCCTGATGTTTGTGGATGTGTGTTGCCTGATGTCTGATGCATGATGTCTGACACCTGATGTCTGATATCTGATGTCTGATGCCTGATGTTTGTGAAAGTCTGATGCCGGATGTCTGATGCATGATGTCTGATGCCTGATGTCTGATGCCTGATGTCTGATGCTTGTGGATGTCTGATGCCTGATGTCTGATGCCTGATGTCTGATGACTGGTGTCTGATGTTTGATGCTTGTGGATGTCTGATGCCTGATGTTTGTGGATGTGTTTTGCCTGATGTCTGATGCATGATGTCTGATACCTGATGTCTGAGGCTTTTGTATGTCTGATGCCTGATATCTGATGCCTGATGTTTGATGTCTGATGCTTGTGGATGTATGTTGCCTGATGTCTGATGCCTGATGTCTGATGCTTGTGGATGTCTGATGCCTGATGTCTGATGCTTGTGGATGTCTGATGCATGATGTCTGATGCATGATGTCTTATGCCTGATGTCTTATGCCTGATGGCTGATGCCTGATGGCTGATGTCTGATGCCTGATGTCTGATGCCTTATGTCTTATGCCTGATGTCTGATTCCTGATGTCTGATGCTTGATGCTTGTGGATGTCTGATGCCTGATGTCTGATGCACGATGTTTGATGTCTGATGTCTGATGCCTGATGATTGTGGATGTGTGTTGCCTGATGTCTGATGCATGATGTCTGATGTCTGATGCTTGTGGATGTCTGATGCCTGATGTCTTATGCTTGTGGCTGTCTGATGCCTGATGTCTGATGCTTGTGGATGTCTGATGCATGATGTCTGATGTCTGATGCTTGTGGATGTCTGATGCCTGATGTCTTATGCTTGTGGCTGTCTGATGCCTGATGTCTGATGCTTGTGGATGTCTGATGCATGATGTCTGATGCATGATGTCTGATGCATGATGGCTGATGCCTGATAGCTGATGTCTGATGCCTGATGTCTGATGCCTGATGTCTTATGCCTGATGTCTGATTCCTGATGTCTGATGCTTGATGCTTGTGGATGTCTGATGCCTGATGCCCGATGTTTGATGTCTGATACCTGATGCTTGTGGATGTGTGTTGCCTGATGTCTGATGCATGATGTCTGACACCTGATGTCTGATATCTGATGTCTGATGCCTGGTGTTTGTGAAAGTCTGATGCCGGATGTCTGATGCATGATGTCTGATGCCTGATGTCTGATGCTTGTGGATGTCTGATGCCTGATGTCTGATGCCTGATTTCTGATGCCTGGTGTCTGATGTTTGATGCTTGTGGATGTCTGATACCTGATGTTTGTGGATGTGTTTTGCCTGATGTCTGATGCATGATGTCTGATACCTGATGTCTGAGGCTTTTGGATGTCTGATGCTTGATGTCTGATGCCCGATGTTTGATGTCTGATGCCTGGTGCTTGTGGATGTGTGTTGCCTGATGTCTGATGCATGATGTCTGATGCTTGTGGATGTCTGATGCTTGTGGATGTTTGATTCCTGATATCTGATGCTTGTGGATGTCTGATACTTGTGGCTGTCTGATGTCTGATGCTTGTGGATGTCTGATGCATGATGTCTGACACCTGATGTCATGCATGATGTCTGATGCTTGTGGATGCCTGATGTCTGATGCTTGTGGATGTCTAATGCCTGATGTCTGATGCCTGATGCGTGTGGATGTCTGATGCTTGTGGATGCCTGATGTCTGATGCCTGATGCTTGTGGATGTCTGATGCCTGATGCTTGTGGATGTCTGATGCCTGATGTCTGATATCTGATGCCTGATGTTTGATGTCTGATGCCTGATGCTTGTGGATGTATGTTGCCTGATGTCTGATGCCTGATGTCTGATGCTTGTGGATGTCTGATGCCTGATGTCTGATGCTTGATGTCTGATGCACGATGTCTGATGCATGATGTCTTATGCCTGATGTCTGATGCCTGATGGCTGATGCCTGATGTCTGATGCCTGATGTCTGATGCCTGATGTATTATGCCTGATGTCTGATTCCTGATGTCTGATGCTTGATGCTTGTGGATGTCTGATGCCTGATGTCTGATGTCAGATGCCTGATGTCTGATGCTTGATGCTTGTGGATGTCTGATGCCTGATGTTTGTGGATGTGTGTTGCCTGATGCATGATGTCTGATACCTGATGTCTGATGCTTTTGGATGTCTGATGCTTGATGCTTGTGGACGTCTGATGCCTGATGTCTGATGCCCGATGTTTGATGTCTGATGCCTGGTGCTTGTGGATGTTTGTTGCCTGATGTCTGATGCATGATGTCTGATGCTTGTGGATGTTTGATTCCTGATGTCTGATGCTTGTGGATGTCTGATGCTTGTGGCTGTCTGATGCCTGATGTCTGATGCTTGTGGATGTCTGATGTCTGATGCCTGATGTTTGTGAATGTTTGATGCCGGATGTCTGATGCTTGGCGATGTCTGATGCCTGATGTCTTATGCCTGATGTTTGTGAATGTCTGATGCCGGATGTCTGATGCCGGATGTCTGATGCCTGATGTCTGATGCTTGTGGATGCCTGGTGTCTGATGCCTCATGTCTGATTCCTGATGTCTGATGCTTGTGGATGTCTGATGCCTGATGTCTGATGCTTGTGGATGTCTGATGCCTGATGTCTGATGCCTGATGTTTGTGAATGTCTGATGCCGGATGTCTGATGCATGATGTCTGATGCCTGATGTCTGATGCTTGTGGATGCCTGGTGTCTGATGCCTCATGTCTGATTCCTGATGTCTGATGCTTGTGGATGTCTGATGCCTGATGTCTGATGCTTGTGGATGTGTGATGCTTGATGTCTGATGCCTGATGTTTGTGGATGCCTGGTGTCTGATGCCTCATGTCTGATTCCTGATGTCTGATGCTTGTGGATGTCTGATGCCTGATGTCTGATGCTTGTGGATGTGTGATGCTTGATGTCTGATGCTCGATGTTTGATGTCTGATGCCTGATGCTTGTGGATGTGTGTTGCCTGATGTCTGATGCATGATGTCTGATGCTTGTGGATGTCTGATGCTTGTGTATGTTTGATTCCTGATGTCTGATGCTTGTGGCTGTCTGATGTCTGATGCTTGATGCTTGTTGAAGTAAGATGCCTGATGTCTGATGCCCGATGTTTGATGTCTGATATCTGATGCTTGTGGATGTGTGTTGCCTGATGTCTGATGCATGATGTCTGATGCTTGTGGATGTCTGATGCTTGTGGATGTTTGATTCCTGATGTCTGATGCTCGTGGATGTCTGATGCATGATGTCTGACACCTGATGTCTGATGCATGATGTCTGATACATGATGCCTGATGCTTGTGGATGTCTGATGCCTGATGTCTGATGCTTGTGGATGTCTGATACATGATGTCTGATGCTTGTGGATGTCTGATGCCTGATGCCTGATGCCTGGTGTTTGTGAATGTCTGAGTCCGGATGCCTGATGCCTGATGCCTGATGTCTGATGCCTGATGTCTGATGCTTGTGGATGTCTGATGCCTGATGTCTGATTCCTGATTCCTGATGTCTGATGCTTGTGGATGTCTGATGTCTGATGCTTGATGCTTGTGGATGTCTGATGCCTGATGCTTGTGGATGTGTGTTGCCTGATGTCTGATGCATGATGTCTGATACCTGATGTCTGATGCTTGTGGAAGTCTGATGCCTGATGTCTGATGCCAGATGTTTGATGTCTGGTGCTTGTGGATGTGTGTTGCCTGATGTCTGATGCATGATGTCTGATGCTTGTGGATGTTTGATTCCTGATGTCTGATGATTGTGGATGTCTGATGCCTGATGTCTGATGCTTGTGGATGTCTGATGCATGATGTCTGACACCTGATGTCTGATGCATGATGTCTGATGCTTGTGGATGTCTGATGCCTGATGGCTGATGCTTGTGGGTGTCTGATGCCTGATATCTGATGCCTGATGTTTGTGAATGTCTGATGCCGGATGTCTGATGCCTGATGTCTGATGCATGATCTCTGATGTCTGATGTCTGATGTCTGATGCCTGATGTCTGATGCCTGATGTCTGATGCCTGATTTCTGATGTCTGATTCCTGATGTCTGATTCCTGATGTCTGATGCTTGTGGATGTCTGATGCCTGATGTCTGATGCTTGATGCTTGTGGATGTGTGATGCCTGATGCTCGATGTTTGATGTCTGATGCCTGATGCTTGTGGATATGTGTTGCTTGATGTCTGATGCATGATGTCTGATGCTTCTGGATGTCTGATGCTAGTGGATGTTTGATTCCTGATGTCTGATGCTTGTGGATGTCTGATGCTTGTGGCTGTCTGATGTCTGATGCTTGTGGATGTCTGATGCATGATGTCTGATGCTTGTGGATGTCTGATGCCTGATGCTTGTGGATGCCTGATGTCTGATGCTTATGGATGTCTGATGACTGATGTCTGATGCTTGTGGATGTCTGATGCCTGATGTCTCATGACTGATGTCTGATGCCTGATGCTTGTGGATATCTAATGCCTGATGTATGATGCCTGATGCTTGTGGATGTCTGATGCCTGATGTCTGATGCTTGTGGATGTCTGTTGCCTTATGCTTGTGGATGTCTGATGCCTGATGTTTGATGCCTGATGTCTGATTCTTGTGGATGCCTGATGTCTGATGCTTGTGGATGTCTGATGCCTGATGACTGATGCTTGTGGATGTCTGATGCCTGATGTCACATGACTGATGTCTGATGCCTGATGCTTGTGGATATCTAATGCCTGATGTATGATGCCTGATGCTTGTGGATGACTGATGCCTGATGTCTGATGCTTGTGGATGTCTGTTGCCTGATGCTTGTGGATGTCTGATGCCTGATGTTTGATGCCTGATGTCTGATGCTTGTTGATGCCTGATGTCAGATGCTTGTGGATGTCTGATGCATGATGTCTGATGCTTTATGCTTGTGGATGCCTGATGTCTGATGGCTGATGCTTGTGGATGTCTGATGCCTGATGCCTGATGCTTGTGGATGTCTGATGTCTGATGCCTGATGTTTGTGAATGTCTGATGCCGGATGTCTGATGCATGATGTCTGATGCATGATGTCTGATGCTTGTGGATGTCTGATGCTTGTGTATGTTTGATTCCTGATGTCTGATGCTTGTGGCTGTCTGATGTCTGATGCTTGATGCTTGTTGAAGTAAGATGCCTGATGTCTGATGCCAGATGTTTGATGTCTGATATCTGATGCTTGTGGATGTGTGTTGCCTGATGTCTGATGCATGATGTCTGATGCTTGTGGATGTCTGATGCTTGTGGATGTTTGATTCCTGATGTCTGATGCTCGTGGATGTCTGATGCATGATGTCTGACACCTGATGTCTGATGCATGATGTCTGATACATGATGCCTGATGCTTGTGGATGTCTGATGCCTGATGTCTGATGCTTGTGGATGTCTGATACATGATGTCTGATGCTTGTGGATGTCTGATGCCTGATGCCTGATGTTTGTGAATGTCTGAGTCCGGATGCCTGATGCCTGATGTCTGATGCCTGATGTCTGATGCTTGTGGATGTCTGATGCCTGATGTCTGATGTCTGATTCCTGATGTCTGATGCTTGTGGATGTCTGATGTCTGATGCTTGATGCTTGTGGATGTCTGATTCCTGATGCTTGTGGATGTGTGTTGCCTGATGTCTGATGCATGATGTCTGATACCTGATGTCTGATGCTTGTGGATGTCTGATGCCTGATGTCTGATGCTTGATGCTTGTGGAAGTCTGATGCCTGATGTCTGATGCCCGATGTTTGATGTCTGTTGCTTGTGGATGTGTGTTGCCTGATGTCTGATGCATGATGTCTGATGCTTGTGGATGTTTGATTCCTGATGTCTGATGATTGTGGATGTCTGATGCCTGATGTCTGATGCTTGTGGATGTCTGATGCATGATGTCTGACACCTGATGTCTGATGCATGATGTCTGATGCTTGTGGATGTCTGATGCCTGATGGCTAATGCTTGTGGGTGTCTGATGCCTGATATCTGATGCCTGATGTTTGTGAATGTCTGATGCCGGATGGATGATGCCTGATGTCTGATGCATGATGTCTGATGCCTGATGTCTGATGCCTGATTTCTGATGTCTGATTCCTGATGTCTGATTCCTGATGTCTGATGCTTGTGGATGTCTGATGCCTGATGTCTGATGCTTGATGCTTGTGGATGTGTGATGCCTGATGCTCGATGTTTGATGTCTGATGCCTGATGCTTGTGGATGTGTGTTGCTTGATGTCTGATGCATGATGTCTGATGCTTCTGGATGTCTGATGCGTGTGGATGTTTGATTCCTGATGTCTGATGCTTGTGGATGTCTGATTCTTGTGGCTGTCTGATGCTTGTGGATGTCTGATGCATGATGTCTGATGCTTGTGGATGTCTGATGCCTGATGCTTGTGGATGCCTGATGTCTGATGCCTGATGTCTGATGTCTGATGCTTGTGGATGTCTGATGACTGATGTCTGATGCTTGTGGATGTCTGATGCCTGATGTCTCATGACTGATGTCTGATGCCTGATGCTTGTGGATATCTAATGCCTGATGTATGATGCCTGATGCTTGTGGATGTCTGATGCCTGATGTCTGATGCTTGTGGATGTCTGTTGCCTGATGCTTGTGGATGTCTGATGCCTGATGTTTGATGCCTGATGTTTGATTCTTGTGGATGCCTGATGTCTGATGCTTGTGGATGTCTGATGCCTGATGACTGATGCTTGTGGATGTCTGATGCCTGATGTCACATGACTGATGTCTGATGCCTGATGCTTGTGGATATCTAATGCCTGATGTATGATGCCTGATGCTTGTGGATGACTGATGCCTGATGTCTGATGCTTGTGGATGTTGGTTGCCTGATGCTTGTGGATGTCTGATGCCTGATGTTTGATGCCTGATGTCTGATGCTTGTTGATGCCTGATGTCTGATGCTTGTGGATGTCTGATGCATGATGTCTGATGCTTGATGCTTGTGGATGCCTGATGTCTGATGCCTGATGCTTGTGGATGCCTGATGACTGATGTCTGATGCTTGTGGATGTCTGATGCCTGATGTCTCATGACTGATGTCTGATGCCTGATGCTTGTGGATATCTAATGCCTGATGTATGATGCCTAATGCTTGTGGATGTCTGATGTCTGTTGCCTGATGCTTGTGGATGTCTGATGCCTGATGTTTGATGCCTGATGTCTGATTCTTGTGGATGCCTGATGGCTGATGCTTGTGGATGTCTGATGCCTGATGTCACATGACTGATGTCTGATGCCTGATGCTTGTGGATATCTAATGCCTGATGTATGATGCCTGATGCTTGTGGATGTCTGATGCCTGATGTCTGATGCTTGTGGATGTCTGTTGCCTGATGTTTGATGCCTGATGTCTGATGCTTGTTGATGCCTGATGTCTGATGCTTGTGGATGTCTGATGGCTGATGTCTGATGCCTTATGCGTGTGGATGTCTGATGCTTGTGGATGCCTGATGTCTGATGCCTGATGCTTGTGGATGTCTGATGCCTGATGCTTGTGGATGTCTGATGCCTGATGTCTGATATCTGATGCCTGTTGTTTGATGTCTGATGCCTGATGCTTGTGGATGTATGTTGCCTGATGTCTGATGCCTGATGTCTGATGCTTGTGGATGTCTGATGCCTGATGTCTGATGCTTGTGGATGTCTGATGCATGATGTCTGATGCATGATGGCTGATGCCTGATGTCTGATGCCTGATGTCTTATGCCTGATGTCTGATTCCTGATGTCTGATGCTTGATGCTTGTGGATGTCTGATGCCTGATGTCTGATGCACGATGTTTGATATCTGATGCCTGATGATTGTGGATGTTTGTTGCCTGATGTCTGATGCATGATGTCTGACACCTGATGTCTGATGTCTGATGCTTGTGGATGTCTGATGCTTGTGGCTGTCTGATGCCTGATGTCTGATGCTTGTGGATGTCTGATGCATGATGTCTGATGCATGATGTCTGATGCATGATGGCTGATGCCTGATGGCTGATGTCCGATGCCTGATGTCTTATGCCTGATGTCTGATTCCTGATGTCTGTTGCTTGATGCTTGTGGATGTCTGAGGCCTGATGCCCGATGTTTGATGTCTTATACCTGATGCTTGTGGATGTGTGTTGCCTGATGTCTGATGCATGATGTCTGACACCTGATGTCTGATGTCTGATATCTGATGTCTGATGCCTGATGTTTGTGAATGTCTGATGCCGGATGTCTGATGCATGATGTCTGATGCCTGATGCCTGATGTCTGATGCTTGTGGATGTCTGATGCCTGATGTCTGATGCCTGATGTCTGATGCTTGATGCTTGTGGATGTCTGATGCCTGATGTTTGTGGATGTGTGTTGCCTGATGTCTGATGCATGATGTCTGATGCTTTTGGGTGTCTGATGCTTGATGCTTGTGGATGTCTGATGCCTGATGTCTGATGCCCGATGTTTGATGCCTGGTGCTTGTGGATGTGTGTTGCCTGATGTCTGATGCATGATGTCTGATGCTTGTGGATGTTTGATTCCTGATGTCTGATGCTTGTGGATGTCTGATGCTTGTGGCTGTCTGATGCCTGATGTCTGAAGCTTGTGGATGTCTGCTGCATGATGTCTGACACCTGATGTCATGCATGATGTCTGATGTCTGATGCTTGTGGATGTCTGATGCCTGATGTCTGATGCTTGTGGATGTCTGATGCCTGATGTCTGATGTTTGTGAATGTCTGATGCCGGATGTCTGATGCATGATGTCTGATGCCTGATGTCTGATGGTTGTGGATGCCTTGTGCCTGATGTCTGATGCCTGATGTCTGATTCCTGATGTCTGATTCCTGATGTCTGATGCCTGATGTCTGATGCTTGTGGATGTGTGATGCCTCATGTCTGATGCTTGTGGATGTGTGATGCCTGATGTCTGATGCTCGATGTTTGATGTCTGATGCCTGATGCTTGTGGATGTGTGTTGCCTGATGTCTGATGCTTGTGGATGTCTGATGCTTGTGGATGTTTGATTTCTGATGTCTGATGCTTGTGGCTGTCTGATGCCTGATGTCTGATGCTTGTGGATGTCTGATGCATGATGTCTGATGCATGATAACTGATGCCTGATGTCTTCTGCCTGATGGCTGATGCCTGAAGTCTGATGGCTGATGCCTGATGTCTTATGCCTGATGTTTGTGAATGTCTGATGCCTGATGTCTGATGCCTGATGTCTGATGCTTGTGGATGTCCGATGCCTGATGTCTGATGCCTGATGTCTGATGCCTGATGGCTGATGCTTGATGCTTGTGGATGTCTGATGCCTGATGTTTGTGAATGTGTGTTGCCTGATGTCTGATGCATGATGTCTGATACCTGATGTCTGTTGCTTTTGGATGTCTGATGCTTGATGCTTGTGGACGTCTGATGCCTGATGTCTGATGCCCGATGTTTGATGTCTGATGCCTGGTGCTTGTGGATGTGTGTTGCCTGATGTCTGATGCATGATGTCTGATGCTTGTGGATGTTTGATGCATGATGTCTGATGCTTGTGGATGTCTGATGCTTGTGGATGTTTGATTCCTGATGTCTGATGCTTGTGGATGCCTGATGCTTGTGTCTGTCTGATGCCTGATGTCTGATGCTTGTGGATGTTTGATGCATGATGTCTGACACCTGATGTCATGCATGATGTCTGATGTCTGATGCTTGTGGATGTCTGATGCCTGATGTCTGATGCTTGTTGATGTCTGATGCCTGATGTCTGATGCCTGATGTTTGTGAATGTCTGATGCCGGATGTCTGATGCCTGATGTCTGATGCCTGATGTCTGATGCTTGTGGATGCCTGATGCCTGATGTCTGATGTCTGATTCCTGATGTCTGATTCCTGATGTCTGATGCTTGTGGATGTCTGATGCCTGATGTCTTATGCCTGATGTTTGTGAATGTCTGATGCCGGATGTCTGATGCATGATGTCTGATGCCTGATGTCTGATGCTTGTGGATGCCTGGTGTCTGATGCCTCATGTCTGATTCCTGATGTCTGATGCTTGTGGATGTCTGATGCCTGATGTCTGATGCTTGTGGATGTCTGATGCCTGATGTCTGATGCCTGATGTTTGTGAATGTCTGATGCCGGATGTCTGATGCATGATGTCTGATGCCTGATGTCTGATGCTTGTGGATGCCTGGTGTCTGATGCCTCATGTCTGATTCCTGATGTCTGATGCTTGTGGATGTCTGATGCCTGATGTCTGATGCTTGTGGATGTGTGATGCTTGATGTCTGATGCCTGATGTTTGTGGATGCCTGGTGTCTGATGCCTCATGTCTGATTCCTGATGTCTGATGCTTGTGGATGTCTGATGCCTGATGTCTGATGCTTGTGGATGTGTGATGCTTGATGTCTGATGCTCGATGTTTGATGTCTGATGCCTGATGCTTGTGGATGTGTGTTGCCTGATGTCTGATGCATGATGTCTGATGCTTGTGGATGTCTGATGCTTGTGTATGTTTGATTCCTGATGTCTGATGCTTGTGGCTGTCTGATGTCTGATGCTTGATGCTTGTTGAAGTAAGATGCCTGATGTCTGATGCCCGATGTTTGATGTCTGATATCTGATGCTTGTGGATGTGTGTTGCCTGATGTCTGATGCATGATGTCTGATGCTTGTGGATGTCTGATGCTTGTGGATGTTTGATTCCTGATGTCTGATGCTCGTGGATGTCTGATGCATGATGTCTGACACCTGATGTCTGATGCATGATGTCTGATACATGATGCCTGATGCTTGTGGATGTCTGATGCCTGATGTCTGATGCTTGTGGATGTCTGATACATGATGTCTGATGCTTGTGGATGTCTGATGCCTGATGCCTGATGCCTGGTGTTTGTGAATGTCTGAGTCCGGATGCCTGATGCCTGATGCCTGATGCCTGATGTCTGATGCCTGATGTCTGATGCTTGTGGATGTCTGATGCCTGATGTCTGATTCCTGATTCCTGATGTCTGATGCTTGTGGATGTCTGATGTCTGATGCTTGATGCTTGTGGATGTCTGATGCCTGATGCTTGTGGATGTGTGTTGCCTGATGTCTGATGCATGATGTCTGATACCTGATGTCTGATGCTTGTGGAAGTCTGATGCCTGATGTCTGATGCCCGATGTTTGATGTCTGGTGCTTGTGGATGTGTGTTGCCTGATGTCTGATGCATGATGTCTGATGCTTGTGGATGTTTGATTCCTGATGTCTGATGATTGTGGATGTCTGATGCCTGATGTCTGATGCTTGTGGATGTCTGATGCATGATGTCTGACACCTGATGTCTGATGCATGATGTCTGATGCTTGTGGATGTCTGATGCCTGATGGCTGATGCTTGTGGGTGTCTGATGCCTGATATCTGATGCCTGATGTTTGTGAATGTCTGATGCCGGATGTCTGATGCCTGATGTCTGATGCATGATCTCTGATGTCTGATGTCTGATGTCTGATGCCTGATGTCTGATGCCTGATGTCTGATGCCTGATGTCTGATGCCTGATTTCTGATGTCTGATTCCTGATGTCTGATTCCTGATGTCTGATGCTTGTGGATGTCTGATGCCTGATGTCTGATGTCTGATGCTTGATGCTTGTGGATGTGTGATGCCTGATGCTCGATGTTTGATGTCTGATGCCTGATGCTTGTGGATATGTGTTGCTTGATGTCTGATGCATGATGTCTGATGCTTCTGGATGTCTGATGCTTGTGGATGTTTGATTCCTGATGTCTGATGCTTGTGGATGTCTGATGCTTGTGGCTGTCTGATGTCTGATGCTTGTGGATGTCTGATGCATGATGTCTGATGCTTGTGGATGTCTGATGCCTGATGCTTGTGGATGCCTGATGTCTGATGCCTGATGTCTGATGCTTATGGATGTCTGATGACTGATGTCTGATGCTTGTGGATGTCTGATGCCTGATGTCTCATGACTGATGTCTGATGCCTGATGCTTGTGGATATCTAATGCCTGATGTATGATGCCTGATGCTTGTGGATGTCTGATGCCTGATGTCTGATGCTTGTGGATGTCTGTTGCCTGATGCTTGTGGATGTCTGATGCCTGATGTTTGATGCCTGATGTTTGATTCTTGTGGATGCCTGATGTCTGATGCTTGTGGATGTCTTATGCCTGATGACTGATGCTTGTGGATGTCTGATGCCTGATGTCACATGACTGATGTCTGATGCCTGATGCTTGTGGATATCTAATGCCTGATGTATGATGCCTGATGCTTGTGGATGACTGATGCCTGATGTCTGATGCTTGTGGATGTCGGTTGCCTGATGCTTGTGGATGTCTGATGCCTGATGTTTGATGCCTGATGTCTGATGCTTGTTGATGCCTGATGTCTGATGCTTGTGGATGTCTGATGCATGATGTCTGATGCTTGATGCTTGTGGATGCCTGATGTCTGATGGCTGATGCTTGTGGATGCCTGATGACTGATGTCTGATGCTTGTGGATGTCTGATGCCTGATGTCTCATGACTGATGTCTGATGCCTGATGCTTGTGGATATCTAATGCCTGATGTCTGATGCCTGATGCTTGTGGATATCTAATGCCTGATGTATGATGCCTGATGCTTGTGGATGACTGATGCCTGATGTCTGATGCTTGTGGATGTCTGTTGCCTGATGCTTGTGGATGTCTGATGCCTGATGTTTGATGCCTGATGTCTGATGCTTGTTGATGCCTGATGTCAGATGCTTGTGGATGTCTGATGCATGATGTCTGATGCTTTATGCTTGTGGATGCCTGATGTCTGATGGCTGATGCTTGTGGATGTCTGATGCCTGATGCCTGATGCTTGTGGATGTCTGATGTCTGATGCCTGATGTTTGTGAATGTCTGATGCCGGATGTCTGATGCATGATGTCTGATGCATGATGTCTGATGCTTGTGGATGTCTGATGCTTGTGTATGTTTGATTCCTGATGTCTGATGCTTGTGGCTGTCTGATGTCTGATGCTTGATGCTTGTTGAAGTAAGATGCCTGATGTCTGATGCCCGATGTTTGATGTCTGATATCTGATGCTTGTGAATGTGTGTTGCCTGATGTCTGATGCATGATGTCTGATGCTTGTGGATGTCTGATGCTTGTGGATGTTTGATTCCTGATGTCTGATGCTCGTGGATGTCTGATGCATGATGTCTGACACCTGATGTCTGATGCATGATGTCTGATACATGATGCCTGATGCTTGTGGATGTCTGATGCCTGATGTCTGATGCTTGTGGATGTCTGATACATGTTGTCTGATGCTTGTGGATGTCTGATGCCTGATGCCTGATGCCTGATGTTTGTGAATGTCTGAGTCCGGATGCCTGATGCCTGATGTCTGATGCCTGATGTCTGATGCTTGTGGATGTCTGATGCCTGATGTCTGATGTCTGATTCCTGATGTCTGATGCTTGTGGATGTCTGATGTCTGATGCTTGATGCTTGTGGATGTCTGATGCCTGATGCTTGTGGATGTGTGTTGCCTGATGTCTGATGCATGATGTCTGATACCTGATGTCTGATGCTTGTGGATGTCTGATGCCTGATGTCTGATGCTTGATGCTTGTGGAAGTCTGATGCCTGATGTCTGATGCCCGATGTTTGATGTCTGTTGCTTGTGGATGTGTGTTGCCTGATGTCTGATGCATGATGTCTGATGCTTGTGGATGTTTGATTCCTGATGTCTGATGATTGTGGATGTCTGATGCCTGATGTCTGATGCTTGTGGATGTCTGATGCATGATGTCTGACACCTGATGTCTGATGCATGATGTCTGATGCTTGTGGATGTCTGATGCCTGATGGCTAATGCTTGTGGGTGTCTGATGCCTGATATCTGATGCCTGATGTTTGTGAATGTCTGATGCCGGATGGCTGATGCCTGATGTCTGATGCATGATGTCTGATGCCTGATGTCTGATGCCTGATTTCTGATGTCTGATTCCTGATGTCTGATTCCTGATGTCTGATGCTTGTGGATGTCTGATGCCTGATGTCTGATGCTTGATGCTTGTGGATGTGTGATGCCTGATGCTCGATGTTTGATGTCTGATGCCTGATGCTTGTGGATGTGTGTTGCTTGATGTCTGATGCATGATGTCTGATGCTTCTGGATGTCTGATGCATGTGGATGTTTGATTCCTGATGTCTGATGCTTGTGGATGTCTGATTCTTGTGGCTGTCTGATGTCTGATGTCTGATGCTTGTGGATGTCTGATGCATGATGTCTGATGCTTGTGGATGTCTGATGCCTGATGCTTGTGGATGCCTGATGTCTGATGCCTGATGTCTGATGTCTGATGCTTGTGGATGTCTGATGACTGATGTCTGATGCTTGTGGATGTCTGATGCCTGATGTCTCATGACTGATGTCTGATGCCTGATGCTTGTGGATATCTAATGCCTGATGTATGATGCCTGATGCTTGTGGATGTCTGATGCCTGATGTCTGATGCTTGTGGATGTCTGTTGCCTGATGCTTGTGGATGTCTGATGCCTGATGTTTGATGCCTGATGTTTGATTCTTGTGGATGCCTGATGTCTGATGCTTGTGGATGTCTGATGCCTGATGACTGATGCTTGTGGATGTCTGATGCCTGATGTCACATGACTGATGTCTGATGCCTGATGCTTGTGGATATCTAATGCCTGATGTATGATGCCTGATGCTTGTGGATGACTGATGCCTGATGTCTGATGCTTGTGGATGTCGGTTGCCTGATGCTTGTGGATGTCTGATGCCTGATGTTTGATGCCTGATGTCTGATGCTTGTTGATGCCTGATGTCTGATGCTTGTGGATGTCTGATGCATGATGTCTGATGCTTGATGCTTGTGGATGCCTGATGTCTGATGGCTGATGCTTGTGGATGCCTGATGACTGATGTCTGATGCTTGTGGATGTCTGATGCCTGATGTCTCATGACTGATGTCTGATGCCTGATGCTTGTGGATATCTAATGCCTGATGTATGATGCCTAATGCTTGTGGATGTCTGATGTCTGTTGCCTGATGCTTGTGGATGTCTGATGCCTGATGTTTGATGCCTGATGTCTGATTCTTGTGGATGCCTGATGGCTGATGCTTGTGGATGTCTGATGCCTGATGTCACATGACTGATGTCCGATGCCTGATGCTTGTGGATATCTAATGCCTGATGTATGATGCCTGATGCTTGTGGATGTCTGATGCCTGATGTCTGATGCTTGTGGATGTCTGTTGCCTGATGCCTGATGTTTGATGCCTGATGTCTGATGCTTGTTGATGCCTGATGTCTGATGCTTGTGGATGTCTGATGGCTGATGTCTGATGCCTGATGCGTGTGGATGTCTGATGCTTGTGGATGCCTGATGTCTGATGCCTGATGCTTGTGGATGTCTGATGCCTGATGCTTGTGGATGTCTGATGCCTGATGTCTGATGCTTGTGGATGTCTGATGCATGATGTCTGATACATGATGGCTGATGCCTGATGTCTGATGCCTGATGTCTTATGCCTGATGTCTGATTCCTGATGTCTGATGCTTGATGCTTGTGGATGTCTGATGCCTGATGTCTGATGCACGATGTTTGATGTCTGATGCCTGATGATTGTGGATGTTTGTTGCCTGATGTCTGATGCATGATGTCTGACACCTGATGTCTGATGTCTGATGCTTGTGGATGTCTGATGCTTGTGGCTGTCTGATGCCTGATGTCTGATGCTTGTGGATGTCTGATGCATGATGTCTGATGCATGATGTCTGATGCATGATGGCTGATGCCTGATGGCTGATGTCCGATGCCTGATGTCTTATGCCTGATGTCTGATTCCTGATGTCTGTTGCTTGATGCTTGTGGATGTCTGAGGCCTGATGCCCGATGTTTGATGTCTTATACCTGATGCTTGTGGATGTGTGTTGCCTGATGTCTGATGCATGATGTCTGACACCTGATGTCTGATGTCTGATATCTGATGTCTGATGCCTGATGTTTGTGAATGTCTGATGCCGGATGTCTGATGCATGATGTCTGATGCCTGATGCCTGATGTCTGATGCTTGTGGATGTCTGATGCCTGATGTCTGATGCCTGATGTCTGATGCCTGATGCTTGTGGATGTCTGATGCCTGATGTTTGTGGATGTGTGTTGCCTGATGTCTGATGCATGATGTCTGATGCTTTTGGGTGTCTGATGCTTGATGCTTGTGGATGTCTGATGCCTGATGTCTGATGCCCGATGTTTGATGCCTGGTGCTTGTGGATGTGTGTTGCCTGATGTCTGATGCATGATGTCTGATGCTTGTGGATGTTTGATTCCTGATGTCTGATGCTTGTGGATGTCTGATGCTTGTGGCTGTCTGATGCCTGATGTCTGAAGCTTGTGGATGTCTGCTGCATGATGTCTGACACCTGATGTCATGCATGATGTCTGATGTCTGATGCTTGTGGATGTCTGATGCCTGATGTCTGATGCTTGTGGATGTCTGATGCCTGATGTCTGATGTTTGTGAATGTCTGATGCCGGATGTCTGATGCATGATGTCTGATGCCTGATGTCTGATGGTTGTGGATGCCTTGTGCCTGATGTCTGATGCCTGATGTCTGATTCCTGATGTCTGATTCCTGATGTCTGATGCCTGATGTCTGATGCTTGTGGATGTGTGATGCCTCATGTCTGATGCTTGTGGATGTGTGATGCCTGATGTCTGATGCTCGATGTTTGATGTCTGATGCCTGATGCTTGTGGATGTGTGTTGCCTGATGTCTGATGCTTGTGGATGTCTGATGCTTGTGGATGTTTGATTTCTGATGTCTGATGCTTGTGGCTGTCTGATGCCTGATGTCTGATGCTTGTGGATGTCTGATGCATGATGTCTGATGCATGATAACTGATGCCTGATGTCTTCTGCCTGATGGCTGATGCCTGAAGTCTGATGGCTGATGCCTGATGTCTTATGCCTGATGTTTGTGAATGTCTGATGCCTGATGTCTGATGCCTGATGTCTGATGCTTGTAGATGTCCGATGCCTGATGTCTGATGCCTGATGGCAGATGCCTGATGGCTGATGCTTGATGCTTGTGGATGTCTGATGCCTGATGTTTGTGAATGTGTGTTGCCTGATGTCTGATGCATGATGTCTGATACCTGATGTCTGTTGCTTTTGGATGTCTGATGCTTGATGCTTGTGGACGTCTGATGCCTGATGTCTGATGCCCGATGTTTGATGTCTGATGCCTGGTGCTTGTGGATGTGTGTTGCCTGATGTCTGATGCATGATGTCTGATGCTTGTGGATGTTTGATGCATGATGTCTGATGCTTGTGGATGTCTGATGCTTGTGGATGTTTGATTCCTGATGTCTGATGCTTGTGGATGCCTGATGCTTGTGTCTGTCTGATGCCTGATGTCTGATGCTTGTGGATGTTTGATGCATGATGTCTGACACCTGATGTCATGCATGATGTCTGATGTCTGATGCTTGTGGATGTCTGATGTCTGATGCTTGTGGATGTCTGATGCCTGATGTCTGATGCCTGATGTTTGTGAATGTCTGATGCCGGATGTCTGATGCCTGATGTCTGATGCCTGATGTCTGATGCTTGTGGATGCCTGATGCCTGATGTCTCATGTCTGATTCCTGATGTCTGATTCCTGATGTCTGATGCTTGTGGATGTCTGATGCCTGATGTCTGATGCTTGTGGATGTGTGATGCCTGATGTCTGATGCTCGATGTTTGATGTCTGATGCCTGATGCTTGTGGATGTGTGTTGCCTGATGTCTGATGCTTGTGGATGTCTGATGCTTGTGGATGTTTGATTCCTGATGTCTGATGCTTGTGGCTGTCTGATGCCTGATGTCTGATGCTTGTGGATGTCTGATGCATGATGTCTGATGCTTGATGCTTGTGGATGTCTGATGCCTGATGCTTGTGGATGCCTGATGTCTGATGCCTGATGTCTGATGCCTGATGTCTGATGCTTGTGGATGTCTGATGTCTGATGCTTGTGGATGTCTCATGACTGATGTCTCATGACTGATGTCTGATGCTTGTGGATATCTAATGCCTGATGTATGATGCCTGATGCTTGTGGATGCCTGATGTCTGATGCACGTGGATGTCTGATGCCTCATGACTGATGTCTGATGCTTGTGGATTTCTGATGCCTGATGTCTCATGACTGATGTCTGATGCCTGATGCTTGTGGATATCTAATGCCTGATGTATGATGCCTGATGCTTGTGGATGTCTTATGTCTGATGTCTGATGCTTGTGGATGTCTGATGCCTGATGTTTGATGCCTGATGTCTGATGCTTGTGGATGCCTGATGTCTGATGCTGGTGGATGTCTGATGCCTGATGTCGGATGCCTGATGCTTGTGGATGCCTGATGCCTGATGCTTGTGGATGCCTGATGTCTGATGCCTGACGCTTGTGGATGTCTGATGCCTGATGCTTTTGGATGTCTGATGCCTGATGTCTGATATCTGATGCCTGATGTTTGATGTCTGATGCCTGATGCTTGTGGATGTATCTTGCCTGATGTCTGATGCATGATGTCTGATGCTTGTGGATGTTTGATGCCTGATGTCTGATGCTTGTGGATGTCTGATGCATGATGTCTGATGCCTGATGTCTTATGCCTGATGGCTGATGCCTGAAGTCTGATGGCTGATGCCTGATGTCTTATGCCTGATGTCTGATTCCTGATGTCTGATGCTTGATGCTTGTGGATGTCTGATGCCTGATGTCTGATGCCCGATGTTTGATGTCTGATGCCTGATGCTTGTGGATGTGTGTTGCCTGATGTCTGATGCATGATGTCTGACACCTGATGTCTGATGCATGATGTCTGATGTCTGATGCTTGTGGATGTCTGATGCCTGATGTCTGATGCCTGATGCGTGTGGATGTCTGATGCTTGTGGATGCCTGATGTCTGATGCCTGATGCTTGTGGATGTCTGATGCCTGATGCTTGTGGATGTCTGATGCCTGATGTCTGATATCTGATGCCTGATGTTTGATGTCTGATGCCTGATGCTTGTGGATGTATGTTGCCTGATGTCTGATGCCTGATGTCTGATGCTTGTGGATGTTTGATTCCTGATGTCTGATGCTTGTGGATGTCTGATAACTGATGTCTGATGCTTGTGGATGTCTGATGCATGATGTCTGACACCTGATGTCTGATGCATGATGTCTGATGCTTGTGGATGTCTGATGCCTGATGGCTGATGCTTGTGGGTGTCTGATGCCTGATATCTGATGCCTGATGTTTGTGAATGTCTGATGCCGGATGTCTGATGCCTGATGTCTGATGCATGATGTCTGATGCCTGATGTCTGATGCCTGATTTCTGATGTCTGATTCCTGATGTCTGATTCCTGATGTCTGATGCTTGTGGATGTCTGATGCCTGATGTCTGATGCTTGTGGATGTCTGATACTTGTGGCTGTCTGATGTCTGATGCTTGTGGATGTCTGATGCATGATGTCTGATGCTTGTGGATGTCTGATGCCTGATGCTTGTGGATGCCTGATGTCTGATGCCTGATGTCTGATGCTTGTGGATGTCTGATGACTGATGTCTGATGCTTGTGGATGTCTGATGCCTGATGTCTCATGACTGATGTCTGATGCCTGATGCATGTGGATATCTAATGCCTGATGTATGATGCCTGATGCTTGTGGATGTCTGATGCCTGATGTCTGATGCTTGTGGATGTCTGTTGCCTGATGCTTGTGGATGTCTGATGCCTGATGTTTGATGCCTGATGTCTGATTCTTGTGGATGCCTGATGTCTGATGCTTGTGGATGTCTGATGCCTGATGACTGATGCTTGTGGATGTCTGATGCCTGATGTCACATGACTGATGTCTGATGCCTGATGCTTGTGGATATCTAATGCCTGATGTATGATGCCTGATGCTTGTGGATGACTGATGCCTGATGTCTGATGCTTGTGGATGTCTGTTGCCTGATGCTTGTGGATGTCTGATGCCTGATGTTTGATGCCTGATGTCTGATGCTTGTTGATGCCTGATGTCTGATGCTTGTGGATGTCTGATGCATGATGTCTGATGCTTGATGCTTGTGGATGCCTGATGTCTGATGGCTGATGCTTGTGGATGTCTGATGCCTGATGACTGATGTCTGATGCTTGTGGATGTCTGATGCCTGATGTCTCATGACTGATGTCTGATGCCTGATGCTTGTGGATATCTAATGCCTGATGTATGATGCCTAATGCTTGTGGATGTCTGATGCCTGATGTCTGATGCTTGTGGATGGATGTCTGTTGCCTGATGCTTGTGGATGTCTGATGCCTGATGTTTGATGCCTGATGTCTGATTCTTGTGGATGCCTGATGTCTGATGCTTGTGGATGTCTGATGCCTGATGACTGATGCTTGTGGATGTCTGATGCCTGATGTCACATGACTGATGTCTGATGCCTGATGCTTGTGGATATCTAATGCCTGATGTATGATGCCTGATGCTTGTGGATGTCTGATGCCTGATGTCTGATGCTTGTGGATGTCTGTTGCCTGATGCCTGATGTTTGATGCCTGATGTCTGATGCTTGTTGATGCCTGATGTCTGATGCTTGTGGATGTCTGATGTCTGATGCCTGATGCGTGTGGATGTCTGATGCTTGTGGATGCCTGATGTCTGATGCCTGATGCTTGTGGATGTCTGATGCCTGATGCTTGTGGATGTCTGATGCCTGATGTCTGATATCTGATGCCTGCTTGATGTATGATGCCTGATGCTTGTGGATGTATGTTGCCTGATGTCTGATGCCTGATGTCTGATGCTTGTGGATGTCTGATGCCTGATGTCTGATGCTTGTGGATGTCTGATGCATGATGTCTGATGCATGATGTCTTATGCCTGATGGCTGATGCCTGATGTCTGATGCCTGATGTCTTATGCCTGATGTCTGATTCCTGATGTCTGATGCTTGATGCTTGTGGATGTCTGATGCCTGATGTCTGATGCACGATGTTTGATGTCTGATGCCTGATGATTGTGGATGTTTGTTGCCTGATGTCTGATGCATGATGTCTGACACCTGATGTCTGATGTCTGATGCTTGTGGATGTCTGATGCTTGTGGCTGTCTGATGCCTGATGTCTGATGCTTGTGGATGTCTGATGCATGATGTCTGATGCATGATGTCTGATGCATGATGGCTGATGCCTGATGGCTGATGTCCGATGCCTGATGTCTTATGCCTGATGTCTGATTCCTGATGTCTGTTGCTTGATGCTTGTGGATGTCTGAGGCCTGATGCCCGATGTTTGATGTCTTATACCTGATGCTTGTGGATGTGTGTTGCCTGATGTCTGATGCATGATGTCTGACACCTGATGTCTGATGTCTGATATCTGATGTCTGATGCCTGATGTTTGTGAATGTCTGATGCCGGATGTCTGATGCATGATGTCTGATGCCTGATGCCTGATGTCTGATGCTTGTGGATGTCTGATGCCTGATGTCTGATGCCTGATGTCTGATGCTTGATGCTTGTGGATGTCTGATGCCTGATGTTTGTGGATGTGTGTTGCCTGATGTCTGATGCATGATGTCTGATGCCTGATGTCTGATGCCTGATTCCTGATGTCTGATTCCTGATGTCTGATTCCTGATGTCTGATGCTTGTGGATGTCTGATGCCTGATGTCTGATGCTTGATGCTTGTGGATGTGTGATGCCTGATGCTCGATGTTTGATGTCTGATGCCTGATGCTTGTGGATGTGTGTTGCTTGATGTCTGATGCATGATGTCTGATGCTTCTGGATGTCTGATGCGTGTGGATGTTTGATTCCTGATGTCTGATGCTTGTGGATGTCTGATGCTTGTGGCTGTCTGATGTCTGATGCTTGTGGATGTCTGATGCATGATGTCTGATGCTTGTGGATGTCTGATGCCTGATGCTTGTGGATGCCTGATGTCTGATGCCTGATGTCTGATGTCTGATGCTTGTGGATGTCTGATGCCTGATGTCTCATGACTGATGTCTGATGCCTGATGCTTGTGGATATCTAATGCCTGATGTATGATGCCTGATGCTTGTGGATTTCTGATGCCTGATGTCTGATGCTTGTGGATGTCTGTTGCCTGATGCTTGTGGATGTCTGATGCCTGATGTTTGATGCCTGATGTCTGATTCTTGTGGATGCCTGATGTCTGATGCTTGTGGATGTCTGATGCCTGATGACTGATGCTTGTGGATGTCTGATGCCTGATGTCACATGACTGATGTCTGATGCCTGATGCTTGTGGATATCTAATGCCTGATGTATGATGCCTGATGCTTGTGGATGACTGATGCCTGATGTCTGATGCTTGTGGATGTCTGTTGCCTGATGCTTGTGGATGTCTGATGCCTGATGTTTGATGCCTGATGTCTGATGCTTGTTGATGCCTGATGTCTGATGCTTGTGGATGTCTGATGCATGATGTCTGATGCTTGATGCTTGTGGATGCCTGATGTCTGATGGCTGCTGCTTGTGGATGTCTGATGCCTGATGACTGATGTCTGATGCTTGTGGATGTCTGATGCCTGATGTCTCATGACTGATGTCTGATGCCTGATGCTTGTGGATATCTAATGCCTGATGTATGATGCCTAATGCTTGTGGATGTCTGATGCCTGATGTCTGATGCTTGTGGATGGATGTCTGTTGCCTGATGCTTGTGGATGTCTGATGCCTGATGTCTTATGCCTGATGGCTGATGCCTGAAGTCTGATGGCTGATGCCTGATGTCTTATGCCTGATATCTGATTCCTGATGTCTGATGCTTGATGCTTGTGGATGTCTGATGCCTGATGTCTGATGCACGATGTTTGATGTCTGATGCCTGATGATTGTGGATGTGTGTTGCCTGATGTCTGATGCATGATGTCTGACACCTGATGTCTGATGCATGATGTCTGATGTCTGATGCTTGTGGATGTCTGATGCCTGATGTCTTATGCTTGTGGCTGTCTGATGCCTGATGTCTGATGCTTGTGGATGTCTGATGCATGATGTCTGATGCATGATGTCTGATGCATGATGGCTGATGCCTGATAGCTGATGTCTGATGCCTGATGTCTGATGCCTGATGTCTTATGCCTGATGTCTGATTCCTGATGTCTGATGCTTGATGCTTGTGGATGTCTGATGCCTGATGCCCGATGTTTGATGTCTGATACCTGATGCTTGTGGATGTGTGTTGCCTGATGTCTGATGCATGATGTCTGACACCTGATGTCTGACACCTGATGTCTGATGCCTGGTGTTTGTGAAAGTCTGATGCCGGATGTCTGATGCATGATGTCTGATGCCTGATGTCTGATGCTTGTGGATGTCTGATGCCTGATGTCTGATGCCTGATTTCTGATGCCTGGTGTCTGATGTTTGATGCTTGTGGATGTCTGATGCCTGATGTTTGTGGATGTGTTTTGCCTGATGCATGATGTCTGATACCTGATGTCTGAGGCTTTTGGATGTCTGATG
This sequence comes from Triturus cristatus, assembly GCF_964204655.1. Taxonomy (NCBI): domain Eukaryota; kingdom Metazoa; phylum Chordata; class Amphibia; order Caudata; family Salamandridae; genus Triturus; species Triturus cristatus. The sequence continues at coordinate 191,730,983 of NC_140579.1, forward strand.
CTTGATGTCTGATGCCCGATGTTTGATGTCTGATGCCTGGTGCTTGTGGATGTGTGTTGCCTGATGTCTGATGCATGATGTCTGATGCTTGTGGATGTCTGATGCTTGTGGATGTTTGATTCCTGATATCTGATGCTTGTGGATGTCTGATACTTGTGGCTGTCTGATGTCTGATGCTTGTGGATGTCTGATGCATGATGTCTGACACCTGATGTCATGCATGATGTCTGATGCTTGTGGATGCCTGATGTCTGATGCTTGTGGATGTCTAATGCCTGATGTCTGATGCCTGATGCGTGTGGATGTCTGATGCTTGTGGATGCCTGATGTCTGATGCCTGATGCTTGTGGATGTCTGATGCCTGATGCTTGTGGATGTCTGATGCCTGATGTTTGATGCCTGATGTCTGATGCTTGTTGATGCCTGATGTCTGATGCTTGTGGATGTCTGATGCATGATGTCTGATGCTTGATGCTTGTGGATGCCTGATGTCTGATGGCTGATGCTTGTGGATGTCTGATGCCTGATGACTGATGTCTGATGCTTGTGGATGTCTGATGCCTGATGTCTCATGACTGATGTCTGATGCCTGATGCTTGTGGATATCTAATGCCTGATGTATGATGCCTAATGCTTGTGGATGTCTGATGCCTGATGTCTGATGCTTGTGGATGGATGTCTGTTGCCTGATGATTGTGGATGTCTGATGCCTGCTGTTTGATGCCTGATGTCTGATTCTTGTGGATGCCTGATGTCTGATGCTTGTGGATGTCTGATGCCTGATGACTGATGGTTGTGGATGTCTGATGCCTGATGTCACATGACTGATGTCTGATGCCTGATGCTTGTGGATATCTAATGCCTGATGTATGATGCCTGATGCTTGTGGATGTCTGATGCCTGATGTCTGATGCTTGTGGATGTCTGTTGCCTGATGCCTGATGTTTGATGCCTGATGTCTGATGTCTGATGCTTGTGGATGTCTGATGCCTGATGTCTTATGCTTGTGGCTGTCTGATGCCTGATGTCTGATGCTTGTGGATGTCTGATGCATGATGTCTGATGCATGATGTCTGATGCATGATGGCTGATACCTGATGGCTGATGTCTGATGCCTGATGTCTGATGCCTGATGTCTTATGCCTGATGTCTGATTCCTGATGTCTGATGTTTGATGCTTGTGGATGTGTGTTGCCTGATGTCTGATGCATGACGTCTGACACCTGATGTCTGATGCCTGATGTTTGTGGATGTGTGTTGCCTGATGTCTGATGCATGATGTCTGACACCTGATGTCTGATTCTGATGTCTGATGCCTGATGTGTGTGAAAGTCTGATGCCGGATGTCTGATGCATGATGTCTGATGCCTGATGTCTGATGCCTGATGTCTGATGCTTGTGGATGTCTGATGCCTGATGTCTGATGCCTGATGTCTGATGCCTGGTGTCTGATGTTTGATGCTTGTGGATGTCTGATGCCTGATGTTTGTGGATGTGTTTTGCCTGATGTCTGATGCATGATGTCTGATACCTGATGTCTGAGGCTTTTGTATGTCTGATGCCTGATATCTGATGCCTGATGTTTGATGTCTGATGCTTGTGGATGTATGTTGCCTGATGTCTGATGCCTGATGTCTGATGCTTGTGGATGTCTGATGCCTGATGTCTGATGCTTGATGTCTGATGCACGATGTCTGATGCATGATGTCTTATGCCTGATGTCTGATGCCTGATGGCTGATGCCTGATGGCTGATGTCTGATGCCTGATGTCTGATGCCTGATGTATTATGCCTGATGTCTGATTCCTGATGTCTGATGCTTGATGCTTGTGGATGTCTGATGCCTGATGTCTGATGTCAGATGCCTGATGTCTGATGCTTGATGCTTGTGGATGTCTGATGCCTGATGTTTGTGGATGTGTGTTGCCTGATGCATGATGTCTGATACCTGATGTCTGATGCTTTTGGATGTCTGATGCTTGATGCTTGTGGACGTCTGATGCCTGATGTCTGATGCCCGATGTTTGATGTCTGATGCCTGGTGCTTGTGGATGTTTGTTGCCTGATGTCTGATGCATGATGTCTGATGCTTGTGGATGTTTGATTCCTGATGTCTGATGCTTGTGGATGTCTGATGCTTGTGGCTGTCTGATGCCTGATGTCTGATGCTTGTGGATGTCTGATGTCTGATGCCTGATGTTTGTGAATGTTTGATGCCGGATGTCTGATGCTTGTGGATGTCTGATGCCTGATGTCTTATGCCTGATGTTTGTGAATGTCTGATGCCGGATGTCTGATGCATGATGTCTGATGCCTGATGTCTGATGCTTGTGGATGCCTGGTGTCTGATGCCTCATGTCTGATTCCTGATGTCTGATGCTTGTGGATGTCTGATGCCTGATGTCTGATGCTTGTGGATGTCTGATGCCTGATGTCTGATGCCTGATGCCTGATGTTTGTGAATGTCTGATGCCGGATGTCTGATGCATGATGTCTGATGCCTGATGTCTGATGCTTGTGGATGCCTGGTGTCTGATGCCTCCTGTCAAAAATCAAATTCAAATCTTTATTTCGGTTATTGCTAACCATAAAAGACATACATAAAATATACAATTCATCATTGCAAAAGCACCAACCATTTCAGTACACAAAGAAAAAGAATTTTTTCTCTCTAAAATATGAACACAGAGCGAGGGGCATGGTTTCACTGGTCCAGGCAGTTTCTTAATCTAATACATAATTTTAAAAATTCCTTCATTTGGAGAACACTGTCACTGTGCAAAAGCTGCAAGTACAAAAGAGCCGGTCTGATTTGTTTAAAATCAAGTTTTTTTAAAAGAGTCACTAAATATAATTTACGAGGAAATTCATAAAATTTGCATAAAAAGATAAAATGCAGCATATCCTGCGGAGACTTTCCGTCGCAGCCGCAGGGCGCTGCCAATTTATTAAAAATGTCACATTTAGGTCGAATAAGCAGGTGATGAAATTGGTTAAACCTAAATCTGGTCAGTAAAAATTTCTCATGTGAAGAAAAAGACCCTTCCAAATATGGTTCGATGGCCAAGGTAGTCTTAAGCATAACAAATTTTCTCACACTTGGTTTCTGGAGCTCCACGTCTTCTCTCGTGGTCCTCTTATCATACAAAAATGATTGTTTAATTTGCTCCAAATCTCCCCTGATAATTGATTGAGGATTAGAAAAAAGATCAGGGCGACCAAGTTTGTCAAAATTTGTTTTTAAATAGCTTAACCAAGGAGAACTCAATGCCTTGTCCAATGACATAAAGTCCTTAATGATTAAGTGTGTTAGGGGTATGTTCTCATTTAGCCAAATTTTAAGCCAAAACATCAAAGGGCGTAAGGAAAGCAAATCGCATATATATTGGGACCCCAACTCCTCATGGACGGCGAGATTAGCCGTACCAGATGGGACACACAATAAGCGCTTCATAAAACGATTTTCAACAATCTGTAATTGCTCTCCATTAACATACCCCCAAAGTTCACTACCATAGGATACTGTTGCCACAGACTTAGCATTGTACAATTTCAACATTGCACAGATTGGCTTTTTTCCCAATTTAGTTGCGAAATTAAATATTGACGCATTAACCCTCATCATTTCACCCTTTTTCTTTACAAGATGGGGTTCCCAATTTAATTTTGTATCAAAGAGAACTCCTAGGTAACAAAATGTTTTAGTTGAGGGTATTATTTCTCCGCCAATACTAAATTGGAAGGGTTTTCTTGGTTGCTGACCAACTTGTAATACAAAAGATTTAGTGTTATTTACCAAGAGGTCTCTCTCTCTCATGAATGTATTAAAAGCTGTTAATAATGATTGCAATCCCCTCTCGGTCCTAGATATAAGAACTGCATCATCTGCGTAGAGAAGTATTGGAATTCCTCGCCTGCCAACTCTAGGACAGTCAGCATGAACATCTTGTAGCACCCCATCTAAATCATTAATGTAAAAGTTAAAAAGAAAGGGGGCCAGGATGCAGCCCTGCCGGACACCCTTTCCAATACTAAAATTATTAGAAACACTCAAATCCAGGGAATATCTCACATTGGCACTTGTATTGTGGTGCAGGGCAACCAAGAAATCAACCAAACCGCTATCAACCCCTTTTGACCTCATGGATTGCCACAGCTTACACCGATTGACACAGTCAAACGCTGAAGACAAATCCATAAAGGCAAGATGGATGGTACCTTTCTGTATTATGGTATATTTACTTAAGATCAGGAAGAGGTTAAGGCATTGAGTAGTTGTGGATCGGCCTTTACAAAATCCGTACTGCGAAAGAGACATAATGTTCTTTTCCTCCACCCACTCTACCAATCTTTGCAGTACAATTCTTCCTACAATCTTAACCATAGAATCTAGTAAAGAGATCGGGCGATAGCAGTGTGGGCTGCCCTTGTCACCCTTTTTAAAAACTGGGACAATTGTGGAAACACCCCATGATCGTGGACATCCTTCTTTTACAGCTGCATTAAAAACTGACTCTAAAATCGGTGCCCAAAAGCTAGGATCAGATTTATACAAATCAGGGGGGATCCCGTCCGGGCCAGGAGCTTTTCCGCCTGTGATTCCCTGTATGCCCTCTAAGACCTCAGTTCTATTAAAAACAATCTGCACACCAGTTTTACTACAGTCAGTACTAGTATCCCTGTCCTCTGTACAACAGTATAGTTTTTTAAAGTGCTCTTCCCACTCCTCCTTAGATATATAACTTTCAGTACCATTTCCCGGGTCCTGTGTCAGAAATGGTTTTCTCATCAAGGCCCAGAAAGCTGTACTACTTCCAAGGGTGGCAGGATCTAGGATCGCTAACCACGCCTCTTCCCTTAGAGATTCCTTATGTCTTGCAATAGTATTTTTATAAATCGTTCTACATTGCTGGACATCAGCTTTTATCCTAGGCTTGGATGACAATGCTGCTCTTAGATTTTTGGCTGCTAGAGTGCAGTCCTTGTTAAACCACTTGGGACCTTTTAGGGAGTCTGAATTTTTTATAGGAACTGATAGTAGTTGAGATACCTTCATCGCTAAACGGTTGAAGGCATTTAGAACAATGTTTGGGAGTGCATCTACTTGCGTGCATAACGAAATTTCGTCAGCACAAGTAGTTTTTATTTTGGTGTATAGTTGATCAGGAGTTACCATGGACCATCTCAGGCGGCGTCTGCCATCAGTGGTGTTCACCCTACCGATGAGAGATTCCACTCTTTCTTTTGCTATCAGTGGACCCCTCAAAAGAGCAGTGAGAGGATTGTGATCACTAAATTCACTGACTTCGATAGAGAAGGATCCCACAAAAGACTGCATAGCAGATGTTAACAAAATAAAATCTATAAAAGTTGCCCTGCCATTCCCCTTAAAAGTTGGGGTATCAAAACGCTTATTTGGGGCCATCAATGCCATCATAGGAGTTAATTCTAATTCATTGAGCATATCATTCAAGTGTTCCCCCTCAGTTGTGTGCTCAAAATGAAAGTTCTCATAGACCGGGCAATTAAATTCTGTGATCAATTTAAAAAGAGGGTCTCCACAGGGATGAACATTAAAATCCCCAACCACCATGAGGTTGTGAAGACAGCCCTTCATGGAGTTACTGATAAAGGAATGCAATGTAGCTATCTGACTAGAGTTGGTGCTACAAATAGTGGAATTATAAAAATTGACCAGACCGGCCGTACAGTTTTCTCCGTTTAAAACTAAACCAATAATACCAGTGTGGTTAGTTGTAAATCTCCGAACCTTACAACATAAGTTTTCTCTGCCCAAATTCAATGAGGCTCTGATAGCCAATGGCCCCATTGGAGGCGATGATGCGGATTCGGTAAACAAACTACTTAACGACCGCATCACGGCTGCGCTGGACCAAACGGCCCCGTTAGACCATCCAAAGAAGGATGGTCGTAAACAGAGATCGGCACCATGGTTTAATGAGGAATTGCGGGGTGCCAAGAGGGAGTGTAAGCGTGCTGAAAGGCAGTGGAGGGAAGCATATGACAATCAGGAGAGAGAGAGATACCTCATCCACAGACGAGCATATCATAATCTTATCAGGATAACGAAAACTGCCCACTATGCCGAAAGAATTCTGGATGCAGAGAACTCAGCGAAAGAATTGTTCTGTGTATACAAATCTCTTGCTGTCCCTAAATCCTCAGCGGGATCAGAGGACTGCTCTGTGGCTGCCTGCAACCGCATTGCTGATTACTTCAGTGACAAAGTGTCCAAAATCTATACCACCTTCCCTGCCCAACCAGCGGCAGATGGAAAGTTCGAGGCGTCAGTTAGAGAGGAAGATGGTCACAAGTTGCTGCTCAATTTCTCTACCCCGCAAGCTGAAGACCTGATCAACATATGTAGATCAGTGAAATCAGGTTCCCCACGGGACCCAGCATCTCCTAAACGGCTGGCCGACAGCCTGACAACACTAGAGCCATACATTAGGCACCTGTTGGATATCTCCTTCAGGTCCAGCACTGTGCCTTGGGAATGGAAACAAGCAGTGGTGCTCCCCCTCCGCAAGAAGCCTAATATCAGCTTCGAAAAACTGGAGAATCTGCGTCCCATCTCCCTCCTTCCCTACTTCTCGAAAGTGGCGGAGAAGTTGGTGAACCAGCAGTTAATGCAGTTTGTGGAAGAGTCTAATCTCCTTCACGCCACCCAGTTTGGATTCAGACCTCGACACTCGACTGAGTCAGCACTCCTTATGGCTTCCGAATCCATCAGACAGGGGGCCGACGAGGGCCACACTATGGCCCTGATCCTGCTGGACCTCAGCGCTGCGTTCGACACTGTAGCACATTCCACCTTGCTACAGTGTCTGAACAAAGCAGGGATGGGTGACGCAGCGCTAAAATGGATTCAGTCGTTCCTCTCGGGCCGTGGTTTCCAAGTCAGGCAGGGTGACTGCTACTCCAGGCGAATGGCACTGGATCAGGGGGTTCCACAGGGCTCGTCCCTAAGCCCAACGCTTTTTAATCTATATGTGGCCCCGGTCGCCTCCATAGTGGAGAGCTACGGTCTGCGCATGGTGTCATACGCCGACGACACGCAGCTGGTCATCTCCCTATCGCGTACTCCCGGCCTTGCGGCGGACATCTTCAGAGCATGCATGCAAGATCTTGCTGCCTGGATGTCTGCCAACTGCCTTAAACTTAACGGCAACAAGACTGAGGTGCTGGTGGTAGGGGGAGACCGGGCGGCGTGGACGTCGGCGTGGTGGCCTCCTTGCTTGGGACCAACACCTACCCCCTGCCTGGAGGCGAGGAATTTAGGTGTCTGGTTCGACTCCGATCTTACCTTTGGCCCCCAGGTCAACCGGGTGGTCGGCACCTGTTTCGGGATCCTTAAGACTCTCAGGAAGGTTTTGGAGCTCCTTCCCGTTAGAGCCCGCCGAACATTAGTGCATGCTTTAGTCACGTCCAAGATGGACTATGGCAACCTTCTCTATCTAGGTATCCCCGAGAAGAATCTGAGCCGCTTACAGGTCCTGCAAAATGCCGCTGCTCGGCTAGTTCTCAAACTTCCTAGAAGATCAGCCTCCAAAGCCGCGCTCCAAGCCTTGCACTGGCTTCCGGTCAGGAGCAGGGTAGAATTCAAGGCCCTCTGCACCTGTCACCGGATCATTAATGGCAGGGCACCCCCTCCTCTTCAGGGTCTCCTGACACAATACGAGCCATCCCGCGCGCTGAGATCCTCTGGTTCAGGGCGCCTAACTATCCCAAAGGTGTCCAGAGCAAGGATGGGTGGCAGGTCCTTCAGGTACCTCGCCGCATCATGCTGGAATAAACTTCCAGTAGCACTGCGTCGGGAACCATCAGAGCTTATCTTCAGAGCCAAGCTGAAAACATATCTGTACACCAGATAGTGGCCCTCCCCGCAGGACTCCCTCTGAACACGCTCACACTCTCAGCGCGGGGACACGCCGTTGTGCGTCACCATTGCGCTCTACAAGACCCATTATTATTATTATTATTATTATAAAGCTATAGATATAAACACAACCAGGCCCCCCTTAGCTCTACCCCTGTTTGTTGCTACTGCCGGTACGTAGTAGGCCTTAAACCCTTCCAGGAAGTAATTACAATCGATTGACCAAGTTTCCTGTAAACAGATAATGTGGTACTTTTTGATATACTCAATCCAATTGCAATCCTCCATTTTGGAACCAAGACCCGCAATGTTCCAGGATATTATATTATTAGAGATATTAACAGCCAAGTTACGTTCCGAACATTTCATGTCCGTTAAGCCATGAATTTCCTGCCCACCCGATACCTCCTGTCAGTCACATAGCTCTAATCCCGAGAGGGCATCAAATCTATTATGAGTTGCAATGTTAAAATCATTACCTCTCTGTAGCCCCGCATTATAATCATATCCATCATTGAGGGGCAGTGACTGTGAGGGTATACGTGTTCTAAATGGGCCAGGGGTTGGTGGATTTCTAATAAAATGAGAATAAAAAAACCCCAGTGGACGTATGCAAATACTATTGGGAGTGTTGGCTAGTGCAGCAGCTCTAAGTAGAACTGTAGCAGCATGCTGAGGATGCCTAAAATTAATAATAATGCAGTCACCATTTGTTGTCTTGCTGGACGATCCGATCCAGCTGACCCTTCTTGTCGTTAATATTTGATCTGCATATTTAACGGGAAACCCACAATTCTTATTAAGCCAGAAAACCGTCCTATTCTTTAGAGAGTCGTGATTTTCTTCAGACACCTGATGTGCTTGAGGCTGAATGGGAGGGACATTCGTAAGCACAGCCACATAAGGAGCACAATCAGGAGGGAGATTTACATGACGGATTTTCTTTATGTGGGTATGGGTCAAATTTCCCTCAAGAGATCTCGTATTAATGGTATTCTGCAATGTTATTGTCGTGGGACCTGATAAGACAGGGTCAACAACAACCACTTTATTCTGTGTGTTATTCTGCCTATTTAATAGAATATTGGATGCACTACTTTTTGGTGATCCCGGGTCAACCACAATTAAATTATTATTGGCTGCATTTGATTTACCTGATACTCCAGCCAGGTGGTATTTTAACAGGCCACCTAATCTATCAACTTCTAAGGCCATAGTATCTAACTTATCTAGCAGCGGTTGCATCAGCTCTACAATTTTTTCCTCTAATTTTCCCTCCAGTGAGTGGAATAGGAGAGTTAATGATTCAGGGGTGATATTAGAACTCAATCCGCCCATGCCACTACCCTCCCCGAAATTCTTTTGAAGTCCCCCACTGTAAGAGACTCTATTGCCCCTCCCGGTTTTACTCTTGCAATGGTTGCCCATGCGCTTAGCTTGTACCTTCCTGCACAGCCTTATTGGTCTTTGCTTAGGTGATAGGGGAGATAAGGGTGATGAATCTTCCTCAGTTAATTCTATTAATTCAGAAGCAACTTCAGGGTCATCTGCAATCTGATCTATGTGTATTTGCGCTGTAGTGATTGCAGCCGCCCCACTTCCCCCGTTCAGGCCATCTATAGGAGCTGTGACTATCAAAGGAGGCGGTATTTTGGCAACATCACTACCTCGCCCTAGGGAAGCTCTGCGGGTGTTGTTGATTTGGGTCACCTTTTGCACCAGATAGTTATCCATAGAGCCAGCCCCCTTGGTGGGTTTATTCGTCTTAGCCTTATGCATATTAGCAATAATCCTTGGAACCAAGCGCTTTTTCCTTTTTTACCAGGGACTATATAACACTCTAATTTCTCTTCAACCCACGTTACACAACAATGTATAGTGACTACACAGGGACTGATTCAGATACATACAATGTCCGTGGCCCAGTCCAGTCTCTTCCGTCCTCTGAGGGCCTCAGAGGGCCCGCCCTTTGCCCGGGCTTAGCCCGGCGACGCCCGCGCGCGTCCCGCGACGCGGGAAGATCGGCGTCCTTTTGAGTGCCTCCGGGCGCGTGGCTGGCGTCACGGGTCGCTAGGGCCGCTGGGAGCTGTAGTTTGCTCCGGCCGCAGGAAGATGAAGTAGAGATGGCGGCGTCTTCGACCCTACGGAGGTGCAGGCAAAACCATGGGAGGAGGTAGGAGAGGCACGAGCAGTAGCCTCTGAGCAGTTGCGAGTCCCCCGTATGATGCAGGGTCTCGATTTTCAAAATTCCCGCTCCCCCGGAAGATCGGCGTCCTTTTGAGCGCCTCCGGGCGCGTGGCTGGCGTCACGGGTCGCTAGGGCCGCTGGGAGCTGTAGTTTGCTCCGGCCGCAGGAAGATGAAGTAGAGATGGCGGCGTCTTCGACCCTACGGAGGTGCAGGCAAAACCATGGGAGGAGGTAGGAGAGGCACGAGCAGTAGCCTCTGAGCAGTTGCGAGTCCCCCGTATGATGCAGGTAGCCTCCTGTCTGATTCCTGATGTCTGATGCTTGTGGATGTCTGATGCCTGATGTCTGATGCTTGTGGATGTGTGATGCTTGATGTCTGATGCCTGATGTTTGTGGATGCCTGGTGTCTGATGCCTCATGTCTGATTCCTGATGTCTGATGCTTGTGGATGTCTGATGCCTGATGTCTGATGCTTGTGGATGTGTGATGCTTGATGTCTGATGCTCGATGTTTGATGTCTGATGCCTGATGCTTGTGGATGTGTGTTGCCTGATGTCTGATGCATGATGTCTGATGCTTGTGGATGTCTGATGCTTGTGTATGTTTGATTCCTGATGTCTGATGCTTGTGGCTGTCTGATGTCTGATGCTTGATGCTTGTTGAAGTAAGATGCCTGATGTCTGATGCCCGATGTTTGATGTCTGATATCTGATGCTTGTGGATGTGTGTTGCCTGATGTCTGATGCATGATGTCTGATGCTTGTGGATGTCTGATGCTTGTGGATGTTTGATTTCTTATGTCTGATGCTCGTGGATGTCTGATGCATGATGTCTGACACCTGATGTCTGATGCATGATGTCTGATACATGATGCCTGATGCTTGTGGATATCTGATGCCTGATGTCTGATGCTTGTGGATGTCCAATACATGATGTCTGATGCTTGTGGATGTCTGATGCCTGATGCCTGATGCCTGGTGTTTGTGAATGTCTGAGTCCGGATGCCTGATGCCTGATGCCTGATGTCTGATGCCTGATGTCTGATGCTTGTGGATGTCTGATGCCTGATGTCTGATTCCTGATTCCTGATGTCTGATGCTTGTGGATGTCTGATGTCTGATGCTTGATGCTTGTGGATGTCTGATGCCTGATGCTTGTGGATGTGTGTTGCCTGATGTCTGATGCATGATGTCTGATACCTGATGTCTGATGCTTGTGGAAGTCTGATGCCTGATGTCTGATGCCCGATGTTTGATGTCTGGTGCTTGTGGATGTGTGTTGCCTGATGTCTGATGCATGATGTCTGATGCTTGTGGATGTTTGATTCCTGATGTCTGATGATTGTGGATGTCTGATGCCTGATGTCTGATGCTTGTGGATGTCTGATGCATGATGTCTGACACCTGATGTCTGATGCATGATGTCTGATGCTTGTGGATGTCTGATGCCTGATGGCTGATGCTTGTGGGTGTCTGATGCCTGATATCTGATGCCTGATGTTTGTGAATGTCTGATGCCGGATGTCTGATGCCTGATGTCTGATGCATGATCTCTGATGTCTGATGTCTGATGTCTGATGCCTGATGTCTGATGCCTGATGTCTGATGCCTGATGTCTGATGCCTGATTTCTGATGTCTGATTCCTGATGTCTGATTCCTGATGTCTGATGCTTGTGGATGTCTGATGCCTGATGTCTGATGCTTGATGCTTGTGGATGTGTGATGCCTGATGCTCGATGTTTGATGTCTGATGCCTGATGCTTGTGGATGTGTGTTGCTTGATGTCTGATGCATGATGTCTGATGCTTCTGGATGTCTGATGCTTGTGGATGTTTGATTCCTGATGTCTGATGCTTGTGGATGTCTGATGCTTGTGGCTGTCTGATGTCTGATGCTTGTGGATGTCTGATGCATGATGTCTGATGCTTGTGGATGTCTGATGCCTGATGCTTGTGGATGCCTGATGTCTGATGCCTGATGTCTGATGTCTGATGCTTATGGATGTCTGATGACTGATGTCTGATGCTTGTGGATGTCTGATGCCTGATGTCTCATGACTGATGTCTGATGCCTGATGCTTGTGGATATCTAATGCCTGATGTATGATGCCTGATGCTTGTGGATGTCTGATGCCTGATGTCTGATGCTTGTGGATGTCTGTTGCCTTATGCTTGTGGATGTCTGATGCCTGATGGTTGATGCCTGATGTCTGATTCTTGTGGATGCCTGATGTCTGATGCTTGTGGATGTCTGATGCCTGATGACTGATGCTTGTGGATGTCTGATGCCTGATGTCACATGACTGATGTCTGATGCCTGATGCTTGTGGATATCTAATGCCTGATGTATGATGCCTGATGCTTGTGGATGACTGATGCCTGATGTCTGATGCTTGTGGATGTCTGTTGCCTGATGCTTGTGGATGTCTGATGCCTGATGTTTGATGCCTGATGTCTGATGCTTGTTGATGCCTGATGTCTGATGCTTGTGGATGTCTGATGCATGATGTCTGATGCTTTATGCTTGTGGATGCCTGATGTCTGATGGCTGATGCTTGTGGATGTCTGATGCCTGATGCCTGATGCTTGTGGATGTCTGATGTCTGATGCCTGATGTTTGTGAATGTCTGATGCCGGATGTCTGATGCATGATGTCTGATGCATGATGTCTGATGCTTGTGGATGTCTGATGCTTGTGTATGTTTGATTCCTGATGTCTGATGCTTGTGGCTGTCTGATGTCTGATGCTTGATGCTTGTTGAAGTAAGATGCCTGATGTCTGATGCCCGATGTTTGATGTCTGATATCTGATGCTTGTGGATGTGTGTTGCCTGATGTCTGATGCATGATGTCTGATGCTTGTGGATGTCTGATGCTTGTGGATGTTTGATTCCTGATGTCTGATGCTCGTGGATGTCTGATGCATGATGTCTGACACCTGATGTCTGATGCATGATGTCTGATACATGATGCCTGATGCTTGTGGATGTCTGATGCCTGATGTCTGATGCTTGTGGATGTCTGATACATGATGTCTGATGCTTGTGGATGTCTGATGCCTGATGCCTGATGCCTGATGTTTGTGAATGTCTGAGTCCGGATGCCTGATGCCTGATGTCTGATGCCTGATGTCTGATGCTTGTGGATGTCTGATGCCTGATGTCTGATGTCTGATTCCTGATGTCTGATGCTTGTGGATGTCTGATGTCTGATGCTTGATGCTTGTGGATGTCTGATGCCTGATGCTTGTGGATGTGTGTTGCCTGATGTCTGATGCATGATGTCTGATACCTGATGTCTGATGCTTGTGGATGTCTGATGCCTGATGTCTGATGCTTGATGCTTGTGGAAGTCTGATGCCTGATGTCTGATGCCCGATGTTTGATGTCTGTTGCTTGTGGATGTGTGTTGCCTGATGTCTGATGCATGATGTCTGATGCTTGTGGATGTTTGATTCCTGATGTCTGATGATTGTGGATGTCTGATGCCTGATGTCTGATGCTTGTGGATGTCTGATGCATGATGTCTGACACCTGATGTCTGATGCATGATGTCTGATGCTTGTGGATGTCTGATGCCTGATGGCTGATGCTTGTGGGTGTCTGATGCCTGATATCTGATGCCTGATGTTTGTGAATGTCTGATGCCGGATGTCTGATGCCTGATGTCTGATGCATGATGTCTGATGCCTGATGTCTGATGCCTGATTTCTGATGTCTGATTCCTGATGTCTGATTCCTGATGTCTGATGCTTGTGGATGTCTGATGCCTGATGTCTGATGCTTGATGCTTGTGGATGTGTGATGCCTGATGCTCGATGTTTGATGTCTGATGCCTGATGCTTGTGGATGTGTGTTGCTCGATGTTTGATGTCTGATGTCTGATGCGTGTGGATGTTTGATTCCTGATGTCTGATGCTTGTGGATGTCTGATTCTTGTGGCTGTCTGATGTCTGATGCTTGTGGATGTCTGATGCATGATGTCTGATGCTTGTGGATGTCTGATGCCTGATGCTTGTGGATGCCTGATGTCTGATGCCTGATGTCTGATGTCTGATGCTTGTGGATGTCTGATGACTGATGTCTGATGCTTGTGGATGTCTGATGCCTGATGTCTCATGACTGATGTCTGATGCCTGATGCTTGTGGATATCTAATGCCTGATGTATGATGCCTGATGCTTGTGGATGTCTGATGCCTGATGTCTGATGCTTGTGGATGTCTGTTGCCTGATGCTTGTGGATGTCTGATGCCTGATGTTTGATGCCTGATGTTTGATTCTTGTGGATGCCTGATGTCTGATGCGTGTGGATGTCTGATGCCTGATGACTGATGCTTGTGGATGTCTGATGCCTGATGTCACATGACTGATGTCTGATGCTTGTGGATATCTAATGCCTGATGTATGATGCCTGATGCTTGTGGATGACTGATGCCTGATGTCTGATGCTTGTGGATGTCGGTTGCCTGATGCTTGTGGATGTCTGATGCCTGATGTTTTATGCCTGATGTCTGATGCTTGTTGATGCCTGATGTCTGATGCTTGTGGATGTCTGATGCATGATGTCTGATGCTTGATGCTTGTGGATGCCTGATGGCTGATGCTTGTGGATGCCTGATGACTGATGTCTGATGCTTGTGGATGTCTGATGCCTGATGTCTCATGACTGATGTCTGATGCCTGATGCTTGTGGATATCTAATGCCTGATGTATGATGCCTAATGCTTGTGGATGTCTGATGTCTGTTGCCTGATGCTTGTGGATGTCTGATGCCTGATGTTTGATGCCTGATGTCTGATTCTTGTGGATGCCTGATGTCTGATGCTTGTGGATGTCTGATGCCTGATGTCACATGACTGATGTCTGATGCCTGATGCTTGTGGATATCTAATGCCTGATGTATGATGCCTGATGCTTGTGGATGTCTGATGCCTGATGTCTGATGCTTGTGGATGTCTGTTGCCTGATGCCTGATGTTTGATGCCTGATGTCTGATGCTTGTTGATGCCTGATGTCTGATGCTTGTGGATGTCTGATGGCTGATGTCTGATGCCTGATGCGTGTGGATGTCTGATGCTTGTGGATGCCTGATGTCTGATGCCTGATGCTTGTGGATGTCTGATGCCTGATGCTTGTGGATGTCTGATGCCTGATGTCTGATATCTGATGCCTGTTGTTTGATGTCTGATGCCTGATGCTTGTGGATGTATGTTGCCTGATGTCTGATGCCTGATGTCTGATGCTTGTGGATGTCTGATGCCTGATGTCTGATGCTTGTGGATGTCTGATGCATGATGTCTGATGCATGATGTCTTATGCCTGATGGCTGATGCCTGATGTCTGATGCCTGATGTCTTATGCCTGATGTCTGATTCCTGATGTCTGATGCTTGATGCTTGTGGATGTCTGATGCCTGATGTCTGATGCACGATGTTTGATGTCTGATGCCTGATGATTGTGGATGTTTGTTGCCTGATGTCTGATGCATGATGTCTGACACCTGATGTCTGATGTCTGATGCTTGTGGATGTCTGATGCTTGTGGCTGTCTGATGCCTGATGTCTGATGCTTGTGGATGTCTGATGCATGATGTCTGATGCATGATGTCTGATGCATGATGGCTGATGCCTGATGGCTGATGTCCGATGCCTGATGTCTTATGCCTGATGTCTGATTCCTGATGTCTGTTGCTTGATGCTTGTGGATGTCTGAGGCCTGATGCCCGATGTTTGATGTCTTATACCTGATGCTTGTGGATGTGTGTTGCCTGATGTCTGATGCATGATGTCTGACACCTGATGTCTGATGTCTGATATCTGATGTCTGATGCCTGATGTTTGTGAATGTCTGATGCCGGATGTCTGATGCATGATGTCTGATGCCTGATGCCTGATGTCTGATGCTTGTGGATGTCTGATGCCTGATGTCTGATGCCTGATGTCTGATGCTTGATGCTTGTGGATGTCTGATGCCTGATGTTTGTGGATGTGTGTTGCCTGATGTCTGATGCATGATGTCTGATGCTTTTGGGTGTCTGATGCTTGATGCTTGTGGATGTCTGATGCCTGATGTCTGATGCCCGATGTTTGATGCCTGGTGCTTGTGGATGTGTGTTGCCTGATGTCTGATGCATGATGTCTGATGCTTGTGGATGTTTGATTCCTGATGTCTGATGCTTGTGGATGTCTGATGCTTGTGGCTGTCTGATGCCTGATGTCTGAAGCTTGTGGATGTCTGCTGCATGATGTCTGACACCTGATGTCATGCATGATGTCTGATGTCTGATGCTTGTGGATGTCTGATGCCTGATGTCTGATGCTTGTGGATGTCTGATGCCTGATGTCTGATGTTTGTGAATGTCTGATGCCGGATGTCTGATGCATGATGTCTGATGCCTGATGTCTGATGGTTGTGGATGCCTTGTGCCTGATGTCTGATGCCTGATGTCTGATTCCTGATGTCTGATTCCTGATGTCTGATGCCTGATGTCTGATGCTTGTGGATGTGTGATGCCTCATGTCTGATGCTTGTGGATGTGTGATGCCTGATGTCTGATGCTCGATGTTTGATGTCTGATGCCTGATGCTTGTGGATGTGTGTTGCCTGATGTCTGATGCTTGTGGATGTCTGATGCTTGTGGATGTTTGATTCCTGATGTCTGATGCTTGTGGCTGTCTGATGCCTGATGTCTGATGCTTGTGGATGTCTGATGCATGATGTCTGATGCATGATAACTGATGCCTGATGTCTTATGCCTGATGGCTGATGCCTGAAGTCCGATGGCTGATGCCTGATGTCTTATGCCTGATGTTTGTGAATGTCTGATGCCTGATGTCTGATGCCTGATGTCTGATGCTTGTGGATGTCCGATGCCTGATGTCTGATGCCTGATGGCAGATGCCTGATGGCTGATGCTTGATGCTTGTGGATGTCTGATGCCTGATGTTTGTGAATGTGTGTTGCCTGATGTCTGATGCATGATGTCTGATACCTGATGTCTGTTGCTTTTGGATGTCTGATGCTTGATGCTTGTGGACGTCTGATGCCTGATGTCTGATGCCCGATGTTTGATGTCTGATGCCTGGTGCTTGTGGATGTGTGTTGCCTGATGTCTGATGCATGATGTCTGATGCTTGTGGATGTTTGATGCATGATGTCTGATGCTTGTGGATGTCTGATGCTTGTGGATGTTTGATTCCTGATGTCTGATGCTTGTGGATGTCTGATGCTTGTGTCTGTCTGATGCCTGATGTCTGATGCTTGTGGATGTTTGATGCATGATGTCTGACACCTGATGTCATGCATGAAGTCTGATGTCTGATGCTTGTGGATGTCTGATGCCTGATGTCTGATGCCTGATGTTTGTGAATGTCTGATGCCGGATGTCTGATGCCTGATGTCTGATGCTTGTGGATGCCTGATGCCTGATGTCTGATGTCTGATTCCTGATGTCTGATTCCTGATGTCTGATGCTTGTGGATGTCTGATGCCTGATGTCTGATGCTTGTGGATGTGTGATGCCTGATGTCTGATGCTCGATGTTTGATGTCTGATGCCTGATGCTTGTGGATGTGTGTTGCCTGATGTCTGATGCTTGTGGATGTCTGATGCTTGTGGATGTTTGATTCCTGATGTCTGATGCTTGTGGCTGTCTGATGCCTGATGTCTGATGCTTGTGGATGTCTGATGCATGATGTCTGATGCTTGATGCTTGTGGATGTCTGATGCCTGATGCTTGTGGATGCCTGATGTCTGATGCCTGATGTCTGATGCCTGATGTCTGATGCTTGTGGATGTCTGATGTCTGATGCTTGTGGATGTCTCATGACTGATGTCTCATGACTGATGTCTGATGCTTGTGGATATCTAATGCCTGATGTATGATGCCTGATGCTTGTGGATGCCTGATGTCTGATGCACGTGGATGTCTGATGCCTCATGACTGATGTCTGATGCTTGTGGATTTCTGATGCCTGATGTCTCATGACTGATGTCTGATGCCTGATGCTTGTGGATATCTAATGCCTGATGTATGATGCCTGATGCTTGTGGATGTCTTATGTCTGATGTCTGATGCTTGTGGATTTCTGTTGCCTGATGCTTGTGGATGTCTGATGCCTGATGTTTGATGCCTGATGTCTGATGCTTGTGGATGCCTGATGTCTGATGCTGGTGGATGTCTGATGCCTGATGTCTGATGCCTGATGCTTGTGGATGCCTGATGCCTGATGCTTGTGGATGCCTGATGTCTGATGCCTGACGCTTGTGGATGTCTGATGCCTGATGCTTTTGGATGTCTGATGCCTGATGTCTGATATCTGATGCCTGATGTTTGATGCCTGATGCCTGATGCTTGTGGATGTATCTTGCCTGATGTCTGATGCATGATGTCTGATGCTTGTGGATGTTTGATGCCTGATGTCTGATGTCTGATGCTTGTGGATGTCTGATGCATGATGTCTGATGCATGATGTCTGATGCCTGATGTCTTATGCCTGATGGCTGATGCCTGAAGTCTGATGGCTGATGCCTGATGTCTTATGCCTGATGTCTGATTCCTGATGTCTGATGCTTGATGCTTGTGGATGTCTGATGCCTGATGTCTGATGCCCGATGTTTGATGTCTGATGCCTGATGCTTGTGGATGTGTGTTGCCTGATGTCTGATGCATGATGTCTGACACCTGATGTCTGATGCATGATGTCTGATGTCTGATGCTTGTGGATGTCTGATGCCTGATGTCTGATGCCTGATGCGTGTGGATGTCTGATGCTTGTGGATGCCTGATGTCTGATGCCTGATGCTTGTGGATGTCTGATGCCTGATGCTTGTGGATGTCTGATGCCTGATGTCTGATATCTGATGCCTGTTGTTTGATGTCTGATGCCTGATGCTTGTGGATGTATGTTGCCTGATGTCTGATGCCTGATGTCTGATGCTTGTGGATGTCTGATGCCTGATGTCTGATGCTTGTGGATGTCTGATGCATGATGTCTGATGCATGATGTCTTATGCCTGATGGCTGATGCCTGATGTCTGATGCCTGATGTCTTATGCCTGATGTCTGATTCCTGATGTCTGATGCTTGATGCTTGTGGATGTCTGATGCCTGATGTCTGATGCACGATGTTTGATGTCTGATGCCTGATGATTGTGGATGTTTGTTGCCTGATGTCTGATGCATGATGTCTGACACCTGATGTCTGATGTCTGATGCTTGTGGATGCCTGATGCCTGATGTCTGATGCTTGTGGATGTCTGATGACTGATGTCTGATGCTTGTGGATGTCTGATGCCTGATGTCTCATGACTGATGTCTGATGCCTGATGCATGTGGATATCTAATGCCTGATGTATGATGCCTGATGCTTGTGGATGTCTGATGCCTGATGTCTGATGCTTGTGGATGTCTGTTGCCTGATGTTTGTGAATGTCTGATGCCGGATGTCTGATGCCTGATGTCTGATGCATGATGTCTGATGCCTGATGTCTGATGTCTGATTTCTGATGTCTGATTCCTGATGTCTGATTCCTGATGTCTGATGCTTGTGGATGTCTGATGCCTGATGTCTGATGCTTGTGGATGTCTGATGCTTGTGGCTGTCTGATGTCTGATGCTTGTGGATGTCTGATGCATGATGTCTGATGCTTGTGGATGTCTGATGCCTGATGCTTGTGGATGCCTGATGCCTGATGTCTGATGCTTGTGGATGTCTGATGACTGATGTCTGATGCTTGTGGATGTCTGATGCCTGATGTCTCATGACTGATGTCTGATGCCTGATGCATGTGGATATCTAATGCCTGATGTATGATGCCTGATGCTTGTGGATGTCTGATGCCTGATGTCTGATGCTTGTGGATGTCTGTTGCCTGATGCTTGTGGATGTCTGATGCCTGATGTTTGATGCCTGATGTCTGATTCTTGTGGATGCCTGATGTCTGATGCTTGTGGATGTCTGATGCCTGATGACTGATGCTTGTGGATGTCTGATGCCTGATGTCACATGACTGATGTCTGATGCCTGATGCTTGTGGATATCTAATGCCTGATGTATGATGCCTGATGCTTGTGGATGACTGATGCCTGATGTCTGATGCTTGTGGATGTCTGTTGCCTGATGCTTGTGGATGTCTGATGCCTGATGTTTGATGCCTGATGTCTGATGCTTGTTGATGCCTGATGTCTGATGCTTGTGGATGTCTGATGTCTGATGCTTGATGCTTGTGGATGCCTGATGTCTGATGGCTGATGCTTGTGGATGTCTGATGCCTGATGACTGATGTCTGATGCTTGTGGATGTCTGATGCCTGATGTCTCATGACTGATGTCTGAAGCCTGATGCTTGTGGATATCTAATGCCTGATGTATGATGCCTAATGCTTGTGGATGTCTGATGCCTGATGTCTGATGCTTGTGGATGGATGTCTGTTGCCTGATGCTTGTGGATGTCTGATGCCTGATGTTTGATGCCTGATGTCTGATTCTTGTGGATGCCTGATGTCTGATGCTTGTGGATGTCTGATGCCTGATGACTGATGCTTGTGGATGTCTGATGCCTGATGTCACATGACTGATGTCTGATGCCTGATGCTTGTGGATATCTAATGCCTGATGTATGATGCCCGATGCTTGTGGATGTCTGATGCCTGATGTCTGATGCTTGTGGATGTCTGTTGCCTGATGCCTGATGTTTGATGCCTGATGTCTGATGCTTGTTGATGCCGGATGTCTGATGCTTGTGGATGTCTGATGGCTGATGTCTGATGCCTGATGCGTGTGGATGTCTGATGCTTGTGGATGCCTGATGTCTGATGCCTGATGCTTGTGGATGTCTGATGCCTGATGCTTGTGGATGTCTGATGCCTGATGTCTGATATCTGATGCCTGTTGTTTGATGTATGATGCCTGATGCTTGTGGATGTATGTTGCCTGATTTCTGATGCCTGATGTCTGATGCTTGTGGATGTCTGATGCCTGATGTCTGATGCTTGTGGACGTCTGATGCATGATGTCTGATGCATGATGTCTTATGCCTGATGGCTGATGCCTGATGTCTGATGCCTGATGTCTTATGCCTGATGTCTGATTCCTGATGTCTGATGCTTGATGCTTGTGGATGTCTGATGCCTGATGTCTGATGCACGATGTTTGATGTCTGATGCCTGATGATTGTGGATGTTTGTTGCCTGATGTCTGATGCATGATGTCTGACACCTGATGTCTGATGTCTGATGCTTGTGGATGTCTGATGCTTGTGGCTGTCTGATGCCTGATGTCTGATGCTTGTGGATGTCTGATGCATGATGTCTGATGCATGATGTCTGATGCATGATGGCTGATGGCTGATGTCCGATGCCTGATGTCTTATGCCTGATGTCTGATTCCTGATGTCTGTTGCTTGATGCTTGTGGATGTCTGAGGCCTGATGCCCGATGTTTGATGTCTTATACCTGATGCTTGTGGATGTGTGTTGCCTGATGTCTGATGCATGATGTCTGACACCTGATGTCTGATGTCTGATATCTGATGTCTGATGCCTGATGTTTGTGAATGTCTGATGCCGGATGTCTGATGCATGATGTCTGATGCCTGATGCCTGATGTCTGATGCTTGTGGATGTCTGATGCCTGATGTCTGATGCCTGATGTCTGATGCTTGATGCTTGTGGATGTCTGATGCCTGATGTTTGTGGATGTGTGTTGCCTGATGTCTGATGCATGATGTCTGATGCCTGATGTCTGATGCCTGATTCCTGATGTCTGATTCCTGATGTCTGATTCCTGATGTCTGATGCTTGTGGATGTCTGATGCCTGATGTCTGATGCTTGATGCTTGTGGATGTGTGATGCCTGATGCTTGTGGATGTGTGTTGCTTGATGTCTGATGCATGATGTCTGATGCTTGTGGATGTCTGATGCGTGTGGATGTTTGATTCCTGATGTCTGATGCTTCTGGATGTCTGATGCTTGTGGCTGTCTGATGTCTGATGCTTGTGGATGTCTGATGCATGATGTCTGATGCTTGTGGATGTCTGATGCCTGATGCTTGTGGATGCCTGATGTCTGATGCCTGATGTCTGATGCTTGTGGATGTCTGATGACTGATGTCTGATGCTTGTGGATGTCTGATGCCTGATGTCTCATGACTGATGTCTGATGCCTGATGCATGTGGATATCTAATGCCTGATGTATGATGCCTGATGCTTGTGGATGTCTGATGCCTGATGTCTGATGCTTGTGGATGTCTGTTGCCTGATGCTTGTGGATGTCTGATGCCTGATGTTTGATGCCTGATGTCTGATTCTTGTGGATGCCTGATGTCTGATGCTTGTGGATGTCTGATGCCTGATGACTGATGCTTGTGGATGTCTGATGCCTGATGTCACATGACTGATGTCTGATGCCTGATGCTTGTGGATATCTAATGCCTGATGTATGATGCCTGATGCTTGTGGATGACTGATGCCTGATGTCTGATGCTTGTGGATGTCTGTTGCCTGATGCTTGTGGATGTCTGATGCCTGATGTTTGATGCCTGATGTCTGATGCTTGTTGATGCCTGATGTCTGATGCTTGTGGATGTCTGATGCATGATGTCTGATGCTTGATGCTTGTGGATGCCTGATGTCTGATGGCTGATGCTTGTGGATGTCTGATGCCTGATGACTGATGTCTGATGCTTGTGGATGTCTGATGCCTGATGTCTCATGACTGATGTCTGATGCCTGATGCTTGTGGATATCTAATGCCTGATGTATGATGCCTAATGCTTGTGGATGTCTGATGCCTGATGTCTGATGCTTGTGGATGGATGTCTGTTGCCTGATGCTTGTGGATGTCTGATGCCTGATGTTTGATGCCTGATGTCTGATTCTTGTGGATGCCTGATGTCTGATGCTTGTGGATGTCTGATGCCTGATGTCACATGACTGATGTCTGATGCCTGATGCTTGTGGATATCTAATGCCTGATGTATGATGCCTGATGCTTGTGGATGTCTGATGCCTGATGTCTGATGCTTGTGGATGTCTGTTGCCTGATGCCTGATGTTTGATGCCTGATGTCTGATGCTTGTTGATGCCTGATGTCTGATGCTTGTGGATGTCTGATGGCTGATGTCTGATGCCTGATGCGTGTGGATGTCTGATGGTTGTGGATGCCTGATGTCTGATGCCTGATGCTTGTGGATGTCTGATGCCTGATGCTTGTGGATGTCTGATGCCTGATGTCTGATATCTGATGCCTGTTGTTTGATGTATGATGCCTGATGCTTGTGGATGTATGTTGCCTGATGTCTGATGCCTGATGTCTGATGCTTGTGGATGTCTGATGCCTGATGTCTGATGCTTGTGGATGTCTGATGCATGATGTCTGATGCATGATGTCTTATGCCTGATGGCTGATGCCTGATGTCTGATGCCTGATGTCTTATGCATGATGTCTGATTCCTGATGTCTGATGCTTGATGCTTGTGGATGTCTGATGCCTGATGTCTGATGTACGATGTTTGATGTCTGATGCCTGATGATTGTGGATGTTTGTTGCCTGATGTCTGATGCATGATGTCTGACATCTGATGTCTGATGTCTGATGCTTGTGGATGTCTGATGCTTGTGGCTGTCTGATGCTTGTGGATGTCTGATGCATGATGTCTGATGCATGATGTCTGATGCATGATGGCTGATGCCTGATGGCTGATGTCCGATGCCTGATGTCTTATGCCTGATGTCTGATTCCTGATGTCTGTTGCTTGATGCTTGTGGATGTCTGAGGCCTGATGCCCGATGTTTGATGTCTTATACCTGATGCTTGTGGATGTGTGTTGCCTGATGTCTGATGCATGATGTCTGACACCTGATGTCTGATGTCTGATATCTGATGTCTGATGCCTGATGTTTGTGAATGTCTGATGCCGGATGTCTGATGCATGATGTCTGATGCCTGATGCCTGATGTCTGATGCTTGTGGATGTCTGATGCCTGATGTCTGATGCCTGATGTCTGATGCTTGATGCTTGTGGATGTCTGATGCCTGATGTTTGTGGATGTGTGTTGCCTGATGTCTGATGCATGATGTCTGATGCTTTTGGGTGTCTGATGCTTGATGCTTGTGGATGTCTGATGCCTGATGTCTGATGCCCGATGTTTGATGCCTGGTGCTTGTGGTTGTGTGTTGCCTGATGTCTGATGCATGATGTCTGATGCTTGTGGATGTCTGATGCTTGTGGATGTTTGATTCCTGATGTCTGATGCTTGTGGATGTCTGATGCTTGTGGCTGTCTGATGCCTGATGTCTGAAGCTTGTGGATGTCTGCTGCATGATGTCTGACACCTGATGTCATGCATGATGTCTGATGTCTGATGCTTGTGGATGTCTGATGCCTGATGTCTGATGCTTGTAGATGTCTGATGCCTGATGTCTGATGTTTGTGAATGTCTGATGCCGGATGTCTGATGCATGATGTCTGATGCCTGATGTCTGATGGTTGTGGATGCCTTGTGCCTGATGTCTGATGCCTGATGTCTGATTCCTGATGTCTGATTCCTGATGTCTGATGCCTGATGTCTGATGCTTGTGGATGTGTGATGCCTCATGTCTGATGCTTGTGGATGTGTGATGCCTGATGTCTGATGCTCGATGTTTGATGTCTGATGCCTGATGCTTGTGGATGTGTGTTGCCTGATGTCTGATGCTTGTGGATGTCTGATGCTTGTGGATGTTTGATTCCTGATGTCTGATGCTTGTGGCTGTCTGATGCCTGATGTCTGATGCTTGTGGATGTCTGATGCATGATGTCTGATGCATGATAACTGATGCCTGATGTCTTATGCCTGATGGCTGATGCCTGAAGTCTGATGGCTGATGCCTGATGTCTTATGCCTGATGTTTGTGAATGTCTGATGCCTGATGTCTGATGCCTGATGTCTGATGCTTGTGGATGTCCGATGCCTGATGTCTGATGCCTGATGGCAGATGCCTGATGGCTGATGCTTGATGCTTGTGGATGTCTGATGCCTGATGTTTGTGGATGTGTGTTGCCTGATGTCTGATGCATGATGTCTGATACCTGATGTCTGTTGCTTTTGGATGTCTGATGCTTGATGCTTGTGGACGTCTGATGCCTGATGTCTGATGCCCGATGTTTGATGTCTGATGCCTGGTGCTTGTGGATGTGTGTTGCCTGATGTCTGATGCATGATGTCTGATGCTTGTGGATGTTTGATGCATGATGTCTGATGCTTGTGGATGTTTGATGCATGATGTCTGATGCTTGTGGATGTGTGATGCTTGTGGATGTTTGATTCCTGATGTCTGATGCTTGTGGATGTCTGATGCTTGTGTCTGTCTGATGCCTGATGTCTGATGCTTGTGGATGTCTGATGCATGATGTCTGACACCTGATGTCATGCATGATGTCTGATGTCTGATGCTTGTGGATGTCTGATGCCTGATGTCTGATGCTTGTGGATGTCTGATGCCTGATGTCTGATGCCTGATGTTTGTGAATGTCTGATGCCAGATGTCTGATGCCTGATGTCTGATGCCTGATGTCTGATGCCTGATGTCTGATTCCTGATGTCTGATGTCTGATTCCTGATGTCTGATTCCTGATGTCTGATGCTTGTGGATGTCTGATGCCTGATGTCTGATGCTTGTGGATGTGTGATGCCTGATGTCTGATGCTCGATGTTTGATGTCTGATGCCTGATGCTTGTGGATGTGTGTTGCCTGATGTCTGATGCTTGTGGATGTCTGATGCTTGTGGATGTTTGATTCCTGATGTCTGATGCTTGTGGCTGTCTGATGCCTGATGTCTGATGCTTGTGGATGTCTGATGCATGATGTCTGATGCTTGATGCTTGTGGATGTCTGATGCCTGATGCTTGTGGATGCCTGATGTCTGATGCCTGATGTCTGATGCCTGATGTCTGATGCTTGTGGATGTCTGATGTCTGATGCTTGTGGATGTCTCATGACTGATGTCTCATGACTGATGTCTGATGCTTGTGGATATCTAATGCCTGATGTATGATGCCTGATGCTTGTGGATGTCTGATGCCTGATGTCTGATGCTTGTGGATGTCTGTTGCCTGATGCTTGTGGATGTCTGACGCCTGATGTTTGATGCCTGATGTCTGATGCTTGTGGATGCCTGATGTCTGATGCACGTGGATGTCTGATGCCTCATGACTGATGTCTGATGCTTGTGGATTTCTGATGCCTGATGTCTCATGACTGATGTCTGATGCCTGATGCTTGTGGATATCTAATGCCTGATGTATGATGCCTGATGCTTGTGGATGTCTTATGTCTGATGTCTGATGCTTGTGGATTTCTGTTGCCTGATGCTTGTGGATGTCTGATGCCTGATGTTTGATGCCTGATGTCTGATGCTTGTGGATGCCTGATGTCTGATGCTTGTGGATGTCTGATGCCTGATGTTTGATGTCTGATGCCTGATGCTTGTGGATGTATCTTGCCTGATGTCTGATGCATGATGTCTGATGCTTGTGGATGTTTGATGCCTGATGTCTGATGCTTGTGGATGTCTGATGCATGATGTCTGATGCATGATGTCTGATGCCTGATGTCTTATGCCTGATGGCTGATGCCTGAAGTCTGATGGCTGATGCCTGATGTCTTATGCCTGATGTCTGATTCCTGATGTCTGATGCTTGATGCTTGTGGATGTCTGATGCCTGATGTCTGATGCCCGATGTTTGATGTCTGATGCCTGATGCTTGTGGATGTGTGTTGCCTGATGTCTGATGCATGATGTCTGACACCTGATGTCTGATGCATGATGTCTGATGTCTGATGCTTGTGGATGTCTGATGCCTGATGTCTGATGCCTGATGCGTGTGGATGTCTGATGCTTGTGGATGCCTGATGTCTGATGCCTGATGCTTGTGGATGTCTGATGCCTGATGCTTGTGGATGTCTGATGCCTGATGTCTGATATCTGATGCCTGATGTTTGATGTCTGATGCCTGATGCTTGTGGATGTATGTTGCCTGATGTCTGATGCCTGATGTCTGATGCTTGTGGATGTTTGATTCCTGATGTCTGATGCTTGTGGATGTCTGATAACTGATGTCTGATGCTTGTGGATGTCTGATGCATGATGTCTGACACCTGATGTCTGATGCATGATGTCTGATGCTTGTGGATGTCTGATGCCTGATGGCTGATGCTTGTGGGTGTCTGATGCCTGATATCTGATGCCTGATGTTTGTGAATGTCTGATGCCGGATGTCTGATGCCTGATGTCTGATGCCTGATGTCTGATGCATGATGTCTGATGCCTGATGTCTGATGCCTGATTTCGGATGTCTGATTCCTGATGTCTGATTCCTGATGTCTGATGCTTGTGGATGTCTGATGCCTGATGTCTGATGCTTGATGCTTGTGGATGTGTGATGCCTGATGCTCGATGTTTGATGTCTGATGCCTGATGCTTGTGGATGTGTGTTGCTTGATGTCTGATGCATGATGTCTGATGCTTCTGGATGTCTGATGCGTGTGGACGTTTGATTCCTGATGTCTGATGCTTGTGGCTGTCTGATGCTTGTGGCTGTCTGATGTCTGATGCTTGTGGATGTCTGATGCATGATGTCTGATGCTTGTGGATGTCTGATGCCTGATGCTTGTGGATGCCTGATGTCTGATGCCTGATGTCTGATGTCTGATGCTTGTGGATGTCTGATGACTGATGTCTGATGCTTGTGGATGTCTGATGCCTGATGTCTCATGACTGATGTCTGATGCCTGATGCTTGTGCATATCTAATGCCTGATGTATGATGCCTGATGCTTGTGGATGTCTGATGCCTGATGTCTGATGCTTGTGGATGTCTGTTGCCTGATGCTTGTGGATGTCTGATGCCTGATGTTTGATGCCTGATGTCTGATTCTTGTGGATGCCTGATGTCTGATGCTTGTGGATGTCTGATGCCTGATGACTGATGCTTGTGGATGTCTGATGCCTGATGTCACATGACTGATGTCTGATGCCTGATGCTTGTGGATATCTAATGCCTGATGTATGATGCCTGATGCTTGTGGATGACTGATGCCTGATGTCTGATGCTTGTGGATGTCTGTTGCCTGATGCTTGTGGATGTCTGATGCCTGATGTTTGATGCCTGATGTCTGATGCTTGTTGATGCCTGATGTCTGATGCTTGTGGATGTCTGATGCATGATGTCTGATGCTTGATGCTTGTGGATGCCTGATGTCTGATGGCGGATGCTTGTGGATGTCTGATGCCTGATGACTGATGTCTGATGCTTGTGGATGTCTGATGCCTGATGTATCATGACTGATGTCTGATGCCTGATGCTTGTGGATATCTAATGCCTGATGTATGATGCCTAATGCTTTTGGATGTCTGATGCCTGATGTCTGATGCTTGTGGATGGATGTCTGTTGCCTGATGCTTGTGGATGTCTGATGCCTGATGTTTGATGCCTGATGTCTGATTCTTGTGGATGCCTGATGTCTGATGCTTGTGGATGTCTGATGCCTGATGACTGATGCTTGTGGATGTCTGATGCCTGATGTCACATGACTGATGTCTGATGCCTGATGCTTGTGGATATCTAATGCCTGATGTATGATGCCTGATGCTTGTGGATGTCTGATGCCTGATGTCTGATGCTTGTGGATGTCTGTTGCCTGATGCCTGATGTTTGATGCCTGATGTCTGATGCTTGTTGATGCCTGATGTCTAATGCTTGTGGATGTCTGATGGCTGATGTCTGATGCCTGATGCGTGTAGATGTCTGATGCTTGTGGATGCCTGATGTCTGATGCCTGATGCTTGTGGATGTTTGATGCCTGATGCTTGTGGATGTCTGATGCCTGATGTCTGATATCTGATGCCTGTTGTTTGATGTCTGATGCCTGATGCTTGTGGATGTATGTTGCCTGATGTCTGATGTCTGATGCCTGATGTCTGATGCTTGTGGATTCTGATGCCTGATGTCTGATGCTTGTGGATGTCTGATGCATGATGTCTGATGCATGATGTCCTATGCCTGATGGCTGATGCCTGATGTCTGATGCCTGATGTCTTATGCCTGATGTCTGATTCCTGATGTCTGATGCTTGATGCTTGTGGATGTCTGATGCCTGATGTCTGATGCACGATGTTTGATGTCTGATGCCTGATGATTGTGGATGTTTGTTGCCTGATGCATGATGCATGATGTCTGACACCTGATGTCTGATGTCTGATGCTTGTGGCTGTCTGATGCCTGATGTCTGATGCTTGTGGATGTCTGATGCATGATGTCTGATGCATGATGTCTGATGCATGATGGCTGATGCCTGATGGCTGATGTCCAATGCCTGATGTCTTATGCCTGATGTCTGATTCCTGATGTCTGTTGCTTGATGCTTGTGGATGTCTGAGGCCTGATGCCCGATGTTTGATGTCTTATACCTGATGCTTGTGGATGTGTGTTGCCTGATGTCTGATGCATGATGTCTGACACCTGATGTCTGATGTCTGATATCTGATGTCTGATGCCTGATGTTTGTGAATGTCTGATGCCTGATGTCTGATGCCTGATGTCTGATGCTTGATGCTTGTGGATGTCTGATGCCTGATGTTTGTGGATGTGTGTTGCCTGATGTCTGATGCATGATGTCTGATGCTTTTGGGTGTCTGATGCTTGATGCTTGTGGATGTCTGATGCCTGATGTCTGATGCCCGATGTTTGATGCCTGGTGCTTGTGGATGTGTGTTGCCTGATGTCTGATGCATGATGTCTGATGCTTGTGGATGTCTGATGCTTGTGGATGTTTGATTCCTGATGTCTGATGCTTGTGGATGTCTGATGCTTGTGGCTGTCTGATGCCTGATGTCTGAAGCTTGTGGATGTCTGCTGCATGATGTCTGACACCTGATGTCATGCATGATGTCTGATGTCTGATGCTTGTGGATGTCTGATGCCTGATGTCTGATGCTTGTGGATGTCTGATGCCTGATGTCTGATGTTTGTGAATGTCTGATGCCGGATGTCTGATGCATGATGTCTGATGCCTGATGTCTGATGGTTGTGGATGCCTTGTGCCTGATGTCTGATGCCTGATGTCTGATTCCTAATGTCTGATTCCTGATGTCTGATGCCTGATGTCTGATGCTTGTGGATGTGTGATGCCTCATGTCTGATGCTTGTGGATGTCTGATGCCTGATGTCTGATGCTCGATGTTTGATGTCTGATGCCTGATGCTTGTGGATGTGTGTTGCCTGATGTCTGATGCTTGTGGATGTCTGATGCTTGTGGATGTTTGATTCCTGATGTCTGATGCTTGTGGCTGTCTGATGCCTGATGTCTGATGCTTGTGGATGTCTGATGCATGATGTCTGATGCATAACTGATGCCTGATGGCTGATGCCTGATGGCTGATGCCTGAAGTCTGATGGCTGATGCCTGATGTCTTATACCTGATGTTTGTGAATGTCTGATGACTGATGTCTGATGCCTGATGTCTGATGCTTGTGGATGTCTGATGCCTGATGTCTGATGCCTGATGGCAGATGCCTGATGGCTGATGCTTGATGCTTGTGGATGTCTGATGCCTGATGCTTGTGGATGTCTGATGCCTGATGTCTGATGCCTGATGGCAGATGCCTGATGGCTGATGCTTGATGCTTGTGGATGTCTGATGCCTGATGCTTGTGGATGTCTGATGCCTCATGTCTGATGCTTGTGGATGTGTGATGCCTGATGTCTGATGCTCGATGTTTGATGTCTGATGCCTGATGCTTGTGGATGTGTGTTGCCTGATGTCTGATGCTTGTGGATGTTTGATTCCTGATGTCTGATGCTTGTGGCTGTCTGATGCCTGATGTCTGATGCTTGTGGATGTCTGATGCATGATGTCTGATGCATGATAACTGATGCCTGATGTCTTATGCCTGATGGCTGATGCCTGAAGTCTGATGGCTGATGCCTGATGTCTTATGCCTGATGTTTGTGAATGTCTGATGCCTGATGTCTGATGCTTGTGGATGTCTGATGCCTGATGTCTGATGCCTGATGGCAGATGCCTGATGGCTGATGCTTGATGCTTGTGGATGTCTGATGCCTGATGTTTGTGGATGTGTGTTGCCTGATGTCTGATGCATGATGTCTGATACCTGATGTCTGTTGCTTTTGGATGTCTGATGCTTGATGCTTGTGGACGTCTGATGCCTGATGTCTGATGCCCGATGTTTGATGTCTGATGCCTGATGCTTGTGGATGTGTGTTGCCTGATGTCTGATGCATGATGTCTGACACCTGATGTCTGATGCATGATGTCTGATGTCTGATGCTTGTGGATGTCTGATGCCTGATGTCTGATGCCTGATGCGTGTGGATGTCTGATCCTTGTGGATGCCTGATGTCTGATGCCTGATGCTTGTGGATGTCTGATGCCTGATGTCTGATATCTGATGCCTGATGTTTGATGTCTGATGCCTGATGCTTGTGGATGTATGTTGCCTGATGTCTGATGCCTGATGTCTGATGCTTGTGGATGTTTGATTCCTGATGTCTGATGCTTGTGGATGTCTGATAACTGATGTCTGATGCTTGTGGATGTCTGATGCATGATGTCTGACACCTGATGTCTGATGCATGATGTTTGATGCTTGTGGATGTCTGATGCCTGATGGCTGATGCTTGTGGGTGTCTGATGCCTGATATCTGATGCCTGATGTTTGTGAATGTCTGATGCCGGATGTCTGATGCCGGATGTCTGATGCCTGATGTCTGATGCCTGATTTCTGATGTCTGATTCCTGATGTCTGATTCCTGATGTCTGATGCTTGTGGATGTCTGATGCCTGATGTCTGATGCTTGATGCTTGTGGATGTGTGATGCCTGATGCTCGATGTTTGATGTCTGATGCCTGATGCTTGTGGATGTGTGTTGCTTGATGTCTGATGCATGATGTCTGATGCTTCTGGATGTCTGATGCGTGTGGATGTTTGATTCCTGATGTCTGATGCTTGTGGATGTCTGATGCTTGTGGCTGTCTGATGTCTGATGCTTGTGGATGTCTGATGCATGATGTCTGATGCTTGTGGATGTCTGATGCCTGATGCTTGTGGATGCCTGATGTCTGATGTCTGATGTCTGATGCTTGTGGATGTCTGATGCCTGATGTCAAATGACTGATGTCTGATGCCTGATGCTTGTGGATATCTAATGCCTGATGTATGATGCCTGATGCTTGTGGATGACTGATGCCTGATGTCTGATGCTTGTGGATGTCTGTTGCCTGATGCTTGTGGATGTCTGATGCCTGATGTTTGATGCCTGATGTCTGATGCTTGTTGATGCCTGATGTCTGATGCTTGTGGATGTCTGATGCATGATGTCTGATGCTTGATGCTTGTGGATGCCTGATGTCTGATGGCTGATGCTTGTGGATGTCTGATGCCTGATGACTGATGTCTGATGCTTGTGGATGTCTGATGCCTGATGTCTCATGACTGATGTCTGATGCCTGATGCTTGTGGATATCTAATGCCTGATGTATGATGCCTAATGCTTTTGGATGTCTGATGCCTGATGTCTGATGCTTGTGGATGGATGTCTGTTGCCTGATGCTTGTGGATGTCTGATGCCTGATGTTTGATGCCTGATGTCTGATTCTTGTGGATGCCTGATGTCTGATGCTTGTGGATGTCTGATGCCTGATGACTGATGCTTGTGGATGTCTGATGCCTGATGTCACATGACTGATGTCTGATGCCTGATGCTTGTGGATATCTAATGCCTGATGTATGATGCCTGATGCTTGTGGATGTCTGATGCCTGATGTCTGATGCTTGTGGATGTCTGTTGCCTGATGCCTGATGTTTGATGCCTGATGTCTGATGCTTGTTGATGCCTGATGTCTAATGCTTGTGGATGTCTGATGGCTGATGTCTGATGCCTGATGCGTGTAGATGTCTGATGCTTGTGGATGCCTGATGTCTGATGCCTGATGCTTGTGGATGTTTGATGCCTGATGCTTGTGGATGTCTGATGCCTGATGTCTGATATCTGATGCCTGTTGTTTGATGTCTGATGCCTGATGCTTGTGGATGTATGTTGCCTGATGTCTGATGTCTGATGCCTGATGTCTGATGCTTGTGGATGTCTGATGCCTGATGTCTGATGCTTGTGGATGTCTGATGCATGATGTCTGATGCATGATGTCTTATGCCTGATGGCTGATGCCTGATGTCTGATGCCTGATGTCTTATGCCTGATGTCTGATTCCTGATGTCTGATGCTTGATGCTTGTGGATGTCTGATGCCTGATGTCTGATGCACGATGTTTGATGTCTGATGCCTGATGATTGTGGATGTTTGTTGCCTGATGCATGATGCATGATGTCTGACACCTGATGTCTGATGTCTGATGCTTGTGGATGTCTGATGCTTGTGGCTGTCTGATGCCTGATGTCTGATGCTTGTGGATGTCTGATGCATGATGTCTGATGCATGATGTCTGATGCATGATGGCTGATGCCTGATGGCTGATGTCCGATGCCTGATGTCTTATGCCTGATGTCTGATTCCTGATGTCTGTTGCTTGATGCTTGTGGATGTCTGAGGCCTGATGCCCGATGTTTGATGTCTTATACCTGATGCTTGTGGATGTGTGTTGCCTGATGTCTGATGCATGATGTCTGACACCTGATGTCTGATGTCTGATATCTGATGTCTGATGCCTGATGTTTGTGAATGTCTGATGCCTGATGTCTGATGCCTGATGTCTGATGCTTGATGCTTGTGGATGTCTGATGCCTGATGTTTGTGGATGTGTGTTGCCTGATGTCTGATGCATGATGTCTGATGCTTTTGGGTGTCTGATGCTTGATGCTTGTGGATGTCTGATGCCTGATGTCTGATGCCCGATGTTTGATGCCTGGTGCTTGTGGATGTGTGTTGCCTGATGTCTGATGCATGATGTCTGATGCTTGTGGATGTCTGATGCTTGTGGATGTTTGATTCCTGATGTCTGATGCTTGTGGATGTCTGATGCTTGTGGCTGTCTGATGCCTGATGTCTGAAGCTTGTGGATGTCTGCTGCATGATGTCTGACACCTGATGTCATGCATGATGTCTGATGTCTGATGCTTGTGGATGTCTGATGCCTGATGTCTGATGCTTGTGGATGTCTGATGCCTGATGTCTGATGTTTGTGAATGTCTGATGCCGGATGTCTGATGCATGATGTCTGATGCCTGATGTCTGATGGTTGTGGATGCCTTGTGCCTGATGTCTGATGCCTGATGTCTGATTCCTGATGTCTGATTCCTGATGTCTGATGCCTGATGTCTGATGCTTGTGGATGTGTGATGCCTCATGTCTGATGCTTGTGGATGTCTGATGCCTGATGTCTGATGCTCGATGTTTGATGTCTGATGCCTGATGCTTGTGGATGTGTGTTGCCTGATGTCTGATGCTTGTGGATGTCTGATGCTTGTGGATGTTTGATTCCTGATGTCTGATGCTGGTGGCTGTCTGATGCCTGATGTCTGATGCTTGTGGATGTCTGATGCATGATGTCTGATGCATAACTGATGCCTGATGGCTGATGCCTGATGGCTGATGCCTGAAGTCTGATGGCTGATGCCTGATGTCTTATACCTGATGTTTGTGAATGTCTGATGCCTGATGTCTGATGCCTGATGTCTGATGCTTGTGGATGTCTGATGCCTGATGTCTGATGCCTGATGGCAGATGCCTGATGGCTGATGCTTGATGCTTGTGGATGTCTGATGCCTGATGCTTGTGGATGTCTGATGCCTGATGTCTGATGCCTGATGGCAGATGCCTGATGGCTGATGCTTGATGCTTGTGGATGTCTGATGCCTGATGCTTGTGGATGTCTGATGCCTCATGTCTGATGCTTGTGGATGTGTGATGCCTGATGTCTGATGCTCGATGTTTGATGTCTGATGCCTGATGCTTGTGGATGTGTGTTGCCTGATGTCTGATGCTTGTGGATGTTTGATTCCTGATGTCTGATGCTTGTGGCTGTCTGATGCCTGATGTCTGATGCTTGTGGATGTCTGATGCATGATGTCTGATGCATGATAACTGATGCCTGATGTCTTATGCCTGATGGCTGATGCCTGAAGTCTGATGGCTGATGCCTGATGTCTTATGCCTGATGTTTGTGAATGTCTGATGCCTGATGTCTGATGCTTGTGGATGTCTGATGCCTGATGTCTGATGCCTGATGGCAGATGCCTGATGGCTGATGCTTGATGCTTGTGGATGTCTGATGCCTGATGTTTGTGGATGTGTGTTGCCTGATGTCTGATGCATGATGTCTGATACCTGATGTCTGTTGCTTTTGGATGTCTGATGCTTGATGCTTGTGGACGTCTGATGCCTGATGTCTGATGCCCGATGTTTGATGTCTGATGCCTGATGCTTGTGGATGTGTGTTGCCTGATGTCTGATGCATGATGTCTGACACCTGATGTCTGATGCATGATGTCTGATGTCTGATGCTTGTGGATGTCTGATGCCTGATGTCTGATGCCTGATGCGTGTGGATGTCTGATCCTTGTGGATGCCTGATGTCTGATGCCTGATGCTTGTGGATGTCTGATGCCTGATGTCTGATATCTGATGCCTGATGTTTGATGTCTGATGCCTGATGCTTGTGGATGTATGTTGCCTGATGTCTGATGCCTGATGTCTGATGCTTGTGGATGTTTGATTCCTGATGTCTGATGCTTGTGGATGTCTGATAACTGATGTCTGATGCTTGTGGATGTCTGATGCATGATGTCTGACACCTGATGTCTGATGCATGATGTTTGATGCTTGTGGATGTCTGATGCCTGATGGCTGATGCTTGTGGGTGTCTGATGCCTGATATCTGATGCCTGATGTTTGTGAATGTCTGATGCCGGATGTCTGATGCCGGATGTCTGATGCCTGATGTCTGATGCCTGATTTCTGATGTCTGATTCCTGATGTCTGATTCCTGATGTCTGATGCTTGTGGATGTCTGATGCCTGATGTCTGATGCTTGATGCTTGTGGATGTGTGATGCCTGATGCTCGATGTTTGATGTCTGATGCCTGATGCTTGTGGATGTGTGTTGCTTGATGTCTGATGCATGATGTCTGATGCTTCTGGATGTCTGATGCGTGTGGATGTTTGATTCCTGATGTCTGATGCTTGTGGATGTCTGATGCTTGTGGCTGTCTGATGTCTGATGCTTGTGGATGTCTGATGCATGATGTCTGATGCTTGTGGATGTCTGATGCCTGATGCTTGTGGATGCCTGATGTCTGATGTCTGATGTCTGATGCTTGTGGATGTCTGATGCCTGATGTCACATGACTGATGTCTGATGCCTGATGCTTGTGGATATCTAATGCCTGATGTATGATGCCTGATGCTTGTGGATGACTGATGCCTGATGTCTGATGCTTGTGGATGTCTGTTGCCTGATGCTTGTGGATGTCTGATGCCTGATGTTTGATGCCTGATGTCTGATGCTTGTTGATGCCTGATGTCTGATGCTTGTGGATGTCTGATGCATGATGTCTGATGCTTGATGCTTGTGGATGCCTGATGTCTGATGGCTGATGCTTGTGGATGTCTGATGCCTGATGACTGATGTCTGATGCTTGTGGATGTCTGATGCCTGATGTCTCATGACTGATGTCTGATGCCTGATGCTTGTGGATATCTAATGCCTGATGTATGATGCCTAATGCTTTTGGATGTCTGATGCCTGATGTCTGATGCTTGTGGATGGATGTCTGTTGCCTGATGCTTGTGGATGTCTGATGCCTGATGTTTGATGCCTGATGTCTGATTCTTGTGGATGCCTGATGTCTGATGCTTGTGGATGTCTGATGCCTGATGACTGATGCTTGTGGATGTCTGATGCCTGATGTCACATGACTGATGTCTGATGCCTGATGCTTGTGGATATCTAATGCCTGATGTATGATGCCTGATGCTTGTGGATGTCTGATGCCTGATGTCTGATGCTTGTGGATGTCTGTTGCCTGATGCCTGATGTTTGATGCCTGATGTCTGATGCTTGTTGATGCCTGATGTCTAATGCTTGTGGATGTCTGATGGCTGATGTCTGATGCCTGATGCGTGTAGATGTCTGATGCTTGTGGATGCCTGATGTCTGATGCCTGATGCTTGTGGATGTTTGATGCCTGATGCTTGTGGATGTCTGATGCCTGATGTCTGATATCTGATGCCTGTTGTTTGATGTCTGATGCCTGATGCTTGTGGATGTATGTTGCCTGATGTCTGATGTCTGATGCCTGATGTCTGATGCTTGTGGATGTCTGATGCCTGATGTCTGATGCTTGTGGATGTCTGATGCATGATGTCTGATGCATGATGTCTTATGCCTGATGGCTGATGCCTGATGTCTGATGCCTGATGTCTTATGCCTGATGTCTGATTCCTGATGTCTGATGCTTGATGCTTGTGGATGTCTGATGCCTGATGTCTGATGCACGATGTTTGATGTCTGATGCCTGATGATTGTGGATGTTTGTTGCCTGATGCATGATGCATGATGTCTGACACCTGATGTCTGATGTCTGATGCTTGTGGATGTCTGATGCTTGTGGCTGTCTGATGCCTGATGTCTGATGCTTGTGGATGTCTGATGCATGATGTCTGATGCATGATGTCTGATGCATGATGGCTGATGTCCGATGCCTGATGTCTTATGCCTGATGTCTGATTCCTGATGTCTGTTGCTTGATGCTTGTGGATGTCTGAGGCCTGATGCCCGATGTTTGATGTCTTATACCTGATGCTTGTGGATGTGTGTTGCCTGATGTCTGATGCATGATGTCTGACACCTGATGTCTGATGTCTGATATCTGATGTCTGATGCCTGATGTTTGTGAATGTCTGATGCCTGATGTCTGATGCCTGATGTCTGATGCTTGATGCTTGTGGATGTCTGATGCCTGATGTTTGTGGATGTGTGTTGCCTGATGTCTGATGCATGATGTCTGATGCTTTTGGGTGTCTGATGCTTGATGCTTGTGGATGTCTGATGCCTGATGTCTGATGCCCGATGTTTGATGCCTGGTGCTTGTGGATGTGTGTTGCCTGATGTCTGATGCATGATGTCTGATGCTTGTGGATGTCTGATGCTTGTGGATGTTTGATTCCTGATGTCTGATGCTTGTGGATGTCTGATGCTTGTGGCTGTCTGATGCCTGATGTCTGAAGCTTGTGGATGTCTGCTGCATGATGTCTGACACCTGATGTCATGCATGATGTCTGATGTCTGATGCTTGTGGATGTCTGATGCCTGATGTCTGATGCTTGTGGATGTCTGATGCCTGATGTCTGATGTTTGTGAATGTCTGATGCCGGATGTCTGATGCATGATGTCTGATGCCTGATGTCTGATGGTTGTGGATGCCTTGTGCCTGATGTCTGATGCCTGATGTCTGATTCCTGATGTCTGATTCCTGATGTCTGATGCCTGATGTCTGATGCTTGTGGATGTGTGATGCCTCATGTCTGATGCTTGTGGATGTCTGATGCCTGATGTCTGATGCTCGATGTTTGATGTCTGATGCCTGATGCTTGTGGATGTGTGTTGCCTGATGTCTGATGCTTGTGGATGTCTGATGCTTGTGGATGTTTGATTCCTGATGTCTGATGCTGGTGGCTGTCTGATGCCTGATGTCTGATGCTTGTGGATGTCTGATGCATGATGTCTGATGCATAACTGATGCCTGATGGCTGATGCCTGATGGCTGATGCCTGAAGTCTGATGGCTGATGCCTGATGTCTTATGCCTGATGTTTGTGAATGTCTGATGCCTGATGTCTGATGCCTGATGTCTGATGCTTGTGGATGTCTGATGCCTGATGTCTGATGCCTGATGGCAGATGCCTGATGGCTGATGCTTGATGCTTGTGGATGTCTGATGCCTGATGTTTGTGGATGTGTGTTGCCTGATGTCTGATGCATGATGTCTGATACCTGATGTCTGTTGCTTTTGGATGTCTGATGCTTGATGCTTGTGGACGTCTGATGCCTGATGTCTGATGCCCGATGTTTGATGTCTGATGCCTGGTGCTTGTGGATGTGTGTTGCCTGATGTCTGATGCATGATGTCTGATGCTTGTGGATGTTTGATGCATGATGTCTGATGCTTGTGGATGTCTGATGCTTGTGGATGTTTGATTCCTGATGTCTGATGCTTGTGGATGTCTGATGCTTGTGTCTGTCTGATGCCTGATGTCTGATGCTTGTGGATGTCTGATGCATGATGTCTGACACCTGATGCCATGCATGATGTCTGATGTCTGATGCTTGTGGATGTCTGATGCCTGATGTCTGATGCTTGTGGATGTCTGATGCCTGATGTCTGATGCCTGATGTTTGTGAATGTCTGATGCCGGATGTCTGATGCATGATGTCTGATGCCTGATGTCTGATGCCTGATGTCTGATGCTTGTGGATGCCTGATGCCTGATGTCTGATGTCTGATTCCTGATGTCTGATTCCTGATGTCTGATGCTTGTGGATGTCTGATGCCTGATGTCTGATGCTTGTGGATGTGTGATGCCTGATGTCTGATGCTCGATGTTTGATGTCTGATGCCTGATGCTTGTGGATGCGTGTTGCCTGATGTCTGATGCTTGTGGATGTTTGATTCCTGATGTCTGATGCTTGTGGCTGTCTGATGCCTGGTGTCTGATGCTTGTGGATGTCTGATGCATGATGTCTGATGCTTGATGCTTGTGGATGTCTGATGCCTGATGCTTGTGGATGCCTGATGTCTGATGCCTGATGTCTGATGCCTGATGTCTGATGCCTGTGGATGTCTGATGCTTGTGGATGTCTGATGTCTGATGCTTGTGGATGTCTCATGACTGATGTCTCATGACTGATGTCTGATGCTTGTGGATATCTAATGCCTGATGTATGATGCCTGATGCTTGTGGATGTCTGATGCCTCATGTCTGATGCTTGTGGATGTGTGATGCCTGATGTCTGATGCTCGATGTTTGATGTCTGATGCCTGATGCTTGTGGATGTGTGTTGCCTGATGTCTGATGCTTGTGGATGTTTGATTCCTGATGTCTGATGCTTGTGGCTGTCTGATGCCTGATGTCTGATGCTTGTGGATGTCTGATGCATGATGTCTGATGCATGATAACTGATGCCTGATGTCTTATGCCTGATGGCTGATGCCTGAAGTCTGATGGCTGATGTCTGATGTCTTATGCCTGATGTTTGTGAATGTCTGATGCCTGATGTCTGATGCTTGTGGATGTCTGATGCCTGATGTCTGATGCCTGATGGCAGATGCCTGATGGCTGATGCTTGATGCTTGTGGATGTCTGATGCCTGATGTTTGTGGATGTGTGTTGCCTGATGTCTGATGCATGATGTCTGATACCTGATGTCTGTTGCTTTTGGATGTCTGATGCTTGATGCTTGTGGACGTCTGATGCCTGATGTCTGATGCCCGATGTTTGATGTCTGATGCCTGATGCTTGTGGATGTGTGTTGCCTGATGTCTGATGCATGATGTCTGACACCTGATGTCTGATGCATGATGTCTGATGTCTGATGCTTGTGGATGTCTGATGCCTGATGTCTGATGCCTGATGCGTGTGGATGTCTGATCCTTGTGGATGCCTGATGTCTGATGCCTGATGCTTGTGGATGTCTGATGCCTGATGTCTGATATCTGATGCCTGATGTTTGATGTCTGATGCCTGATGCTTGTGGATGTATGTTGCCTGATGTCTGATGCCTGATGTCTGATGCTTGTGGATGTTTGATTCCTGATGTCTGATGCTTGTGGATGTCTGATAACTGATGTCTGATGCTTGTGGATGTCTGATGCATGATGTCTGACACCTGATGTCTGATGCATGATGTGTGATGCTTGTGGATGTCTGATGCCTGATGGCTGATGCTTGTGGGTGTCTGATGCCTGATATCTGATGCCTGATGTTTGTGAATGTCTGATGCCGGATGTCTGATGCCTGATGTCTGATGCATGATGTCTGATGCCTGATGTCTGATGCCTGATTTCTGATGTCTGATTCCTGATGTCTGATTCCTGATGTCTGATGCTTGTGGATGTCTGATGCCTGATGTCTGATGCTTGATGCTTGTGGATGTGTGATGCCTGATGCTCGATGTTTGATGTCTGATGCCTGATGCTTGTGGATGTGTGTTGCTTGATGTCTGATGCATGATGTCTGATGCTTCTGGATGTCTGATGCGTGTGGATGTTTGATTCCTGATGTCTGATGCTTGTGGATGTCTGATGCTTGTGGCTGTCTGATGTCTGATGCTTGTGGATGTCTGATGCATGATGTCTGATGCTTGTGGATGTCTGATGCCTGATGCTTGTGGATGCCTGATGTCTGATGTCTGATGTCTGATGCTTGTGGATGTCTGATGACTGATGTCTGATGCTTGTGGATGTCTGATGCCTGATGTCATGACTGATGTCTGATGCCTGATGCTTGTGGATATCTAATGCCTGATGTATGATGCCTGATGCTTGTGGATGTTTGATGCCTGATGTCTGATGCTTGTGGATGTCTGTTGCCTGATGCTTGTGGATGTCTGATGCCTGATGTTTGATGCCTGATGTCTGATGCCTGATGGCAGATGCCTGATGGCTGATGCTTGATGCTTTTGGATGTCTGATGCCTGATGGCAGATGCCTGATCGCTGATGCTTGATGCTTTTGGATGTCTGATGCTTGATGCTTGTGGACGTCTGATGCCTGATGTCTGATGCCCGATGTTTGATGTCTGATGCCTGATGCTTGTGGATGTGTGTTGCCTGATGTCTGATGCATGATGTCTGACACCTGATGTCTGATGCATGATGTCTGATGTCTGATGCTTGTGGATGTCTGATGCCTGATGTCTGATGCCTGATGCGTGTGGATGTCTGATCCTTGTGGATGCCTGATGTCTGATGCCTGATGCTTGTGGATGCCTGATGTCTGATGCCTGATGTCTGATGCCTGATGTCTGATGCTTGTGGATGTCTGATGTCTGATGCTTGTGGATGTCTCATGACTGATGTCTCATGACTGATGTCTGATGCTTGTGGATATCTAATGCCTGATGTATGATGCCTGATGCTTGTGGATGTCTGATGCCTCATGTCTGATGCTTGTGGATGTGTGATGCCTGATGTCTGATGCTCGATGTTTGATGTCTGATGCCTGATGCTTGTGGATGTGTGTTGCCTGATGTCTGATGCTTGTGGATGTCTGATGCTTGTGGATGTTTGATTCCTGATGTCTGATGCTTATGGCTGTCTGATGCCTGATGTCTGATGCTTGTGGATGTCTGATGCATGATGTCTGATGCATGATAACTGATGCCTGATGTCTTATGCCTGATGGCTGATGCCTGAAGTCTGATGGCTGATGCCTGATGTCTTATGCCTGATGTTTGTGAATGTCTGATGCCTGATGTCTGATGCCTGATGTCTGATGCTTGTGGATGTCTGATGCCTGATGTCTGATGCCTGATGGCAGATGCCTGATGGCTGATGCTTGATGCTTTTGGATGTCTGATGCTTGATGCTTGTGGACGTCTGATGCCTGATGTCTGATGCCCGATGTTTGATGTCTGATGCCTGGTGCTTGTGGATGTGTGTTGCCTGATGTCTGATGCTTGTGGATGTTTGATGCATGATGTCTGATGCTTGTGGATGTCTGATGCTTGTGGATGTTTGATTCCTGATGTCTGATGCTTGTGGATGTCTGATGCTTGTGTCTGTCTGATGCCTGATGTCTGATGCTTGTGGATGTCTGATGCATGATGTCTGACACCTGATGTCATGCATGATGTCTGATGCTTGTGGATGTCTGATGCCTGATGTCTGATGCTTGTGGATGTCTGATGCCTGATGTCTGATGCCTGATGTTTGTGAATGTCTGATGCCGGATGTCTGATGCATGAT
This sequence comes from Triturus cristatus, assembly GCF_964204655.1. Taxonomy (NCBI): domain Eukaryota; kingdom Metazoa; phylum Chordata; class Amphibia; order Caudata; family Salamandridae; genus Triturus; species Triturus cristatus. Next base: position 191,774,051 of record NC_140579.1, read on the forward strand.
GTCTGATGCCTGATGTCTGATGCCTGATGTCTGATGCTTGTGGATGCCTGATGCCTGATGTCTGATGTCTGATTCCTGATGTCTGATTCCTGATGTCTGATGCTTGTGGATGTATGATGCCTGATGTCTGATGCTTGTGGATGTGTGATGCCTGATGTCTGATGCTCGATGTTTGATGTCTGATGCCTGATGCTTGTGGATGTGTGTTGCCTGATGTCTGATGCTTGTGGATGTCTGATGCTTGTGGATGTTTGATTCCTGATGTCTGATGCTTGTGGCTGTCTGATGCCTGATGTCTGATGCTTGTGGATGTCTGATGCATGATGTCTGATGCATGATGCTTGTGGATGTCTGATGCCTGATGCTTGTGGATGCCTGATGTCTGATGCCTGATGTCTGATGCCTGATGTCTGATGCTTGTGGATGTCTGATGTCTGATGCTTGTGGATGTCTCATGACTGATGTCTCATGACTGATGTCTGATGCTTGTGGATATCTAATGCCTGATGTATGATGCCTGATGCTTGGGGATGTCGGATGCCTGATGTCTGATGCTTGTGGATGTCTGTTGCCTGATGCTTGTGGATGTCTGATGCCTGATGTTTGATGCCTGATGTCTGATGCTTGTGGATGCCTGATGTCTGATGCACGTGGATGTCTGATGCCTCATGACTGATGTCTGATGCTTGTGGATTTCTGATGCCTGATGTCTGATGCCCGATGTTTGATGCCTGGTGCTTGTGGATGTGTGTTGTCTGATGTCTGATGCATGATGTCTGATGCTTGTGGATGTCTGATGCTTGTGGATGTTTGATTCCTGATGTCTGATGCTTGTGGATGTCTGATGCTTGTGGCTGTCTGATGCCTGATGTCTGAAGCTTGTGGATGTCTGCTGCATGATGTCTGACACCTGATGTCATGCATGATGTCTGATGTCTGATGCTTGTGGATGTCTGATGCCTGATGTCTGATGCTTGTGGATGTCTGATGCCTGATGTCTGATGTTTGTGAATGTCTGATGCCGGATGTCTGATGCATGATGTCTGATGCCTGATGTCTGATGGTTGTGGATGCCTTGTGCCTGATGTCTGATGCCTGATGTCTGATTCCTGATGTCTGATTCCTGATGTCTGATGCCTGATGTCTGATGCTTGTGGATGTGTGATGCCTCATGTCTGATGCTTGTGGATGTGTGATGCCTGATGTCTGATGCTCGATGTTTGATGTCTGATGTCTGATGCTTGTGGATGTGTGTTGCCTGATGTCTGATGCTTGTGGATGTCTGATGCTTGTGGATGTTTGATTCCTGATGTCTGATGCTTGTGGCTGTCTGATGCCTGATGTCTGATGCTTGTGGATGTCTGATGCATGATGTCTGATGCATGATAACTGATGCCTGATGTCTTATGCCTGATGGCTGATGCCTGAAGTCTGATGTCTTATGCCTGATGTTTGTGAATGTCTGATGCCTGATGTCTGATGCCTGATGTCTGATGCTTATGGATGTCCGATGCCTGATGTCTGATGCCTGATGGCAGATGCCTGATGGCTGATGCTTGATGCTTGTGGATGTCTGATGCCTGATGTTTGTGAATGTGTGTTGCCTGATGTCTGATGCATGATGTCTGATACCTGATGTCTGTTGCTTTTGGATGTCTGATGCTTGATGCTTGTGGACGTCTGATGCCTGATGTCTGGTGCCCGATGTTTGATGTCTGATGCCTGGTGCTTGTGGATGTGTGTTGCCTGATGTCTGATGCATGATGTCTGATGCTTGTGGATGTTTGATGCATGATGTCTGATGCTTGTGGATGTCTGATGCTTGTGGATGTTTGATTCCTGATGTCTGATGCTTGTGGATGTCTGATGCTTGTGTCTGTCTGATGCCTGATGTCTGATGCTTGTGGATGTTTGATGCATGATGTCTGACACCTGATGTCATGCATGATGTCTGATGTCTGATGCTTGTGGATGTCTGATGCCTGATGTCTGATGCTTGTGGATGTCTGATGCCTGATGCCTGATGCCTGATGTTTGTGAATGTCTGATGCCAGATGTCTGATGCCTGATGTCTGATGCCTGATGTCTGATGCCTGATGTCTGATGCTTGTGGATGCCTGATGCCTGATGTCTGATGTCTGATTCCTGATGTCTGATTCCTGATGTCTGATGCTTGTGGATGTCTGATGCCTGATGTCTGATGCTTGTGGATGTGTGATGCCTGATGTCTGATGCTCAATGTTTGATGTCTGATGCCTGATGCTTGTGGATGTGTGTTGCCTGATGTCTGATGCTTGTGGATGTTTGATTCCTGATGTCTGATGCTTGTGGCTGTCTGATGCCTGATGTCTGATGCTTGTGGATGTCTGATGCATGATGTCTGATGCTTGATGCTTGTGGATGTCTGATGCCTGATGCTTGTGGATGCCTGATGTCTGATGCCTGATGTCTGATGCCTGATGTCTGATGCTTGTGGATGTCTGATGTCTGATGCTTGTGGATGTCTCATGACTGATGTCTCATGACTGATGTCTGATGCTTGTGGATATCTAATGCCTGATGTATGATGCCTGATGCTTGTGGATGTCTGATGCCTGATGTCTGATGCTTGTGGATGTCTGTTTCCTGATGCTTGTGGATGTCTGACGCCTGATGTTTGATGCCTGATGTCTGATGCTTGTGGATGCCTGATGTCTGATGCACGTGGATGTCTGATGCCTCATGACTGATGTCTGATGCTTGTGGATTTCTGATGCCTGATGTCTCATGACTGATGTCTGATGCCTGATGCTTGTGGATATCTAATGCCTGATATATGATGCCTGATGCTTGTGGATGTCTTATGTCTGATGTCTGATGCTTGTGGATTTCTGTTGCCTGATGCTTGTGGATGTCTGATGCCTGATGTTTGATGCCTGATGTCTGATGCTTGTGGATGCCTGATGTCTGATGCTTGTGGATGTCTGATGCCTGATGTTTGATGTCTGATGCCTGATGCTTGTGGATGTATCTTGCCTGATGTCTGATGCATGATGTCTGATGCTTGTGGATGTTTGATGCCTGATGTCTGATGCTTGTGGATGTCTGATGCATGATGTCTGATGCATGATGTCTGATGCCTGATGTCTTATGCCTGATGGCTGATGCCTGAAGTCTGATGGCTGATGCCTGATGTCTTATGCCTGATGTCTGATTCCTGATGTCTGATGCTTGATGCTTGTGGATGTCTGATGCCTGATGTCTGATGCCCGATGTTTGATGTCTGATGCCTGATGCTTGTGGATGTGTGTTGCCTGATGTCTGATGCATGATGTCTGACACCTGATGTCTGATGCATGATGTCTGATGTCTGATGCTTGTGGATGTCTGATGCCTGATGTCTTATGCTTGTGGCTGTCTGATGCCTGATGTCTGATGCTTGTGGATGTCTGATGCATGATGTCTGATGCATGATGTCTGATGCATGATGGCTGATGCCTGATAGCTGATGTCTGATGCCTGATGTCTGATGCCTGATGTCTTATGCCTGATGTCTGATTCCTGATGTCTGATGCTTGATGCTTGTGGATGTCTGATGCCTGATGCCCGATGTTTGATGTCTGATACCTGATGCTTGTGGATGTGTGTTGCCTGATGTCTGATGCATGATGTCTGACACCTGATGTCTGACACCTGATGTCTGATGCCTGGTGTTTGTGAAAGTCTGATGCCGGATGTCTGATGCATGATGTCTGATGCCTGATGTCTGATGCTTGTGGATGTCTGATGCCTGATGTCTGATGCCTGATTTCTGATGCCTGGTGTCTGATGTTTGATGCTTGTGGATGTCTGATGCCTGATGTTTGTGGATGTGTTTTGCCTGATGCATGATGTCTGATACCTGATGTCTGAGGCTTTTGGATGTCTGATGCTTGATGTCTGATGCCCGATGTTTGATGTCTGATGCCTGGTGCTTGTGGATGTGTGTTGCCTGATGTCTGATGCATGATGTCTGATGCTTGTGGATGTCTGATGCTTGTGGATGTTTGATTCCTGATATCTGATGCTTGTGGATGTCTGATACTTGTGGCTGTCTGATGTCTGATGCTTGTGGATGTCTGATGCATGATGTCTGACACCTGATGTCATGCATGATGTCTGATGCTTGTGGATGCCTGATGTCTGATGCTTGTGGATGTCTAATGCCTGATGTCTGATGCCTGATGCGTGTGGATGTCTGATGCTTGTGGATGCCTGATGTCTGATGCCTGATGCTTGTGGATGTCTGATGCCTGATGCTTGTGGATGTCTGATGCCTGATGTTTGATGCCTGATGTCTGATGCTTGTTGATGCCTGATGTCTGATGCTTGTGGATGTCTGATGCATGATGTCTGATGCTTGATGCTTGTGGATGCCTGATGTCTGATGGCTGATGCTTGTGGATGTCTGATGCCTGATGACTGATGTCTGATGCTTGTGGATGTCTGATGCCTGATGTCTCATGACTGATGTCTGATGCCTGATGCTTGTGGATATCTAATGCCTGATGTATGATGCCTAATGCTTGTGGATGTCTGATGCCTGATGTCTGATGCTTGTGGATGGATGTCTGTTGCCTGATGATTGTGGATGTCTGATGCCTGCTGTTTGATGCCTGATGTCTGATTCTTGTGGATGCCTGATGTCTGATGCTTGTGGATGTCTGATGCCTGATGACTGATGGTTGTGGATGTCTGATGCCTGATGTCACATGACTGATGTCTGATGCCTGATGCTTGTGGATATCTAATGCCTGATGTATGATGCCTGATGCTTGTGGATGTCTGATGCCTGATGTCTGATGCTTGTGGATGTCTGTTGCCTGATGCCTGATGTTTGATGCCTGATGTCTGATGTCTGATGCTTGTGGATGTCTGATGCCTGATGTCTTATGCTTGTGGCTGTCTGATGCCTGATGTCTGATGCTTGTGGATGTCTGATGCATGATGTCTGATGCATGATGTCTGATGCATGATGGCTGATACCCGATGGCTGATGTCTGATGCCTGATGTCTGATGCCTGATGTCTTATGCCTGATGTCTGATTCCTGATGTCTGATGTTTGATGCTTGTGGATGTGTGTTGCCTGATGTCTGATGCATGACGTCTGACACCTGATGTCTGATGCCTGATGTTTGTGGATGTGTGTTGCCTGATGTCTGATGCATGATGTCTGACACCTGATGTCTGATTCTGATGTCTGATGCCTGATGTGTGTGAAAGTCTGATGCCGGATGTCTGATGCATGATGTCTGATGCCTGATGTCTGATGCCTGATGTCTGATGCTTGTGGATGTCTGATGCCTGATGTCTGATGCCTGATGTCTGATGCCTGGTGTCTGATGTTTGATGCTTGTGGATGTCTGATGCCTGATGTTTGTGGATGTGTTTTGCCTGATGTCTGATGCATGATGTCTGATACCTGATGTCTGAGGCTTTTGTATGTCTGATGCCTGATATCTGATGCCTGATGTTTGATGTCTGATGCTTGTGGATGTATGTTGCCTGATGTCTGATGCCTGATGTCTGATGCTTGTGGATGTCTGATGCCTGATGTCTGATGCTTGATGTCTGATGCACGATGTCTGATGCATGATGTCTTATGCCTGATGTCTGATGCCTGATGGCTGATGCCTGATGGCTGATGTCTGATGCCTGATGTCTGATGCCTGATGTATTATGCCTGATGTCTGATTCCTGATGTCTGATGCTTGATGCTTGTGGATGTCTGATGCCTGATGTCTGATGTCAGATGCCTGATGTCTGATGCTTGATGCTTGTGGATGTCTGATGCCTGATGTTTGTGGATGTGTGTTGCCTGATGCATGATGTCTGATACCTGATGTCTGATGCTTTTGGATGTCTGATGCTTGATGCTTGTGGACGTCTGATGCCTGATGTCTGATGCCCGATGTTTGATGTCTGATGCCTGGTGCTTGTGGATGTTTGTTGCCTGATGTCTGATGCATGATGTCTGATGCTTGTGGATGTTTGATTCCTGATGTCTGATGCTTGTGGATGTCTGATGCTTGTGGCTGTCTGATGCCTGATGTCTGATGCTTGTGGATGTCTGATGTCTGATGCCTGATGTTTGTGAATGTTTGATGCCGGATGTCTGATGCTTGTGGATGTCTGATGCCTGATGTCTTATGCCTGATGTTTGTGAATGTCTGATGCCGGATGTCTGATGCATGATGTCTGATGCCTGATGTCTGATGCTTGTGGATGCCTGGTGTCTGATGCCTCATGTCTGATTCCTGATGTCTGATGCTTGTGGATGTCTGATGCCTGATGTCTGATGCTTGTGGATGTCTGATGCCTGATGTCTGATGCCTGATGCCTGATGTTTGTGAATGTCTGATGCCGGATGTCTGATGCATGATGTCTGATGCCTGATGTCTGATGCTTGTGGATGTCTGGTGTCTGATGCCTCCTGTCAAAAATCAAATTCAAATCTTTATTTCGGTTATTGCTAACCATAAAAGACATACATAAAATATACAATTCATCATTGCAAAAGCACCAACCATTTCAGTACACAAAGAAAAAGAATTTTTTCTCTCTAAAATATGAACACAGAGCGAGGGGCATGGTTTCACTGGTCCAGGCAGTTTCTTAATCTAATACATAATTTTAAAAATTCCTTCATTTGGAGAACACTGTCACTGTGCAAAAGCTGCAAGTACAAAAGAGCCGGTCTGATTTGTTTAAAATCAAGTTTTTTTAAAAGAGTCACTAAATATAATTTACGAGGAAATTCATAAAATTTGCATAAAAAGATAAAATGCAGCATATCCTGCGGAGACTTTCCGTCGCAGCCGCAGGGCGCTGCCAATTTATTAAAAATGTCACATTTAGGTCGAATAAGCAGGTGATGAAATTGGTTAAACCTAAATCTGGTCAGTAAAAATTTCTCATGTGAAGAAAAAGACCCTTCCAAATATGGTTCGATGGCCAAGGTAGTCTTAAGCATAACAAATTTTCTCACACTTGGTTTCTGGAGCTCCACGTCTTCTCTCGTGGTCCTCTTATCATACAAAAATGATTGTTTAATTTGCTCCAAATCTCCCCTGATAATTGATTGAGGATTAGAAAAAAGATCAGGGCGACCAAGTTTGTCAAAATTTGTTTTTAAATAGCTTAACCAAGGAGAACTCAATGCCTTGTCCAATGACATAAAGTCCTTAATGATTAAGTGTGTTAGGGGTATGTTCTCATTTAGCCAAATTTTAAGCCAAAACATCAAAGGGCGTAAGGAAAGCAAATCGCATATATATTGGGACCCCAACTCCTCATGGACGGCGAGATTAGCCGTACCAGATGGGACACACAATAAGCGCTTCATAAAACGATTTTCAACAATCTGTAATTGCTCTCCATTAACATACCCCCAAAGTTCACTACCATAGGATACTGTTGCCACAGACTTAGCATTGTACAATTTCAACATTGCACAGATTGGCTTTTTTCCCAATTTAGTTGCGAAATTAAATATTGACGCATTAACCCTCATCATTTCACCCTTTTTCTTTACAAGATGGGGTTCCCAATTTAATTTTGTATCAAAGAGAACTCCTAGGTAACAAAATGTTTTAGTTGAGGGTATTATTTCTCCGCCAATACTAAATTGGAAGGGTTTTCTTGGTTGCTGACCAACTTGTAATACAAAAGATTTAGTGTTATTTACCAAGAGGTCTCTCTCTCTCATGAATGTATTAAAAGCTGTTAATAATGATTGCAATCCCCTCTCGGTCCTAGATATAAGAACTGCATCATCTGCGTAGAGAAGTATTGGAATTCCTCGCCTGCCAACTCTAGGACAGTCAGCATGAACATCTTGTAGCACCCCATCTAAATCATTAATGTAAAAGTTAAAAAGAAAGGGGGCCAGGATGCAGCCCTGCCGGACACCCTTTCCAATACTAAAATTATTAGAAACACTCAAATCCAGGGAATATCTCACATTGGCACTTGTATTGTGGTGCAGGGCAACCAAGAAATCAACCAAACCGCTATCAACCCCTTTTGACCTCATGGATTGCCACAGCTTACACCGATTGACACAGTCAAACGCTGAAGACAAATCCATAAAGGCAAGATGGATGGTACCTTTCTGTATTATGGTATATTTACTTAAGATCAGGAAGAGGTTAAGGCATTGAGTAGTTGTGGATCGGCCTTTACAAAATCCGTACTGCGAAAGAGACATAATGTTCTTTTCCTCCACCCACTCTACCAATCTTTGCAGTACTTCCTACAATCTTAACCATAGAATCTAGTAAAGAGATCGGGCGATAGCAGTGTGGGCTGCCCTTGTCACCCTTTTTAAAAACTGGGACAATTGTGGAAACACCCCATGATCGTGGACATCCTTCTTTTACAGCTGCATTAAAAACTGACTCTAAAATCGGTGCCCAAAAGCTAGGATCAGATTTATACAAATCAGGGGGGATCCCGTCCGGGCCAGGAGCTTTTCCGCCTGTGATTCCCTGTATGCCCTCTAAGACCTCAGTTCTATTAAAAACAATCTGCACACCAGTTTTACTACAGTCAGTACTAGTATCCCTGTCCTCTGTACAACAGTATAGTTTTTTAAAGTGCTCTTCCCACTCCTCCTTAGATATATAACTTTCAGTACCATTTCCCGGGTCCTGTGTCAGAAATGGTTTTCTCATCAAGGCCCAGAAAGCTGTACTACTTCCAAGGGTGGCAGGATCTAGGATCGCTAACCACGCCTCTTCCCTTAGAGATTCCTTATGTCTTGCAATAGTATTTTTATAAATCGTTCTACATTGCTGGACATCAGCTTTTATCCTAGGCTTGGATGACAATGCTGCTCTTAGATTTTTGGCTGCTAGAGTGCAGTCCTTGTTAAACCACTTGGGACCTTTTAGGGAGTCTGAATTTTTTATAGGAACTGATAGTAGTTGAGATACCTTCATCGCTAAACGGTTGAAGGCATTTAGAACAATGTTTGGGAGTGCATCTACTTGCGTGCATAACGAAATTTCGTCAGCACAAGTAGTTTTTATTTTGGTGTATAGTTGATCAGGAGTTACCATGGACCATCTCAGGCGGCGTCTGCCATCAGTGGTGTTCACCCTACCGATGAGAGATTCCACTCTTTCTTTTGCTATCAGTGGACCCCTCAAAAGAGCAGTGAGAGGATTGTGATCACTAAATTCACTGACTTCGATAGAGAAGGATCCCACAAAAGACTGCATAGCAGATGTTAACAAAATAAAATCTATAAAAGTTGCCCTGCCATTCCCCTTAAAAGTTGGGGTATCAAAACGCTTATTTGGGGCCATCAATGCCATCATAGGAGTTAATTCTAATTCATTGAGCATATCATTCAAGTGTTCCCCCTCAGTTGTGTGCTCAAAATGAAAGTTCTCATAGACCGGGCAATTAAATTCTGTGATCAATTTAAAAAGAGGGTCTCCACAGGGATGAACATTAAAATCCCCAACCACCATGAGGTTGTGAAGACAGCCCTTCATGGAGTTACTGATAAAGGAATGCAATGTAGCTATCTGACTAGAGTTGGTGCTACAAATAGTGGAATTATAAAAATTGACCAGACCGGCCGTACAGTTTTCTCCGTTTAAAACTAAACCAATAATACCAGTGTGGTTAGTTGTAAATCTCCGAACCTTACAACATAAAGCTATAGATATAAACACAACCAGGCCCCCCTTAGCTCTACCCCTGTTTGTTGCTACTGCCGGTACGTAGTAGGCCTTAAACCCTTCCAGGAAGTAATTACAATCGATTGACCAAGTTTCCTGTAAACAGATAATGTGGTACTTTTTGATATACTCAATCCAATTGCAATCCTCCATTTTGGAACCAAGACCCGCAATGTTCCAGGATATTATATTATTAGAGATATTAACAGCCAAGTTACGTTCCGAACATTTCATGTCCGTTAAGCCATGAATTTCCTGCCCACCCGATACCTCCTGTCAGTCACATAGCTCTAATCCCGAGAGGGCATCAAATCTATTATGAGTTGCAATGTTAAAATCATTACCTCTCTGTAGCCCCGCATTATAATCATATCCATCATTGAGGGGCAGTGACTGTGAGGGTATACGTGTTCTAAATGGGCCAGGGGTTGGTGGATTTCTAATAAAATGAGAATAAAAAAACCCCAGTGGACGTATGCAAATACTATTGGGAGTGTTGGCTAGTGCAGCAGCTCTAAGTAGAACTGTAGCAGCATGCTGAGGATGCCTAAAATTAATAATAATGCAGTCACCATTTGTTGTCTTGCTGGACGATCCGATCCAGCTGACCCTTCTTGTCGTTAATATTTGATCTGCATATTTAACGGGAAACCCACAATTCTTATTAAGCCAGAAAACCGTCCTATTCTTTAGAGAGTCGTGATTTTCTTCAGACACCTGATGTGCTTGAGGCTGAATGGGAGGGACATTCGTAAGCACAGCCACATAAGGAGCACAATCAGGAGGGAGATTTACATGACGGATTTTCTTTATGTGGGTATGGGTCAAATTTCCCTCAAGAGATCTCGTATTAATGGTATTCTGCAATGTTATTGTCGTGGGACCTGATAAGACAGGGTCAACAACAACCACTTTATTCTGTGTGTTATTCTGCCTATTTAATAGAATATTGGATGCACTACTTTTTGGTGATCCCGGGTCAACCACAATTAAATTATTATTGGCTGCATTTGATTTACCTGATACTCCAGCCAGGTGGTATTTTAACAGGCCACCTAATCTATCAACTTCTAAGGCCATAGTATCTAACTTATCTAGCAGCGGTTGCATCAGCTCTACAATTTTTTCCTCTAATTTTCCCTCCAGTGAGTGGAATAGGAGAGTTAATGATTCAGGGGTGATATTAGAACTCAATCCGCCCATGCCACTACCCTCCCCGAAATTCTTTTGCAGTCCCCCACTGTAAGAGACTCTATTGCCCCTCCCGGTTTTACTCTTGCAATGGTTGCCCATGCGCTTAGCTTGTACCTTCCTGCACAGCCTTATTGGTCTTTGCTTAGGTGATAGGGGAGATAAGGGTGATGAATCTTCCTCAGTTAATTCTATTAATTCAGAAGCAACTTCAGGGTGATCTGCAATCTGATCTATGTGTATTTGCGCTGTAGTGATTGCAGCCGCCCCACTTCCCCCGTTCAGGCCATCTATAGGAGCTGTGACTATCAAAGGAGGCGGTATTTTGGCAACATCACTACCTCGCCCTAGGGAAGCTCTGCGGGTGTTGTTGATTTGGGTCACCTTTTGCACCAGATAGTTATCCATAGAGCCAGCCCCCTTGGTGGGTTTATTCGTCTTAGCCTTATGCATATTAGCAATAATCCTTGGAACCAAGCGCTTTTTCCTTTTTTACCAGGGACTATATAACACTCTAATTTCTCTTCAACCCACGTTACACAACAATGTATAGTGACTACACAGGGACTGATTCAGATACATACAATGTCCGTGGCCCAGTCCAGTCTCTTCCGTCCTCTGAGGGCCTCAGAGGGCCCGCCCTTTGCCCGGGCTTAGCCCGGCGACGCCCGCGCGCGTCCCGCGACGCGGGAAGATCGGCGTCCTTTTGAGTGCCTCCGGGCGCGTGGCTGGCGTCACGGGTCGCTAGGGCCGCTGGGAGCTGTAGTTTGCTCCGGCCGCAGGAAGATGAAGTAGAGATGGCGGCGTCTTCGACCCTACGGAGGTGCAGGCAAAACCATGGGAGGAGGTAGGAGAGGCACGAGCAGTAGCCTCTGAGCAGTTGCGAGTCCCCCGTATGATGCAGGGTCTCGATTTTCAAAATTCCCGCTCCCCCGGAAGATCGGCGTCCTTTTGAGCGCCTCCGGGCGCGTGGCTGGCGTCACGGGTCGCTAGGGCCGCTGGGAGCTGTAGTTTGCTCCGGCCGCAGGAAGATGAAGTAGAGATGGCGGCGTCTTCGACCCTACGGAGGTGCAGGCAAAACCATGGGAGGAGGTAGGAGAGGCACGAGCAGTAGCCTCTGAGCAGTTGCGAGTCCCCCGTATGATGCAGGTAGCCTCCTGTCTGATTCCTGATGTCTGATGCTTGTGGATGTCTGATGCCTGATGTCTGATGCTTGTGGATGTGTGATGCTTGATGTCTGATGCCTGATGTTTGTGGATGCCTGGTGTCTGATGCCTCATGTCTGATTCCTGATGTCTGATGCTTGTGGATGTCTGATGCCTGATGTCTGATGCTTGTGGATGTGTGATGCTTGATGTCTGATGCTCGATGTTTGATGTCTGATGCCTGATGCTTGTGGATGTGTGTTGCCTGATGTCTGATGCATGATGTCTGATGCTTGTGGATGTCTGATGCTTGTGTATGTTTGATTCCTGATGTCTGATGCTTGTGGCTGTCTGATGTCTGATGCTTGATGCTTGTTGAAGTAAGATGCCTGATGTCTGATGCCCGATGTTTGATGTCTGATATCTGATGCTTGTGGATGTGTGTTGCCTGATGTCTGATGCATGATGTCTGATGCTTGTGGATGTCTGATGCTTGTGGATGTTTGATTTCTTATGTCTGATGCTCGTGGATGTCTGATGCATGATGTCTGACACCTGATGTCTGATGCATGATGTCTGATACATGATGCCTGATGCTTGTGGATATCTGATGCCTGATGTCTGATGCTTGTGGATGTCCAATACATGATGTCTGATGCTTGTGGATGTCTGATGCCTGATGCCTGATGCCTGGTGTTTGTGAATGTCTGAGTCCGGATGCCTGATGCCTGATGCCTGATGTCTGATGCCTGATGTCTGATGCTTGTGGATGTCTGATGCCTGATGTCTGATTCCTGATTCCTGATGTCTGATGCTTGTGGATGTCTGATGTCTGATGCTTGATGCTTGTGGATGTCTGATGCCTGATGCTTGTGGATGTGTGTTGCCTGATGTCTGATGCATGATGTCTGATACCTGATGTCTGATGCTTGTGGAAGTCTGATGCCTGATGTCTGATGCCCGATGTTTGATGTCTGGTGCTTGTGGATGTGTGTTGCCTGATGTCTGATGCATGATGTCTGATGCTTGTGGATGTTTGATTCCTGATGTCTGATGATTGTGGATGTCTGATGCCTGATGTCTGATGCTTGTGGATGTCTGATGCATGATGTCTGACACCTGATGTCTGATGCATGATGTCTGATGCTTGTGGATGTCTGATGCCTGATGGCTGATGCTTGTGGGTGTCTGATGCCTGATATCTGATGCCTGATGTTTGTGAATGTCTGATGCCGGATGTCTGATGCCTGATGTCTGATGCATGATCTCTGATGTCTGATGTCTGATGTCTGATGCCTGATGTCTGATGCCTGATGTCTGATGCCTGATGTCTGATGCCTGATTTCTGATGTCTGATTCCTGATGTCTGATTCCTGATGTCTGATGCTTGTGGATGTCTGATGCCTGATGTCTGATGCTTGATGCTTGTGGATGTGTGATGCCTGATGCTCGATGTTTGATGTCTGATGCCTGATGCTTGTGGATGTGTGTTGCTTGATGTCTGATGCATGATGTCTGATGCTTCTGGATGTCTGATGCTTGTGGATGTTTGATTCCTGATGTCTGATGCTTGTGGATGTCTGATGCTTGTGGCTGTCTGATGTCTGATGCTTGTGGATGTCTGATGCATGATGTCTGATGCTTGTGGATGTCTGATGCCTGATGCTTGTGGATGCCTGATGTCTGATGCCTGATGTCTGATGTCTGATGCTTATGGATGTCTGATGACTGATGTCTGATGCTTGTGGATGTCTGATGCCTGATGTCTCATGACTGATGTCTGATGCCTGATGCTTGTGGATATCTAATGCCTGATGTATGATGCCTGATGCTTGTGGATGTCTGATGCCTGATGTCTGATGCTTGTGGATATCTGTTGCCTTATGCTTGTGGATGTCTGACGCCTGATGGTTGATGCCTGATGTCTGATTCTTGTGGATGCCTGATGTCTGATGCTTGTGGATGTCTGATGCCTGATGACTGATGCTTGTGGATGTCTGATGCCTGATGTCACATGACTGATGTCTGATGCCTGATGCTTGTGGATATCTAATGCCTGATGTATGATGCCTGATGCTTGTGGATGACTGATGCCTGATGTCTGATGCTTGTGGATGTCTGTTGCCTGATGCTTGTGGATGTCTGATGCCTGATGTTTGATGCCTGATGTCTGATGCTTGTTGATGCCTGATGTCTGATGCTTGTGGATGTCTGATGCATGATGTCTGATGCTTTATGCTTGTGGATGCCTGATGTCTGATGGCTGATGCTTGTGGATGTCTGATGCCTGATGCCTGATGCTTGTGGATGTCTGATGTCTGATGCCTGATGTTTGTGAATGTCTGATGCCGGATGTCTGATGCATGATGTCTGATGCATGATGTCTGATGCTTGTGGATGTCTGATGCTTGTGTATGTTTGATTCCTGATGTCTGATGCTTGTGGCTGTCTGATGTCTGATGCTTGATGCTTGTTGAAGTAAGATGCCTGATGTCTGATGCCCGATGTTTGATGTCTGATATCTGATGCTTGTGGATGTGTGTTGCCTGATGTCTGATGCATGATGTCTGATGCTTGTGGATGTCTGATGCTTGTGGATGTTTGATTCCTGATGTCTGATGCTCGTGGATGTCTGATGCATGATGTCTGACACCTGATGTCTGATGCATGATGTCTGATACATGATGCCTGATGCTTGTGGATGTCTGATGCCTGATGTCTGATGCTTGTGGATGTCTGATACATGATGTCTGATGCTTGTGGATGTCTGATGCCTGATGCCTGATGCCTGATGTTTGTGAATGTCTGAGTCCGGATGCCTGATGCCTGATGTCTGATGCCTGATGTCTGATGCTTGTGGATGTCTGATGCCTGATGTCTGATGTCTGATTCCTGATGTCTGATGCTTGTGGATGTCTGATGTCTGATGCTTGATGCTTGTGGATGTCTGATGCCTGATGCTTGTGGATGTGTGTTGCCTGATGTCTGATGCATGATGTCTGATACCTGATGTCTGATGCTTGTGGATGTCTGATGCCTGATGTCTGATGCTTGATGCTTGTGGAAGTCTGATGCCTGATGTCTGATGCCCGATGTTTGATGTCTGTTGCTTGTGGATGTGTGTTGCCTGATGTCTGATGCATGATGTCTGATGCTTGTGGATGTTTGATTCCTGATGTCTGATGATTGTGGATGTCTGATGCCTGATGTCTGATGCTTGTGGATGTCTGATGCATGATGTCTGACACCTGATGTCTGATGCATGATGTCTGATGCTTGTGGATGTCTGATGCCTGATGGCTGATGCTTGTGGGTGTCTGATGCCTGATATCTGATGCCTGATGTTTGTGAATGTCTGATGCCGGATGTCTGATGCCTGATGTCTGATGCATGATGTCTGATGCCTGATGTCTGATGCCTGATTTCTGATGTCTGATTCCTGATGTCTGATTCCTGATGTCTGATGCTTGTGGATGTCTGATGCCTGATGTCTGATGCTTGATGCTTGTGGATGTGTGATGCCTGATGCTCGATGTTTGATGTCTGATGCCTGATGCTTGTGGATGTGTGTTGCTCGATGTTTGATGTCTGATGTCTGATGCGTGTGGATGTTTGATTCCTGATGTCTGATGCTTGTGGATGTCTGATTCTTGTGGCTGTCTGATGTCTGATGCTTGTGGATGTCTGATGCATGATGTCTGATGCTTGTGGATGTCTGATGCCTGATGCTTGTGGATGCCTGATGTCTGATGCCTGATGTCTGATGTCTGATGCTTGTGGATGTCTGATGACTGATGTCTGATGCTTGTGGATGTCTGATGCCTGATGTCTCATGACTGATGTCTGATGCCTGATGCTTGTGGATATCTAATGCCTGATGTATGATGCCTGATGCTTGTGGATGTCTGATGCCTGATGTCTGATGCTTGTGGATGTCTGTTGCCTGATGCTTGTGGATGTCTGATGCCTGATGTTTGATGCCTGATGTTTGATTCTTGTGGATGCCTGATGTCTGATGCGTGTGGATGTCTGATGCCTGATGACTGATGCTTGTGGATGTCTGATGCCTGATGTCAAATGACTGATGTCTGATGCTTGTGGATATCTAATGCCTGATGTATGATGCCTGATGCTTGTGGATGACTGATGCCTG
Organism: Triturus cristatus; assembly: GCF_964204655.1. Classification (NCBI taxonomy): domain Eukaryota; kingdom Metazoa; phylum Chordata; class Amphibia; order Caudata; family Salamandridae; genus Triturus; species Triturus cristatus. The sequence goes on from NC_140579.1 coordinate 191,790,251, forward strand.
ATGTCTGATGCTTGTGGATGTCGGTTGCCTGATGCTTGTGGATGTCTGATGCCTGATGTTTTATGCCTGATGTCTGATGCTTGTTGATGCCTGATGTCTGATGCTTGTGGATGTCTGATGCATGATGTCTGATGCTTGATGCTTGTGGATGCCTGATGGCTGATGCTTGTGGATGCCTGATGACTGATGTCTGATGCTTGTGGATGTCTGATGCCTGATGTCTCATGACTGATGTCTGATGCCTGATGCTTGTGGATATCTAATGCCTGATGTATGATGCCTAATGCTTGTGGATGTCTGATGTCTGTTGCCTGATGCTTGTGGATGTCTGATGCCTGATGTTTGATGCCTGATGTCTGATTCTTGTGGATGCCTGATGTCTGATGCTTGTGGATGTCTGATGCCTGATGTCACATGACTGATGTCTGATGCCTGATGCTTGTGGATATCTAATGCCTGATGTATGATGCCTGATGCTTGTGGATGTCTGATGCCTGATGTCTGATGCTTGTGGATGTCTGTTGCCTGATGCCTGATGTTTGATGCCTGATGTCTGATGCTTGTTGATGCCTGATGTCTGATGCTTGTGGATGTCTGATGGCTGATGTCTGATGCCTGATGCGTGTGGATGTCTGATGCTTGTGGATGCCTGATGTCTGATGCCTGATGCTTGTGGATGTCTGATGCCTGATGCTTGTGGATGTCTGATGCCTGATGTCTGATATCTGATGCCTGTTGTTTGATGTCTGATGCCTGATGCTTGTGGATGTATGTTGCCTGATGTCTGATGCCTGATGTCTGATGCTTGTGGATGTCTGATGCCTGATGTCTGATGCTTGTGGATGTCTGATGCATGATGTCTGATGCATGATGTCTTATGCCTGATGGCTGATGCCTGATGTCTGATGCCTGATGTCTTATGCCTGATGTCTGATTCCTGATGTCTGATGCTTGATGCTTGTGGATGTCTGATGCCTGATGTCTGATGCACGATGTTTGATGTCTGATGCCTGATGATTGTGGATGTTTGTTGCCTGATGTCTGATGCATGATGTCTGACACCTGATGTCTGATGTCTGATGCTTGTGGATGTCTGATGCTTGTGGCTGTCTGATGCCTGATGTCTGATGCTTGTGGATGTCTGATGCATGATGTCTGATGCATGATGTCTGATGCATGATGGCTGATGCCTGATGGCTGATGTCCGATGCCTGATGTCTTATGCCTGATGTCTGATTCCTGATGTCTGTTGCTTGATGCTTGTGGATGTCTGAGGCCTGATGCCCGATGTTTGATGTCTTATACCTGATGCTTGTGGATGTGTGTTGCCTGATGTCTGATGCATGATGTCTGACACCTGATGTCTGATGTCTGATATCTGATGTCTGATGCCTGATGTTTGTGAATGTCTGATGCCGGATGTCTGATGCATGATGTCTGATGCCTGATGCCTGATGTCTGATGCTTGTGGATGTCTGATGCCTGATGTCTGATGCCTGATGTCTGATGCTTGATGCTTGTGGATGTCTGATGCCTGATGTTTGTGGATGTGTGTTGCCTGATGTCTGATGCATGATGTCTGATGCTTTTGGGTGTCTGATGCTTGATGCTTGTGGATGTCTGATGCCTGATGTCTGATGCCCGATGTTTGATGCCTGGTGCTTGTGGATGTGTGTTGCCTGATGTCTGATGCATGATGTCTGATGCTTGTGGATGTTTGATTCCTGATGTCTGATGCTTGTGGATGTCTGATGCTTGTGGCTGTCTGATGCCTGATGTCTGAAGCTTGTGGATGTCTGCTGCATGATGTCTGACACCTGATGTCATGCATGATGTCTGATGTCTGATGCTTGTGGATGTCTGATGCCTGATGTCTGATGCTTGTGGATGTCTGATGCCTGATGTCTGATGTTTGTGAATGTCTGATGCCGGATGTCTGATGCATGATGTCTGATGCCTGATGTCTGATGGTTGTGGATGCCTTGTGCCTGATGTCTGATGCCTGATGTCTGATTCCTGATGTCTGATTCCTGATGTCTGATGCCTGATGTCTGATGCTTGTGGATGTGTGATGCCTCATGTCTGATGCTTGTGGATGTGTGATGCCTGATGTCTGATGCTCGATGTTTGATGTCTGATGCCTGATGCTTGTGGATGTGTGTTGCCTGATGTCTGATGCTTGTGGATGTCTGATGCTTGTGGATGTTTGATTCCTGATGTCTGATGCTTGTGGCTGTCTGATGCCTGATGTCTGATGCTTGTGGATGTCTGATGCATGATGTCTGATGCATGATAACTGATGCCTGATGTCTTATGCCTGATGGCTGATGCCTGAAGTCCGATGGCTGATGCCTGATGTCTTATGCCTGATGTTTGTGAATGTCTGATGCCTGATGTCTGATGCCTGATGTCTGATGCTTGTGGATGTCCGATGCCTGATGTCTGATGCCTGATGGCAGATGCCTGATGGCTGATGCTTGATGCTTGTGGATGTCTGATGCCTGATGTTTGTGAATGTGTGTTGCCTGATGTCTGATGCATGATGTCTGATACCTGATGTCTGTTGCTTTTGGATGTCTGATGCTTGATGCTTGTGGACGTCTGATGCCTGATGTCTGATGCCCGATGTTTGATGTCTGATGCCTGGTGCTTGTGGATGTGTGTTGCCTGATGTCTGATGCATGATGTCTGATGCTTGTGGATGTTTGATGCATGATGTCTGATGCTTGTGGATGTCTGATGCTTGTGGATGTTTGATTCCTGATGTCTGATGCTTGTGGATGTCTGATGCTTGTGTCTGTCTGATGCCTGATGTCTGATGCTTGTGGATGTTTGATGCATGATGTCTGACACCTGATGTCATGCATGAAGTCTGATGTCTGATGCTTGTGGATGTCTGATGCCTGATGTCTGATGCCTGATGTTTGTGAATGTCTGATGCCGGATGTCTGATGCCTGATGTCTGATGCTTGTGGATGCCTGATGCCTGATGTCTGATGTCTGATTCCTGATGTCTGATTCCTGATGTCTGATGCTTGTGGATGTCTGATGCCTGATGTCTGATGCTTGTGGATGTGTGATGCCTGATGTCTGATGCTCGATGTTTGATGTCTGATGCCTGATGCTTGTGGATGTGTGTTGCCTGATGTCTGATGCTTGTGGATGTCTGATGCTTGTGGATGTTTGATTCCTGATGTCTGATGCTTGTGGCTGTCTGATGCCTGATGTCTGATGCTTGTGGATGTCTGATGCATGATGTCTGATGCTTGATGCTTGTGGATGTCTGATGCCTGATGCTTGTGGATGCCTGATGTCTGATGCCTGATGTCTGATGCCTGATGTCTGATGCTTGTGGATGTCTGATGTCTGATGCTTGTGGATGTCTCATGACTGATGTCTCATGACTGATGTCTGATGCTTGTGGATATCTAATGCCTGATGTATGATGCCTGATGCTTGTGGATGCCTGATGTCTGATGCACGTGGATGTCTGATGCCTCATGACTGATGTCTGATGCTTGTGGATTTCTGATGCCTGATGTCTCATGACTGATGTCTGATGCCTGATGCTTGTGGATATCTAATGCCTGATGTATGATGCCTGATGCTTGTGGATGTCTTATGTCTGATGTCTGATGCTTGTGGATTTCTGTTGCCTGATGCTTGTGGATGTCTGATGCCTGATGTTTGATGCCTGATGTCTGATGCTTGTGGATGCCTGATGTCTGATGCTGGTGGATGTCTGATGCCTGATGTCTGATGCCTGATGCTTGTGGATGCCTGATGCCTGATGCTTGTGGATGCCTGATGTCTGATGCCTGACGCTTGTGGATGTCTGATGCCTGATGCTTTTGGATGTCTGATGCCTGATGTCTGATATCTGATGCCTGATGTTTGATGCCTGATGCCTGATGCTTGTGGATGTATCTTGCCTGATGTCTGATGCATGATGTCTGATGCTTGTGGATGTTTGATGCCTGATGTCTGATGTCTGATGCTTGTGGATGTCTGATGCATGATGTCTGATGCATGATGTCTGATGCCTGATGTCTTATGCCTGATGGCTGATGCCTGAAGTCTGATGGCTGATGCCTGATGTCTTATGCCTGATGTCTGATTCCTGATGTCTGATGCTTGATGCTTGTGGATGTCTGATGCCTGATGTCTGATGCCCGATGTTTGATGTCTGATGCCTGATGCTTGTGGATGTGTGTTGCCTGATGTCTGATGCATGATGTCTGACACCTGATGTCTGATGCATGATGTCTGATGTCTGATGCTTGTGGATGTCTGATGCCTGATGTCTGATGCCTGATGCGTGTGGATGTCTGATGCTTGTGGATGCCTGATGTCTGATGCCTGATGCTTGTGGATGTCTGATGCCTGATGCTTGTGGATGTCTGATGCCTGATGTCTGATATCTGATGCCTGTTGTTTGATGTCTGATGCCTGATGCTTGTGGATGTATGTTGCCTGATGTCTGATGCCTGATGTCTGATGCTTGTGGATGTCTGATGCCTGATGTCTGATGCTTGTGGATGTCTGATGCATGATGTCTGATGCATGATGTCTTATGCCTGATGGCTGATGCCTGATGTCTGATGCCTGATGTCTTATGCCTGATGTCTGATTCCTGATGTCTGATGCTTGATGCTTGTGGATGTCTGATGCCTGATGTCTGATGCACGATGTTTGATGTCTGATGCCTGATGATTGTGGATGTTTGTTGCCTGATGTCTGATGCATGATGTCTGACACCTGATGTCTGATGTCTGATGCTTGTGGATGCCTGATGCCTGATGTCTGATGCTTGTGGATGTCTGATGACTGATGTCTGATGCTTGTGGATGTCTGATGCCTGATGTCTCATGACTGATGTCTGATGCCTGATGCATGTGGATATCTAATGCCTGATGTATGATGCCTGATGCTTGTGGATGTCTGATGCCTGATGTCTGATGCTTGTGGATGTCTGTTGCCTGATGTTTGTGAATGTCTGATGCCGGATGTCTGATGCCTGATGTCTGATGCATGATGTCTGATGCCTGATGTCTGATGTCTGATTTCTGATGTCTGATTCCTGATGTCTGATTCCTGATGTCTGATGCTTGTGGATGTCTGATGCCTGATGTCTGATGCTTGTGGATGTCTGATGCTTGTGGCTGTCTGATGTCTGATGCTTGTGGATGTCTGATGCATGATGTCTGATGCTTGTGGATGTCTGATGCCTGATGCTTGTGGATGCCTGATGCCTGATGTCTGATGCTTGTGGATGTCTGATGACTGATGTCTGATGCTTGTGGATGTCTGATGCCTGATGTCTCATGACTGATGTCTGATGCCTGATGCATGTGGATATCTAATGCCTGATGTATGATGCCTGATGCTTGTGGATGTCTGATGCCTGATGTCTGATGCTTGTGGATGTCTGTTGCCTGATGCTTGTGGATGTCTGATGCCTGATGTTTGATGCCTGATGTCTGATTCTTGTGGATGCCTGATGTCTGATGCTTGTGGATGTCTGATGCCTGATGACTGATGCTTGTGGATGTCTGATGCCTGATGTCACATGACTGATGTCTGATGCCTGATGCTTGTGGATATCTAATGCCTGATGTATGATGCCTGATGCTTGTGGATGACTGATGCCTGATGTCTGATGCTTGTGGATGTCTGTTGCCTGATGCTTGTGGATGTCTGATGCCTGATGTTTGATGCCTGATGTCTGATGCTTGTTGATGCCTGATGTCTGATGCTTGTGGATGTCTGATGTCTGATGCTTGATGCTTGTGGATGCCTGATGTCTGATGGCTGATGCTTGTGGATGTCTGATGCCTGATGACTGATGTCTGATGCTTGTGGATGTCTGATGCCTGATGTCTCATGACTGATGTCTGAAGCCTGATGCTTGTGGATATCTAATGCCTGATGTATGATGCCTAATGCTTGTGGATGTCTGATGCCTGATGTCTGATGCTTGTGGATGGATGTCTGTTGCCTGATGCTTGTGGATGTCTGATGCCTGATGTTTGATGCCTGATGTCTGATTCTTGTGGATGCCTGATGTCTGATGCTTGTGGATGTCTGATGCCTGATGACTGATGCTTGTGGATGTCTGATGCCTGATGTCACATGACTGATGTCTGATGCCTGATGCTTGTGGATATCTAATGCCTGATGTATGATGCCCGATGCTTGTGGATGTCTGATGCCTGATGTCTGATGCTTGTGGATGTCTGTTGCCTGATGCCTGATGTTTGATGCCTGATGTCTGATGCTTGTTGATGCCGGATGTCTGATGCTTGTGGATGTCTGATGGCTGATGTCTGATGCCTGATGCGTGTGGATGTCTGATGCTTGTGGATGCCTGATGTCTGATGCCTGATGCTTGTGGATGTCTGATGCCTGATGCTTGTGGATGTCTGATGCCTGATGTCTGATATCTGATGCCTGTTGTTTGATGTATGATGCCTGATGCTTGTGGATGTATGTTGCCTGATTTCTGATGCCTGATGTCTGATGCTTGTGGATGTCTGATGCCTGATGTCTGATGCTTGTGGACGTCTGATGCATGATGTCTGATGCATGATGTCTTATGCCTGATGGCTGATGCCTGATGTCTGATGCCTGATGTCTTATGCCTGATGTCTGATTCCTGATGTCTGATGCTTGATGCTTGTGGATGTCTGATGCCTGATGTCTGATGCACGATGTTTGATGTCTGATGCCTGATGATTGTGGATGTTTGTTGCCTGATGTCTGATGCATGATGTCTGACACCTGATGTCTGATGTCTGATGCTTGTGGATGTCTGATGCTTGTGGCTGTCTGATGCCTGATGTCTGATGCTTGTGGATGTCTGATGCATGATGTCTGATGCATGATGTCTGATGCATGATGGCTGATGGCTGATGTCCGATGCCTGATGTCTTATGCCTGATGTCTGATTCCTGATGTCTGTTGCTTGATGCTTGTGGATGTCTGAGGCCTGATGCCCGATGTTTGATGTCTTATACCTGATGCTTGTGGATGTGTGTTGCCTGATGTCTGATGCATGATGTCTGACACCTGATGTCTGATGTCTGATATCTGATATCTGATGCCTGATGTTTGTGAATGTCTGATGCCGGATGTCTGATGCATGATGTCTGATGCCTGATGCCTGATGTCTGATGCTTGTGGATGTCTGATGCCTGATGTCTGATGCCTGATGTCTGATGCTTGATGCTTGTGGATGTCTGATGCCTGATGTTTGTGGATGTGTGTTGCCTGATGTCTGATGCATGATGTCTGATGCCTGATGTCTGATGCCTGATTCCTGATGTCTGATTCCTGATGTCTGATTCCTGATGTCTGATGCTTGTGGATGTCTGATGCCTGATGTCTGATGCTTGATGCTTGTGGATGTGTGATGCCTGATGCTTGTGGATGTGTGTTGCTTGATGTCTGATGCATGATGTCTGATGCTTGTGGATGTCTGATGCGTGTGGATGTTTGATTCCTGATGTCTGATGCTTCTGGATGTCTGATGCTTGTGGCTGTCTGATGTCTGATGCTTGTGGATGTCTGATGCATGATGTCTGATGCTTGTGGATGTCTGATGCCTGATGCTTGTGGATGCCTGATGTCTGATGCCTGATGTCTGATGCTTGTGGATGTCTGATGACTGATGTCTGATGCTTGTGGATGTCTGATGCCTGATGTCTCATGACTGATGTCTGATGCCTGATGCATGTGGATATCTAATGCCTGATGTATGATGCCTGATGCTTGTGGATGTCTGATGCCTGATGTCTGATGCTTGTGGATGTCTGTTGCCTGATGCTTGTGGATGTCTGATGCCTGATGTTTGATGCCTGATGTCTGATTCTTGTGGATGCCTGATGTCTGATGCTTGTGGATGTCTGATGCCTGATGACTGATGCTTGTGGATGTCTGATGCCTGATGTCACATGACTGATGTCTGATGCCTGATGCTTGTGGATATCTAATGCCTGATGTATGATGCCTGATGCTTGTGGATGACTGATGCCTGATGTCTGATGCTTGTGGATGTCTGTTGCCTGATGCTTGTGGATGTCTGATGCCTGATGTTTGATGCCTGATGTCTGATGCTTGTTGATGCCTGATGTCTGATGCTTGTGGATGTCTGATGCATGATGTCTGATGCTTGATGCTTGTGGATGCCTGATGTCTGATGGCTGATGCTTGTGGATGTCTGATGCCTGATGACTGATGTCTGATGCTTGTGGATGTCTGATGCCTGATGTCTCATGACTGATGTCTGATGCCTGATGCTTGTGGATATCTAATGCCTGATGTATGATGCCTAATGCTTGTGGATGTCTGATGCCTGATGTCTGATGCTTGTGGATGGATGTCTGTTGCCTGATGCTTGTAGATGTCTGATGCCTGATGTTTGATGCCTGATGTCTGATTCTTGTGGATGCCTGATGTCTGATGCTTGTGGATGTCTGATGCCTGATGTCACATGACTGATGTCTGATGCCTGATGCTTGTGGATATCTAATGCCTGATGTATGATGCCTGATGCTTGTGGATGTCTGATGCCTGATGTCTGATGCTTGTGGATGTCTGTTGCCTGATGCCTGATGTTTGATGCCTGATGTCTGATGCTTGTTGATGCCTGATGTCTGATGCTTGTGGATGTCTGATGGCTGATGTCTGATGCCTGATGCGTGTGGATGTCTGATGGTTGTGGATGCCTGATGTCTGATGCCTGATGCTTGTGGATGTCTGATGCCTGATGCTTGTGGATGTCTGATGCCTGATGTCTGATATCTGATGCCTGTTGTTTGATGTATGATGCCTGATGCTTGTGGATGTATGTTGCCTGATGTCTGATGCCTGATGTCTGATGCTTGTGGATGTCTGATGCCTGATGTCTGATGCTTGTGGATGTCTGATGCATGATGTCTGATGCATGATGTCTTATGCCTGATGGCTGATGCCTGATGTCTGATGCCTGATGTCTTATGCATGATGTCTGATTCCTGATGTCTGATGCTTGATGCTTGTGGATGTCTGATGCCTGATGTCTGATGTACGATGTTTGATGTCTGATGCCTGATGATTGTGGATGTTTGTTGCCTGATGTCTGATGCATGATGTCTGACATCTGATGTCTGATGTCTGATGCTTGTGGATGTCTGATGCTTGTGGCTGTCTGATGCTTGTGGATGTCTGATGCATGATGTCTGATGCATGATGTCTGATGCATGATGGCTGATGCCTGATGGCTGATGTCCGATGCCTGATGTCTTATGCCTGATGTCTGATTCCTGATGTCTGTTGCTTGATGCTTGTGGATGTCTGAGGCCTGATGCCCGATGTTTGATGTCTTATACCTGATGCTTGTGGATGTGTGTTGCCTGATGTCTGATGCATGATGTCTGACACCTGATGTCTGATGTCTGATATCTGATGTCTGATGCCTGATGTTTGTGAATGTCTGATGCCGGATGTCTGATGCATGATGTCTGATGCCTGATGCCTGATGTCTGATGCTTGTGGATGTCTGATGCCTGATGTCTGATGCCTGATGTCTGATGCTTGATGCTTGTGGATGTCTGATGCCTGATGTTTGTGGATGTGTGTTGCCTGATGTCTGATGCATGATGTCTGATGCTTTTGGGTGTCTGATGCTTGATGCTTGTGGATGTCTGATGCCTGATGTCTGATGCCCGATGTTTGATGCCTGGTGCTTGTGGTTGTGTGTTGCCTGATGTCTGATGCATGATGTCTGATGCTTGTGGATGTCTGATGCTTGTGGATGTTTGATTCCTGATGTCTGATGCTTGTGGATGTCTGATGCTTATGGCTGTCTGATGCCTGATGTCTGAAGCTTGTGGATGTCTGCTGCATGATGTCTGACACCTGATGTCATGCATGATGTCTGATGTCTGATGCTTGTGGATGTCTGATGCCTGATGTCTGATGCTTGTAGATGTCTGATGCCTGATGTCTGATGTTTGTGAATGTCTGATGCCGGATGTCTGATGCATGATGTCTGATGCCTGATGTCTGATGGTTGTGGATGCCTTGTGCCTGATGTCTGATGCCTGATGTCTGATTCCTGATGTCTGATTCCTGATGTCTGATGCCTGATGTCTGATGCTTGTGGATGTGTGATGCCTCATGTCTGATGCTTGTGGATGTGTGATGCCTGATGTCTGATGCTCGATGTTTGATGTCTGATGCCTGATGCTTGTGGATGTGTGTTGCCTGATGTCTGATGCTTGTGGATGTCTGATGCTTGTGGATGTTTGATTCCTGATGTCTGATGCTTGTGGCTGTCTGATGCCTGATGTCTGATGCTTGTGGATGTCTGATGCATGATGTCTGATGCATGATAACTGATGCCTGATGTCTTATGCCTGATGGCTGATGCCTGAAGTCTGATGGCTGATGCCTGATGTCTTATGCCTGATGTTTGTGAATGTCTGATGCCTGATGTCTGATGCCTGATGTCTGATGCTTGTGGATGTCCGATGCCTGATGTCTGATGCCTGATGGCAGATGCCTGATGGCTGATGCTTGATGCTTGTGGATGTCTGATGCCTGATGTTTGTGGATGTGTGTTGCCTGATGTCTGATGCATGATGTCTGATACCTGATGTCTGTTGCTTTTGGATGTCTGATGCTTGATGCTTGTGGACGTCTGATGCCTGATGTCTGATGCCCGATGTTTGATGTCTGATGCCTGGTGCTTGTGGATGTGTGTTGCCTGATGTCTGATGCATGATGTCTGATGCTTGTGGATGTTTGATGCATGATGTCTGATGCTTGTGGATGTTTGATGCATGATGTCTGATGCTTGTGGATGTGTGATGCTTGTGGATGTTTGATTCCTGATGTCTGATGCTTGTGGATGTCTGATGCTTGTGTCTGTCTGATGCCTGATGTCTGATGCTTGTGGATGTCTGATGCATGATGTCTGACACCTGATGTCATGCATGATGTCTGATGTCTGATGCTTGTGGATGTCTGATGCCTGATGTCTGATGCTTGTGGATGTCTGATGCCTGATGTCTGATGCCTGATGTTTGTGAATGTCTGATGCCAGATGTCTGATGCCTGATGTCTGATGCCTGATGTCTGATGCCTGATGTCTGATTCCTGATGTCTGATGTCTGATTCCTGATGTCTGATTCCTGATGTCTGATGCTTGTGGATGTCTGATGCCTGATGTCTGATGCTTGTGGATGTGTGATGCCTGATGTCTGATGCTCGATGTTTGATGTCTGATGCCTGATGCTTGTGGATGTGTGTTGCCTGATGTCTGATGCTTGTGGATGTCTGATGCTTGTGGATGTTTGATTCCTGATGTCTGATGCTTGTGGCTGTCTGATGCCTGATGTCTGATGCTTGTGGATGTCTGATGCATGATGTCTGATGCTTGATGCTTGTGGATGTCTGATGCCTGATGCTTGTGGATGCCTGATGTCTGATGCCTGATGTCTGATGCCTGATGTCTGATGCTTGTGGATGTCTGATGTCTGATGCTTGTGGATGTCTCATGACTGATGTCTCATGACTGATGTCTGATGCTTGTGGATATCTAATGCCTGATGTATGATGCCTGATGCTTGTGGATGTCTGATGCCTGATGTCTGATGCTTGTGGATGTCTGTTGCCTGATGCTTGTGGATGTCTGACGCCTGATGTTTGATGCCTGATGTCTGATGCTTGTGGATGCCTGATGTCTGATGCACGTGGATGTCTGATGCCTCATGACTGATGTCTGATGCTTGTGGATTTCTGATGCCTGATGTCTCATGACTGATGTCTGATGCCTGATGCTTGTGGATATCTAATGCCTGATGTATGATGCCTGATGCTTGTGGATGTCTTATGTCTGATGTCTGATGCTTGTGGATTTCTGTTGCCTGATGCTTGTGGATGTCTGATGCCTGATGTTTGATGCCTGATGTCTGATGCTTGTGGATGCCTGATGTCTGATGCTTGTGGATGTCTGATGCCTGATGTTTGATGTCTGATGCCTGATGCTTGTGGATGTATCTTGCCTGATGTCTGATGCATGATGTCTGATGCTTGTGGATGTTTGATGCCTGATGTCTGATGCTTGTGGATGTCTGATGCATGATGTCTGATGCATGATGTCTGATGCCTGATGTCTTATGCCTGATGGCTGATGCCTGAAGTCTGATGGCTGATGCCTGATGTCTTATGCCTGATGTCTGATTCCTGATGTCTGATGCTTGATGCTTGTGGATGTCTGATGCCTGATGTCTGATGCCCGATGTTTGATGTCTGATGCCTGATGCTTGTGGATGTGTGTTGCCTGATGTCTGATGCATGATGTCTGACACCTGATGTCTGATGCATGATGTCTGATGTCTGATGCTTGTGGATGTCTGATGCCTGATGTCTGATGCCTGATGCGTGTGGATGTCTGATGCTTGTGGATGCCTGATGTCTGATGCCTGATGCTTGTGGATGTCTGATGCCTGATGCTTGTGGATGTCTGATGCCTGATGTCTGATATCTGATGCCTGATGTTTGATGTCTGATGCCTGATGCTTGTGGATGTATGTTGCCTGATGTCTGATGCCTGATGTCTGATGCTTGTGGATGTTTGATTCCTGATGTCTGATGCTTGTGGATGTCTGATAACTGATGTCTGATGCTTGTGGATGTCTGATGCATGATGTCTGACACCTGATGTCTGATGCATGATGTCTGATGCTTGTGGATGTCTGATGCCTGATGGCTGATGCTTGTGGGTGTCTGATGCCTGATATCTGATGCCTGATGTTTGTGAATGTCTGATGCCGGATGTCTGATGCCTGATGTCTGATGCCTGATGTCTGATGCATGATGTCTGATGCCTGATGTCTGATGCCTGATTTCTGATGTCTGATTCCTGATGTCTGATTCCTGATGTCTGATGCTTGTGGATGTCTGATGCCTGATGTCTGATGCTTGATGCTTGTGGATGTGTGATGCCTGATGCTCGATGTTTGATGTCTGATGCCTGATGCTTGTGGATGTGTGTTGCTTGATGTCTGATGCATGATGTCTGATGCTTCTGGATGTCTGATGCGTGTGGAGGTTTGATTCCTGATGTCTGATGCTTGTGGCTGTCTGATGCTTGTGGCTGTCTGATGTCTGATGCTTGTGGATGTCTGATGCATGATGTCTGATGCTTGTGGATGTCTGATGCCTGATGCTTGTGGATGCCTGATGTCTGATGCCTGATGTCTGATGTCTGATGCTTGTGGATGTCTGATGACTGATGTCTGATGCTTGTGGATGTCTGATGCCTGATGTCTCATGACTGATGTCTGATGCCTGATGCTTGTGCATATCTAATGCCTGATGTATGATGCCTGATGCTTGTGGATGTCTGATGCCTGATGTCTGATGCTTGTGGATGTCTGTTGCCTGATGCTTGTGGATGTCTGATGCCTGATGTTTGATGCCTGATGTCTGATTCTTGTGGATGCCTGATGTCTGATGCTTGTGGATGTCTGATGCCTGATGACTGATGCTTGTGGATGTCTGATGCCTGATGTCACATGACTGATGTCTGATGCCTGATGCTTGTGGATATCTAATGCCTGATGTATGATGCCTGATGCTTGTGGATGACTGATGCCTGATGTCTGATGCTTGTGGATGTCTGTTGCCTGATGCTTGTGGATGTCTGATGCCTGATGTTTGATGCCTGATGTCTGATGCTTGTTGATGCCTGATGTCTGATGCTTGTGGATGTCTGATGCATGATGTCTGATGCTTGATGCTTGTGGATGCCTGATGTCTGATGTCGGATGCTTGTGGATGTCTGATGCCTGATGACTGATGTCTGATGCTTGTGGATGTCTGATGCCTGATGTATCATGACTGATGTCTGATGCCTGATGCTTGTGGATATCTAATGCCTGATGTATGATGCCTAATGCTTTTGGATGTCTGATGCCTGATGTCTGATGCTTGTGGATGGATGTCTGTTGCCTGATGCTTGTGGATGTCTGATGCCTGATGTTTGATGCCTGATGTCTGATTCTTGTGGATGCCTGATGTCTGATGCTTGTGGATGTCTGATGCCTGATGACTGATGCTTGTGGATGTCTGATGCCTGATGTCACATGACTGATGTCTGATGCCTGATGCTTGTGGATATCTAATGCCTGATGTATGATGCCTGATGCTTGTGGATGTCTGATGCCTGATGTCTGATGCTTGTGGATGTCTGTTGCCTGATGCCTGATGTTTGATGCCTGATGTCTGATGCTTGTTGATGCCTGATGTCTAATGCTTGTGGATGTCTGATGGCTGATGTCTGATGCCTGATGCGTGTAGATGTCTGATGCTTGTGGATGCCTGATGTCTGATGCCTGATGCTTGTGGATGTTTGATGCCTGATGCTTGTGGATGTCTGATGCCTGATGTCTGATATCTGATGCCTGTTGTTTGATGTCTGATGCCTGATGCTTGTGGATGTATGTTGCCTGATGTCTGATGTCTGATGCCTGATGTCTGATGCTTGTGGATTCTGATGCCTGATGTCTGATGCTTGTGGATGTCTGATGCATGATGTCTGATGCATGATGTCCTATGCCTGATGGCTGATGCCTGATGTCTGATGCCTGATGTCTTATGCCTGATGTCTGATTCCTGATGTCTGATGCTTGATGCTTGTGGATGTCTGATGCCTGATGTCTGATGCACGATGTTTGATGTCTGATGCCTGATGATTGTGGATGTTTGTTGCCTGATGCATGATGCATGATGTCTGACACCTGATGTCTGATGTCTGATGCTTGTGGCTGTCTGATGCCTGATGTCTGATGCTTGTGGATGTCTGATGCATGATGTCTGATGCATGATGTCTGATGCATGATGGCTGATGCCTGATGGCTGATGTCCAATGCCTGATGTCTTATGCCTGATGTCTGATTCCTGATGTCTGTTGCTTGATGCTTGTGGATGTCTGAGGCCTGATGCCCGATGTTTGATGTCTTATACCTGATGCTTGTGGATGTGTGTTGCCTGATGTCTGATGCATGATGTCTGACACCTGATGTCTGATGTCTGATATCTGATGTCTGATGCCTGATGTTTGTGAATGTCTGATGCCTGATGTCTGATGCCTGATGTCTGATGCTTGATGCTTGTGGATGTCTGATGCCTGATGTTTGTGGATGTGTGTTGCCTGATGTCTGATGCATGATGTCTGATGCTTTTGGGTGTCTGATGCTTGATGCTTGTGGATGTCTGATGCCTGATGTCTGATGCCCGATGTTTGATGCCTGGTGCTTGTGGATGTGTGTTGCCTGATGTCTGATGCATGATGTCTGATGCTTGTGGATGTCTGATGCTTGTGGATGTTTGATTCCTGATGTCTGATGCTTGTGGATGTCTGATGCTTGTGGCTGTCTGATGCCTGATGTCTGAAGCTTGTGGATGTCTGCTGCATGATGTCTGACACCTGATGTCATGCATGATGTCTAATGTCTGATGCTTGTGGATGTCTGATGCCTGATGTCTGATGCTTGTGGATGTCTGATGCCTGATGTCTGATGTTTGTGAATGTCTGATGCCGGATGTCTGATGCATGATGTCTGATGCCTGATGTCTGATGGTTGTGGATGCCTTGTGCCTGATGTCTGATGCCTGATGTCTGATTCCTAATGTCTGATTCCTGATGTCTGATGCCTGATGTCTGATGCTTGTGGATGTGTGATGCCTCATGTCTGATGCTTGTGGATGTCTGATGCCTGATGTCTGATGCTCGATGTTTGATGTCTGATGCCTGATGCTTGTGGATGTGTGTTGCCTGATGTCTGATGCTTGTGGATGTCTGATGCTTGTGGATGTTTGATTCCTGATGTCTGATGCTTGTGGCTGTCTGATGCCTGATGTCTGATGCTTGTGGATGTCTGATGCATGATGTCTGATGCATAACTGATGCCTGATGGCTGATGCCTGATGGCTGATGCCTGAAGTCTGATGGCTGATGCCTGATGTCTTATACCTGATGTTTGTGAATGTCTGATGCCTGATGTCTGATGCCTGATGTCTGATGCTTGTGGATGTCTGATGCCTGATGTCTGATGCCTGATGGCAGATGCCTGATGGCTGATGCTTGATGCTTGTGGATGTCTGATGCCTGATGCTTGTGGATGTCTGATGCCTGATGTCTGATGCCTGATGGCAGATGCCTGATGGCTGATGCTTGATGCTTGTGGATGTCTGATGCCTGATGCTTGTGGATGTCTGATGCCTCATGTCTGATGCTTGTGGATGTGTGATGCCTGATGTCTGATGCTCGATGTTTGATGTCTGATGCCTGATGCTTGTGGATGTGTGTTGCCTGATGTCTGATGCTTGTGGATGTTTGATTCCTGATGTCTGATGCTTGTGGCTGTCTGATGCCTGATGTCTGATGCTTGTGGATGTCTGATGCATGATGTCTGATGCATGATAACTGATGCCTGATGTCTTATGCCTGATGGCTGATGCCTGAAGTCTGATGGCTGATGCCTGATGTCTTATGCCTGATGTTTGTGAATGTCTGATGCCTGATGTCTGATGCTTGTGGATGTCTGATGCCTGATGTCTGATGCCTGATGGCAGATGCCTGATGGCTGATGCTTGATGCTTGTGGATGTCTGATGCCTGATGTTTGTGGATGTGTGTTGCCTGATGTCTGATGCATGATGTCTGATACCTGATGTCTGTTGCTTTTGGATGTCTGATGCTTGATGCTTGTGGACGTCTGATGCCTGATGTCTGATGCCCGATGTTTGATGTCTGATGCCTGATGCTTGTGGATGTGTGTTGCCTGATGTCTGATGCATGATGTCTGACACCTGATGTCTGATGCATGATGTCTGATGTCTGATGCTTGTGGATGTCTGATGCCTGATGTCTGATGCCTGATGCGTGTGGATGTCTGATCCTTGTGGATGCCTGATGTCTGATGCCTGATGCTTGTGGATGTCTGATGCCTGATGTCTGATATCTGATGCCTGATGTTTGATGTCTGATGCCTGATGCTTGTGGATGTATGTTGCCTGATGTCTGATGCCTGATGTCTGATGCTTGTGGATGTTTGATTCCTGATGTCTGATGCTTGTGGATGTCTGATAACTGATGTCTGATGCTTGTGGATGTCTGATGCATGATGTCTGACACCTGATGTCTGATGCATGATGTTTGATGCTTGTGGATGTCTGATGCCTGATGGCTGATGCTTGTGGGTGTCTGATGCCTGATATCTGATGCCTGATGTTTGTGAATGTCTGATGCCGGATGTCTGATGCCGGATGTCTGATGCCTGATGTCTGATGCCTGATTTCTGATGTCTGATTCCTGATGTCTGATTCCTGATGTCTGATGCTTGTGGATGTCTGATGCCTGATGTCTGATGCTTGATGCTTGTGGATGTGTGATGCCTGATGCTCGATGTTTGATGTCTGATGCCTGATGCTTGTGGATGTGTGTTGCTTGATGTCTGATGCATGATGTCTGATGCTTCTGGATGTCTGATGCGTGTGGATGTTTGATTCCTGATGTCTGATGCTTGTGGATGTCTGATGCTTGTGGCTGTCTGATGTCTGATGCTTGTGGATGTCTGATGCATGATGTCTGATGCTTGTGGATGTCTGATGCCTGATGCTTGTGGATGCCTGATGTCTGATGTCTGATGTCTGATGCTTGTGGATGTCTGATGCCTGATGTCACATGACTGATGTCTGATGCCTGATGCTTGTGGATATCTAATGCCTGATGTATGATGCCTGATGCTTGTGGATGACTGATGCCTGATGTCTGATGCTTGTGGATGTCTGTTGCCTGATGCTTGTGGATGTCTGATGCCTGATGTTTGATGCCTGATGTCTGATGCTTGTTGATGCCTGATGTCTGATGCTTGTGGATGTCTGATGCATGATGTCTGATGCTTGATGCTTGTGGATGCCTGATGTCTGATGGCTGATGCTTGTGGATGTCTGATGCCTGATGACTGATGTCTGATGCTTGTGGATGTCTGATGCCTGATGTCTCATGACTGATGTCTGATGCCTGATGCTTGTGGATATCTAATGCCTGATGTATGATGCCTAATGCTTTTGGATGTCTGATGCCTGATGTCTGATGCTTGTGGATGGATGTCTGTTGCCTGATGCTTGTGGATGTCTGATGCCTGATGTTTGATGCCTGATGTCTGATTCTTGTGGATGCCTGATGTCTGATGCTTGTGGATGTCTGATGCCTGATGACTGATGCTTGTGGATGTCTGATGCCTGATGTCACATGACTGATGTCTGATGCCTGATGCTTGTGGATATCTAATGCCTGATGCATGATGCCTGATGCTTGTGGATGTCTGATGCCTGATGTCTGATGCTTGTGGATGTCTGTTGCCTGATGCCTGATGTTTGATGCCTGATGTCTGATGCTTGTTGATGCCTGATGTCTAATGCTTGTGGATGTCTGATGGCTGATGTCTGATGCCTGATGCGTGTAGATGTCTGATGCTTGTGGATGCCTGATGTCTGATGCCTGATGCTTGTGGATGTTTGATGCCTGATGCTTGTGGATGTCTGATGCCTGATGTCTGATATCTGATGCCTGTTGTTTGATGTCTGATGCCTGATGCTTGTGGATGTATGTTGCCTGATGTCTGATGTCTGATGCCTGATGTCTGATGCTTGTGGATGTCTGATGCCTGATGTCTGATGCTTGTGGATGTCTGATGCATGATGTCTGATGCATGATGTCTTATGCCTGATGGCTGATGCCTGATGTCTGATGCCTGATGTCTTATGCCTGATGTCTGATTCCTGATGTCTGATGCTTGATGCTTGTGGATGTCTGATGCCTGATGTCTGATGCACGATGTTTGATGTCTGATGCCTGATGATTGTGGATGTTTGTTGCCTGATGCATGATGCATGATGTCTGACACCTGATGTCTGATGTCTGATGCTTGTGGATGTCTGATGCTTGTGGCTGTCTGATGCCTGATGTCTGATGCTTGTGGATGTCTGATGCATGATGTCTGATGCATGATGTCTGATGCATGATGGCTGATGCCTGATGGCTGATGTCCGATGCCTGATGTCTTATGCCTGATGTCTGATTCCTGATGTCTGTTGCTTGATGCTTGTGGATGTCTGAGGCCTGATGCCCGATGTTTGATGTCTTATACCTGATGCTTGTGGATGTGTGTTGCCTGATGTCTGATGCATGATGTCTGACACCTGATGTCTGATGTCTGATATCTGATGTCTGATGCCTGATGTTTGTGAATGTCTGATGCCTGATGTCTGATGCCTGATGTCTGATGCTTGATGCTTGTGGATGTCTGATGCCTGATGTTTGTGGATGTGTGTTGCCTGATGTCTGATGCATGATGTCTGATGCTTTTGGGTGTCTGATGCTTGATGCTTGTGGATGTCTGATGCCTGATGTCTGATGCCCGATGTTTGATGCCTGGTGCTTGTGGATGTGTGTTGCCTGATGTCTGATGCATGATGTCTGATGCTTGTGGATGTCTGATGCTTGTGGATGTTTGATTCCTGATGTCTGATGCTTGTGGATGTCTGATGCTTGTGGCTGTCTGATGCCTGATGTCTGAAGCTTGTGGATGTCTGCTGCATGATGTCTGACACCTGATGTCATGCATGATGTCTGATGTCTGATGCTTGTGGATGTCTGATGCCTGATGTCTGATGCTTGTGGATGTCTGATGCCTGATGTCTGATGTTTGTGAATGTCTGATGCCGGATGTCTGATGCATGATGTCTGATGCCTGATGTCTGATGGTTGTGGATGCCTTGTGCCTGATGTCTGATGCCTGATGTCTGATTCCTGATGTCTGATTCCTGATGTCTGATGCCTGATGTCTGATGCTTGTGGATGTGTGATGCCTCATGTCTGATGCTTGTGGATGTCTGATGCCTGATGTCTGATGCTCGATGTTTGATGTCTGATGCCTGATGCTTGTGGATGTGTGTTGCCTGATGTCTGATGCTTGTGGATGTCTGATGCTTGTGGATGTTTGATTCCTGATGTCTGATGCTGGTGGCTGTCTGATGCCTGATGTCTGATGCTTGTGGATGTCTGATGCATGATGTCTGATGCATAACTGATGCCTGATGGCTGATGCCTGATGGCTGATGCCTGAAGTCTGATGGCTGATGCCTGATGTCTTATACCTGATGTTTGTGAATGTCTGATGCCTGATGTCTGATGCCTGATGTCTGATGCTTGTGGATGTCTGATGCCTGATGTCTGATGCCTGATGGCAGATGCCTGATGGCTGATGCTTGATGCTTGTGGATGTCTGATGCCTGATGCTTGTGGATGTCTGATGCCTGATGTCTGATGCCTGATGGCAGATGCCTGATGGCTGATGCTTGATGCTTGTGGATGTCTGATGCCTGATGCTTGTGGATGTCTGATGCCTCATGTCTGATGCTTGTGGATGTGTGATGCCTGATGTCTGATGCTCGATGTTTGATGTCTGATGCCTGATGCTTGTGGATGTGTGTTGCCTGATGTCTGATGCTTGTGGATGTTTGATTCCTGATGTCTGATGCTTGTGGCTGTCTGATGCCTGATGTCTGATGCTTGTGGATGTCTGATGCATGATGTCTGATGCATGATAACTGATGCCTGATGTCTTATGCCTGATGGCTGATGCCTGAAGTCTGATGGCTGATGCCTGATGTCTTATGCCTGATGTTTGTGAATGTCTGATGCCTGATGTCTGATGCTTGTGGATGTCTGATGCCTGATGTCTGATGCCTGATGGCAGATGCCTGATGGCTGATGCTTGATGCTTGTGGATGTCTGATGCCTGATGTTTGTGGATGTGTGTTGCCTGATGTCTGATGCATGATGTCTGATACCTGATGTCTGTTGCTTTTGGATGTCTGATGCTTGATGCTTGTGGACGTCTGATGCCTGATGTCTGATGCCCGATGTTTGATGTCTGATGCCTGATGCTTGTGGATGTGTGTTGCCTGATGTCTGATGCATGATGTCTGACACCTGATGTCTGATGCATGATGTCTGATGTCTGATGCTTGTGGATGTCTGATGCCTGATGTCTGATGCCTGATGCGTGTGGATGTCTGATCCTTGTGGATGCCTGATGTCTGATGCCTGATGCTTGTGGATGTCTGATGCCTGATGTCTGATATCTGATGCCTGATGTTTGATGTCTGATGCCTGATGCTTGTGGATGTATGTTGCCTGATGTCTGATGCCTGATGTCTGATGCTTGTGGATGTTTGATTCCTGATGTCTGATGCTTGTGGATGTCTGATAACTGATGTCTGATGCTTGTGGATGTCTGATGCATGATGTCTGACACCTGATGTCATGCATGATGTCTGATGTCTGATGCTTGTGGATGTCTGATGCCTGATGTCTGATGCTTGTGGATGTCTGATGCCTGATGTCTGATGTTTGTGAATGTCTGATGCCGGATGTCTGATGCATGATGTCTGATGCCTGATGTCTGATGGTTGTGGATGCCTTGTGCCTGATGTCTGATGCCTGATGTCTGATTCCTGATGTCTGATGCCTGATGTCTGATGCTTGTGGATGTGTGATGCCTCATGTCTGATGCTTGTGGATGTCTGATGCCTGATGTCTGATGCTTGATGTTTGATGTCTGATGCCTGATGCTTGTGGATGTGTGTTGCCTGATGTCTGATGCTTGTGGATGTCTGATGCTTGTGGATGTTTGATTCCTGATGTCTGATGCTTGTGGCTGTCTGATGCCTGATGTCTGATGCTTGTGGATGTCTGATGCATGATGTCTGATGCATAACTGATGCCTGATGGCTGATGCCTGATGGCTGATGCCTGAAGTCTGATGGCTGATGCCTGATGTCTTATGCCTGATGTTTGTGAATGTCTGATGCCTGATGTCTGATGCCTGATGTCTGATGCTTGTGGATGTCTGATGCCTGATGTCTGATGCCTGATGGCAGATGGCTGATGGCTGATGCTTGATGCTTGTGGATGTCTGATGCCTGATGTTTGTGGATGTGTGTTGCCTGATGTCTGATGCATGATGTCTGATACCTGATGTCTGTTGCTTTTGGATGTCTGATGCTTGATGCTTGTGGACGTCTGATGCCTGATGTCTGATGCCCGATGTTTGATGTCTGATGCCTGGTGCTTGTGGATGTGTGTTGCCTGATGTCTGATGCATGATGTCTGATGCTTGTGGATGTTTGATGCATGATGTCTGATGCTTGTGGATGTCTGATGCTTGTGGATGTTTGATTCCTGATGTCTGATGCTTGTGGATGTCTGATGCTTGTGTCTGTCTGATGCCTGATGTCTGATGCTTGTGGATGTCTGATGCATGATGTCTGACACCTGATGTCATGCATGATGTCTGATGTCTGATGCTTGTGGATGTCTGATGCCTGATGTCTGATGCTTGTGGATGTCTGATGCCTGATGTCTGATGCCTGATGTTTGTTAATGTCTGATGCCGGATGTCTGATGCATGATGTCTGATGCCTGATGTCTGATGCCTGATGTCTGATGCTTGTGGATGCCTGATGCCTGATGTCTGATGTCTGATTCCTGATGTCTGATTCCTGATGTCTGATGCTTGTGGATGTCTGATGCCTGATGTCTGATGCTTGTGGATGTGTGATGCCTGATGTCTGATGCTCGATGTTTGATGTCTGATGCCTGATGCTTGTGGATGTGTGTTGCCTGATGTCTGATGCTTGTGGATGTTTGATTCCTGATGTCTGATGCTTGTGGCTGTCTGATGCCTGGTGTCTGATGCTTGTGGATGTCTGATGCATGATGTCTGATGCTTGATGCTTGTGGATGTCTGATGCCTGATGCTTGTGGATGCCTGATGTCTGATGCCTGATGTCTGATGCCTGATGTCTGATGCCTGTGGATGTCTGATGCTTGTGGATGTCTGATGTCTGATGCTTGTGGATGTCTCATGACTGATGTCTCATGACTGATGTCTGATGCTTGTGGATATCTAATGCCTGATGTATGATGCCTGATGCTTGTGGATGTCTGATGCCTCATGTCTGATGCTTGTGGATGTGTGATGCCTGATGTCTGATGCTCGATGTTTGATGTCTGATGCCTGATGCTTGTGGATGTGTGTTGCCTGATGTCTGATGCTTGTGGATGTCTGATGCTTGTGGATGTTTGATTCCTGATGTCTGATGCTTGTGGCTGTCTGATGCCTGATGTCTGATGCTTGTGGATGTCTGATGCATGATGTCTGATGCATGATAACTGATGCCTGATGTCTTATGCCTGATGGCTGATGCCTGAAGTCTGATGGCTGATGCCTGATGTCTTATGCCTGATGTTTGTGAATGTCTGATGCCTGATGTCTGATGCTTGTGGATGTCTGATGCCTGATGTCTGATGCCTGATGGCAGATGCCTGATGGCTGATGCTTGATGCTTGTGGATGTCTGATGCCTGATGTTTGTGGATGTGTGTTGCCTGATGTCTGATGCATGATGTCTGATACCTGATGTCTGTTGCTTTTGGATGTCTGATGCTTGATGCTTGTGGACGTCTGATGCCTGATGTCTGATGCCCGATGTTTGATGTCTGATGCCTGATGCTTGTGGATGTGTGTTGCCTGATGTCTGATGCATGATGTCTGACACCTGATGTCTGATGCATGATGTCTGATGTCTGATGCTTGTGGATGTCTGATGCCTGATGTCTGATGCCTGATGCGTGTGGATGTCTGATCCTTGTGGATGCCTGATGTCTGATGCCTGATGCTTGTGGATGTCTGATGCCTGATGTCTGATATCTGATGCCTGATGTTTGATGTCTGATGCCTGATGCTTGTGGATGTATGTTGCCTGATGTCTGATGCCTGATGTCTGATGCTTGTGGATGTTTGATTCCTGATGTCTGATGCTTGTGGATGTCTGATAACTGATGTCTGATGCTTGTGGATGTCTGATGCATGATGTCTGACACCTGATGTCATGCATGATGTCTGATGTCTGATGCTTGTGGATGTCTGATGCCTGATGTCTGATGCTTGTGGATGTCTGATGCCTGATGTCTGATGTTTGTGAATGTCTGATGCCGGATGTCTGATGCATGATGTCTGATGCCTGATGTCTGATGGTTGTGGATGCCTTGTGCCTGATGTCTGATGCCTGATGTCTGATTCCTGATGTCTGATGCCTGATGTCTGATGCTTGTGGATGTGTGATGCCTCATGTCTGATGCTTGTGGATGTCTGATGCCTGATGTCTGATGCTTGATGTTTGATGTCTGATGCCTGATGCTTGTGGATGTGTGTTGCCTGATGTCTGATGCTTGTGGATGTCTGATGCTTGTGGATGTTTGATTCCTGATGTCTGATGCTTGTGGCTGTCTGATGCCTGATGTCTGATGCTTGTGGATGTCTGATGCATGATGTCTGATGCATAACTGATGCCTGATGGCTGATGCCTGATGGCTGATGCCTGAAGTCTGATGGCTGATGCCTGATGTCTTATGCCTGATGTTTGTGAATGTCTGATGCCTGATGTCTGATGCCTGATGTCTGATGCTTGTGGATGTCTGATGCCTGATGTCTGATGCCTGATGGCAGATGGCTGATGGCTGATGCTTGATGCTTGTGGATGTCTGATGCCTGATGTTTGTGGATGTGTGTTGCCTGATGTCTGATGCATGATGTCTGATACCTGATGTCTGTTGCTTTTGGATGTCTGATGCTTGATGCTTGTGGACGTCTGATGCCTGATGTCTGATGCCCGATGTTTGATGTCTGATGCCTGGTGCTTGTGGATGTGTGTTGCCTGATGTCTGATGCATGATGTCTGATGCTTGTGGATGTTTGATGCATGATGTCTGATGCTTGTGGATGTCTGATGCTTGTGGATGTTTGATTCCTGATGTCTGATGCTTGTGGATGTCTGATGCTTGTGTCTGTCTGATGCCTGATGTCTGATGCTTGTGGATGTCTGATGCATGATGTCTGACACCTGATGTCATGCATGATGTCTGATGTCTGATGCTTGTGGATGTCTGATGCCTGATGTCTGATGCTTGTGGATGTCTGATGCCTGATGTCTGATGCCTGATGTTTGTTAATGTCTGATGCCGGATGTCTGATGCATGATGTCTGATGCCTGATGTCTGATGCCTGATGTCTGATGCTTGTGGATGCCTGATGCCTGATGTCTGATGTCTGATTCCTGATGTCTGATTCCTGATGTCTGATGCTTGTGGATGTCTGATGCCTGATGTCTGATGCTTGTGGATGTGTGATGCCTGATGTCTGATGCTCGATGTTTGATGTCTGATGCCTGATGCTTGTGGATGTGTGTTGCCTGATGTCTGATGCTTGTGGATGTTTGATTCCTGATGTCTGATGCTTGTGGCTGTCTGATGCCTGGTGTCTGATGCTTGTGGATGTCTGATGCATGATGTCTGATGCTTGATGCTTGTGGATGTCTGATGCCTGATGCTTGTGGATGCCTGATGTCTGATGCCTGATGTCTGATGCCTGATGTCTGATGCCTGTGGATGTCTGATGCTTGTGGATGTCTGATGTCTGATGCTTGTGGATGTCTCATGACTGATGTCTCATGACTGATGTCTGATGCTTGTGGATATCTAATGCCTGATGTATGATGCCTGATGCTTGTGGATGTCTGATGCCTCATGTCTGATGCTTGTGGATGTGTGATGCCTGATGTCTGATGCTCGATGTTTGATGTCTGATGCCTGATGCTTGTGGATGTGTGTTGCCTGATGTCTGATGCTTGTGGATGTCTGATGCTTGTGGATGTTTGATTCCTGATGTCTGATGCTTGTGGCTGTCTGATGCCTGATGTCTGATGCTTGTGGATGTCTGATGCATGATGTCTGATGCATGATAACTGATGCCTGATGTCTTATGCCTGATGGCTGATGCCTGAAGTCTGATGGCTGATGCCTGATGTCTTATGCCTGATGTTTGTGAATGTCTGATGCCTGATGTCTGATGCTTGTGGATGTCTGATGCCTGATGTCTGATGCCTGATGGCAGATGCCTGATGGCTGATGCTTGATGCTTGTGGATGTCTGATGCCTGATGTTTGTGGATGTGTGTTGCCTGATGTCTGATGCATGATGTCTGATACCTGATGTCTGTTGCTTTTGGATGTCTGATGCTTGATGCTTGTGGACGTCTGATGCCTGATGTCTGATGCCCGATGTTTGATGTCTGATGCCTGATGCTTGTGGATGTGTGTTGCCTGATGTCTGATGCATGATGTCTGACACCTGATGTCTGATGCATGATGTCTGATGTCTGATGCTTGTGGATGTCTGATGCCTGATGTCTGATGCCTGATGCGTGTGGATGTCTGATCCTTGTGGATGCCTGATGTCTGATGCCTGATGCTTGTGGATGTCTGATGCCTGATGTCTGATATCTGATGCCTGATGTTTGATGTCTGATGCCTGATGCTTGTGGATGTATGTTGCCTGATGTCTGATGCCTGATGTCTGATGCTTGTGGATGTTTGATTCCTGATGTCTGATGCTTGTGGATGTCTGATAACTGATGTCTGATGCTTGTGGATGTCTGATGCATGATGTCTGACACCTGATGTCTGATGCATGATGTTTGATGCTTGTGGATGTCTGATGCCTGATGGCTGATGCTTGTGGGTGTCTGATGCCTGATATCTGATGCCTGATGTTTGTGAATGTCTGATGCCGGATGTCTGATGCCTGATGTCTGATGCATGATGTCTGATGCCTGATGTCTGATGCCTGATTTCTGATGTCTGATTCCTGATGTCTGTTGCTTGATGCTTGTGGATGTCTGAGGCCTGATGCCCGATGTTTGATGTCTTATACCTGATGCTTGTGGATGTGTGTTGCCTGATGTCTGATGCATGATGTCTGACACCTGATGTCTGATGTCTGATATCTGATGTCTGATGCCTGATGTTTGTGAATGTCTGATGCCTGATGTCTGATGCCTGATGTCTGATGCTTGATGCTTGTGGATGTCTGATGCCTGATGTTTGTGGATGTGTGTTGCCTGATGTCTGATGCATGATGTCTGATGCTTTTGGGTGTCTGATGCTTGATGCTTGTGGATGTCTGATGCCTGATGTCTGATGCCCGATGTTTGATGCCTGGTGCTTGTGGATGTGTGTTGCCTGATGTCTGATGCATGATGTCTGATGCTTGTGGATGTCTGATGCTTGTGGATGTTTGATTCCTGATGTCTGATGCTTGTGGATGTCTGATGCTTGTGGCTGTCTGATGCCTGATGTCTGAAGCTTGTGGATGTCTGCTGCATGATGTCTGACACCTGATGTCATGCATGATGTCTGATGTCTGATGCTTGTGGATGTCTGATGCCTGATGTCTGATGCTTGTGGATGTCTGATGCCTGATGTCTGATGTTTGTGAATGTCTGATGCCGGATGTCTGATGCATGATGTCTGATGCCTGATGTCTGATGGTTGTGGATGCCTTGTGCCTGATGTCTGATGCCTGATGTCTGATTCCTGATGTCTGATTCCTGATGTCTGATGCCTGATGTCTGATGCTTGTGGATGTGTGATGCCTCATGTCTGATGCTTGTGGATGTCTGATGCCTGATGTCTGATGCTTGATGTTTGATGTCTGATGCCTGATGCTTGTGGATGTGTGTTGCCTGATGTCTGATGCTTGTGGATGTCTGATGCTTGTGGATGTTTGATTCCTGATGTCTGATGCTTGTGGCTGTCTGATGCCTGATGTCTGATGCTTGTGGATGTCTGATGCATGATGTCTGATGCATAACTGATGCCTGATGGCTGATGCCTGATGGCTGATGCCTGAAGTCTGATGGCTGATGCCTGATGTCTTATACCTGATGTTTGTGAATGTCTGATGCCTGATGTCTGATGCCTGATGTCTGATGCTTGTGGATGTCTGATGCCTGATGTCTGATGCCTGATGGCAGATGCCTGATGGCTGATGCTTGATGCTTGTGGATGTCTGATGCCTGATGTTTGTGGATGTGTGTTGCCTGATGTCTGATGCATGATGTCTGATACCTGATGTCTGTTGCTTTTGGATGTCTGATGCTTGATGCTTGTGGACGTCTGATGCCTGATGTCTGATGCCCGATGTTTGATGTCTGATGCCTGGTGCTTGTGGATGTGTGTTGCCTGATGTCTGATGCATGATGTCTGATGCTTGTGGATGTTTGATGCATGATGTCTGATGCTTGTGGATGTCTGATGCTTGTGGATGTTTGATTCCTGATGTCTGATGCTTGTGGATGTCTGATGCTTGTGTCTGTCTGATGCCTGATGTCTGATGCTTGTGGATGTCTGATGCATGATGTCTGACACCTGATGTCATGCATGATGTCTGATGTCTGATGCTTGTGGATGTCTGATGCCTGATGTCTGATGCTTGTGGATGTCTGATGCCTGATGTCTGATGCCTGATGTTTGTGAATGTCTGATGCCGGATGTCTGATGCATGATGTCTGATGCCTGATGTCTGATGCCTGATGTCTGATGCTTGTGGATGTCTGTTGCCTGATGCTTGTGGATGTCTGATGCCTGATGTTTGATGCCTGATGTCTGATGCTTGTTGATGCCTGATGTCTGATGCTTGTGGATGTCTGATGCATGATGTCTGATGCTTGATGCTTGTGGATGCCTGATGTCTGATGGCTGATGCTTGTGGATGTCTGATGCCTGATGACTGATGTCTGATGCTTGTGGATGTCTGATGCCTGATGTCTCATGACTGATGTCTGATGCCTGATGCTTGTGGATATCTAATGCCTGATGTATGATGCCTAATGCTTTTGGATGTCTGATGCCTGATGTCTGATGCTTGTGGATGGATGTCTGTTGCCTGATGCTTGTGGATGTCTGATGCCTGATGTTTGATGCCTGATGTCTGATTCTTGTGGATGCCTGATGTCTGATGCTTGTGGATGTCTGATGCCTGATGACTGATGCTTGTGGATGTCTGATGCCTGATGTCACATGACTGATGTCTGATGCCTGATGCTTGTGGATATCTAATGCCTGATGTATGATGCCTGATGCTTGTGGATGTCTGATGCCTGATGTCTGATGCTTGTGGATGTCTGTTGCCTGATGCCTGATGTTTGATGCCTGATGTCTGATGCTTGTTGATGCCTGATGTCTAATGCTTGTGGATGTCTGATGGCTGATGTCTGATGCCTGATGCGTGTAGATGTCTGATGCTTGTGGATGCCTGATGTCTGATGCCTGATGCTTGTGGATGTTTGATGCCTGATGCTTGTGGATGTCTGATGCCTGATGTCTGATATCTGATGCCTGTTGTTTGATGTCTGATGCCTGATGCTTGTGGATGTATGTTGCCTGATGTCTGATGCTTGTGGATGTCTGATGCCTGATGTCTGATGCTTGTGGATGTCTGATGCATGATGTCTGATGCATGATGTCTTATGCCTGATGGCTGATGCCTGATGTCTGATGCCTGATGTCTTATGCCTGATGTCTGATTCCTGATGTCTGATGCTTGATGCTTGTGGATGTCTGATGCCTGATGTCTGATGCACGATGTTTGATGTCTGATGCCTGATGATTGTGGATGTTTGTTGCCTGATGCATGATGCATGATGTCTGACACCTGATGTCTGATGTCTGATGCTTGTGGATGTCTGATGCTTGTGGCTGTCTGATGCCTGATGTCTGATGCTTGTGGATGTCTGATGCATGATGTCTGATGCATGATGTCTGATGCATGATGGCTGATGCCTGATGGCTGATGTCCGATGCCTGATGTCTTATGCCTGATGTCTGATTCCTGATGTCTGTTGCTTGATGCTTGTGGATGTCTGAGGCCTGATGCCCGATGTTTGATGTCTTATACCTGATGCTTGTTGATGTGTGTTGCCTGATGTCTGATGCATGATGTCTGACACCTGATGTCTGATGTCTGATAT
Source organism: Triturus cristatus (assembly GCF_964204655.1). Lineage (NCBI taxonomy): Eukaryota > Metazoa > Chordata > Amphibia > Caudata > Salamandridae > Triturus > Triturus cristatus. The sequence continues at coordinate 191,820,236 of NC_140579.1, forward strand.
CTGATGTCTGATGCCTGATGTTTGTGAATGTCTGATGCCTGATGTCTGATGCCTGATGTCTGATGCTTGATGCTTGTGGATGTCTGATGCCTGATGTTTGTGGATGTGTGTTGCCTGATGTCTGATGCATGATGTCTGATGCTTTTGGGTGTCTGATGCTTGATGCTTGTGGATGTCTGATGCCTGATGCCCGATGTTTGATGCCTGGTGCTTGTGGATGTGTGTTGCCTGATGTCTGATGCATGATGTCTGATGCTTGTGGATGTCTGATGCTTGTGGATGTTTGATTCCTGATGTCTGATGCTTGTGGATGTCTGATGCTTGTGGCTGTCTGATGCCTGATGTCTGAAGCTTGTGGATGTCTGCTGCATGATGTCTGACACCTGATGTCATGCATGATGTCTGATGTCTGATGCTTGTGGATGTCTGATGCCTGATGTCTGATGCTTGTGGATGTCTGATGCCTGATGTCTGATGTTTGTGAATGTCTGATGCCGGATGTCTGATGCATGATGTCTGATGCCTGATGTCTGATGGTTGTGGATGCCTTGTGCCTGATGTCTGATGCCTGATGTCTGATTCCTGATGTCTGATTCCTGATGTCTGATGCCTGATGTCTGATGCTTGTGGATGTGTGATGCCTCATGTCTGATGCTTGTGGATGTCTGATGCCTGATGTCTGATGCTCGATGTTTGATGTCTGATGCCTGATGCTTGTGGATGTGTGTTGCCTGATGTCTGATGCTTGTGGATGTCTGATGCTTGTGGATGTTTGATTCCTGATGTCTGATGCTGGTGGCTGTCTGATGCCTGATGTCTGATGCTTGTGGATGTCTGATGCATGATGTCTGATGCATAACTGATGCCTGATGGCTGATGCCTGATGGCTGATGCCTGAAGTCTGATGGCTGATGCCTGATGTCTTATGCCTGATGTTTGTGAATGTCTGATGCCTGATGTCTGATGCCTGATGTCTGATGCTTGTGGATGTCTGATGCCTGATGTCTGATGCCTGATGGCAGATGCCTGATGGCTGATGCTTGATGCTTGTGGATGTCTGATGCCTGATGTTTGTGGATGTGTGTTGCCTGATGTCTGATGCATGATGTCTGATACCTGATGTCTGTTGCTTTTGGATGTCTGATGCTTGATGCTTGTGGACGTCTGATGCCTGATGTCTGATGCCCGATGTTTGATGTCTGATGCCTGGTGCTTGTGGATGTGTGTTGCCTGATGTCTGATGCATGATGTCTGATGCTTGTGGATGTTTGATGCATGATGTCTGATGCTTGTGGATGTCTGATGCTTGTGGATGTTTGATTCCTGATGTCTGATGCTTGTGGATGTCTGATGCTTGTGTCTGTCTGATGCCTGATGTCTGATGCTTGTGGATGTCTGATGCATGATGTCTGACACCTGATGCCATGCATGATGTCTGATGTCTGATGCTTGTGGATGTCTGATGCCTGATGTCTGATGCTTGTGGATGTCTGATGCCTGATGTCTGATGCCTGATGTTTGTGAATGTCTGATGCCAGATGTCTGATGCATGATGTCTGATGCCTGATGTCTGATGCTTGTGGATGCCTGATGCCTGATGTCTGATGTCTGATTCCTGATGTCTGATTCCTGATGTCTGATGCTTGTGGATGTCTGATGCCTGATGTCTGATGCTTGTGGATGTGTGATGCCTGATGTCTGATGCTCGATGTTTGATGTCTGATGCCTGATGCTTGTGGATGTGTGTTGCCTGATGTCTGATGCTTGTGGATGTTTGATTCCTGATGTCTGATGCTTGTGGCTGTCTGATGCCTGGTGTCTGATGCTTGTGGATGTCTGATGCATGATGTCTGATGCTTGATGCTTGTGGATGTCTGATGCCTGATGCTTGTGGATGCCTGATGTCTGATGCCTGATGTCTGATGCCTGATGTCTGATGCCTGTGGATGTCTGATGCTTGTGGATGTCTGATGTCTGATGCTTGTGGATGTCTCATGACTGATGTCTCATGACTGATGTCTGATGCTTGTGGATATCTAATGCCTGATGTATGATGCCTGATGCTTGTGGATGTCTGATGCCTCATGTCTGATGCTTGTGGATGTGTGATGCCTGATGTCTGATGCTCGATGTTTGATGTCTGATGCCTGATGCTTGTGGATGTGTGTTGCCTGATGTCTGATGCTTGTGGATGTTTGATTCCTGATGTCTGATGCTTGTGGCTGTCTGATGCCTGATGTCTGATGCTTGTGGATGTCTGATGCATGATGTCTGATGCATGATAACTGATGCCTGATGTCTTATGCCTGATGGCTGATGCCTGAAGTCTGATGGCTGATGCCTGATGTCTTATGCCTGATGTTTGTGAATGTCTGATGCCTGATGTCTGATGCTTGTGGATGTCTGATGCCTGATGTCTGATGCCTGATGGCAGATGCCTGATGGCTGATGCTTGATGCTTGTGGATGTCTGATGCCTGATGTTTGTGGATGTGTGTTGCCTGATGTCTGATGCATGATGTCTGATACCTGATGTCTGTTGCTTTTGGATGTCTGATGCTTGATGCTTGTGGACGTCTGATGCCTGATGTCTGATGCCCGATGTTTGATGTCTGATGCCTGATGCTTGTGGATGTGTGTTGCCTGATGTCTGATGCATGATGTCTGACACCTGATGTCTGATGCATGATGTCTGATGTCTGATGCTTGTGGATGTCTGATGCCTGATGTCTGATGCCTGATGCGTGTGGATGTCTGATCCTTGTGGATGCCTGATGTCTGATGCCTGATGCTTGTGGATGTCTGATGCCTGATGTCTGATATCTGATGCCTGATGTTTGATGTCTGATGCCTGATGCTTGTGGATGTATGTTGCCTGATGTCTGATGCCTGATGTCTGATGCTTGTGGATGTTTGATTCCTGATGTCTGATGCTTGTGGATGTCTGATAACTGATGTCTGATGCTTGTGGATGTCTGATGCATGATGTCTGACACCTGATGTATGATGCATGATGTGTGATGCTTGTGGATGTCTGATGCCTGATGGCTGATGCTTGTGGGTGTCTGATGCCTGATATCTGATGCCTGATGTTTGTGAATGTCTGATGCCGGATGTCTGATGCCTGATGTCTGATGCATGATGTCTGATGCCTGATGTCTGATGCCTGATTTCTGATGTCTGATTCCTGATGTCTGATTCCTGATGTCTGATGCTTGTGGATGTCTGATGCCTGATGTCTGATGCTTGATGCTTGTGGATGTGTGATGCCTGATGCTCGATGTTTGATGTCTGATGCCTGATGCTTGTGGATGTGTGTTGCTTGATGTCTGATGCATGATGTCTGATGCTTCTGGATGTCTGATGCGTGTGGATGTTTGATTCCTGATGTCTGATGCTTGTGGATGTCTGATGCTTGTGGCTGTCTGATGTCTGATGCTTGTGGATGTCTGATGCATGATTTCTGATGCTTGTGGATGTCTGATGCCTGATGCTTGTGGATGCCTGATGTCTGATGTCTGATGCTTGTGGATGTCTGATGACTGATGTCTGATGCTTGTGGATGTCTGATGCCTGATGTCTCATGACTGATGTCTGATGCCTGATGCTTGTGGATATCTAATGCCTGATGTATGATGCCTGATGCTTGTGGATGTTTGATGCCTGATGTCTGATGCTTGTGGATGTCTGTTGCCTGATGCTTGTGGATGTCTGATGCCTGATGTTTGATGCCTGATGTCTGATGCCTGATGGCAGATGCCTGATGGCTGATGCTTGATGCTTTTGGATGTCTGATGCCTGATGGCAGATGCCTGATCGCTGATGCTTGATGCTTTTGGATGTCTGATGCTTGATGCTTGTGGACGTCTGATGCCTGATGTCTGATGCCCGATGTTTGATGTCTGATGCCTGATGCTTGTGGATGTGTGTTGCCTGATGTCTGATGCATGATGTCTGACACCTGATGTCTGATGCATGATGTCTGATGTCTGATGCTTGTGGATGTCTGATGCCTGATGTCTGATGCCTGATGCGTGTGGATGTCTGATCCTTGTGGATGCCTGATGTCTGATGCCTGATGCTTGTGGATGCCTGATGTCTGATGCCTGATGTCTGATGCCTGATGTCTGATGCTTGTGGATGTCTGATGTCTGATGCTTGTGGATGTCTCATGACTGATGTCTCATGACTGATGTCTGATGCTTGTGGATATCTAATGCCTGATGTATGATGCCTGATGCTTGTGGATGTCTGATGCCTCATGTCTGATGCTTGTGGATGTGTGATGCCTGATGTCTGATGCTCGACGTTTGATGTCTGATGCCTGATGCTTGTGGATGTGTGTTGCCTGATGTCTGATGCTTGTGGATGTCTGATGCTTGTGGATGTTTGATTCCTGATGTCTGATGCTTATGGCTGTCTGATGCCTGATGTCTGATGCTTGTGGATGTCTGATGCATGATGTCTGATGCATGATAACTGATGCCTGATGTCTTATGCCTGATGGCTGATGCCTGAAGTCTGATGGCTGATGCCTGATGTCTTATGCCTGATGTTTGTGAATGTCTGATGCCTGATGTCTGATGCCTGATGTCTGATGCTTGTGGATGTCTGATGCCTGATGTCTGATGCCTGATTGCAGATGCCTGATGGCTGATGCTTGATGCTTTTGGATGTCTGATGCTTGATGCTTGTGGACGTCTGATGCCTGATGTCTGATGCCCGATGTTTGATGTCTGATGCCTGGTGCTTGTGGATGTGTGTTGCCTGATGTCTGATGCTTGTGGATGTTTGATGCATGATGTCTGATGCTTGTGGATGTCTGATGCTTGTGGATGTTTGATTCCTGATGTCTGATGCTTGTGGATGTCTGATGCTTGTGTCTGTCTGATGCCTGATGTCTGATGCTTGTGGATGTCTGATGCATGATGTCTGACGCCTGATGTCATGCATGATGTCTGATGCTTGTGGATGTCTGATGCCTGATGTCTGATGCTTGTGGATGTCTGATGCCTGATGTCTGATGCCTGATGTTTGTGAATGTCTGATGCCGGATGTCTGATGCATGATGTCTGATGCCTGATGTCTGATGCCTGATGTCTGATGCTTGTGGATGCCTGATGCCTGATGCCTGATGTCTGATGTCTGATTCCTGATGTCTGATTCCTGATGTCTGATGCTTGTGGATGTATGATGCCTGATGTCTGATGCTTGTGGATGTGTGATGCCTGATGTCTGATGCTCGATGTTTGATGTCTGATGCCTGATGCTTGTGGATGTGTGTTGCCTGATGTCTGATGCTTGTGGATGTCTGATGCTTGTGGATGTTTGATTCCTGATGTCTGATGCTTGTGGCTGTCTGATGCCTGATGTCTGATGCTTGTGGATGTCTGATGCATAATGTCTGATGCATGATGCTTGTGGATGTCTGATGCCTGATGCTTGTGGATGCCTGATGTCTGATGCCTGATGTCTGATGCCTGATGTCTGATGCTTGTGGATGTCTGATGTCTGATGCTTGTGGATGTCTCATGACTGATGTCTCATGACTGATGTCTGATGCTTGTGGATATCTAATGCCTGATGTATGATGCCTGATGCTTGGGGATGTCGGATGCCTGATGTCTGATGCTTGTGGATGTCTGTTGCCTGATGCTTGTGGATGTCTGATGCCTGATGTTTGATGCCTGATGTCTGATGCTTGTGGATGCCTGATGTCTGATGCACATGGATGTCTGATGCCTCATGACTGATGTCTGATGCTTGTGGATTTCTGATGCCTGATGTCTGATGCCCAATGTTTGATGCCTGGTGCTTGTGGATGTGTGTTGTCTGATGTCTGATGCATGATGTCTGATGCTTGTGGATGTCTGATGCTTGTGGATGTTTGATTCCTGATGTCTGATGCTTGTGGATGTCTGATGCTTGTGGCTGTCTGATGCCTGATGTCTGAAGCTTGTGGATGTCTGCTGCATGATGTCTGACACCTGATGTCATGCATGATGTCTGATGTCTGATGCTTGTGGATGTCTGATGCCTGATGTCTGATGCTTGTGGATGTCTGATGCCTGATGTCTGATGTTTGTGAATGTCTGATGCCGGATGTCTGATGCATGATGTCTGATGCCTGATGTCTGATGGTTGTGGATGCCTTGTGCCTGATGTCTGATGCCTGATGTCTGATTCCTGATGTCTGATTCCTGATGTCTGATGCCTGATGTCTGATGCTTGTGGATGTGTGATGCCTCATGTCTGATGCTTGTGGATGTGTGATGCCTGATGTCTGATGCTCGATGTTTGATGTCTGATGCCTGATGCTTGTGGATGTGTGTTGCCTGATGTCTGATGCTTGTGGATGTCTGATGCTTGTGGATGTTTGATTCCTGATGTCTGATGCTTGTGGCTGTCTGATGCCTGATGTCTGATGCTTGTGGATGTCTGATGCATGATGTCTGATGCATGATAACTGATGCCTGATGTCTTATGCCTGATGGCTGATGCCTGAAGTCTGATGGCTGATGCCTGATGTTTGTGAATGTCTGATGCCTGATGTCTGATGCCTGATGTCTGATGCTTATGGATGTCCGATGCCTGATGTCTGATGCCTGATGGCAGATGCCTGATGGCTGATGCTTGATGCTTGTGGATGTCTGATGCCTGATGTTTGTGAATGTGTGTTGCCTGATGTCTGATGCATGATGTCTGATACCTGATGTCTGTTGCTTTTGGATGTCTGATGCTTGATGCTTGTGGACGTCTGATGCCTGATGTCTGATGCCCGATGTTTGATGTCTGATGCCTGGTGCTTGTGGATGTGTGTTGCCTGATGTCTGATGCATGATGTCTGATGCTTGTGGATGTTTGATGCATGATGTCTGATGCTTGTGGATGTCTGATGCTTGTGGATGTTTGATTCCTGATGTCTGATGCTTGTGGATGTCTGATGCTTGTGTCTGTCTGATGCCTGATGTCTGATGCTTGTGGATGTTTGATGCATGATGTCTGACACCTGATGTCATGCATGATGTCTGATGTCTGATGCTTGTGGATGTCTGATGCCTGATGTCTGATGCTTGTGGATGTCTGATGCCTGATGCCTGATGCCTGATGTTTGTGAATGTCTGATGCCAGATGTCTGATGCCTGATGTCTGATGCCTGATGTCTGATGCCTGATGTCTGATGCTTGTGGATGCCTGATGCCTGATGTCTGATGTCTGATTCCTGATGTCTGATTCCTGATGTCTGATGCTTGTGGATGTCTGATGCCTGATGTCTGATGCTTGTGGATGTGTGATGCCTGATGTCTGATGCTCGATGTTTGATGTCTGATGCCTGATGCTTGTGGATGTGTGTTGCCTGATGTCTGATGCTTGTGGATGTTTGATTCCTGATGTCTGATGCTTGTGGCTGTCTGATGCCTGATGTCTGATGCTTGTGGATGTCTGATGCATGATGTCTGATGCTTGATGCTTGTGGATGTCTGATGCCTGATGCTTGTGGATGCCTGATGTCTGATGCCTGATGTCTGATGCCTGATGTCTGATGCTTGTGGATGTCTGATGTCTGATGCTTGTGGATGTCTCATGACTGATGTCTCATGACTGATGTCTGATGCTTGTGGATATCTAATGCCTGATGTATGATGCCTGATGCTTGTGGATGTCTGATGCCTGATGTCTGATGCTTGTGGATGTCTGTTGCCTGATGCTTGTGGATGTCTGACGCCTGATGTTTGATGCCTGATGTCTGATGCTTGTGGATGCCTGATGTCTGATGCACGTGGATGTCTGATGCCTCATGACTGATGTCTGATGCTTGTGGATTTCTGATGCCTGATGTCTCATGACTGATGTCTGATGCCTGATGCTTGTGGATATCTAATGCCTGATATATGATGCCTGATGCTTGTGGATGTCTTATGTCTGATGTCTGATGCTTGTGGATTTCTGTTGCCTGATGCTTGTGGATGTCTGATGCCTGATGTTTGATGCCTGATGTCTGATGCTTGTGGATGCCTGATGTCTGATGCTTGTGGATGTCTGATGCCTGATGTTTGATGTCTGATGCCTGATGCTTGTGGATGTATCTTGCCTGATGTCTGATGCATGATGTCTGATGCTTGTGGATGTTTGATGCCTGATGTCTGATGCTTGTGGATGTCTGATGCATGATGTCTGATGCATGATGTCTGATGCCTGATGTCTTATGCCTGATGGCTGATGCCTGAAGTCTGATGGCTGATGCCTGATGTCTTATGCCTGATGTCTGATTCCTGATGTCTGATGCTTGATGCTTGTGGATGTCTGATGCCTGATGTCTGATGCCCGATGTTTGATGTCTGATGCCTGATGCTTGTGGATGTGTGTTGCCTGATGTCTGATGCATGATGTCTGACACCTGATGTCTGATGCATGATGTCTGATGCTTGTGGATGTCTGATGCCTGATGTCTGATGCCTGATGCGTGTGGATGTCTGATGCTTGTGGATGCCTGATGTCTGATGCCTGATGCTTGTGGATGTCTGATGCCTGATGCTTGTGGATGTCTGATGCCTGATGTCTGATATCTGATGCCTGATGTTTGATGTCTGATGCCTGATGCTTGTGGATGTATGTTGCCTGATGTCTGATGCCTGATGTCTGATGCTTGTGGATGTTTGATTCCTGATGTCTGATGCTTGTGGATTTCTGATAACTGATGTCTGATGCTTGTGGATGTCTGATGCATGATGTCTGACACCTGATGTCTGATGCATGATGTCTGATGCTTGTGGATGTCTGATGCCTGATGGCTGATGCTTGTGGGTGTCTGATGCCTGATATCTGATGCCTGATGTTTGTGAATGTCTGATGCCTGATGTCTGATGCCTGATGTCTGATGCCTGATGTCTGATGCATGATGTCTGATGCCTGATGTCTGATGCCTGATTTCTGATGTCTGATTCCTGATGTCTGATTCCTGATGTCTGATGCTTGTGGATGTCTGATGCCTGATGTCTGATGCTTGATGCTTGTGGATGTGTGATGCCTGATGCTCGATGTTTGATGTCTGATGCCTGATGCTTGTGGATGTGTGTTGCTTGATGTCTGATGCATGATGTCTGATGATTCTGGATGTCTGATGCGTGTGGATGTTTGATTCCTGATGTCTGATGCTTGTGGCTGTCTGATGCTTGTGGCTGTCTGATGTCTTATGCTTGTGGATGTCTGATGCATGATGTCTGATGCTTGTGGATGTCTGATGCCTGATGCTTGTGGATGCCTGATGTCTGATGCCTGATGTCTGATGTCTGATGCTTGTGGATGTCTGATGACTGATGTCTGATGCTTGTGGATGTCTGATGCCTGATGTCTCATGACTGATGTCTGATGCCTGATGCTTGTGGATATCTAATGCCTGATGTATGATGCCTGATGCTTGTGGATGTCTGATGCCTGATGTCTGATGCTTGTGGATGTCTGTTGCCTGATGCTTGTGGATGTCTGATGCCTGATGTTTGATGCCTGATGTCTGATTCTTGTGGATGCCTGATGTCTGATGCTTGTGGATGTCTGATGCCTGATGACTGATGCTTGTGGATGTCTGATGCCTGATGTCACATGACTGATGTCTGATGCCTGATGCTTGTGGATATCTAATGCCTGATGTATGATGCCTGATGCTTGTGGATGACTGATGCCTGATGTCTGATGCTTGTGGATGTCTGTTGCCTGATGCTTGTGGATGTCTGATGCCTGATGTTTGATGCCTGATGTCTGATGCTTGTTGATGCCTGATGTCTGATGCTTGTGGATGTCTGATGCATGATGTCTGATGCTTGATGCTTGTGGATGCCTGATGTCTGATGGCTGATGCTTGTGGATGTCTGATGCCTGATGACTGATGTCTGATGCTTGTGGATGTCTGATGCCTGATGTCTCATGACTGATGTCTGATGCCTGATGCTTGTGGATATCTAATGCCTGATGTATGATGCCTAATGCTTGTGGATGTCTGATGCCTGATGTCTGATGCTTGTGGATGGATGTCTGTTGCCTGATGCTTGTGGATGTCTGATGCCTGATGTTTTATGCCTGATGTCTGATTCTTGTGGATGCCTGATGTCTGATGCTTGTGGATGTCTGATGCCTGATGACTGATGCTTGTGGATGTCTGATGCCTGATGTCACATGACTGATGTCTGATGCCTGATGCTTGTGGATATCAAATGCCTGATGTATGATGCCTGATGCTTGTGGATGTCTGATGCCTGATGTCTGATGCTTGTGGATGTCTGTTGCCTGATGCCTGATGTTTGATGCCTGATGTCTGATGCTTGTTGATGCCTGATGTCTGATGCTTGTGGATGTCTGATGGCTGATGTCTGATGCCTGATGCGTGTAGATGTCTGATGCTTGTGGATGCCTGATGTCTGATGCCTGATGCTTGTGGATGTTTGATGCCTGATGCTTGTGGATGTCTGATGCCTGATGTCTGATATCTGATGCCTGTTGTTTGATGTCTGATGCCTGATGCTTGTGGATGTATGTTGCCTGATGTCTGATGTCTGATGCCTGATGTCTGATGCTTGTGGATGTCTGATGCCTGATGTCTGATGCTTGTGGATGTCTGATGCATGATGTCTGATGCATGATGTCTTATGCCTGATGGCTGATGCCTGATGTCTGATGCCTGATGTCTTATGCCTGATGTCTGATTCCTGATGTCTGATGCTTGATGCTTGTGGATGTCTGATGCCTGATGTCTGATGCACGATGTTTGATGTCTGATGCCTGATGATTGTGGATGTTTGTTGCCTGATGCATGATGCATGATGTCTGACACCTGATGTCTGATGTCTGATGCTTGTGGATGTCTAATGCTTGTGGCTGTCTGATGCCTGATGTCTGATGCTTGTGGATGTCTGATGCATGATGTCTGATGCATGATGTCTGATGCATGATGGCTGATGCCTGATGGCTGATGTCCGATGCCTGATGTCTTATGCCTGATGTCTGATTCCTGATGTCTGTTGCTTGATGCTTGTGGATGTCTGAGGCCTGATGCCCGATGTTTGATGTCTTATACCTGATGCTTGTGGATGTGTGTTGCCTGATGTCTGATGCATGATGTCTGACACCTGATGTCTGATGTCTGATGCCTGATGTTTGTGAATGTCTGATGCCGGATGTCTGATGCATGATGTCTGATGCCTGATGCCTGATGTCTGATGCTTGTGGATGTCTGATGCCTGATGTCTGATGCCTGATGTCTGATGCTTGATGCTTGTGGATGTCTGATGCCTGATGTTTGTGGATGTGTGTTGCCTGATGTCTGATGCATGATGTCTGATGCTTTTGGGTGTCTGATGCTTGATGCTTGTGGATGTCTGATGCCTGATGTCTGATGCCCGATGTTTGATGCCTGGTGCTTGTGGATGTGTGTTGCCTGATGTCTGATGCATGATGTCTGATGCTTGTGGATGTCCGATGCTTGTGGATGTTTGATTCCTGATGTCTGATGCTTGTGGATGTCTGATGCTTGTGGCTGTCTGATGCCTGATGTCTGAAGCTTGTGGATGTCTGCTGCATGATGTCTGACACCTGATGTCATGCATGATGTCTGATGTCTGATGCTTGTGGATGTCTGATGCCTGATGTCTGATGCTTGTGGATGTCTGATGCCTGATGTCTGATGTTTGTGAATGTCTGATGCCGGATGTCTGATGCATGATGTCTGATGCCTGATGTCTGATGGTTGTGGATGCCTTGTGCCTGATGTCTGATGCCTGATGTCTGATTCCTGATGTCTGATGCCTGATGTCTGATGCTTGTGGATGTGTGATGCCTCATGTCTGATGCTTGTGGATGTCTGATGCCTGATGTCTGATGCTTGATGTTTGATGTCTGATGCCTGATGCTTGTGGATGTGTGTTGCCTGATGTCTGATGCTTGTGGATGTCTGATGCTTGTGGATGTTTGATTCCTGATGTCTGATGCTTGTGGCTGTCTGATGCCTGATGTCTGATGCTTGTGGATGTCTGATGCATGATGTCTGATGCATAACTGATGCCTGATGGCTGATGCCTGATGGCTGATGCCTGAAGTCTGATGGCTGATGCCTGATGTCTTATGCCTGATGTTTGTGAATGTCTGATGCCTGATGTCTGATGCCTGATGTCTGATGCTTGTGGATGTCTGATGCCTGATGTCTGATGCCTGATGGCAGATGGCTGATGGCTGATGCTTGATGCTTGTGGATGTCTGATGCCTGATGTTTGTGGATGTGTGTTGTCTGATGTCTGATGCATGATGTCTGATACCTGATGTCTGTTGCTTTTGGATGTCTGATGCTTGATGCTTGTGGACGTCTGATGCCTGATGTCTGATGCCCAATGTTTGATGTCTGATGCCTGGTGCTTGTGGATGTGTGTTGCCTGATGTCTGATGCATGATGTCTGATGCTTGTGGATGTTTGATGCATGATGTCTGATGCTTGTGGATGTCTGATGCTTGTGGATGTTTGATTCCTGATGTCTGATGCTTGTGGATGTCTGATGCTTGTGTCTGTCTGATGCCTGATGTCTGATGCTTGTGGATGTCTGATGCATGATGTCTGACACCTGATGTCATGCATGATGTCTGATGCTTGTGGATGTCTGATGCCTGATGTCTGATGCTTGTGGATGTCTGATGCCTGATGTCTGATGCCTGATGTTTGTTAATGTCTGATGCCGGATGTCTGATGCATGATGTCTGATGCCTGATGTCTGATGCCTGATGTCTGATGCTTGTGGATGCCTGATGCCTGATGTCTGATGTCTGATTCCTGATGTCTGATTCCTGATGTCTGATGCTTGTGGATGTCTGATGCCTGATGTCTGATGCTTGTGGATGTGTGATGCCTGATGTCTGATGCTCGATGTTTGATGTCTGATGCCTGATGCTTGTGGATGTGTGTTGCCTGATGTCTGATGCTTGTGGATGTTTGATTCCTGATGTCTGATGCTTGTGGCTGTCTGATGCCTGGTGTCTGATGCTTGTGGATGTCTGATGCATGATGTCTGATGCTTGATGCTTGTGGATGTCTGATGCCTGATGCTTGTGGATGCCTGATGTCTGATGCCTGATGTCTGATGCCTGATGTCTGATGCCTGTGGATGTCTGATGCTTGTGGATGTCTGATGTCTGATGCTTGTGGATGTCTCATGACTGATGTCTCATGACTGATGTCTGATGCTTGTGGATATCTAATGCCTGATGTATGATGCCTGATGCTTGTGGATGTCTGATGCCTCATGTCTGATGCTTGTGGATGTGTGATGCCTGATGTCTGATGCTCGATGTTTGATGTCTGATGCCTGATGCTTGTGGATGTGTGTTGCCTGATGTCTGATGCTTGTGGATGTCTGATGCTTGTGGATGTTTGATTCCTGATGTCTGATGCTTGTGGCTGTCTGATGCCTGATGTCTGATGCTTGTGGATGTCTGATGCATGATGTCTGATGCATGATAACTGATGCCTGATGTCTTATGCCTGATGGCTGATGCCTGAAGTCTGATGGCTGATGCCTGATGTCTTATGCCTGATGTTTGTGAATGTCTGATGCCTGATGTCTGATGCTTGTGGATGTCTGATGCCTGATGTCTGATGCCTGATGGCAGATGCCTGATGGCTGATGCTTGATGCTTGTGGATGTCTGATGCCTGATGTTTGTGGATGTGTGTTGCCTGATGTCTGATGCATGATGTCTGATACCTGATGTCTGTTGCTTTTGGATGTCTGATGCTTGATGCTTGTGGACGTCTGATGCCTGATGTCTGATGCCCGATGTTTGATGTCTGATGCCTGATGCTTGTGGATGTGTGTTGCCTGATGTCTGATGCATGATGTCTGACACCTGATGTCTGATGCATGATGTCTGATGTCTGATGCTTGTGGATGTCTGATGCCTGATGTCTGATGCCTGATGCGTGTGGATGTCTGATCCTTGTGGATGCCTGATGTCTGATGCCTGATGCTTGTGGATGTCTGATGCCTGATGTCTGATATCTGATGCCTGATGTTTGATGTCTGATGCCTGATGCTTGTGGATGTATGTTGCCTGATGTCTGATGCCTGATGTCTGATGCTTGTGGATGTTTGATTCCTGATGTCTGATGCTTGTGGATGTCTGATAACTGATGTCTGATGCTTGTGGATGTCTGATGCATGATGTCTGACACCTGATGTCTGATGCATGATGTTTGATGCTTGTGGATGTCTGATGCCTGATGGCTGATGCTTGTGGGTGTCTGATGCCTGATATCTGATGCCTGATGTTTGTGAATGTCTGATGCCTGATGTCTGATGCCGGATGTCTGATGCCTGATGTCTGATGCCTGATTTCTGATGTCTGATTCCTGATGTCTGATTCCTGATGTCTGATGCTTGTGGATGTCTGATGCCTGATGTCTGATGCTTGATGCTTGTGGATGTGTGATGCCTGATGCTCGATGTTTGATGTCTGATGCCTGATGCTTGTGGATGTGTGTTGCTTGATGTCTGATGCATGATGTCTGATGCTTCTGGATGTCTGATGCGTGTGGATGTTTGATTCCTGATGTCTGATGCTTGTGGATGTCTGATGCTTGTGGCTGTCTGATGTCTGATGCTTGTGGATGTCTGATGCATGATGTCTGATGCTTGTGGATGTCTGATGCCTGATACTTGTGGATGCCTGATGTCTGATGTCTGATGTCTGATGCTTGTGGATGTCTGATGCCTGATGTCACATGACTGATGTCTGATGCCTGATGCTTGTGGATATCTAATGCCTGATGTATGATGCCTGATGCTTGTGGATGACTGATGCCTGATGTCTGATGCTTGTGGATGTCTGTTGCCTGATGCTTGTGGATGTCTGATGCCTGATGTTTGATGCCTGATGTCTGATGCTTGTTGATGCCTGATGTCTGATGCTTGTGGATGTCTGATGCATGATGTCTGATGCTTGATGCTTGTGGATGCCTGATGTCTGATGGCTGATGCTTGTGGATGTCTGATGCCTGATGACTGATGTCTGATGCTTGTGGATGTCTGATGCCTGATGTCTCATGACTGATGTCTGATGCCTGATGCTTGTGGATATCTAATGCCTGATGTATGATGCCTAATGCTTTTGGATGTCTGATGCCTGATGTCTGATGCTTGTGGATGGATGTCTGTTGCCTGATGCTTGTGGATGTCTGATGCCTGATGTTTGATGCCTGATGTCTGATTCTTGTGGATGCCTGATGTCTGATGCTTGTGGATGTCTGATGCCTGATGACTGATGCTTGTGGATGTCTGATGCCTGATGTCACATGACTGATGTCTGATGCCTGATGCTTGTGGATATCTAATGCCTGATGTATGATGCCTGATGCTTGTGGATGTCTGATGCCTGATGTCTGATGCTTGTGGATGTCTGTTGCCTGATGCCTGATGTTTGATGCCTGATGTCTGATGCTTGTTGATGCCTGATGTCTAATGCTTGTGGATGTCTGATGGCTGATGTCTGATGCCTGATGCGTGTAGATGTCTGATGCTTGTGGATGCCTGATGTCTGATGCCTGATGCTTGTGGATGTTTGATGCCTGATGCTTGTGGATGTCTGATGCCTGATGTCTGATATCTGATGCCTGTTGTTTGATGTCTGATGCCTGATGCTTGTGGATGTATGTTGCCTGATGTCTGATGTCTGATGCCTGATGTCTGATGCTTGTGGATGTCTGATGCCTGATGTCTGATGCTTGTGGATGTCTGTTGCATGATGTCTGATGCATGATGTCTTATGCCTGATGGCTGATGCCTGATGTCTGATGCCTGATGTCTTATGCCTGATGTCTGATTCCTGATGTCTGATGCTTGATGCTTGTGGATGTCTGATGCCTGATGTCTGATGCACGATGTTTGATGTCTGATGCCTGATGATTGTGGATGTTTGTTGCCTGATGCATGATGCATGATGTCTGACACCTGATGTCTGATGTCTGATGCTTGTGGATGTCTGATGCTTGATGTCTGATGCTTGTGGATGTCTGATGCATGATGTCTGATGCATGATGTCTGATGCATGATGGCTGATGCCTGATGACTGATGTCCGATGCCTGATGTCTTATGCCTGATGTCTGATTCCTGATGTCTGTTGCTTGATGCTTGTGGATGTCTGAGGCCTGATGCCCGATGTTTGATGTCTTATACCTGATGCTTGTGGATGTGTGTTGCCTGATGTCTGATGCATGATGTCTGACACCTGATGTCTGATGTCTGATATCTGATGTCTGATGCCTGTTGTTTGTGAATGTCTGATGCCTGATGTCTGATGCCTGATGTCTGATGCTTGTGGATGTCTGATGTCTGATGCTTGTGGATGTCTCATGACTGATGTCTCATGACTGATGTCTGATGCTTGTGGATATCTAATGCCTGATGTATGATGCCTGATGCTTGTGGATGTCTGATGCCTCATGTCTGATGCTTGTGGATGTGTGATGCCTGATGTCTGATGCTCGATGTTTGATGTCTGATGCCTGATGCTTGTGGATGTTTGATGCCTGATGTCTGATTCTTGTGGATGCCTGATGTCTGATGCTTGTGGATGTCTGATGCCTGATGACTGATGCTTGTGGATGTCTGATGCCTGATGTCACATGACTGATGTCTGATGCCTGATGCTTGTGGATATCTAATGCCTGATGTATGATGCCTGATGCTTGTGGATGTCTGATGCCTGATGTCTGATGCTTGTGGATGTCTGTTGCCTGATGCCTGATGTTTGATGCCTGATGTCTGATGCTTGTTGATGCCTGATGTCTAATGCTTGTGGATGTCTGATGGCTGATGTCTGATGCCTGATGCGTGTAGATGTCTGATGCTTGTGGATGCCTGATGTCTGATGCCTGATGCTTGTGGATGTTTGATGCCTGATGCTTGTGGATGTCTGATGCCTGATGTCTGATATCTGATGCCTGTTGTTTGATGTCTGATGCCTGATGCTTGTGGATGTATGTTGCCTGATGTCTGATGTCTGATGCCTGATGTCTGATGCTTGTGGATGTCTGATGCCTGATGTCTGATGCTTGTGGATGTCTGATGCATGATGTCTGATGCATGATGTCTTATGCCTGATGGCTGATGCCTGATGTCTGATGCCTGATGTCTTATGCCTGATGTCTGATTCCTGATGTCTGATGCTTGATGCTTGTGGATGTCTGATGCCTGATGTCTGATGCACGATGTTTGATGTCTGATGCCTGATGATTGTGGATGTTTGTTGCCTGATGCATGATGCATGATGTCTGACACCTGATGTCTGATGTCTGATGCTTGTGGATGTCTGATGCCTGATGTCTGATGCTTGTGGATGTCTGATGCATGATGTCTGATGCATGATGTCTGATGCATGATGGCTGATGCCTGATGACTGATGTCCGATGCCTGATGTCTTATGCCTGATGTCTGATTCCTGATGTCTGTTGCTTGATGCTTGTGGATGTCTGAGGCCTGATGCCCGATGTTTGATGTCTTATACCTGATGCTTGTGGATGTGTGTTGCCTGATGTCTGATGCATGATGTCTGACACCTGATGTCTGATGTCTGATATCTGATGTCTGATGCCTGATGTTTGTGAATGTCTGATGCCTGATGTCTGATGCCTGATGTCTGATGCTTGTGGATGTCTGATGTCTGATGCTTGTGGATGTCTCATGACTGATGTCTCATGACTGATGTCTGATGCTTGTGGATATCTAATGCCTGATGTATGATGCCTGATGCTTGTGGATGTCTGATGCCTCATGTCTGATGCTTGTGGATGTGTGATGCCTGATGTCTGATGCTCGATGTTTGATGTCTGATGCCTGATGCTTGTGGATGTGTGTTGCCTGATGTCTGATGCTTGTGGATGTCTGATGCTTGTGGATGTTTGATTCCTGATGTCTGATGCTTGTGGCTGTCTGATGCCTGATGTCTGATGCTTGTGGATGTCTGATGCATGATGTCTGATGCATGATAACTGATGCCTGATGTCTTATGCCTGATGGCTGATGCCTGAAGTCTGATGGCTGATGCCTGATGTCTTATGCCTGATGTTTGTGAATGTCTGATGCCTGATGTCTGATGCTTGTGGATGTCTGATGCCTGATGTCTGATGCCTGATGGCAGATGCCTGATGGCTGATGCTTGATGCTTGTGGATGTCTGATGCCTGATGTTTGTGGATGTGTGTTGCCTGATGTCTGATGCATGATGTCTGATACCTGATGTCTGTTGCTTTTGGATGTCTGATGCTTGATGCTTGTGGATGTCTGATGCCTGATGTCTGATGCCCGATGTTTGATGTCTGATGCCTGATGCTTGTGGATGTGTGTTGCCTGATGTCTGATGCATGATGTCTGACACCTGATGTCTGATGCATGATGTCTGATACCTGATGTCTGTTGCTTTTGGATGTCTGATGCTTGATGCTTGTGGATGTCTGATGCCTGATGTCTGATGCCTGATGCGTGTGGATGTCTGATCCTTGTGGATGCCTGATGTCTGATGCCTGATGCTTGTGGATGTCTGATGCCTGATGTCTGATATCTGATGCCTGATGTTTGATGTCTGATGCCTGATGCTTGTGGATGTATGTTGCCTGATGTCTGATGCCTGATGTCTGATGCTTGTGGATGTTTGATTCCTGATGTCTGATGCTTGTGGATGTCTGATAACTGATGTCTGATGCTTGTGGATGTCTGATGCATGATGTCTGACACCTGATGTCTGATGCATGATGTTTGATGCTTGTGGATGTCTGATGGCTGATGCTTGTGGGTGTCTGATGCCTGATATCTGATGCCTGATGTTTGTGAATGTCTGATGCCGGATGTCTGATGCCGGATGTCTGATGCCTGATGTCTGATGCCTGATTTCTGATGTCTGATTCCTGATGTCTGATTCCTGATGTCTGATGCTTGTGGATGTCTGATGCCTGATGTCTGATGCTTGATGCTTGTGGATGTGTGATGCCTGATGCTCGATGTTTGATGTCTGATGCCTGATGCTTGTGGATGTGTGTTGCTTGATGTCTGATGCATGATGTCTGATGCTTCTGGATGTCTGATGCGTGTGGATGTTTGATTCCTGATGTCTGATGCTTGTGGATGTCTGATGCTTGTGGCTGTCGGATGTCTGATGCTTGTGGATGTCTGATGCATGATGTCTGATGCTTGTGGATGTCTGATGCCTGATACTTGTGGATGCCTGATGTCTGATGTCTGATGTCTGATGCTTGTGGATGTCTGATGCCTGATGTCACATGACTGATGTCTGATGCCTGATGCTTGTGGATATCTAATGCCTGATGTATGATGCCTGATGCTTGTGGATGACTGATGCCTGATGTCTGATGCTTGTGGATGTCTGTTGCCTGATGCTTGTGGATGTCTGATGCCTGATGTTTGATGCCTGATGTCTGATGCTTGTTGATGCCTGATGTCTGATGCTTGTGGATGTCTGATGCATGATGTCTGATGCTTGATGCTTGTGGATGCCTGATGTCTGATGGCTGATGCTTGTGGATGTCTGATGCCTGATGACTGATGTCTGATGCTTGTGGATGTCTGATGCCTGATGTCTCATGACTGATGTCTGATGCCTGATGCTTGTGGATATCTAATGCCTGATGTATGATGCCTAATGCTTTTGGATGTCTGATGCCTGATGTCTGATGCTTGTGGATGGATGTCTGTTGCCTGATGCTTGTGGATGTCTGATGCCTGATGTTTGATGCCTGATGTCTGATTCTTGTGGATGCCTGATGTCTGATGCTTGTGGATGTCTGATGCCTGATGACTGATGCTTGTGGATGTCTGATGCCTGATGTCACATGACTGATGTCTGATGCCTGATGCTTGTGGATATCTAATGCCTGATGTATGATGCCTGATGCTTGTGGATGTCTGATGCCTGATGTCTGATGCTTGTGGATGTCTGTTGCCTGATGCCTGATGTTTGATGCCTGATGTCTGATGCTTGTTGATGCCTGATGTCTAATGCTTGTGGATGTCTGATGGCTGATGTCTGATGCCTGATGCGTGTAGATGTCTGATGCTTGTGGATGCCTGATGTCTGATGCCTGATGCTTGTGGATGTTTGATGCCTGATGCTTGTGGATGTCTGATGCCTGATGTCTGATATCTGATGCCTGTTGTTTGATGTCTGATGCCTGATGCTTGTGGATGTATGTTGCCTGATGTCTGATGTCTGATGCCTGATGTCTGATGCTTGTGGATGTCTGATGCCTGATGTCTGATGCTTGTGGATGTCTGATGCATGATGTCTGATGCATGATGTCTTATGCCTGATGGCTGATGCCTGATGTCTGATGCCTGATGTCTTATGCCTGATGTCTGATTCCTGATGTCTGATGCTTGATGCTTGTGGATGTCTGATGCCTGATGTCTGATGCACGATGTTTGATGTCTGATGCCTGATGATTGTGGATGTTTGTTGCCTGATGCATGATGCATGATGTCTGACACCTGATGTCTGATGTCTGATGCTTGTGGATGTCTGATGCCTGATGTCTGATGCTTGTGGATGTCTGATGCATGATGTCTGATGCATGATGTCTGATGCATGATGGCTGATGCCTGATGACTGATGTCCGATGCCTGATGTCTTATGCCTGATGTCTGATTCCTGATGTCTGTTGCTTGATGCTTGTGGATGTCTGAGGCCTGATGCCCGATGTTTGATGTCTTATACCTGATGCTTGTGGATGTGTGTTGCCTGATGTCTGATGCATGATGTCTGACACCTGATGTCTGATGTCTGATATCTGATGTCTGATGCCTGATGTTTGTGAATGTCTGATGCCTGATGTCTGATGCCTGATGTCTGATGCTTGATGCTTGTGGATGTCTGATGCCTGATGTTTGTGGATGTGTGTTGCCTGATGTCTGATGCATGATGTCTGATGCTTTTGGGTGTCTGATGCTTGATGCTTGTGGATGTCTGATGCCTGATGTCTGATGCCCGATGTTTGATGCCTGGTGCTTGTGGATGTGTGTTGCCTGATGTCTGATGCATGATGTCTGATGCTTGTGGATGTCTGCTGCATGATGTATGATGCCTGATGCTTGTGGATGTCTGATGCCTGATGTCTGATGCTTGTGGATGTCTGTTGCCTAATGCTTGTGGATGTCTGATGCCTGATGTTTGATGCCTGATGTCTGATGCTTGTGGATGCCTGATGTCTGATGCACGTGGATGTCTGATGCCTCATGACTGATGTCTGATGCTTGTGGATTTCTGATGCCTGATGTCTCATGACTGATGTCTGATGCCTGATGCTTGTGGATATCTAATGCCTGATGTCTGAAGCTTGTGGATGTCTGCTGCATGATGTCTGACACCTGATGTCATGCATGATGTCTGATGTCTGATGCTTGTGGATGTCTGATGCCTGATGTCTGATGCTTGTGGATGTCTGATGCCTGATGTCTGATGTTTGTGAATGTCTGATGCCGGATGTTTGATTCCTGATGTCTGATGCTTGTGGATGTCTGATGCTTGTGGCTGTCTGATGCCTGATGTCTGAAGCTTGTGGATGTCTGCTGCATGATGTCTGACACCTGATGTCATGCATGATGTCTGATGTCTGATGCTTGTGGATGTCTGATGCTTGATGTCTGATGCTTGTGGATGTCTGATGCCTGATGTCTGATGTTTGTGAATGTCTGATGCCGGATGTCTGATGCATGATGTCTGATGCCTGATGTCTGATGGTTGTGGATGCCTTGTGCCTGATGTCTGATGCCTGATGTCTGATTCCTGATGTCTGATTCCTGATGTCTGATGCCTGATGTCTGATGCTTGTGGATGTGTGATGCCTCATGTCTGATGCTTGTGGATGTCTGATGCCTGATGTCTGATGCTCGATGTTTGATGTCTGATGCCTGATGCTTGTGGATGTGTGTTGCCTGATGTCTGATGCTTGTGGATGTCTGATGCTTGTGGATGTTTGATTCCTGATGTCTGATGCTGGTGGCTGTCTGATGCCTGATGTCTGATGCTTGTGGATGTCTGATGCATGATGTCTGATGCATAACTGATGCCTGATGGCTGATGCCTGATGGCTGATGCCTGAAGTCTGATGGCTGATGCCTGATGTCTTATGCCTGATGTTTGTGAATGTCTGATGCCTGATGTCTGATGCTTGTGGATGTCTGATGCTTGTGGATGTCTGATGCCTGATGTCTGATGCCTGATGGCAGATGCCTGATGGCTGATGCTTGATGCTTGTGGATGTCTGATGCCTGATGTTTGTGGATGTGTGTTGCCTGATGTCTGATGCATGATGTCTGATACCTGATGTCTGTTGCTTTTGGATGTCTGATGCTTGATGCTTGTGGAAGTCTGATGCCTGATGTCTGATGCCCGATGTTTGATGTCTGATGCCTGGTGCTTGTGGATGTGTGTTGCCTGATGTCTGATGCATGATGTCTGATGCTTGTGGATGTTTGATGCATGATGTCTGATGCTTGTGGATGTCTGATGCTTGTGTCTGTCTGATGCCTGATGTCTGATGCTTGTGGATGTCTGATGCATGATGTCTGACACCTGATGCCATGCATGATGTCTGATGTCTGATGCTTGTGGATGTCTGATGCCTGATGTCTGATGCTTGTGGATGTCTGATGCCTGATGTCTGATGCCTGATGTTTGTGAATGTCTGATGCCGGATGTCTGATGCATGATGTCTGATGCCTGATGTCTGATGCCTGATGTCTGATGCTTGTGGATGCCTGATGCCTGATGTCTGATGTCTGATTCCTGATGTCTGATTCCTGATGTCTGATGCTTGTGGATGTCTGATGCCTGATGTCTGATGCTTGTGGATGTGTGATGCCTGATGTCTGATGCTCGATGTTTGATGTCTGATGCCTGATGCTTGTGGATGTGTGTTGCCTGATGTCTGATGCTTGTGGATGTTTGATTCCTGATGTCTGATGCTTGTGGCTGTCTGATGCCTGGTGTCTGATGCTTGTGGATGTCTGATGCATGATGTCTGATGCTTGATGCTTGTGGATGTCTGATGCCTGATGCTTGTGGATGCCTGATGTCTGATGCCTGATGTCTGATGCCTGATGTCTGATGCCTGTGGATGTCTGATGCTTGTGGATGTCTGATGTCTGATGCTTGTGGATGTCTCATGACTGATGTCTCATGACTGATGTCTGATGCTTGTGGATATCTAATGCCTGATGCCTGATGCCTGATGCTTGTGGATGTCTGATGCCTCATGTCTGATGCTTGTGGATGTGTGATGCCTGATGTCTGATGCTCGATGTTTGATGTCTGATGCCTGATGCTTGTGGATGTGTGTTGCCTGATGTCTGATGCTTGTGGATGTTTGATTCCTGATGTCTGATGCTTGTGGCTGTCTGATGCCTGATGTCTGATGCTTGTGGATGTCTGATGCATGATGTCTGATGCATGATAACTGATGCCTGATGTCTTATGCCTGATGGCTGATGCCTGAAGTCTGATGGCTGATGCCTGATGTCTTATGCCTGATGTTTGTGAATGTCTGATGCCTGATGTCTGATGCTTGTGGATGTCTGATGCCTGATGTCTGATGCCTGATGGCAGATGCCTGATGGCTGATGCTTGATGCTTGTGGATGTCTGATGCCTGATGTTTGTGGATGTGTGTTGCCTGATGTCTGATGCATGATGTCTGATACCTGATGTCTGTTGCTTTTGGATGTCTGATGCTTGATGCTTGTGGACGTCTGATGCCTGATGTCTGATGCCCGATGTTTGATGTCTGATGCCTGATGCTTGTGGATGTGTGTTGCCTGATGTCTGATGCATGATGTCTGACACCTGATGTCTGATGCATGATGTCTGATGTCTGATGCTTGTGGATGTCTGATGCCTGATGTCTGATGCCTGATGCGTGTGGATGTCTGATCCTTGTGGATGCCTGATGTCTGATGCCTGATGCTTGTGGATGTCTGATGCCTGATGTCTGATATCTGATGCCTGATGTTTGATGTCTGATGCCTGATGCTTGTGGATGTATGTTGCCTGATGTCTGATGCCTGATGTCTGATGCTTGTGGATGTTTGATTCCTGATGTCTGATGCTTGTGGATGTCTGATAACTGATGTCTGATGCTTGTGGATGTCTGATGCATGATGTCTGACACCTGATGTCATGCATGATGTCTGATGTCTGATGCTTGTGGATGTCTGATGCCTGATGTCTGATGCTTGTGGATGTCTGATGCCTGATGTCTGATGTTTGTGAATGTCTGATGCCGGATGTCTGATGCATGATGTCTGATGCCTGATGTCTGATGGTTGTGGATGCCTTGTGCCTGATGTCTGATGCCTGATGTCTGATTCCTGATGTCTGATGCCTGATGTCTGATGCTTGTGGATGTGTGATGCCTCATGTCTGATGCTTGTGGATGTCTGATGCCTGATGTCTGATGCTTGATGTTTGATGTCTGATGCCTGATGCTTGTGGATGTGTGTTGCCTGATGTCTGATGCTTGTGGATGTCTGATGCTTGTGGATGTTTGATTCCTGATGTCTGATGCTTGTGGCTGTCTGATGCCTGATGTCTGATGCTTGTGGATGTCTGATGCATGATGTCTGATGCATAACTGATGCCTGATGGCTGATGCCTGATGGCTGATGCCTGAAGTCTGATGGCTGATGCCTGATGTCTTATGCCTGATGTTTGTGAATGTCTGATGCCTGATGTCTGATGCCTGATGTCTGATGCTTGTGGATGTCTGATGCCTGATGTCTGATGCCTGATGGCAGATGGCTGATGGCTGATGCTTGATGCTTGTGGATGTCTGATGCCTGATGTTTGTGGATGTGTGTTGCCTGATGTCTGATGCATGATGTCTGATACCTGATGTCTGTTGCTTTTGGATGTCTGATGCTTGATGCTTGTGGACGTCTGATGCCTGATGTCTGATGCCCGATGTTTGATGTCTGATGCCTGGTGCTTGTGGATGTGTGTTGCCTGATGTCTGATGCATGATGTCTGATGCTTGTGGATGTTTGATGCATGATGTCTGATGCTTGTGGATGTCTGATGCTTGTGGATGTTTGATTCCTGATGTCTGATGCTTGTGGATGTCTGATGCTTGTGTCTGTCTGATGCCTGATGTCTGATGCTTGTGGATGTCTGATACATGATGTCTGACACCTGATGTCATGCATGATGTCTGATGTCTGATGCTTGTGGATGTCTGATGCCTGATGTCTGATGCTTGTGGATGTCTGATGCCTGATGTCTGATGCCTGATGTTTGTTAATGTCTGATGCCGGATGTCTGATGCATGATGTCTGATGCCTGATGTCTGATGCCTGATGTCTGATGCTTGTGGATGCCTGATGCCTGATGTCTGATGTCTGATTCCTGATGTCTGATTCCTGATGTCTGATGCTTGTGGATGTCTGATGCCTGATGTCTGATGCTTGTGGATGTGTGATGCCTGATGTCTGATGCTCGATGTTTGATGTCTGATGCCTGATGCTTGTGGATGTGTGTTGCCTGATGTCTGATGCTTGTGGATGTTTGATTCCTGATGTCTGATGCTTGTGGCTGTCTGATGCCTGGTGTCTGATGCTTGTGGATGTCTGATGCATGATGTCTGATGCTTGATGCTTGTGGATGTCTGATGCCTGATGCTTGTGGATGCCTGATGTCTGATGCCTGATGTCTGATGCCTGATGTCTGATGCCTGTGGATGTCTGATGCTTGTGGATGTCTGATGTCTGATGCTTGTGGATGTCTCATGACTGATGTCTCATGACTGATGTCTGATGCTTGTGGATATCTAATGCCTGATGTATGATGCCTGATGCTTGTGGATGTCTGATGCCTCATGTCTGATGCTTGTGGATGTGTGATGCCTGATGTCTGATGCTCGATGTTTGATGTCTGATGCCTGATGCTTGTGGATGTGTGTTGCCTGATGTCTGATGCTTGTGGATGTCTGATGCTTGTGGATGTTTGATTCCTGATGTCTGATGCTTGTGGCTGTCTGATGCCTGATGTCTGATGCTTGTGGATGTCTGATGCATGATGTCTGATGCATGATAACTGATGCCTGATGTCTTATGCCTGATGGCTGATGCCTGAAGTCTGATGGCTGATGCCTGATGTCTTATGCCTGATGTTTGTGAATGTCTGATGCCTGATGTCTGATGCTTGTGGATGTCTGATGCCTGATGTCTGATGCCTGATGGCAGATGCCTGATGGCTGATGCTTGATGCTTGTGGATGTCTGATGCCTGATGTTTGTGGATGTGTGTTGCCTGATGTCTGATGCATGATGTCTGATACCTGATGTCTGTTGCTTTTGGATGTCTGATGCTTGATGCTTGTGGACGTCTGATGCCTGATGTCTGATGCCCGATGTTTGATGTCTGATGCCTGATGCTTGTGGATGTGTGTTGCCTGATGTCTGATGCATGATGTCTGACACCTGATGTCTGATGCATGATGTCTGATGTCTGATGCTTGTGGATGTCTGATGCCTGATGTCTGATGCCTGATGCGTGTGGATGTCTGATCCTTGTGGATGCCTGATGTCTGATGCCTGATGCTTGTGGATGTCTGATGCCTGATGTCTGATATCTGATGCCTGATGTTTGATGTCTGATGCCTGATGCTTGTGGATGTATGTTGCCTGATGTCTGATGCCTGATGTCTGATGCTTGTGGATGTTTGATTCCTGATGTCTGATGCTTGTGGATGTCTGATAACTGATGTCTGATGCTTGTGGATGTCTGATGCATGATGTCTGACACCTGATGTCTGATGCATGATGTTTGATGCTTGTGGATGTCTGATGCCTGATGGCTGATGCTTGTGGGTGTCTGATGCCTGATATCTGATGCCTGATGTTTGTGAATGTCTGATGCCGGATGTCTGATGCCTGATGTCTGATGCATGATGTCTGATGCCTGATGTCTGATGCCTGATTTCTGATGTCTGATTCCTGATGTCTGTTGCTTGATGCTTGTGGATGTCTGAGGCCTGATGCCCGATGTTTGATGTCTTATACCTGATGCTTGTGGATGTGTGTTGCCTGATGTCTGATGCATGATGTCTGACACCTGATGTCTGATGTCTGATATCTGATGTCTGATGCCTGATGTTTGTGAATGTCTGATGCCTGATGTCTGATGCCTGATGTCTGATGCTTGATGCTTGTGGATGTCTGATGCCCGATGTTTGTGGATGTGTGTTGCCTGATGTCTGATGCATGATGTCTGATGCTTTTGGGTGTCTGATGCTTGATGCTTGTGGATGTCTGATGCCTGATGTCTGATGCCCGATGTTTGATGCCTGGTGCTTGTGGATGTGTGTTGCCTGATGTCTGATGCATGATGTCTGATGCTTGTGGATGTCTGATGCTTGTGGATGTTTGATTCCTGATGTCTGATGCTTGTGGATGTCTGATGCTTGTGGCTGTCTGATGCCTGATGTCTGAAGCTTGTGGATGTCTGCTGCATGATGTCTGACACCTGATGTCATGCATGATGTCTGATGTCTGATGCTTGTGGATGTCTGATGCCTGATGTCTGATGCTTGTGGATGTCTGATGCCTGATGTCTGATGTTTGTGAATGTCTGATGCCGGATGTCTGATGCATGATGTCTGATGCCTGATGTCTGATGGTTGTGGATGCCTTGTGCCTGATGTCTGATGCCTGATGTCTGATTCCTGATGTCTGATTCCTGATGTCTGATGCCTGATGTCTGATGCTTGTGGATGTGTGATGCCTCATGTCTGATGCTTGTGGATGTCTGATGCCTGATGTCTGATGCTTGATGTTTGATGTCTGATGCCTGATGCTTGTGGATGTGTGTTGCCTGATGTCTGATGCTTGTGGATGTCTGATGCTTGTGGATGTTTGATTCCTGATGTCTGATGCTTGTGGCTGTCTGATGCCTGATGTCTGATGCTTGTGGATGTCTGATGCATGATGTCTGATGCATAACTGATGCCTGATGGCTGATGCCTGATGGCTGATGCCTGAAGTCTGATGGCTGATGCCTGATGTCTTATACCTGATGTTTGTGAATGTCTGATGCCTGATGTCTGATGCCTGATGTCTGATGCTTGTGGATGTCTGATGCCTGATGTCTGATGCCTGATGGCAGATGCCTGATGGCTGATGCTTGATGCTTGTGGATGTCTGATGCCTGATGTTTGTGGATGTGTGTTGCCTGATGTCTGATGCATGATGTCTGATACCTGATGTCTGTTGCTTTTGGATGTCTGATGCTTGATGCTTGTGGACGTCTGATGCCTGATGTCTGATGCCCGATGTTTGATGTCTGATGCCTGGTGCTTGTGGATGTGTGTTGCCTGATGTCTGATGCATGATGTCTGATGCTTGTGGATGTTTGATGCATGATGTCTGATGCTTGTGGATGTCTGATGCTTGTGGATGTTTGATTCCTGATGTCTGATGCTTGTGGATGTCTGATGCTTGTGTCTGTCTGATGCCTGATGTCTGATGCTTGTGGATGTCTGATGCATGATGTCTGACACCTGATGTCATGCATGATGTCTGATGTCTGATGCTTGTGGATGTCTGATGCCTGATGTCTGATGCTTGTGGATGTCTGATGCCTGATGTCTGATGCCTGATGTTTGTGAATGTCTGATGCCGGATGTCTGATGCATGATGTCTGATGCCTGATGTCTGATGCCTGATGTCTGATGCTTGTGGATGTCTGTTGCCTGATGCTTGTGGATGTCTGATGCCTGATGTTTGATGCCTGATGTCTGATGCTTGTTGATGCCTGATGTCTGATGCTTGTGGATGTCTGATGCATGATGTCTGATGCTTGATGCTTGTGGATGCCTGATGTCTGATGGCTGATGCTTGTGGATGTCTGATGCCTGATGACTGATGTCTGATGCTTGTGGATGTCTGATGCCTGATGTCTCATGACTGATGTCTGATGCCTGATGCTTGTGGATATCTAATGCCTGATGTATGATGCCTAATGCTTTTGGATGTCTGATGCCTGATGTCTGATGCTTGTGGATGGATGTCTGTTGCCTGATGCTTGTGGATGTCTGATGCCTGATGTTTGATGCCTGATGTCTGATTCTTGTGGATGCCTGATGTCTGATGCTTGTGGATGTCTGATGCCTGATGACTGATGCTTGTGGATGTCTGATGCCTGATGTCACATGACTGATGTCTGATGCCTGATGCTTGTGGATATCTAATGCCTGATGTATGATGCCTGATGCTTGTGGATGTCTGATGCCTGATGTCTGATGCTTGTGGATGTCTGTTGCCTGATGCCTGATGTTTGATGCCTGATGTCTGATGCTTGTTGATGCCTGATGTCTAATGCTTGTGGATGTCTGATGGCTGATGTCTGATGCCTGATGCGTGTAGATGTCTGATGCTTGTGGATGCCTGATGTCTGATGCCTGATGCTTGTGGATGTTTGATGCCTGATGCTTGTGGATGTCTGATGCCTGATGTCTGATATCTGATGCCTGTTGTTTGATGTCTGATGCCTGATGCTTGTGGATGTATGTTGCCTGATGTCTGATGCTTGTGGATGTCTGATGCCTGATGTCTGATGCTTGTGGATGTCTGATGCATGATGTCTGATGCATGATGTCTTATGCCTGATGGCTGATGCCTGATGTCTGATGCCTGATGTCTTATGCCTGATGTCTGATTCCTGATGTCTGATGCTTGATGCTTGTGGATGTCTGATGCCTGATGTCTGATGCACGATGTTTGATGTCTGATGCCTGATGATTGTGGATGTTTGTTGCCTGATGCATGATGCATGATGTCTGACACCTGATGTCTGATGTCTGATGCTTGTGGATGTCTGATGCTTGTGGCTGTCTGATGCCTGATGTCTGATGCTTGTGGATGTCTGATGCATGATGTCTGATGCATGATGTCTGATGCATGATGGCTGATGCCTGATGGCTGATGTCCGATGCCTGATGTCTTATGCCTGATGTCTGATTCCTGATGTCTGTTGCTTGATGCTTGTGGATGTCTGAGGCCTGATGCCCGATGTTTGATGTCTTATACCTGATGCTTGTTGATGTGTGTTGCCTGATGTCTGATGCATGATGTCTGACACCTGATGTCTGATGTCTGATATCTGATGTCTGATGCCTGATGTTTGTGAATGTCTGATGCCTGATGTCTGATGCCTGATGTCTGATGCTTGATGCTTGTGGATGTCTGATGCCTGATGTTTGTGGATGTGTGTTGCCTGATGTCTGATGCATGATGTCTGATGCTTTTGGGTGTCTGATGCTTGATGCTTGTGGATGTCTGATGCCTGATGTCTGATGCCCGATGTTTGATGCCTGGTGCTTGTGGATGTGTGTTGCCTGATGTCTGATGCATGATGTCTGATGCTTGTGGATGTCTGATGCTTGTGGATGTTTGATTCCTGATGTCTGATGCTTGTGGATGTCTGATGCTTGTGGCTGTCTGATGCCTGATGTCTGAAGCTTGTGGATGTCTGCTGCATGATGTCTGACACCTGATGTCATGCATGATGTCTGATGTCTGATGCTTGTGGATGTCTGATGCCTGATGTCTGATGCTTGTGGATGTCTGATGCCTGATGTCTGATGTTTGTGAATGTCTGATGCCGGATGTCTGATGCATGATGTCTGATGCCTGATGTCTGATGGTTGTGGATGCCTTGTGCCTGATGTCTGATGCCTGATGTCTGATTCCTGATGTCTGATTCCTGATGTCTGATGCCTGATGTCTGATGCTTGTGGATGTGTGATGCCTCATGTCTGATGCTTGTGGATGTCTGATGCCTGATGTCTGATGCTCGATGTTTGATGTCTGATGCCTGATGCTTGTGGATGTGTGTTGCCTGATGTCTGATGCTTGTGGATGTCTGATGCTTGTGGATGTTTGATTCCTGATGTCTGATGCTGGTGGCTGTCTGATGCCTGATGTCTGATGCTTGTGGATGTCTGATGCATGATGTCTGATGCATAACTGATGCCTGATGGCTGATGCCTGATGGCTGATGCCTGAAGTCTGATGGCTGATGCCTGATGTCTTATGCCTGATGTTTGTGAATGTCTGATGCCTGATGTCTGATG
The DNA here is from genome assembly GCF_964204655.1 of Triturus cristatus. Lineage (NCBI taxonomy): Eukaryota > Metazoa > Chordata > Amphibia > Caudata > Salamandridae > Triturus > Triturus cristatus. The sequence continues at coordinate 191,851,394 of NC_140579.1, forward strand.
CCTGATGTCTGATGCTTGTGGATGTCTGATGCCTGATGTCTGATGCCTGATGGCAGATGCCTGATGGCTGATGCTTGATGCTTGTGGATGTCTGATGCCTGATGTTTGTGGATGTGTGTTGCCTGATGTCTGATGCATGATGTCTGATACCTGATGTCTGTTGCTTTTGGATGTCTGATGCTTGATGCTTGTGGACGTCTGATGCCTGATGTCTGATGCCCGATGTTTGATGTCTGATGCCTGGTGCTTGTGGATGTGTGTTGCCTGATGTCTGATGCATGATGTCTGATGCTTGTGGATGTTTGATGCATGATGTCTGATGCTTGTGGATGTCTGATGCTTGTGGATGTTTGATTCCTGATGTCTGATGCTTGTGAATGTCTGATGCTTGTGTCTGTCTGATGCCTGATGTCTGATGCTTGTGGATGTCTGATGCATGATGTCTGACACCTGATGCCATGCATGATGTCTGATGTCTGATGCTTGTGGATGTCTGATGCCTGATGTCTGATGCTTGTGGATGTCTGATGCCTGATGTCTGATGCCTGATGTTTGTGAATGTCTGATGCCAGATGTCTGATGCATGATGTCTGATGCCTGATGTCTGATGCCTGATGTCTGATGCTTGTGGATGCCTGATGCCTGATGTCTGATGTCTGATTCCTGATGTCTGATTCCTGATGTCTGATGCTTGTGGATGTCTGATGCCTGATGTCTGATGCTTGTGGATGTGTGATGCCTGATGTCTGATGCTCGATGTTTGATGTCTGATGCCTGATGCTTGTGGATGTGTGTTGCCTGATGTCTGATGCTTGTGGATGTTTGATTCCTGATGTCTGATGCTTGTGGCTGTCTGATGCCTGGTGTCTGATGCTTGTGGATGTCTGATGCATGATGTCTGATGCTTGATGCTTGTGGATGTCTGATGCCTGATGCTTGTGGATGCCTGATGTCTGATGCCTGATGTCTGATGCCTGATGTCTGATGCCTGTGGATGTCTGATGCTTGTGGATGTCTGATGTCTGATGCTTGTGGATGTCTCATGACTGATGTCTCATGACTGATGTCTGATGCTTGTGGATATCTAATGCCTGATGTATGATGCCTGATGCTTGTGGATGTCTGATGCCTCATGTCTGATGCTTGTGGATGTGTGATGCCTGATGTCTGATGCTCGATGTTTGATGTCTGATGCCTGATGCTTGTGGATGTGTGTTGCCTGATGTCTGATGCTTGTGGATGTTTGATTCCTGATGTCTGATGCTTGTGGCTGTCTGATGCCTGATGTCTGATGCTTGTGGATGTCTGATGCATGATGTCTGATGCATGATATCTGATGCCTGATGTCTTATGCCTGATGGCTGATGCCTGAAGTCTGATGGCTGATGCCTGATGTCTTATGCCTGATGTTTGTGAATGTCTGATGCCTGATGTCTGATGCTTGTGGATGTCTGATGCCTGATGTCTGATGCCTGATGGCAGATGCCTGATGGCTGATGCTTGATGCTTGTGGATGTCTGATGCCTGATGTTTGTGGATGTGTGTTGCCTGATGTCTGATGCATGATGTCTGATACCTGATGTCTGTTGCTTTTGGATGTCTGATGCTTGATGCTTGTGGACGTCTGATGCCTGATGTCTGATGCCCGATGTTTGATGTCTGATGCCTGATGCTTGTGGATGTGTGTTGCCTGATGTCTGATGCATGATGTCTGACACCTGATGTCTGATGCATGATGTCTGATGTCTGATGCTTGTGGATGTCTGATGCCTGATGTCTGATGCCTGATGCGTGTGGATGTCTGATCCTTGTGGATGCCTGATGTCTGATGCCTGATGCTTGTGGATGTCTGATGCCTGATGTCTGATATCTGATGCCTGATGTTTGATGTCTGATGCCTGATGCTTGTGGATGTATGTTGCCTGATGTCTGATGCCTGATGTCTGATGCTTGTGGATGTTTGATTCCTGATGTCTGATGCTTGTGGATGTCTGATAACTGATGTCTGATGCTTGTGGATGTCTGATGCATGATGTCTGACACCTGATGTATGATGCATGATGTGTGATGCTTGTGGATGTCTGATGCCTGATGGCTGATGCTTGTGGGTGTCTGATGCCTGATATCTGATGCCTGATGTTTGTGAATGTCTGATGCCGGATGTCTGATGCCTGATGTCTGATGCATGATGTCTGATGCCTGATGTCTGATGCCTGATTTCTGATGTCTGATTCCTGATGTCTGATTCCTGATGTCTGATGCTTGTGGATGTCTGATGCCTGATGTCTGATGCTTGATGCTTGTGGATGTGTGATGCCTGATGCTCGATGTTTGATGTCTGATGCCTGATGCTTGTGGATGTGTGTTGCTTGATGTCTGATGCATGATGTCTGATGCTTCTGGATGTCTGATGCGTGTGGATGTTTGATTCCTGATGTCTGATGCTTGTGGATGTCTGATGCTTGTGGCTGTCTGATGTCTGATGCTTGTGGATGTCTGATGCATGATTTCTGATGCTTGTGGATGTCTGATGCCTGATGCTTGTGGATGCCTGATGTCTGATGTCTGATGTCTGATGCTTGTGGATGTCTGATGACTGATGTCTGATGCTTGTGGATGTCTGATGCCTGATGTCTCATGACTGATGTCTGATGCCTGATGCTTGTGGATATCTAATGCCTGATGTATGATGCCTGATGCTTGTGGATGTTTGATGCCTGATGTCTGATGCTTGTGGATGTCTGTTGCCTGATGCTTGTGGATGTCTGATGCCTGATGTTTGATGCCTGATGTCTGATGCCTGATGGCAGATGCCTGATGGCTGATGCTTGATGCTTTTGGATGTCTGATGCCTGATGGCAGATGCCTGATCGCTGATGCTTGATGCTTTTGGATGTCTGATGCTTGATGCTTGTGGACGTCTGATGCCTGATGTCTGATGCCCGATGTTTGATGTCTGATGCCTGATGCTTGTGGATGTGTGTTGCCTGATGTCTGATGCATGATGTCTGACACCTGATGTCTGATGCATGATGTCTGATGTCTGATGCTTGTGGATGTCTGATGCCTGATGTCTGATGCCTGATGCGTGTGGATGTCTGATCCTTGTGGATGCCTGATGTCTGATGCCTGATGCTTGTGGATGCCTGATGTCTGATGCCTGATGTCTGATGCCTGATGTCTGATGCTTGTGGATGTCTGATGTCTGATGCTTGTGGATGTCTCATGACTGATGTCTCATGACTGATGTCTGATGCTTGTGGATATCTAATGCCTGATGTATGATGCCTGATGCTTGTGGATGTCTGATGCCTCATGTCTGATGCTTGTGGATGTGTGATGCCTGATGTCTGATGCTCGACGTTTGATGTCTGATGCCTGATGCTTGTGGATGTGTGTTGCCTGATGTCTGATGCTTGTGGATGTCTGATGCTTGTGGATGTTTGATTCCTGATGTCTGATGCTTATGGCTGTCTGATGCCTGATGTCTGATGCTTGTGGATGTCTGATGCATGATGTCTGATGCATGATAACTGATGCCTGATGTCTTATGCCTGATGGCTGATGCCTGAAGTCTGATGGCTGATGCCTGATGTCTTATGCCTGATGTTTGTGAATGTCTGATGCCTGATGTCTGATGCCTGATGTCTGATGCTTGTGGATGTCTGATGCCTGATGTCTGATGCCTGATTGCAGATGCCTGATGGCTGATGCTTGATGCTTTTGGATGTCTGATGCTTGATGCTTGTGGACGTCTGATGCCTGATGTCTGATGCCCGATGTTTGATGTCTGATGCCTGGTGCTTGTGGATGTGTGTTGCCTGATGTCTGATGCTTGTGGATGTTTGATGCATGATGTCTGATGCTTGTGGATGTCTGATGCTTGTGGATGTTTGATTCCTGATGTCTGATGCTTGTGGATGTCTGATGCTTGTGTCTGTCTGATGCCTGATGTCTGATGCTTGTGGATGTCTGATGCATGATGTCTGACACCTGATGTCATGCATGATGTCTGATGCTTGTGGATGTCTGATGCCTGATGTCTGATGCTTGTGGATGTCTGATGCCTGATGTCTGATGCCTGATGTTTGTGAATGTCTGATGCCGGATGTCTGATGCATGATGTCTGATGCCTGATGTCTGATGCCTGATGTCTGATGCTTGTGGATGCCTGATGCCTGATGCCTGATGTCTGATGTCTGATTCCTGATGTCTGATTCCTGATGTCTGATGCTTGTGGATGTATGATGCCTGATGTCTGATGCTTGTGGATGTGTGATGCCTGATGTCTGATGCTCGATGTTTGATGTCTGATGCCTGATGCTTGTGGATGTGTGTTGCCTGATGTCTGATGCTTGTGGATGTCTGATGCTTGTGGATGTTTGATTCCTGATGTCTGATGCTTGTGGCTGTCTGATGCCTGATGTCTGATGCTTGTGGATGTCTGATGCATGATGTCTGATGCATGATGCTTGTGGATGTCTGATGCCTGATGCTTGTGGATGCCTGATGTCTGATGCCTGATGTCTGATGCCTGATGTCTGATGCTTGTGGATGTCTGATGTCTGATGCTTGTGGATGTCTCATGACTGATGTCTCATGACTGATGTCTGATGCTTGTGGATATCTAATGCCTGATGTATGATGCCTGATGCTTGGGGATGTCGGATGCCTGATGTCTGATGCTTGTGGATGTCTGTTGCCTGATGCTTGTGGATGTCTGATGCCTGATGTTTGATGCCTGATGTCTGATGCTTGTGGATGCCTGATGTCTGATGCACGTGGATGTCTGATGCCTCATGACTGATGTCTGATGCTTGTGGATTTCTGATGCCTGATGTCTGATGCCCGATGTTTGATGCCTGGTGCTTGTGGATGTGTGTTGTCTGATGTCTGATGCATGATGTCTGATGCTTGTGGATGTCTGATGCTTGTGGATGTTTGATTCCTGATGTCTGATGCTTGTGGATGTCTGATGCTTGTGGCTGTCTGATGCCTGATGTCTGAAGCTTGTGGATGTCTGCTGCATGATGTCTGACACCTGATGTCATGCATGATGTCTGATGTCTGATGCTTGTGGATGTCTGATGCCTGATGTCTGATGCTTGTGGATGTCTGATGCCTGATGTCTGATGTTTGTGAATGTCTGATGCCGGATGTCTGATGCATGATGTCTGATGCCTGATGTCTGATGGTTGTGGATGCCTTGTGCCTGATGTCTGATGCCTGATGTCTGATTCCTGATGTCTGATTCCTGATGTCTGATGCCTGATGTCTGATGCTTGTGGATGTGTGATGCCTCATGTCTGATGCTTGTGGATGTGTGATGCCTGATGTCTGATGCTCGATGTTTGATGTCTGATGCCTGATGCTTGTGGATGTGTGTTGCCTGATGTCTGATGCTTGTGGATGTCTGATGCTTGTGGATGTTTGATTCCTGATGTCTGATGCTTGTGGCTGTCTGATGCCTGATGTCTGATGCTTGTGGATGTCTGATGCATGATGTCTGATGCATGATAACTGATGCCTGATGTCTTATGCCTGATGGCTGATGCCTGAAGTCTGATGGCTGATGCCTGATGTTTGTGAATGTCTGATGCCTGATGTCTGATGCCTGATGTCTGATGCTTATGGATGTCCGATGCCTGATGTCTGATGCCTGATGGCAGATGCCTGATGGCTGATGCTTGATGCTTGTGGATGTCTGATGCCTGATGTTTGTGAATGTGTGTTGCCTGATGTCTGATGCATGATGTCTGATACCTGATGTCTGTTGCTTTTGGATGTCTGATGCTTGATGCTTGTGGACGTCTGATGCCTGATGTCTGATGCCCGATGTTTGATGTCTGATGCCTGGTGCTTGTGGATGTGTGTTGCCTGATGTCTGATGCATGATGTCTGATGCTTGTGGATGTTTGATGCATGATGTCTGATGCTTGTGGATGTCTGATGCTTGTGGATGTTTGATTCCTGATGTCTGATGCTTGTGGATGTCTGATGCTTGTGTCTGTCTGATGCCTGATGTCTGATGCTTGTGGATGTTTGATGCATGATGTCTGACATCTGATGTCATGCATGATGTCTGATGTCTGATGCTTGTGGATGTCTGATGCCTGATGTCTGCTGCTTGTGGATGTCTGATGCCTGATGCCTGATGCCTGATGTTTGTGAATGTCTGATGCCAGATGTCTGATGCCTGATGTCTGATGCCTGATGTCTGATGCCTGATGTCTGATGCTTGTGGATGCCTGATGCCTGATGTCTGATGTCTGATTCCTGATGTCTGATTCCTGATGTCTGATGCTTGTGGATGTCTGATGCCTGATGTCTGATGCTTGTGGATGTGTGATGCCTGATGTCTGATGCTCGATGTTTGATGTCTGATGCCTGATGCTTGTGGATGTGTGTTGCCTGATGTCTGATGCTTGTGGATGTTTGATTCCTGATGTCTGATGCTTGTGGCTGTCTGATGCCTGATGTCTGATGCTTGTGGATGTCTGATGCATGATGTCTGATGCTTGATGCTTGTGGATGTCTGATGCCTGATGCTTGTGGATGCCTGATGTCTGATGCCTGATGTCTGATGCCTGATGTCTGATGCTTGTGGATGTCTGATGTCTGATGCTTGTGGATGTCTCATGACTGATGTCTCATGACTGATGTCTGATGCTTGTGGATATCTAATGCCTGATGTATGATGCCTGATGCTTGTGGATGTCTGATGCCTGATGTCTGATGCTTGTGGATGTCTGTTGCCTGATGCTTGTGGATGTCTGACGCCTGATGTTTGATGCCTGATGTCTGATGCTTGTGGATGCCTGATGTCTGATGCACGTGGATGTCTGATGCCTCATGACTGATGTCTGATGCTTGTGGATTTCTGATGCCTGATGTCTCATGACTGATGTCTGATGCCTGATGCTTGTGGATATCTAATGCCTGATATATGATGCCTGATGCTTGTGGATGTCTTATGTCTGATGTCTGATGCTTGTGGATTTCTGTTGCCTGATGCTTGTGGATGTCTGATGCCTGATGTTTGATGCCTGATGTCTGATGCTTGTGGATGCCTGATGTCTGATGCTTGTGGATGTCTGATGCCTGATGTTTGATGTCTGATGCCTGATGCTTGTGGATGTATCTTGCCTGATGTCTGATGCATGATGTCTGATGCTTGTGGATGTTTGATGCCTGATGTCTGATGCTTGTGGATGTCTGATGCATGATGTCTGATGCATGATGTCTGATGCCTGATGTCTTATGCCTGATGGCTGATGCCTGAAGTCTGATGGCTGATGCCTGATGTCTTATGCCTGATGTCTGATTCCTGATGTCTGATGCTTGATGCTTGTGGATGTCTGATGCCTGATGTCTGATGCCCGATGTTTGATGTCTGATGCCTGATGCTTGTGGATGTGTGTTGCCTGATGTCTGATGCATGATGTCTGACACCTGATGTCTGATGCATGATGTCTGATGTCTGATGCTTGTGGATGTCTGATGCCTGATGTCTGATGCCTGATGCGTGTGGATGTCTGATGCTTGTGGATGCCTGATGTCTGATGCCTGATGCTTGTGGATGTCTGATGCCTGATGCTTGTGGATGTCTGATGCCTGATGTCTGATATCTGATGCCTGATGTTTGATGTCTGATGCCTGATGCTTGTGGATGTATGTTGCCTGATGTCTGATGCCTGATGTCTGATGCTTGTGGATGTTTGATTCCTGATGTCTGATGCTTGTGGATTTCTGATAACTGATGTCTGATGCTTGTGGATGTCTGATGCATGATGTCTGACACCTGATGTCTGATGCATGATGTCTGATGCTTGTGGATGTCTGATGCCTGATGGCTGATGCTTGTGGGTGTCTGATGCCTGATATCTGATGCCTGATGTTTGTGAATGTCTGATGCCTGATGTCTGATGCCTGATGTCTGATGCCTGATGTCTGATGCATGATGTCTGATGCCTGATGTCTGATGCCTGATTTCTGATGTCTGATTCCTGATGTCTGATTCCTGATGTCTGATGCTTGTGGATGTCTGATGCCTGATGTCTGATGCTTGATGCTTGTGGATGTGTGATGCCTGATGCTCGATGTTTGATGTCTGATGCCTGATGCTTGTGGATGTGTGTTGCTTGATGTCTGATGCATGATGTCTGATGATTCTGGATGTCTGATGCGTGTGGATGTTTGATTCCTGATGTCTGATGCTTGTGGCTGTCTGATGCTTGTGGCTGTCTGATGTCTTATGCTTGTGGATGTCTGATGCATGATGTCTGATGCTTGTGGATGTCTGATGCCTGATGCTTGTGGATGCCTGATGTCTGATGCCTGATGTCTGATGTCTGATGCTTGTGGATGTCTGATGACTGATGTCTGATGCTTGTGGATGTCTGATGCCTGATGTCTCATGACTGATGTCTGATGCCTGATGCTTGTGGATATCTAATGCCTGATGTATGATGCCTGATGCTTGTGGATGTCTGATGCCTGATGTCTGATGCTTGTGGATGTCTGTTGCCTGATGCTTGTGGATGTCTGATGCCTGATGTTTGATGCCTGATGTCTGATTCTTGTGGATGCCTGATGTCTGATGCTTGTGGATGTCTGATGCCTGATGACTGATGCTTGTGGATGTCTGATGCCTGATGTCACATGACTGATGTCTGATGCCTGATGCTTGTGGATATCTAATGCCTGATGTATGATGCCTGATGCTTGTGGATGACTGATGCCTGATGTCTGATGCTTGTGGATGTCTGTTGCCTGATGCTTGTGGATGTCTGATGCCTGATGTTTGATGCCTGATGTCTGATGCTTGTTGATGCCTGATGTCTGATGCTTGTGGATGTCTGATGCATGATGTCTGATGCTTGATGCTTGTGGATGCCTGATGTCTGATGGCTGATGCTTGTGGATGTCTGATGCCTGATGACTGATGTCTGATGCTTGTGGATGTCTGATGCCTGATGTCTCATGACTGATGTCTGATGCCTGATGCTTGTGGATATCTAATGCCTGATGTATGATGCCTAATGCTTGTGGATGTCTGATGCCTGATGTCTGATGCTTGTGGATGGATGTCTGTTGCCTGATGCTTGTGGATGTCTGATGCCTGATGTTTTATGCCTGATGTCTGATTCTTGTGGATGCCTGATGTCTGATGCTTGTGGATGTCTGATGCCTGATGACTGATGCTTGTGGATGTCTGATGCCTGATGTCACATGACTGATGTCTGATGCCTGATGCTTGTGGATATCAAATGCCTGATGTATGATGCCTGATGCTTGTGGATGTCTGATGCCTGATGTCTGATGCTTGTGGATGTCTGTTGCCTGATGCCTGATGTTTGATGCCTGATGTCTGATGCTTGTTGATGCCTGATGTCTGATGCTTGTGGATGTCTGATGGCTGATGTCTGATGCCTGATGCGTGTAGATGTCTGATGCTTGTGGATGCCTGATGTCTGATGCCTGATGCTTGTGGATGTTTGATGCCTGATGCTTGGGGATGTCTGATGCCTGATGTCTGATATCTGATGCCTGTTGTTTGATGTCTGATGCCTGATGCTTGTGGATGTATGTTGCCTGATGTCTGATGTCTGATGCCTGATGTCTGATGCTTGTGGATGTCTGATGCCTGATGTCTGATGCTTGTGGATGTCTGATGCATGATGTCTGATGCATGATGTCTTATGCCTGATGGCTGATGCCTGATGTCTGATGCCTGATGTCTTATGCCTGATGTCTGATTCCTGATGTCTGATGCTTGATGCTTGTGGATGTCTGATGCCTGATGTCTGATGCACGATGTTTGATGTCTGATGCCTGATGATTGTGGATGTTTGTTGCCTGATGCATGATGCATGATGTCTGACACCTGATGTCTGATGTCTGATGCTTGTGGATGTCTAATGCTTGTGGCTGTCTGATGCCTGATGTCTGATGCTTGTGGATGTCTGATGCATGATGTCTGATGCATGATGTCTGATGCATGATGGCTGATGCCTGATGGCTGATGTCCGATGCCTGATGTCTTATGCCTGATGTCTGATTCCTGATGTCTGTTGCTTGATGCTTGTGGATGTCTGAGGCCTGATGCCCGATGTTTGATGTCTTATACCTGATGCTTGTGGATGTGTGTTGCCTGATGTCTGATGCATGATGTCTGACACCTGATGTCTGATGTCTGATGCCTGATGTTTGTGAATGTCTGATGCCGGATGTCTGATGCATGATGTCTGATGCCTGATGCCTGATGTCTGATGCTTGTGGATGTCTGATGCCTGATGTCTGATGCCTGATGTCTGATGCTTGATGCTTGTGGATGTCTGATGCCTGATGTTTGTGGATGTGTGTTGCCTGATGTCTGATGCATGATGTCTGATGCTTTTGGGTGTCTGATGCTTGATGCTTGTGGATGTCTGATGCCTGATGTCTGATGCCCGATGTTTGATGCCTGGTGCTTGTGGATGTGTGTTGCCTGATGTCTGATGCATGATGTCTGATGCTTGTGGATGTCCGATGCTTGTGGATGTTTGATTCCTGATGTCTGATGCTTGTGGATGTCTGATGCTTGTGGCTGTCTGATGCCTGATGTCTGAAGCTTGTGGATGTCTGCTGCATGATGTCTGACACCTGATGTCATGCATGATGTCTGATGTCTGATGCTTGTGGATGTCTGATGCCTGATGTCTGATGCTTGTGGATGTCTGATGCCTGATGTCTGATGTTTGTGAATGTCTGATGCCGGATGTCTGATGCATGATGTCTGATGCCTGATGTCTGATGGTTGTGGATGCCTTGTGCCTGATGTCTGATGCCTGATGTCTGATTCCTGATGTCTGATGCCTGATGTCTGATGCTTGTGGATGTGTGATGCCTCATGTCTGATGCTTGTGGATGTCTGATGCCTGATGTCTGATGCTTGATGTTTGATGTCTGATGCCTGATGCTTGTGGATGTGTGTTGCCTGATGTCTGATGCTTGTGGATGTCTGATGCTTGTGGATGTTTGATTCCTGATGTCTGATGCTTGTGGCTGTCTGATGCCTGATGTCTGATGCTTGTGGATGTCTGATGCATGATGTCTGATGCATAACTGATGCCTGATGGCTGATGCCTGATGGCTGATGCCTGAAGTCTGATGGCTGATGCCTGATGTCTTATGCCCGATGTTTGTGAATGTCTGATGCCTGATGTCTGATGCCTGATGTCTGATGCTTGTGGATGTCTGATGCCTGATGTCTGATGCCTGATGGCAGATGGCTGATGGCTGATGCTTGATGCTTGTGGATGTCTGATGCCTGATGTTTGTGGATGTGTGTTGCCTGATGTCTGATGCATGATGTCTGATACCTGATGTCTGTTGCTTTTGGATGTCTGATGCTTGATGCTTGTGGACGTCTGATGCCTGATGTCTGATGCCCGATGTTTGATGTCTGATGCCTGGTGCTTGTGGATGTGTGTTGCCTGATGTCTGATGCATGATGTCTGATGCTTGTGGATGTTTGATGCATGATGTCTGATGCTTGTGGATGTCTGATGCTTGTGGATGTTTGATTCCTGATGTCTGATGCTTGTGGATGTCTGATGCTTGTGTCTGTCTGATGCCTGATGTCTGATGCTTGTGGATGTCTGATGCATGATGTCTGACACCTGATGTCATGCATGATGTCTGATGCTTGTGGATGTCTGATGCCTGATGTCTGATGCTTGTGGATGTCTGATGCCTGATGTCTGATGCCTGATGTTTGTTAATGTCTGATGCCGGATGTCTGATGCATGATGTCTGATGCCTGATGTCTGATGCCTGATGTCTGATGCTTGTGGATGCCTGATGCCTGATGTCTGATGTCTGATTCCTGATGTCTGATTCCTGATGTCTGATGCTTGTGGATGTCTGATGCCTGATGTCTGATGCTTGTGGATGTGTGATGCCTGATGTCTGATGCTCGATGTTTGATGTCTGATGCCTGATGTCTGATGCTTGTGGATGTCTGATGCCTGATGTCTGATGCTTGTGGATGTGTGATGCCTGATGTCTGATGCTCGATGTTTGATGTCTGATGCCTGATGCTTGTGGATGTGTGTTGCCTGATGTCTGATGCTTGTGGATGTTTGATTCCTGATGTCTGATGCTTGTGGCTGTCTGATGCCTGGTGTCTGATGCTTGTGGATGTCTGATGCATGATGTCTGATGCTTGATGCTTGTGGATGTCTGATGCCTGATGCTTGTGGATGCCTGATGTCTGATGCCTGATGTCTGATGCCTGATGTCTGATGCCTGTGGATGTCTGATGCTTGTGGATGTCTGATGTCTGATGCTTGTGGATGTCTCATGACTGATGTCTCATGACTGATGTCTGATGCTTGTGGATATCTAATGCCTGATGTATGATGCCTGATGCTTGTGGATGTCTGATGCCTCATGTCTGATGCTTGTGGATGTGTGATGCCTGATGTCTGATGCTCGATGTTTGATGTCTGATGCCTGATGCTTGTGGATGTGTGTTGCCTGATGTCTGATGCTTGTGGATGTCTGATGCTTGTGGATGTTTGATTCCTGATGTCTGATGCTTGTGGCTGTCTGATGCCTGATGTCTGATGCTTGTGGATGTCTGATGCATGATGTCTGATGCATGATAACTGATGCCTGATGTCTTATGCCTGATGGCTGATGCCTGAAGTCTGATGGCTGATGCCTGATGTCTTATGCCTGATGTTTGTGAATGTCTGATGCCTGATGTCTGATGCTTGTGGATGTCTGATGCCTGATGCCTGATGGCAGATGCCTGATGGCTGATGCTTGATGCTTGTGGATGTCTGATGCCTGATGTTTGTGGATGTGTGTTGCCTGATGTCTGATGCATGATGTCTGATACCTGATGTCTGTTGCTTTTGGATGTCTGATGCTTGATGCTTGTGGACGTCTGATGCCTGATGTCTGATGCCCGATGTTTGATGTCTGATGCCTGATGCTTGTGGATGTGTGTTGCCTGATGTCTGATGCATGATGTCTGACACCTGATGTCTGATGCATGATGTCTGATGTCTGATGCTTGTGGATGTCTGATGCCTGATGTCTGATGCCTGATGCGTGTGGATGTCTGATCCTTGTGGATGCCTGATGTCTGATGCCTGATGCTTGTGGATGTCTGATGCCTGATGTCTGATATCTGATGCCTGATGTTTGATGTCTGATGCCTGATGCTTGTGGATGTATGTTGCCTGATGTCTGATGCCTGATGTCTGATGCTTGTGGATGTTTGATTCCTGATGTCTGATGCTTGTGGATGTCTGATAACTGATGTCTGATGCTTGTGGATGTCTGATGCATGATGTCTGACACCTGATGTCTGATGCATGATGTTTGATGCTTGTGGATGTCTGATGCCTGATGGCTGATGCTTGTGGGTGTCTGATGCCTGATATCTGATGCCTGATGTTTGTGAATGTCTGATGCCGGATGTCTGATGCCGGATGTCTGATGCCTGATGTCTGATGCCTGATTTCTGATGTCTGATTCCTGATGTCTGATTCCTGATGTCTGATGCTTGTGGATGTCTGATGCCTGATGTCTGATGCTTGATGCTTGTGGATGTGTGATGCCTGATGCTCGATGTTTGATGTCTGATGCCTGATGCTTGTGGATGTGTGTTGCTTGATGTCTGATGCATGATGTCTGATGCTTCTGGATGTCTGATGCGTGTGGATGTTTGATTCCTGATGTCTGATGCTTGTGGATGTCTGATGCTTGTGGCTGTCTGATGTCTGATGCTTGTGGATGTCTGATGCATGATGTCTGATGCTTGTGGATGTCTGATGCCTGATACTTGTGGATGCCTGATGTCTGATGTCTGATGTCTGATGCTTGTGGATGTCTGATGCCTGATAACACATGACTGATGTCTGATGCCTGATGCTTGTGGATATCTAATGCCTGATGTATGATGCCTGATGCTTGTGGATGACTGATGCCTGATGTCTGATGCTTGTGGATGTCTGTTGCCTGATGCTTGTGGATGTCTGATGCCTGATGTTTGATGCCTGATGTCTGATGCTTGTTGATGCCTGATGTCTGATGCTTGTGGATGTCTGATGCATGATGTCTGATGCTTGATGCTTGTGGATGCCTGATGTCTGATGGCTGATGCTTGTGGATGTCTGATGCCTGATGACTGATGTCTGATGCTTGTGGATGTCTGATGCCTGATGTCTCATGACTGATGTCTGATGCCTGATGCTTGTGGATATCTAATGCCTGATGTATGATGCCTAATGCTTTTGGATGTCTGATGCCTGATGTCTGATGCTTGTGGATGGATGTCTGTTGCCTGATGCTTGTGGATGTCTGATGCCTGATGTTTGATGCCTGATGTCTGATTCTTGTGGATGCCTGATGTCTGATGCTTGTGGATGTCTGATGCCTGATGACTGATGCTTGTGGATGTCTGATGCCTGATGTCACATGACTGATGTCTGATGCCTGATGCTTGTGGATATCTAATGCCTGATGTATGATGCCTGATGCTTGTGGATGTCTGATGCCTGATGTCTGATGCTTGTGGATGTCTGTTGCCTGATGCCTGATGTTTGATGCCTGATGTCTGATGCTTGTTGATGCCTGATGTCTAATGCTTGTGGATGTCTGATGGCTGATGTCTGATGCCTGATGCGTGTAGATGTCTGATGCTTGTGGATGCCTGATGTCTGATGCCTGATGCTTGTGGATGTTTGATGCCTGATGCTTGTGGATGTCTGATGCCTGATGTCTGATATCTGATGCCTGTTGTTTGATGTCTGATGCCTGATGCTTGTGGATGTATGTTGCCTGATGTCTGATGTCTGATGCCTGATGTCTGATGCTTGTGGATGTCTGATGCCTGATGTCTGATGCTTGTGGATGTCTGATGCATGATGTCTGATGCATGATGTCTTATGCCTGATGGCTGATGCCTGATGTCTGATGCCTGATGTCTTATGCCTGATGTCTGATTCCTGATGTCTGATGCTTGATGCTTGTGGATGTCTGATGCCTGATGTCTGATGCACGATGTTTGATGTCTGATGCCTGATGATTGTGGATGTTTGTTGCCTGATGCATGATGCATGATGTCTGACACCTGATGTCTGATGTCTGATGCTTGTGGATGTCTGATGCCTGATGTCTGATGCTTGTGGATGTCTGATGCATGATGTCTGATGCATGATGTCTGATGCTTGTGGCTGTCTGATGCCTGATGTCTGATGCTTGTGGATGTCTGATGCATGATGTCTGATGCATGATAACTGATGCCTGATGTCTTATGCCTGATGGCTGATGCCTGAAGTCTGATGGCTGATGCCTGATGTCTTATGCCTGATGTTTGTGAATGTCTGATGCCTGATGTCTGATGCTTGTGGATGTCTGATGCCTGATGTCTGATGCCTGATGGCAGATGCCTGATGGCTGATGCTTGATGCTTGTGGATGTCTGATGCCTGATGTTTGTGGATGTGTGTTGCCTGATGTCTGATGCATGATGTCTGATACCTGATGTCTGTTGCTTTTGGATGTCTGATGCTTGATGCTTGTGGACGTCTGATGCCTGATGTCTGATGCCCGATGTTTGATGTCTGATGCCTGATGCTTGTGGATGTGTGTTGCCTGATGTCTGATGCATGATGTCTGACACCTGATGTCTGATGCATGATGTCTGATGTCTGATGCTTGTGGATGTCTGATGCCTGATGTCTGATGCCTGATGCGTGTGGATGTCTGATCCTTGTGGATGCCTGATGTCTGATGCCTGATGCTTGTGGATGTCTGATGCCTGATGTCTGATATCTGATGCCTGATGTTTGATGTCTGATGCCTGATGCTTGTGGATGTATGTTGCCTGATGTCTGATGCCTGATGTCTGATGCTTGTGGATGTTTGATTCCTGATGTCTGATGCTTGTGGATGTCTGATAACTGATGTCTGATGCTTGTGGATGTCTGATGCATGATGTCTGACACCTGATGTCTGATGCATGATGTTTGATGCTTGTGGATGTCTGATGCCTGATGGCTGATGCTTGTGGGTGTCTGATGCCTGATATCTGATGCCTGATGTTTGTGAATGTCTGATGCCGGATGTCTGATGCCGGATGTCTGATGCCTGATGTCTGATGCCTGATTTCTGATGTCTGATTCCTGATGTCTGATTCCTGATGTCTGATGCTTGTGGATGTCTGATGCCTGATGTCTGATGCTTGATGCTTGTGGATGTGTGATGCCTGATGCTCGATGTTTGATGTCTGATGCCTGATGCTTGTGGATGTGTGTTGCTTGATGTCTGATGCATGATGTCTGATGCTTCTGGATGTCTGATGCGTGTGGATGTTTGATTCCTGATGTCTGATGCTTGTGGATGTCTGATGCTTGTGGCTGTCGGATGTCTGATGCTTGTGGATGTCTGATGCATGATGTCTGATGCTTGTGGATGTCTGATGCCTGATACTTGTGGATGCCTGATGTCTGATGTCTGATGTCTGATGCTTGTGGATGTCTGATGCCTGATGTCACATGACTGATGTCTGATGCCTGATGCTTGTGGATATCTAATGCCTGATGTATGATGCCTGATGCTTGTGGATGACTGATGCCTGATGTCTGATGCTTGTGGATGTCTGTTGCCTGATGCTTGTGGATGTCTGATGCCTGATGTTTGATGCCTGATGTCTGATGCTTGTTGATGCCTGATGTCTGATGCTTGTGGATGTCTGATGCATGATGTCTGATGCTTGATGCTTGTGGATGCCTGATGTCTGATGGCTGATGCTTGTGGATGTCTGATGCCTGATGACTGATGTCTGATGCTTGTGGATGTCTGATGCCTGATGTCTCATGACTGATGTCTGATGCCTGATGCTTGTGGATATCTAATGCCTGATGTATGATGCCTAATGCTTTTGGATGTCTGATGCCTGATGTCTGATGCTTGTGGATGGATGTCTGTTGCCTGATGCTTGTGGATGTCTGATGCCTGATGTTTGATGCCTGATGTCTGATTCTTGTGGATGCCTGATGTCTGATGCTTGTGGATGTCTGATGCCTGATGACTGATGCTTGTGGATGTCTGATGCCTGATGTCACATGACTGATGTCTGATGCCTGATGCTTGTGGATATCTAATGCCTGATGTATGATGCCTGATGCTTGTGGATGTCTGATGCCTGATGTCTGATGCTTGTGGATGTCTGTTGCCTGATGCCTGATGTTTGATGCCTGATGTCTGATGCTTGTTGATGCCTGATGTCTAATGCTTGTGGATGTCTGATGGCTGATGTCTGATGCCTGATGCGTGTAGATGTCTGATGCTTGTGGATGCCTGATGTCTGATGCCTGATGCTTGTGGATGTTTGATGCCTGATGCTTGTGGATGTCTGATGCCTGATGTCTGATATCTGATGCCTGTTGTTTGATGTCTGATGCCTGATGCTTGTGGATGTATGTTGCCTGATGTCTGATGTCTGATGCCTGATGTCTGATGCTTGTGGATGTCTGATGCCTGATGTCTGATGCTTGTGGATGTCTGATGCATGATGTCTGATGCATGATGTCTTATGCCTGATGGCTGATGCCTGATGTCTGATGCCTGATGTCTTATGCCTGATGTCTGATTCCTGATGTCTGATGCTTGATGCTTGTGGATGTCTGATGCCTGATGTCTGATGCACGATGTTTGATGTCTGATGCCTGATGATTGTGGATGTTTGTTGCCTGATGCATGATGCATGATGTCTGACACCTGATGTCTGATGTCTGATGCTTGTGGATGTCTGATGCCTGATGTCTGATGCTTGTGGATGTCTGATGCATGATGTCTGATGCATGATGTCTGATGCATGATGGCTGATGCCTGATGACTGATGTCCGATGCCTGATGTCTTATGCCTGATGTCTGATTCCTGATGTCTGTTGCTTGATACTTGTGGATGTCTGAGGCCTGATGCCCGATGTTTGATGTCTTATACCTGATGCTTGTGGATGTGTGTTGCCTGATGTCTGATGCATGATGTCTGACACCTGATGTCTGATGTCTGATATCTGATGTCTGATGCCTGATGTTTGTGAATGTCTGATGCCTGATGTCTGATGCCTGATGTCTGATGCTTGATGCTTGTGGATGTCTGATGCCTGATGTTTGTGGATGTGTGTTGCCTGATGTCTGATGCATGATGTCTGATGCTTTTGGGTGTCTGATGCTTGATGCTTGTGGATGTCTGATGCCTGATGTCTGATGCCCGATGTTTGATGCCTGGTGCTTGTGGATGTGTGTTGCCTGATGTCTGATGCATGATGTCTGATGCTTGTGGATGTCTGATGCTTGTGGATGTTTGATTCCTGATGTCTGATGCTTGTGGATGTCTGATGCTTGTGGCTGTCTGATGCCTGATGTCTGAAGCTTGTGGATGTCTGCTGCATGATGTCTGACACCTGATGTCATGCATGATGTCTGATGTCTGATGCTTGTGGATGTCTGATGCCTGATGTCTGATGCTTGTGGATGTCTGATGCCTGATGTCTGATGTTTGTGAATGTCTGATGCCGGATGTCTGATGCATGATGTCTGATGCCTGATGTCTGATGGTTGTGGATGCCTTGTGCCTGATGTCTGATGCCTGATGTCTGATTCCTGATGTCTGATTCCTGATGTCTGATGCCTGATGTCTGATGCTTGTGGATGTGTGATGCCTCATGTCTGATGCTTGTGGATGTCTGATGCCTGATGTCTGATGCTCGATGTTTGATGTCTGATGCCTGATGCTTGTGGATGTGTGTTGCCTGATGTCTGATGCTTGTGGATGTCTGATGCTTGTGGATGTTTGATTCCTGATGTCTGATGCTGGTGGCTGTCTGATGCCTGATGTCTGATGCTTGTGGATGTCTGATGCATGATGTCTGATGCATAACTGATGCCTGATGGCTGATGCCTGATGGCTGATGCCTGAAGTCTGATGGCTGATGCCTGATGTCTTATGCCTGATGTTTGTGAATGTCTGATGCCTGATGTCTGATGCTTGTGGATGTCTGATGCTTGTGGATGTCTGATGCCTGATGTCTGATGCCTGATGGCAGATGCCTGATGGCTGATGCTTGATGCTTGTGGATGTCTGATGCCTGATGTTTGTGGATGTGTGTTGCCTGATGTCTGATGCATGATGTCTGATACCTGATGTCTGTTGCTTTTGGATGTCTGATGCTTGATGCTTGTGGAAGTCTGATGCCTGATGTCTGATGCCCGATGTTTGATGTCTGATGCCTGGTGCTTGTGGATGTGTGTTGCCTGATGTCTGATGCATGATGTCTGATGCTTGTGGATGTTTGATGCATGATGTCTGATGCTTGTGGATGTTTGATTCCTGATGTCTGATGCTTGTGGATGTCTGATGCTTGTGTCTGTCTGATGCCTGATGTCTGATGCTTGTGGATGTCTGATGCATGATGTCTGACACCTGATGCCATGCATGATGTCTGATGTCTGATGCTTGTGGATGTCTGATGCCTGATGTCTGATGCTTGTGGATGTCTGATGCCTGATGTCTGATGCCTGATGTTTGTGAATGTCTGATGCCGGATGTCTGATGCATGATGTCTGATGCCTGATGTCTGATGCCTGATGTCTGATGCTTGTGGATGCCTGATGCCTGATGTCTGATGTCTGATTCCTGATGTCTGATTCCTGATGTCTGATGCTTGTGGATGTCTGATGCCTGATGTCTGATGCTTGTGGATGTGTGATGCCTGATGTCTGATGCTCGATGTTTGATGTCTGATGCCTGATGCTTGTGGATGTGTGTTGCCTGATGTCTGATGCTTGTGGATGTTTGATTCCTGATGTCTGATGCTTGTGGCTGTCTGATGCCTGGTGTCTGATGCTTGTGGATGTCTGATGCATGATGTCTGATGCTTGATGCTTGTGGATGTCTGATGCCTGATGCTTGTGGATGCCTGATGTCTGATGCCTGATGTCTGATGCCTGATGTCTGATGCCTGTGGATGTCTGATGCTTGTGGATGTCTGATGTCTGATGCTTGTGGATGTCTCATGACTGATGTCTCATGACTGATGTCTGATGCTTGTGGATATCTAATGCCTGATGCCTGATGCCTGATGCTTGTGGATGTCTGATGCCTCATGTCTGATGCTTGTGGATGTGTGATGCCTGATGTCTGATGCTCGATGTTTGATGTCTGATGCCTGATGCTTGTGGATGTGTGTTGCCTGATGTCTGATGCTTGTGGATGTTTGATTCCTGATGTCTGATGCTTGTGGCTGTCTGATGCCTGATGTCTGATGCTTGTGGATGTCTGATGCATGATGTCTGATGCATGATAACTGATGCCTGATGTCTTATGCCTGATGGCTGATGCCTGAAGTCTGATGGCTGATGCCTGATGTCTTATGCCTGATGTTTGTGAATGTCTGATGCCTGATGTCTGATGCTTGTGGATGTCTGATGCCTGATGTCTGATGCCTGATGGCAGATGCCTGATGGCTGATGCTTGATGCTTGTGGATGTCTGATGCCTGATGTTTGTGGATGTGTGTTGCCTGATGTCTGATGCATGATGTCTGATACCTGATGTCTGTTGCTTTTGGATGTCTGATGCTTGATGCTTGTGGACGTCTGATGCCTGATGTCTGATGCCCGATGTTTGATGTCTGATGCCTGATGCTTGTGGATGTGTGTTGCCTGATGTCTGATGCATGATGTCTGACACCTGATGTCTGATGCATGATGTCTGATGTCTGATGCTTGTGGATGTCTGATGCCTGATGTCTGATGCCTGATGCGTGTGGATGTCTGATCCTTGTGGATGCCTGATGTCTGATGCCTGATGCTTGTGGATGTCTGATGCCTGATGTCTGATATCTGATGCCTGATGTTTGATGTCTGATGCCTGATGCTTGTGGATGTATGTTGCCTGATGTCTGATGCCTGATGTCTGATGCTTGTGGATGTTTGATTCCTGATGTCTGATGCTTGTGGATGTCTGATAACTGATGTCTGATGCTTGTGGATGTCTGATGCATGATGTCTGACACCTGATGTCTGATGCATGATGTTTGATGCTTGTGGATGTCTGATGCCTGATGGCTGATGCTTGTGGGTGTCTGATGCCTGATATCTGATGCCTGATGTTTGTGAATGTCTGATGCCGGATGTCTGATGCCTGATGTCTGATGCATGATGTCTGATGCCTGATGTCTGATGCCTGATTTCTGATGTCTGATTCCTGATGTCTGATTCCTGATGTCTGATGCTTGTGGATGTCTGATGCCTGATGTCTGATGCTTGATGCTTGTGGATGTGTGATGCCTGATGCTCGATGTTTGATGTCTGATGCCTGATGCTTGTGGATGTGTGTTGCTTGATGTCTGATGCATGATGTCTGATGCTTCTGGATGTCTGATGCGTGTGGATGTTTGATTCCTGATGTCTGATGCTTGTGGATGTCTGATGCTTGTGGCTGTCTGATGTCTGATGCTTGTGGATGTCTGACGCATGATGTCTGATGCTTGTGGATGTCTGATGCCTGATGCTTGTGGATGCCTGATGTCTGATGTCTGATGTCTGATGCTTGTGGATGTCTGATGACTGATGTCTGATGCTTGTGGATGTCTGATGCCTGATGTCTCATGACTGATGTCTGATGCCTGATGCTTGTGGATATCTAATGCCTGATGTATGATGCCTGATGCTTGTGGATGTTTGATGCCTGATGTCTGATGCTTGTGGATGTCTGTTGCCTGATGCTTGTGGATGTCTGATGCCTGATGTTTGATGCCTGATGTCTGATTCTTGTGGATGCCTGATGTCTGATGCTTGTGGATGTCTGATGCCTGATGACTGATGCTTGTGGATGTCTGATGCCTGATGTCACATGACTGATGTCTGATGCCTGATGCTTGTGGATATCTAATGCCTGATGTATGATGCCTGATGCTTGTGGATGACTGATGCCTGATGTCTGATGCTTGTGGATGTCTGTTGCCTGATGCTTGTGGATGTCTGATGCCTGATGTTTGATGCCTGATGTCTGATGCTTGTTGATGCCTGATGTCTGATGCTTGTGGATGTCTGATGCATGATGTCTGATGCTTGATGCTTGTGGATGCCTGATATCTGATGGCTGATGCTTGTGGATATCTGATGCCTGATGACTGATGTCTGATGCTTGTGGATGTCTGATGCCTGATGTCTCATGACTGATGTCTGATGCCTGATGCTTGTGGATATCTAATGCCTGATGTATGATGCCTAATGCTTGTGGATGTCTGATGCCTGATGTCTGATGCTTGTGGATGGATGTCTGTTGCCTGATGCTTGTGGATGTCTGATGCCTGATGTTTGATGCCTGATGTCTGATTCTTGTGGATGCCTGATGTCTGATGCTTGTGGATGTCTGATGCCTGATGACTGATGCTTGTGGATGTCTGATGCCTGATGTCACATGACTGATGTCTGATGCCTGATGCTTGTGGATATCTAATGCCTGATGTATGATGCCTGATGCTTGTGGATGTCTGATGCCTGATGTCTGATGCTTGTGGATGTCTGTTGCCTGATGCCTGATGTTTGATGCCTGATGTCTGATGCTTGTTGATGCCTGATGTCTGATGCTTGTGGATGTCTGATGGCTGATGTCTGATGCCTGATGCGTGTGGATGTCTGATGCTTGTGGATGCCTGATGTCTGATGCCTGATGCTTGTGGATGTCTGATGCCTGATGCTTGTGGATGTATGTTGCCTGATGTCTGATGCCTGATGTCTGATGCTTGTGGATGTCTGATGCCTGATGTCTTATGCCTGATGTCTGATTCCTGATGTCTGATGCTTGATGCTTGTGGATGTTTGTTGCCTGATGTCTGATGCATGATGTCTGACGCCTGATGTCTGATGTCTGATGCTTGTGGATGTCTGATGCTTGTGGCTGTCTGATGCCTGATGTCTGATGCTTGTGGATGTCTGATGCATGATGTCTGATGCATGATGTCTGATGCATGATGGCTGATGCCTGATGGCTGATGCCTGATGGCTGATGTCTGATGCCTGATGTCTTATGCCTGATGTCTGATTCCTGATGTCTGTTGCTTGATGCTTGTGGATGTCTGAGGCCTGATGCCCGATGTTTGATGTCTTATACCTGATGCTTGTGGATGTGTGTTGCCTGATGTCTGATGCATGATGTCTGACACCTGATGTCTGATGTCTGATATCTGATGTCTAATGCCTGATGTTTGTGAATGTCTGATGCCGGATGTCTGATGCATGATGTCTGATGCCTGATGCCTGATGTCTGATGCTTGTGGATGTCTGATGCCTGATGTCTGATGCCTGATGTCTGATGCTTGTGGATGTCTGATGCCTGATGTTTGTGGATGTGTGTTGCCTGATGTCTGATGCATGATGTCTGATGCTTTTGGGTGTCTGATGCTTGATGCTTGTGGATGTCTGATGCCTGATGTCTGATGCCCGATGTTTGATGCCTGGTGCTTGTGGATGTGTGTTGCCTGATGTCTGATGCATGATGTCTAATGCTTGTGGATGTCTGATGCTTGTGGATGTTTGATTCCTGATGTCTGATGCTTGTGGATGTCTGATGCCTGATGTCTGAAGCTTGTGGATGTCTGCTGCATGATGTCTGACACCTGATGTCATGCATGATGTCTGATGTCTGATGCTTGTGGATGTCTGATGCCTGATGTCTGATGCTTGTGGATGTCTGATGCCTGATGTCTGATGTTTGTGAATGTCTGATGCCGGATGTCTGATGCATGATGTCTGATGCCTGATGTCTGATGGTTGTGGATGCCTTGTGCCTGATGTCTGATGCCTGATGTCTGATTCCTGATGTCTGATTCCTGATGTCTGATGCCTGATGTCTGATGCTTGTGGATGTGTGATGCCTCATGTCTGATGCTTGTGGATGTGTGATGCCTGATGTCTGATGTCTGATGCCTGATGCTTGTGGATGTGTGTTGCCTGATGTCTGATGCTTGTGGATGTCTGATGCTTGTGGATGTTTGATTCCTGATGTCTGATGCTTGTGGCTGTCTGATGCCTGATGTCTGATGCTTGTGGATGTCTGATGCATGATGTCTGATGCATGATAACTGATGTCTTATGCCTGATGGCTGATGCCTGAAGTCTGATGGCTGATGCCTGATGTCTTATGCCTGATGTTTGTGAATGTCTGATGCCTGATGTCTGATGCCTGATGTCTGATGCTTGTGGATGTCTGATGCCTGATGTCTGATGCCTGATGGCAGATGCCTGATGGCTGATGCTTGATGCTTGTGGATGTCTGATGCCTGATGTTTGTGGATGTGTGTTGCCTGATGTCTGATGCATGATGTCTGATACCTGATGGCTGTTGCTTTTGGATGTCTGATGCTTGATGCTTGTGGACGTCTGATGCCTGATGTCTGATGCCCGATGTTTGATGTCTGATGCCTGGTGCTTGTGGATGTGTGTTGCCTGATGTCTGATGCATGATGCCTGATGCTTGTGGATGTTTGATGCCTGATGTCTGATGCTTGTGGATGTCTGATGCTTGTGGATGTTTGATTCCTGATGTCTGATGCTTGTGGATGTCTGATGCTTGTGTCTGTCTGATGCCTGATGTCTGATGCATGATATCTGACACCTGATGTCATGCATGATGTCTGATGCTTGTGGATGTCTGATGCCTGATGTCTGATGCTTGTGGATGTCTGATGCCTGATGTCTGATGCCTGATGTTTGTGAATGTCTGATGCCGGATGTCTGATGCATGATGTCTGATGCCTGATGTCTGATGCCTGATGTCTGATGCTTGTGGATGCCTGATGCCTGATGTCTGATGTCTGATTCCTGATGTCTGAGGCTTGTGGATGTCTGATGCCTGATGTCTGATGCTTGTGGATGTGTGATGCCTGATGTCTGATGCTCGATGTTTGATGTCTGATGCCTGATGCTTGTGGATGTGTGTTGCCTGATGTCTGATGCTTGTGGATGTCTGATGCTTGTGGATGTTTGATTCCTGATGTCTGATGCTTGTGGCTGTCTGATGCCTGATGTCTGATGCTTGTGGATGTCTGATGCATGATGTCTGATGCTTGTGGATGTCTGATGCCTGATGCTTGTGGATGCCTGATGTCTGATGCCTGATGTCTGATGCCTGATGTCTGATGCTTGTGGATGTCTGATGTCTGATGCTTGTGGATGTCTCATGACTGATGTCTCATGACTGATGTCTGATGCTTGTGGATATCTAATGCCTGATGTATGATGCCTGATGCTTGTGGATGTCTGATGCCTCATGTCTGATGCTTGTGGATGTGTGATGCCTGATGTCTGATGCTCGATGTTTGATGTCTGATGCCTGATGCTTGTGGATGTGTGTTGCCTGATGTCTGATGCTTGTGGATGTCTGATGCTTGTGGATGTTTGATTCCTGATGTCTGATGCTTGTGGCTGTCTGATGCCTGATGTCTGATGCTTGTGGATGTCTGATGCATGATGTCTGATGCATGATAACTGATGCCTGATGTCTTATGCCTGATGGCTGATGCCTGAAGTCTGATGGCTGATGCCTGATGCCTGATGTCTTATGCCTGATGTTTGTGAATGTCTGATGCCTGATGTCTGATGCCTGATGTCTGATGCTTGTGGATGTCTGATGCCTGATGTCTGATGCCTGATGGCAGATGCCTGATGGCTGATGCTTGATGCTTTTGGATGTCTGATGCTTGTGGACGTCTGATGCCTGATGTCTGATGCCCGATGTTTGATGTCTGATGCCTGGTGCTTGTGGATGTGTGTTGCCTGATGTCTGATGCTTGTGGATGTTTGATGCATGATGTCTGATGCTTGTGGATGTCTGATGCTTGTGGATGTTTGATTCCTGATGTCTGATGCTTGTGGATGTCTGATGCTTGTGTCTGTCTGATGCCTGATGTCTGATGCTTGTGGATGTCTGATGCATGATGTCTGACACCTGATGTCATGCATGATGTCTGATGCTTGTGGATGTCTGATGCCTGATGTCTGATGCTTGTGGATGTCTGATGCCTGATGTCTGATGCCTGATGTTTGTGAATGTCTGATGCCGGATGTCTGATGCATGATGTCTGATGCCTGATGTCTGATGCCTGATGTCTGATGCTTGTGGATGCCTGATGCCTGATGTCTGATGTCTGATTCCTGATGTCTGATTCCTGATGTCTGATGCTTGTGGATGTCTGATGCCTGATGTCTGATGCTTGTGGATGTGTGATGCCTGATGTCTGATGCTCGATGTTTGATGTCTGATGCCTGATGCTTGTGGATGTGTGTTGCCTGATGTCTGATGCTTGTGGATGTCTGATGCTTGTGGATGTTTGATTCCTGATGTCTGATGCTTGTGGCTGTCTGATGCCTGATGTCTGATGCTTGTGGATGTCTGATGCATGATGTCTGATGCATGATGCTTGTGGATGTCTGATGCCTGATGCTTGTGGATGCCTGATGTCTGATGCCTGATGTCTGATGCCTGATGTCTGATGCTTGTGGATGTCTGATGTCTGATGCTTGTGGATGTCTCATGACTGATGTCTCATGACTGATGTCTGATGCTTGTGGATATCTAATGCCTGATGTATGATGCCTGATGCTTGTGGATGTCTGATGCCTGATGTCTGATGCTTGTGGATGTCTGTTGCCTGATGCTTGTTGATGTCTGATGCCTGATGTTTGATGCCTGATGTCTGATGCTTGTGGATGCCTGATGTCTGATGCACGTGGATGTCTGATGCCTCATGACTGATGTCTGATGCTTGTGGATTTCTGATGCCTGATGTCTGATGCCCGATGTGTGATGCCTGGTGCTTGTGGATGTGTGTTGTCTGATGTCTGATGCATGATGTCTGATGCTTGTGGATGTCTGATGCTTGTGGATGTTTGATTCCTGATGTCTGATGCTTGTGGATGTCTGATGCTTGTGGCTGTCTGATGCCTGATGTCTGAAGCTTGTGGATGTCTGCTGCATGATGTCTGACACCTGATGTCATGCATGATGTCTGATGTCTGATGCTTGTGGATGTCTGATGCCTGATGTCTGATGCTTGTGGATGTCTGATGCCTGATGTCTGATGTTTGTGAATGTCTGATGCCGGATGTCTGATGCATGATGTCTGATGCCTGATGTCTGATGGTTGTGGATGCCTTGTGCCTGATGTCTGATGCCTGATGTCTGATTCCTGATGTCTGATTCCTGATGTCTGAGGCCTGATGTCTGATGCTTGTGGATGTGTGATGCCTCATGTCTGATGCTTGTGGATGTGTGATGCCTGATGTCTGATGCTCGATGTTTGATGTCTGATGCCTGATGCTTGTGGATGTGTGTTGCCTGATGTCTGATGCTTGTGGATGTCTGATGCTTGTGGATGTTTGATTCCTGATGTCTGATGCTTGTGGCTGTCTGATGCCTGATGTCTGATGCTTGTGGATGTCTGATGCATGATGTCTGATGCATGATAACTGATGCCTGATGTCTTATGCCTGATGGCTGATGCCTGAAGTCTGATGGCTGATGCCTGATGTTTGTGAATGTCTGATGCCTGATGTCTGATGCCTGATTTCTGATTCTTATGGATGTCCGATGCCTGATGTCTGATGCCTGATGGCAGATGCCTGATGGCTGATGCTTGATGCTTGTGGATGTCTGATGCCTGATGTTTGTGAATGTGTGTTGCCTGATGTCTGATGCATGATGTCTGATACCTGATGTCTGTTGCTTTTGGATGTCTGATGCTTGATGCTTGTGGATGTCTGATGCCTGATGTCTGATGCCCGATGTTTGATGTCTGATGCCTGGTGCTTGTGGATGTGTGTTGCCTGATGTCTGATGCATGATGTCTGATGCTTGTGGATGTTTGATGCATGATGTCTGATGCTTGTGGATGTCTGATGCTTGTGGATGTTTGATTCCTGATGTCTGATGCTTGTGGATGTCTGATGCTTGTGTCTGTCTGATGCCTGATGTCTGATGCTTGTGGATGTTTGATGCATGATGTCTGACACCTGATGTCATGCATGATGTCTGATGTCTGATGCTTGTGGATGTCTGATGCCTGATGTCTGATGCTTGTGGATGTCTGATGCCTGATGCCTGATGCCTGATGTTTGTGAATGTCTGATGCCAGATGTCTGATGCCTGATGTCTGATGCCTGATGTCTGATGCCTGATGTCTGATGCTTGTGGATGCCTGATGCCTGATGTCTGATGTCTGATTCCTGATGTCTGATTCCTGATGTCTGATGCTTGTGGATGTCTGATGCCTGATGTCTGATGCTTGTGGATGTGTGATGCCTGATGTCTGATGCTCGATGTTTGATGTCTGATGCCTGATGCTTGTGGATGTGTGTTGCCTGATGTCTGATGCTTGTGGATGTCTGATGCTTGTGGCTGTTTGATTCCTGATGTCTGATGCTTGTGGCTGTCTGATGCCTGATGTCTGATGCTTGTGGATGTCTGATGCATGATGTCTGATGCTTGATGCTTGTGGATGTCTGATGCCTGATGCTTGTGGATGCCTGATGTCTGATGCCTGATGTCTGATGCCTGATGTCTGATGCTTGTGGATGTCTGATGTCTGATGCTTGTGGATGTCTCATGACTGATGTCTCATGACTGATGTCTGATGCTTGTGGATATCTAATGCCTGATGTATGATGCCTGATGCTTGTGGATGTCTGATGCCTGATGTCTGATGCTTGTGGATGTCTGTTGCCTGATGCTTGTGGATGTCTGACGCCTGATGTTTGATGCCTGATGTCTGATGCTTGTGGATGCCTGATGTCTGATGCACGTGGATGTCTGATGCCTCATGACTGATGTCTGATGCTTGTGGATTTCTGATGCCTGATGTCTCATGACTGATGTCTGATGCCTGATGCTTGTGGATATCTAATGCCTGATATATGATGCCTGATGCTTGTGGATGTCTTATGTCTGATGTCTGATGCTTGTGGATTTCTGTTGCCTGATGCTTGTGGATGTCTGATGCCTGATGTTTGATGCCTGATGTCTGATGCTTGTGGATGCCTGATGTCTGATGCTTGTGGATGTCTGATGCCTGATGTTTGATGTCTGATGCCTGATGCTTGTGGATGTATCTTGCCTGATGTCTGATGCATGATGTCTGATGCTTGTGGATGTTTGATGCCTGATGTCTGATGCTTGTGGATGTCTGATGCATGATGTCTGATGCATGATGTCTGATGCCTGATGTCTTATGCCTGATGGCTGATGCCTGAAGTCTGATGGCTGATGCCTGATGTCTTATGCCTGATGTCTGATTCCTGATGTCTGATGCTTGATGCTTGTGGATGTCTGATGCCTGATGTCTGATGCCCGATGTTTGATGTCTGATGCCTGATGCTTGTGGATGTGTGTTGCCTGATGTCTGATGCATGATGTCTGACACCTGATGTCTGATGCATGATGTCTGATGTCTGATGCTTGTGGATGTCTGATGCCTGATGTCTGATGCCTGATGCGTGTGGATGTCTGATGCTTGTGGATGCCTGATGTCTGATGCCTGATGCTTGTGGATGTCTGATGCCTGATGCTTGTGGATGTCTGATGCCTGATGTCTGATATCTGATGCCTGATGTTTGATGTCTGATGCCTGATGCTTGTGGATGTATGTTGCCTGATGTCTGATGCCTGATGTCTGATGCTTGTGGATGTTTGATTCCTGATGTCTGATGCTTGTGGATGTCTGATAACTGATGTCTGATGCTTGTGGATGTCTGATGCATGATGTCTGACACCTGATGTCTGATGCATGATGTCTGATGCTTGTGGATGTCTGATGCCTGATGGCTGATGCTTGTGGGTGTCTGATGCCTGATATCTGATGCCTGATGTTTGTGAATGTCTGATGCCTGATGTCTGATGCCTGATGTCTGATGCCTGATGTCTGATGCATGATGTCTGATGCCTGATGTCTGATGCCTGATTTCTGATGTCTGATTCCTGATGTCTGATTCCTGATGTCTGATGCTTGTGGATGTCTGATGCCTGATGTCTGATGCTTGATGCTTGTGGATGTGTGATGCCTGATGCTCGATGTTTGATGTCTGATGCCTGATGCTTGTGGATGTGTGTTGCTTGATGTCTGATGCATGATGTCTGATGATTCTGGATGTCTGATGCGTGTGGATGTTTGATTCCTGATGTCTGATGCTTGTGGCTGTCTGATGCTTGTGGCTGTCTGATGTCTTATGCTTGTGGATGTCTGATGCATGATGTCTGATGCTTGTGGATGTCTGATGCCTGATGCTTGTGGATGCCTGATGTCTGATGCCTGATGTCTGATGTCTGATGCTTGTGGATGTCTGATGACTGATGTCTGATGCTTGTGGATGTCTGATGCCTGATGTCTCATGACTGATGTCTGATGCCTGATGCTTGTGGATATCTAATGCCTGATGTATGATGCCTGATGCTTGTGGATGTCTGATGCCTGATGTCTGATGCTTGTGGATGTCTGTTGCCTGATGCTTGTGGATGTCTGATGCCTGATGTTTGATGCCTGATGTCTGATTCTTGTGGATGCCTGATGTCTGATGCTTGTGGATGTCTGATGCCTGATGACTGATGCTTGTGGATGTCTGATGCCTGATGTCACATGACTGATGTCTGATGCCTGATGCTTGTGGATATCTAATGCCTGATGTATGATGCCTGATGCTTGTGGATGACTGATGCCTGATGTCTGATGCTTGTGGATGTCTGTTGCCTGATGCTTGTGGATGTCTGATGCCTGATGTTTGATGCCTGATGTCTGATGCTTGTTGATGCCTGATGTCTGATGCTTGTGGATGTCTGATGCATGATGTCTGATGCTTGATGCTTGTGGATGCCTGATGTCTGATGGCTGATGCTTGTGGATGTCTGATGCCTGATGCTTGTGGATGCCTGATGTCTGATGCCTGATGTCTGATGCCTGATGTCTGATGCTTGTGGATGTCTGATGTCTGATGCTTGTGGATGTCTCATGACTGATGTCTCATGACTGATGTCTGATGCTTGTGGATATCTAATGCCTGATGTATGATGCCTGATGCTTGTGGATGTCTGATGCCTGATGTCTGATGCTTGTGGATGTCTGTTGCCTGATGCTTGTGGATGTCTGATGCCTGATGTTTGATGCCTGATGTCTGATGCTTGTGGATGCCTGATGTCTGATGAACGTGGATGTCTGATGCCTCATGACTGATGTCTGATGCTTGTGGATTTCTGATGCCTGATGTCTGATGCCCGATGTTTGATGCCTGGTGCTTGTGGATGTGTGTTGTCTGATGTCTGATGCATGATGTCTGATGCTTGTGGATGTTTGATTCCTGATGTCTGATGCTTGTGGATGTCTGATGCTTGTGGCTGTCTGATGCCTGATGTCTGAAGCTTGTGGATGTCTGCTGCATGATGTCTGACACCTGATGTCATGCATGATGTCTGATGTCTGATGCTTGTGGATGTCTGATGCCTGATGTCTGATGCTTGTGGATGTCTGATGCCTGATGTCTGATGTTTGTGAATGTCTGATGCCGGATGTCTGATGCATGATGTCTGATGCCTGATGTCTGATGGTTGTGGATGCCTTGTGCCTGATGTCTGATGCCTGATGTCTGATTCCTGATGTCTGATTCCTGATGTCTGATGCCTGATGTCTGATGCTTGTGGATGTGTGATGCCTCATGTCTGATGCTTGTGGATGTCTGATGCCTGATGTCTGATGCTCGATGTTTGATGTCTGATGCCTGATGCTTGTGGATGTGTGTTGCCTGATGTCTGATGCTTGTGGATGTCTGATGCTTGTGGATGTTTGATTCCTGATGTCTGATGCTTGTGGCTGTCTGATG
Source organism: Triturus cristatus (assembly GCF_964204655.1). Taxonomy (NCBI): domain Eukaryota; kingdom Metazoa; phylum Chordata; class Amphibia; order Caudata; family Salamandridae; genus Triturus; species Triturus cristatus. The sequence continues at coordinate 191,883,324 of NC_140579.1, forward strand.
CCTGATGTCTGGTGCTTGTGGATGTCTGATGCATGATGTCTGATGCATAACTGATGCCTGATGGCTGATGCCTGATGGCTGATGCCTGAAGTCTGATGGCTGATGCCTGATGTCTTATACCTGATGTTTGTGAATGTCTGATGCCTGATGTCTGATGCCTGATGTCTGATGCTTGTGGATGTCTGATGCCTGATGTCTGATGCCTGATGGCAGATGGCTGATGGCTGATGCTTGATGCTTGTGGATGTCTGATGCCTGATGTTTGTGGATGTGTGTTGCCTGATGTCTGATGCATGATGTCTGATACCTGATGTCTGTTGCTTTTGGATGTCTGATGCTTGATGCTTGTGGACGTCTGATGCCTGATGTCTGAAGCTTGTGGATGTCTGCTGCATGATGTCTGACACCTGATGTCATGCATGATGTCTGATGTCTGATGCTTGTGGATGTCTGATGCCTGATGTCTGATGCTTGTGGATGTCTGATGCCTGATGTCTGATGTTTGTGAATGTCTGATGCCGGATGTCTGATGCATGATGTCTGATGCCTGATGTCTGATGGTTGTGGATGCCTTGTGCCTGATGTCTGATTCCTGATGTCTGATTCCTGATGTCTGATTCCTGATGTCTGATGCCTGATGTCTGATGCTTGTGGATGTGTGATGCCTCATGTCTGATGCTTGTGGATGTCTGATGCCTGATGTCTGATGCTCGATGTTTGATGTCTGATGCCTGATGCTTGTGGATGTGTGTTGCCTGATGTCTGATGCTTGTGGATGTCTGATGCTTGTGGATGTTTGATTCCTGATGTCTGATGCTTGTGGCTGTCTGATGCCTGATGTCTGATGCTTGTGGATGTCTGATGCATGATGTCTGATGCATAACTGATGCCTGATGGCTGATGCCTGATGGCTGATGCCTGAAGTCTGATGGCTGATGCCTGATGTCTTATACCTGATGTTTGTGAATGTCTGATGCCTGATGTCTGATGCCTGATGTCTGATGCTTGTGGATGTCTGATGCCTGATGTCTGATGCCTGATGGCAGATGCCTGATGGCTGATGCTTGATGCTTGTGGATGTCTGATGCCTGATGTTTGTGGATGTGTGTTGCCTGATGTCTGATGCATGATGTCTGATACCTGATGTCTGTTGCTTTTGGATGTCTGATGCTTGATGCTTGTGGACGTCTGATGCCTGATGTCTGATGCCCGATGTTTGATGTCTGATGCCTGGTGCTTGTGGATGTGTGTTGCCTGATGTCTGATGCATGATGTCTGATGCTTGTGGATGTTTGATGCATGATGTCTGATGCTTGTGGATGTCTGATGCTTGTGGATGTTTGATTCCTGATGTCTGATGCTTGTGGATGTCTGATGCTTGTGTCTGTCTGATGCCTGATGTCTGATGCTTGTGGATGTCTGATGCATGATGTCTGACACCTGATGTCATGCATGATGTCTGATGTCTGATGCTTGTGGATGTCTGATGCCTGATGTCTGATGCTTGTGGATGTCTGATGCATGATGTCTGATGCATAACTGATGCCTGATGGCTGATGGCTGATGCCTGAAGTCTGATGGCTGATGCCTGATGTCTTATACCTGATGTTTGTGAATGTCTGATGCCTGATGTCTGATGCCTGATGTCTGATGCTTGTGGATGTCTGATGCCTGATGTCTGATGCCTGATGGCAGATGGCTGATGGCTGATGCTTGATGCTTGTGGATGTCTGATGCCTGATGTTTGTGGATGTGTGTTGCCTGATGTCTGATGCATGATGTCTGATACCTGATGTCTGTTGCTTTTGGATGTCTGATGCTTGATGCTTGTGGACGTCTGATGCCTGATGTCTGAAGCTTGTGGATGTCTGCTGCATGATGTCTGACACCTGATGTCATGCATGATGTCTGATGTCTGATGCTTGTGGATGTCTGATGCCTGATGTCTGATGCTTGTGGATGTCTGATGCCTGATGTCTGATGTTTGTGAATGTCTGATGCCGGATGTCTGATGCATGATGTCTGATGCCTGATGTCTGATGGTTGTGGATGCCTTGTGCCTGATGTCTGATGCCTGATGTCTGATTCCTGATGTCTGATTCCTGATGTCTGATGCCTGATGTCTGATGCTTGTGGATGTGTGATGCCTCATGTCTGATGCTTGTGGATGTCTGATGCCTGATGTCTGATGCTCGATGTTTGATGTCTGATGCCTGGTGCTTGTGGATGTGTGTTGCCTGATGTCTGATGCTTGTGGATGTTTGATGCATGATGTCTGATGCTTGTGGATGTCTGATGCTTGTGGATGTTTGATTCCTGATGTCTGATGCTTGTGGATGTCTGATGCTTGTGTCTGTCTGATGCCTGATGTCTGATGCTTGTGGATGTGTGATGCATGATGTCTGACACCTGATGTCATGCATGATGTCTGATGCTTGTGGATGTCTGATGCCTGATGTCTGATGCTTGTGGATGTCTGATGCCTGATGTCTGATGCCTGATGTTTGTGAATGTCTGATGCCGGATGTCTGATGCATGATGTCTGATGCCTGATGTCTGATGCCTGATGTCTGATGCTTGTGGATGCCTGATGCCTGATGTCTGATGTCTGATTCCTGATGTCTGATTCCTGATGTCTGATGCTTGTGGATGTCTGATGCCTGATGTCTGATGCTTGTGGATGTGTGATGCCTGATGTCTGATGCTCGATGTTTGATGTCTGATGCCTGATGCTTGTGGATGTGTGTTGCCTGATGTCTGATGCTTGTGGATGTCTGATGCTTGTGGATGTTTGATTCCTGATGTCTGATGCTTGTGGCTGTCTGATGCCTGATGTCTGATGCTTGTGGATGTCTGATGCATGATGTCTGATGCATGATGCTTGTGGATGTCTGATGCCTGATGCTTGTGGATGCCTGATGTCTGATGCCTGATGTCTGATGCCTGATGTCTGATGCTTGTGGATGTCTGATGTCTGATGCTTGTGGATGTCTCATGACTGATGTCTCATGACTGATGTCTGATGCTTGTGGATATCTAATGCCTGATGTATGATGCCTGATGCTTGTGGATGTCTGATGCCTGATGTCTGATGCTTGTGGATGTCTGTTGCCTGATGCTTGTGGATGTCTGATGCCTGATGTTTGATGCCTGATGTCTGATGCTTGTGGATGCCTGATGTCTGATGCACGTGGATGTCTGATGCCTCATGACTGATGTCTGATGCTTGTGGATTTCTGATGCCTGATGTCTGATGCCCGATGTTTGATGCCTGGTGCTTGTGGATGTGTGTTGTCTGATGTCTGATGCATGATGTCTGATGCTTGTGGATGTCTGATGCTTGTGGATGTTTGATTCCTGATGTCTGATGCTTGTGGATGTCTGATGCTTGTGGCTGTCTGATGCCTGATGTCTGAAGCTTGTGGATGTCTGCTGCATGATGTCTGACACCTGATGTCATGCATGATGTCTGATGTCTGATGCTTGTGGATGTCTGATGCCTGATGTCTGATGCTTGTGGATGTCTGATGCCTGATGTCTGATGTTTGTGAATGTCTGATGCCGGATGTCTGATGCATGATGTCTGATGCCTGATGTCTGATGGTTGTGGATGCCTTGTGCCTGATGTCTGATGCCTGATGTCTGATTCCTGATGTCTGATTCCTGATGTCTGATGCCTGATGTCTGATGCTTGTGGATGTGTGATGCCTCATGTCTGATGCTTGTGGATGTCTGATGCCTGATGTCTGATGCTCGATGTTTGATGTCTGATGCCTGATGCTTGTGGATGTGTGTTGCCTGATGTCTGATGCTTGTGGATGTCTGATGCTTGTGGCTGTCTGATGCCTGATGTCTGATGCTTGTGGATGTCTGATGCATGATGTCTGATGCTTGATGCTTGTGGATGTCTGATGCCTGATGCTTGTGGATGCCTGATGTCTGATGCCTGATGTCTGATGCCTGATGTCTGATGCTTGTGGATGTCTGATGTCTGATGCTTGTGGATGTCTCATGACTGATGTCTCATGACTGATGTCTGATGCTTGTGGATATCTAATGCCTGATGTATGATGCCTGATGCTTGTGGATGTCTGATGCCTGATGTCTGATGCTTGTGGATGTCTGTTGCCTGATGCTTGTGGATGTCTGACGCCTGATGTTTGATGCCTGATGTCTGATGCTTGTGGATGCCTGATGTCTGATGCACGTGGATGTCTGATGCCTCATGACTGATGTCTGATGCTTGTGGATTTCTGATGCCTGATGTCTCATGACTGATGTCTGATGCCTGATGCTTGTGGATATCTAATGCCTGATATATGATGCCTGATGCTTGTGGATGTCTTATGTCTGATGTCTGATGCTTGTGGATTTCTGTTGCCTGATGCTTGTGGATGTCTGATGCCTGATGTTTGATGCCTGATATCTGATGCTTGTGGATGCCTGATGTCTGATGCTTGTGGATGTCTGATGCCTGATGTTTGATGTCTGATGCCTGATGCTTGTGGATGTATCTTGCCTGATGTCTGATGCATGATGTCTGATGCTTGTGGATGTTTGATGCCTGATGTCTGATGCTTGTGGATGTCTGATGCATGATGTCTGATGCATGATGTCTGATGCCTGATGTCTTATGCCTGATGGCTGATGCCTGAAGTCTGATGGCTGATGCCTGATGTCTTATGCCTGATGTCTGATTCCTGATGTCTGATGCTTGATGCTTGTGGATGTCTGATGCCTGATGTCTGATGCCCGATGTTTGATGTCTGATGCCTGATGCTTGTGGATGTGTGTTGCCTGATGTCTGATGCATGATGTCTGACACCTGATGTCTGATGCATGATGTCTGATGTCTGATGCTTGTGGATGTCTGATGCCTGATGTCTGATGCCTGATGCGTGTGGATGTCTGATGCTTGTGGATGCCTGATGTCTGATGCCTGATGCTTGTGGATGTCTGATGCCTGATGCTTGTGGATGTCTGATGCCTGATGTCTGATATCTGATGCCTGATGTTTGATGTCTGATGCCTGATGCTTGTGGATGTATGTTGCCTGATGTCTGATGCCTGATGTCTGATGCTTGTGGATGTTTGATTCCTGATGTCTGATGCTTGTGGATGTCTGATAACTGATGTCTGATGCTTGTGGATGTCTGATGCATGATGTCTGACACCTGATGTCTGATGCATGATGTCTGATGCTTGTGGATGTCTGATGCCTGATGGCTGATGCTTGTGGGTGTCTGATGCCTGATATCTGATGCCTGATGTTTGTGAATGTCTGATGCCTGATGTCTGATGCCTGATGTCTGATGCCTGATGTCTGATGCATGATGTCTGATGCCTGATGTCTGATGCCTGATTTCTGATGTCTGATTCCTGATGTCTGATTCCTGATGTCTGATGCTTGTGGATGTCTGATGCCTGATGTCTGATGCTTGATGCTTGTGGATGTGTGATGCCTGATGCTCGATGTTTGATGTCTGATGCCTGATGCTTGTGGATGTGTGTTGCTTGATGTCTGATGCATGATGTCTGATGATTCTGGATGTCTGATGCGTGTGGATGTTTGATTCCTGATGTCTGATGCTTGTGGCTGTCTGATGCTTGTGGCTGTCTGATGTCTTATGCTTGTGGATGTCTGATGCATGATGTCTGATGCTTGTGGATGTCTGATGCCTGATGCTTGTGGATGCCTGATGTCTGATGCCTGATGTCTGATGTCTGATGCTTGTGGATGTCTGATGACTGATGTCTGATGCTTGTGGATGTCTGATGCCTGATGTCTCATGACTGATGTCTGATGCCTGATGCTTGTGGATATCTAATGCCTGATGTATGATGCCTGATGCTTGTGGATGTCTGATGCCTGATGTCTGATGCTTGTGGATGTCTGTTGCCTGATGCTTGTGGATGTCTGATGCCTGATGTTTGATGCCTGATGTCTGATTCTTGTGGATGCCTGATGTCTGATGCTTGTGGATGTCTGATGCCTGATGACTGATGCTTGTGGATGTCTGATGCCTGATGTCACATGACTGATGTCTGATGCCTGATGCTTGTGGATATCTAATGCCTGATGTATGATGCCTGATGCTTGTGGATGACTGATGCCTGATGTCTGATGCTTGTGGATGTCTGTTGCCTGATGCTTGTGGATGTCTGATGCCTGATGTTTGATGCCTGATGTCTGATGCTTGTTGATGCCTGATGTCTGATGCTTGTGGATGTCTGATGCATGATGTCTGATGCTTGATGCTTGTGGATGCCTGATGTCTGATGGCTAATGCTTGTGGATGTCTGATGCCTGATGCTTGTGGATGCCTGATGTCTGATGCCTGATGTCTGATGCTTGTGGATGTCTGATGTCTGATGCTTGTGGATGTCTCATGACTGATGTCTCATGACTGATGTCTGATGCTTGTGGATATCTAATGCCTGATGTATGATGCCTGATGCTTGTGGATGTCTGATGCCTGATGTCTGATGCTTGTGGATGTCTGTTGCCTGATGCTTGTGGATGTCTGATGCCTGATGTTTGATGCCTGATGTCTGATGCTTGTGGATGCCTGATGTCTGATGCACGTGGATGTCTGATGCCTCATGACTGATGTCTGATGCTTGTGGATTTCTGATGCCTGATGTCTGATGCCCGATGTTTGATGCCTGGTGCTTGTGGATGTGTGTTGTCTGATGTCTGATGCATGATGTCTGATGCTTGTGGATGTCTGATGCTTGTGGATGTTTGATTCCTGATGTCTGATGCTTGTGGATGTCTGATGCTTGTGGCTGTCTGATGCCTGATGTCTGAAGCTTGTGGATGTCTGCTGCATGATGTCTGACACCTGATGTCATGCATGATGTCTGATGTCTGATGCTTGTGGATGTCTGATGCCTGATGTCTGATGCTTGTGGATGTCTGATGCCTGATGTCTGATGTTTGTGAATGTCTGATGCCGGATGTCTGATGCATGATGTCTGATGCCTGATGTCTGATGGTTGTGGATGCCTTGTGCCTGATGTCTGATGCCTGATGTCTGATTCCTGATGTCTGATTCCTGATGTCTGATGCCTGATGTCTGATGCTTGTGGATGTGTGATGCCTCATGTCTGATGCTTGTGGATGTCTGATGCCTGATGTCTGATGCTCGATGTTTGATGTCTGATGCCTGATGCTTGTGGATGTGTGTTGCCTGATGTCTGATGCTTGTGGATGTCTGATGCTTGTGGATGTTTGATTCCTGATGTCTGATGCTTGTGGCTGTCTGATGCCTGATGTCTGGTGCTTGTGGATGTCTGATGCATGATGTCTGATGCATAACTGATGCCTGATGGCTGATGCCTGATGGCTGATGCCTGAAGTCTGATGGCTGATGCCTGATGTCTTATACCTGATGTTTGTGAATGTCTGATGCCTGATGTCTGATGCCTGATGTCTGATGCTTGTGGATGTCTGATGCCTGATGTCTGATGCCTGATGGCAGATGGCTGATGGCTGATGCTTGATGCTTGTGGATGTCTGATGCCTGATGTTTGTGGATGTGTGTTGCCTGATGTCTGATGCATGATGTCTGATACCTGATGTCTGTTGCTTTTGGATGTCTGATGCTTGATGCTTGTGGACGTCTGATGCCTGATGTCTGAAGCTTGTGGATGTCTGCTGCATGATGTCTGACATCTGATGTCATGCATGATGTCTGATGTCTGATGCTTGTGGATGTCTGATGCCTGATGTCTGATGCTTGTGGATGTCTGATGCCTGATGTCTGATGTTTGTGAATGTCTGATGCCGGATGTCTGATGCATGATGTCTGATGCCTGATGTCTGATGGTTGTGGATGCCTTGTGCCTGATGTCTGATGCCTGATGTCTGATTCCTGATGTCTGATTCCTGATGTCTGATGCCTGATGTCTGATGCTTGTGGATGTGTGATGCCTCATGTCTGATGCTTGTGGATGTCTGATGCCTGATGTCTGATGCTCGATGTTTGATGTCTGATGCCTGATGCTTGTGGATGTGTGTTGCCTGATGTCTGATGCTTGTGGATGTCTGATGCTTGTGGATGTTTGATTCCTGATGTCTGATGCTTGTGGCTGTCTGATGCCTGATGTCTGATGCTTGTGGATGTCTGATGCATGATGTCTGATGCATAACTGATGCCTGATGGCTGATGCCTGATGGCTGATGCCTGAAGTCTGATGGCTGATGCCTGATGTCTTATACCTGATGTTTGTGAATGTCTGATGCCTGATGTCTGATGCCTGATGTCTGATGCTTGTGGATGTCTGATGCCTGATGTCTGATGCCTGATGGCAGATGCCTGATGGCTGATGCTTGATGCTTGTGGATGTCTGATGCCTGATGTTTGTGGATGTGTGTTGCCTGATGTCTGATGCATGATGTCTGATACCTGATGTCTGTTGCTTTTGGATGTCTGATGCTTGATGCTTGTGGACGTCTGATGCCTGATGTCTGATGCCCGATGTTTGATGTCTGATGCCTGGTGCTTGTGGATGTGTGTTGCCTGATGTCTGATGCATGATGTCTGATGCTTGTGGATGTTTGATGCATGATGTCTGATGCTTGTGGATGTCTGATGCTTGTGGATGTTTGATTCCTGATGTCTGATGCTTGTGGATGTCTGATGCTTGTGTCTGTCTGATGCCTGATGTCTGATGCTTGTGGATGTCTGATGCATGATGTCTGACACCTGATGTCATGCATGATGTCTGATGTCTGATGCTTGTGGATGTCTGATGCCTGATGTCTGATGCTTGTGGATGTCTGATGCATGATGTCTGATGCATAACTGATGGCTGATGGCTGATGCCTGAAGTCTGATGGCTGATGCCTGATGTCTTATACCTGATGTTTGTGAATGTCTGATGCCTGATGTCTGATGCCTGATGTCTGATGCTTGTGGATGTCTGATGCCTGATGTCTGATGCCTGATGGCAGATGGCTGATGGCTGATGCTTGATGCTTGTGGATGTCTGATGCCTGATGTTTGTGGATGTGTGTTGCCTGATGTCTGATGCATGATGTCTGATACCTGATGTCTGTTGCTTTTGGATGTCTGATGCTTGATGCTTGTGGACGTCTGATGCCTGATGTCTGAAGCTTGTGGATGTCTGCTGCATGATGTCTGACACCTGATGTCATGCATGATGTCTGATGTCTGATGCTTGTGGATGTCTGATGCCTGATGTCTGATGCTTGTGGATGTCTGATGCCTGATGTCTGATGTTTGTGAATGTCTGATGCCGGATGTCTGATGCATGATGTCTGATGCCTGATGTCTGATGGTTGTGGATGCCTTGTGCCTGATGTCTGATGCCTGATGTCTGATTCCTGATGTCTGATTCCTGATGTCTGATGCCTGATGTCTGATGCTTGTGGATGTGTGATGCCTCATGTCTGATGCTTGTGGATGTCTGATGCCTGATGTCTGATGCTCGATGTTTGATGTCTGATGCCTGGTGCTTGTGGATGTGTGTTGCCTGATGTCTGATGCTTGTGGATGTTTGATGCATGATGTCTGATGCTTGTGGATGTCTGATGCTTGTGGATGTTTGATTCCTGATGTCTGATGCTTGTGGATGTCTGATGCTTGTGTCTGTCTGATGCCTGATGTCTGATGCTTGTGGATGTGTGATGCATGATGTCTGACACCTGATGTCATGCATGATGTCTGATGCTTGTGGATGTCTGATGCCTGATGTCTGATGCTTGTGGATGTCTGATGCCTGATGTCTGATGCCTGATGTTTGTGAATGTCTGATGCCGGATGTCTGATGCATGATGTCTGATGCCTGATGTCTGATGCCTGATGTCTGATGCTTGTGGATGCCTGATGCCTGATGTCTGATGTCTGATTCCTGATGTCTGATTCCTGATGTCTGATGCTTGTGGATGTCTGATGCCTGATGTCTGATGCTTGTGGATGTGTGATGCCTGATGTCTGATGCTCGATGTTTGATGTCTGATGCCTGATGCTTGTGGATGTGTGTTGCCTGATGTCTGATGCTTGTGGATGTCTGATGCTTGTGGATGTTTGATTCCTGATGTCTGATGCTTGTGGCTGTCTGATGCCTGATGTCTGATGCTTGTGGATGTCTGATGCATGATGTCTGATGCATGATGCTTGTGGATGTCTGATGCCTGATGCTTGTGGATGCCTGATGTCTGATGCCTGATGTCTGATGCCTGATGTCTGATGCTTGTGGATGTCTGATGTCTGATGCTTGTGGATGTCTCATGACTGATGTCTCATGACTGATGTCTGATGCTTGTGGATATCTAATGCCTGATGTATGATGCCTGATGCTTGTGGATGTCTGATGCCTGATGTCTGATGCTTGTGGATGTCTGTTGCCTGATGCTTGTGGATGTCTGATGCCTGATGTTTGATGCCTGATGTCTGATGCTTGTGGATGCCTGATGTCTGATGCACGTGGATGTCTGATGCCTCATGACTGATGTCTGATGCTTGTGGATTTCTGATGCCTGATGTCTGATGCCCGATGTTTGATGCCTGGTGCTTGTGGATGTGTGTTGTCTGATGTCTGATGCATGATGTCTGATGCTTGTGGATGTCTGATGCTTGTGGATGTTTGATTCCTGATGTCTGATGCTTGTGGATGTCTGATGCTTGTGGCTGTCTGATGCCTGATGTCTGAAGCTTGTGGATGTCTGCTGCATGATGTCTGACACCTGATGTCATGCATGATGTCTGATGTCTGATGCTTGTGGATGTCTGATGCCTGATGTCTGATGCTTGTGGATGTCTGATGCCTGATGTCTGATGTTTGTGAATGTCTGATGCCGGATGTCTGATGCATGATGTCTGATGCCTGATGTCTGATGGTTGTGGATGCCTTGTGCCTGATGTCTGATGCCTGATGTCTGATTCCTGATGTCTGATTCCTGATGTCTGATGCCTGATGTCTGATGCTTGTGGATGTGTGATGCCTCATGTCTGATGCTTGTGGATGTCTGATGCCGGATGTCTGATGCTCGATGTTTGATGTCTGATGCCTGATGCTTGTGGATGTGTGTTGCCTGATGTCTGATGCTTGTGGATGTCTGATGCTTGTGGATGTTTGATTCCTGATGTCTGATGCTTGTGGCTGTCTGATGCCTGATGTCTGATGCTTGTGGATGTCTGATGCATGATGTCTGATGCATAACTGATGCCTGATGGCTGATGCCTGATGGCTGATGCCTGAAGTCTGATGGCTGATGCCTGATGTCTTATACCTGATGTTTGTGAATGTCTGATGCCTGATGTCTGATGCCTGATGTCTGATGCTTGTGGATGTCTGATGCCTGATGTCTGATGCCTGATGGCAGATGGCTGATGGCTGATGCTTGATGCTTGTGGATGTCTGATGCCTGATGTTTGTGGATGTGTGTTGCCTGATGTCTGATGCATGATGTCTGATACCTGATGTCTGTTGCTTTTGGATGTCTGATGCTTGATGCTTGTGGACGTCTGATGCCTGATGTCTGAAGCTTGTGGATGTCTGCTGCATGATGTCTGACACCTGATGTCATGCATGATGTCTGATGTCTGATGCTTGTGGATGTCTGATGCCTGATGTCTGATGCTTGTGGATGTCTGATGCCTGATGTCTGATGTTTGTGAATGTCTGATGCCGGATGTCTGATGCATGATGTCTGATGCCTGATGTCTGATGGTTGTGGATGCCTTGTGCCTGATGTCTGATGCCTGATGTCTGATTCCTGATGTCTGATTCCTGATGTCTGATGCCTGATGTCTGATGCTTGTGGATGTGTGATGCCTCATGTCTGATGCTTGTGGATGTCTGATGCCTGATGTCTGATGCTCGATGTTTGATGTCTGATGCCTGATGCTTGTGGATGTGTGTTGCCTGATGTCTGATGCTTGTGGATGTCTGATGCTTGTGGATGTTTGATTCCTGATGTCTGATGCTTGTGGCTGTCTGATGCCTGATGTCTGATGCTTGTGGATGTCTGATGCATGATGTCTGATGCATAACTGATGCCTGATGGCTGATGCCTGATGGCTGATGCCTGAAGTCTGATGGCTGATGCCTGATGTCTTATACCTGATGTTTGTGAATGTCTGATGCCTGCTGTCTGATGCCTGATGTCTGATGCTTGTGGATGTCTGATGCCTGATGTCTGATGCCTGATGGCAGATGCCTGATGGCTGATGCTTGATGCTTGTGGATGTCTGATGCCTGATGTTTGTGGATGTGTGTTGCCTGATGTCTGATGCATGATGTCTGATACCTGATGTCTGTTGCTTTTGGATGTCTGATGCTTGATGCTTGTGGACGTCTGATGCCTGATGTCTGATGCCCGATGTTTGATGTCTGATGCCTGGTGCTTGTGGATGTGTGTTGCCTGATGTCTGATGCATGATGCCTGATGCTTGTGGATGTTTGATGCCTGATGTCTGATGCTTGTGGATGTCTGATGCTTGTGGATGTTTGATTCCTGATGTCTGATGCTTGTGGATGTCTGATGCTTGTGTCTGTCTGATGCCTGATGTCTGATGCATGATATCTGACACCTGATGTCATGCATGATGTCTGATGCTTGTGGATGTCTGATGCCTGATGTCTGATGCTTGTGGATGTCTGATGCCTGATGTCTGATGCCTGATGTTTGTGAATGTCTGATGCCGGATGTCTGATGCATGATGTCTGATGCCTGATGTCTGATGCCTGATGTCTGATGCTTGTGGATGCCTGATGCCTGATGTCTGATGTCTGATTCCTGATGTCTGATTCCTGATGTCTGAGGCTTGTGGATGTCTGATGCCTGATGTCTGATGCTTGTGGATGTGTGATGCCTGATGTCTGATGCTCGATGTTTGATGTCTGATGCCTGATGCTTGTGGATGTGTGTTGCCTGATGTCTGATGCTTGTGGATGTCTGATGCTTGTGGATGTTTGATTCCTGATGTCTGATGCTTGTGGCTGTCTGATGCCTGATGTCTGATGCTTGTGGATGTCTGATGCATGATGTCTGATGCTTGTGGATGTCTGATGCCTGATGCTTGTGGATGCCTGATGTCTGATGCCTGATGTCTGATGCCTGATGTCTGATGCTTGTGGATGTCTGATGTCTGATGCTTGTGGATGTCTCATGACTGATGTCTCATGACTGATGTCTGATGCTTGTGGATATCTAATGCCTGATGTATGATGCCTGATGCTTGTGGATGTCTGATGCCTCATGTCTGATGCTTGTGGATGTGTGATGCCTGATGTCTGATGCTCGATGTTTGATGTCTGATGCCTGATGCTTGTGGATGTGTGTTGCCTGATGTCTGATGCTTGTGGATGTCTGATGCTTGTGGATGTTTGATTCCTGATGTCTGATGCTTGTGGCTGTCTGATGCCTGATGTCTGATGCTTGTGGATGTCTGATGCATGATGTCTGATGCATGATAACTGATGCCTGATGTCTTATGCCTGATGGCTGATGCCTGAAGTCTGATGGCTGATGCCTGATGCCTGATGTCTTATGCCTGATGTTTGTGAATGTCTGATGCCTGATGTCTGATGCCTGATGTCTGATGCTTGTGGATGTCTGATGCCTGATGTCTGATGCCTGATGGCAGATGCCTGATGGCTGATGCTTGATGCTTTTGGATGTCTGATGCCCGATGTTTGATGTCTGATGCCTGGTGCTTGTGGATGTGTGTTGCCTGATGTCTGATGCTTGTGGATGTTTGATGCATGATGTCTGATGCTTGTGGATGTCTGATGCTTGTGGATGTTTGATTCCTGATGTCTGATGCTTGTGGATGTCTGATGCTTGTGTCTGTCTGATGCCTGATGTCTGATGCTTGTGGATGTCTGATGCATGATGTCTGACACCTGATGTCATGCATGATGTCTGATGCTTGTGGATGTCTGATGCCTGATGTCTGATGCTTGTGGATGTCTGATGCCTGATGTCTGATGCCTGATGTTTGTGAATGTCTGATGCCGGATGTCTGATGCATGATGTCTGATGCCTGATGTCTGATGCCTGATGTCTGATGCTTGTGGATGCCTGATGCCTGATGTCTGATGTCTGATTCCTGATGTCTGATTCCTGATGTCTGATGCTTGTGGATGTCTGATGCCTGATGTCTGATGCTTGTGGATGTGTGATGCCTGATGTCTGATGCTCGATGTTTGATGTCTGATGCCTGATGCTTGTGGATGTGTGTTGCCTGATGTCTGATGCTTGTGGATGTCTGATGCTTGTGAATGTTTGATTCCTGATGTCTGATGCTTGTGGCTGTCTGATGCCTGATGTCTGATGCTTGTGGATGTCTGATGCATGATGTCTGATGCATGATGCTTGTGGATGTCTGATGCCTGATGCTTGTGGATGCCTGATGTCTGATGCCTGATGTCTGATGCCTGATGTCTGATGCTTGTGGATGTCTGATGTCTGATGCTTGTGGATGTCTCATGACTGATGTCTCATGACTGATGTCTGATGCTTGTGGATATCTAATGCCTGATGTATGATGCCTGATGCTTGTGGATGTCTGATGCCTGATGTCTGATGCTTGTGGATGTCTGTTGCCTGATGCTTGTGGATGTCTGATGCCTGATGTTTGATGCCTGATGTCTGATGCTTGTGGATGCCTGATGTCTGATGCACGTGGATGTCTGATGCCTCATGACTGATGTCTGATGCTTGTGGATTTCTGATGCCTGATGTCTGATGCCCGATGTTTGATGCCTGGTGCTTGTGGATGTGTGTTGTCTGATGTCTGATGCATGATGTCTGATGCTTGTGGATGTCTGATGCTTGTGGATGTTTGATTCCTGATGTCTGATGCTTGTGGATGTCTGATGCTTGTGGCTGTCTGATGCCTGATGTCTGAAGCTTGTGGATGTCTGCTGCATGATGTCTGACACCTGATGTCATGCATGATGTCTGATGTCTGATGCTTGTGGATGTCTGATGCCTGATGTCTGATGCTTGTGGATGTCTGATGCCTGATGTCTGATGTTTGTGAATGTCTGATGCCGGATGTCTGATGCATGATGTCTGATGCCTGATGCCTGATGTCTGATGGTTGTGGATGCCTTGTGCCTGATGTCTGATGCCTGATGTCTGATTCCTGATGTCTGATTCCTGATGTCTGAGGCCTGATGTCTGATGCTTGTGGATGTGTGATGCCTCATGTCTGATGCTTGTGGATGTGTGATGCCTGATGTCTGATGCTCGATGTTTGATGTCTGATGCCTGATGCTTGTGGATGTGTGTTGCCTGATGTCTGATGCTTGTGGATGTCTGATGCTTGTGGATGTTTGATTCCTGATGTCTGATGCTTGTGGCTGTCTGATGCCTGATGTCTGATGCTTGTGGATGTCTGATGCATGATGTCTGATGCATGATAACTGATGCCTGATGTCTTATGCCTGATGGCTGATGCCTGAAGTCTGATGGCTGATGCCTGATGTTTGTGAATGTCTGATGCCTGATGTCTGATGCCTGATGTCTGATTCTTATGGATGTCCGATGCCTGATGTCTGATGCCTGATGGCAGATGCCTGATGGCTGATGCTTGATGCTTGTGGATGTCTGATGCCTGATGTTTGTGAATGTGTGTTGCCTGATGTCTGATGCATGATGTCTGATACCTGATGTCTGTTGCTTTTGGATGTCTGATGCTTGATGCTTGTGGATGTCTGATGCCTGATGTCTGATGCCCGATGTTTGATGTCTGATGCCTGGTGCTTGTGGATGTGTGTTGCCTGATGTCTGATGCATGATGTCTGATGCTTGTGGATGTTTGATGCATGATGTCTGATGCTTGTGGATGTCTGATGCTTGTGGATGTTTGATTCCTGATGTCTGATGCTTGTGGATGTCTGATGCTTGTGTCTGTCTGATGCCTGATGTCTGATGCTTGTGGATGTTTGATGCATGATGTCTGACACCTGATGTCATGCATGATGTCTGATGTCTGATGCTTGTGGATGTCTGATGCCTGATGTCTGATGCTTGTGGATGTCTGATGCCTGATGTCTGATGCTTGATGCTTGTGGATGTGTGATGCCTGATGCTCGATGTTTGATGTCTGATGCCTGATGCTTGTGGATGTGTGTTGCTTGATGTCTGATGCATGATGTCTGATGATTCTGGATGTCTGATGCGTGTGGATGTTTGATTCCTGATGTCTGATGCTTGTGGCTGTCTGATGCTTGTGGCTGTCTGATGTCTTATGCTTGTGGATGTCTGATGCATGATGTCTGATGCTTGTGGATGTCTGATGCCTGATGCTTGTGGATGCCTGATGTCTGATGCCTGATGTCTGATGTCTGATGCTTGTGGATGTCTGATGACTGATGTCTGATGCTTGTGGATGTCTGATGCCTGATGTCTCATGACTGATGTCTGATGCCTGATGCTTGTGGATATCTAATGCCTGATGTATGATGCCTGATGCTTGTGGATGTCTGATGCCTGATGTCTGATGCTTGTGGATGTCTGTTGCCTGATGCTTGTGGATGTCTGATGCCTGATGTTTGATGCCTGATGTCTGATTCTTGTGGATGCCTGATGTCTGATGCTTGTGGATGTCTGATGCCTGATGACTGATGCTTGTGGATGTCTGATGCCTGATGTCACATGACTGATGTCTGATGCCTGATGCTTGTGGATATCTAATGCCTGATGTATGATGCCTGATGCTTGTGGATGACTGATGCCTGATGTCTGATGCTTGTGGATGTCTGTTGCCTGATGCTTGTGGATGTCTGATGCCTGATGTTTGATGCCTGATGTCTGATGCTTGTTGATGCCTGATGTCTGATGCTTGTGGATGTCTGATGCATGATGTCTGATGCTTGATGCTTGTGGATGCCTGATGTCTGATGGCTAATGCTTGTGGATGTCTGATGCCTGATGCTTGTGGATGCCTGATGTCTGATGCCTGATGTCTGATGCCTGATGTCTGATGCTTGTGGATGTCTGATGTCTGATGCTTGTGGATGTCTCATGACTGATGTCTCATGACTGATGTCTGATGCTTGTGGATATCTAATGCCTGATGTATGATGCCTGATGCTTGTGGATGTCTGATGCCTGATGTCTGATGCTTGTGGATGTCTGTTGCCTGATGCTTGTGGATGTCTGATGCCTGATGTTTGATGCCTGATGTCTGATGCTTGTGGATGCCTGATGTCTGATGCACGTGGATGTCTGATGCCTCATGACTGATGTCTGATGCTTGTGGATTTCTGATGCCTGATGTCTGATGCCCGATGTTTGATGCCTGGTGCTTGTGGATGTGTGTTGTCTGATGTCTGATGCATGATGTCTGATGCTTGTGGATGTCTGATGCTTG
The DNA here is from genome assembly GCF_964204655.1 of Triturus cristatus. Lineage (NCBI taxonomy): Eukaryota > Metazoa > Chordata > Amphibia > Caudata > Salamandridae > Triturus > Triturus cristatus. Next base: position 191,900,681 of record NC_140579.1, read on the forward strand.
TGGATGTTTGATTCCTGATGTCTGATGCTTGTGGATGTCTGATGCTTGTGGCTGTCTGATGCCTGATGTCTGAAGCTTGTGGATGTCTGCTGCATGATGTCTGACACCTGATGTCATGCATGATGTCTGATGTCTGATGCTTGTGGATGTCTGATGCCTGATGTCTGATGCTTGTGGATGTCTGATGCCTGATGTCTGATGTTTGTGAATGTCTGATGCCGGATGTCTGATGCATGATGTCTGATGCCTGATGTCTGATGGTTGTGGATGCCTTGTGCCTGATGTCTGATGCCTGATGTCTGATTCCTGATGTCTGATTCCTGATGTCTGATGCCTGATGTCTGATGCTTGTGGATGTGTGATGCCTCATGTCTGATGCTTGTGGATGTCTGATGCCTGATGTCTGATGCTCGATGTTTGATGTCTGATGCCTGATGCTTGTGGATGTGTGTTGCCTGATGTCTGATGCTTGTGGATGTCTGATGCTTGTGGATGTTTGATTCCTGATGTCTGATGCTTGTGGCTGTCTGATGCCTGATGTCTGGTGCTTGTGGATGTCTGATGCATGATGTCTGATGCATAACTGATGCCTGATGGCTGATGCCTGATGGCTGATGCCTGAAGTCTGATGGCTGATGCCTGATGTCTTATACCTGATGTTTGTGAATGTCTGATGCCTGATGTCTGATGCCTGATGTCTGATGCTTGTGGATGTCTGATGCCTGATGTCTGATGCCTGATGGCAGATGGCTGATGGCTGATGCTTGATGCTTGTGGATGTCTGATGCCTGATGTTTGTGGATGTGTGTTGCCTGATGTCTGATGCATGATGTCTGATACCTGATGTCTGTTGCTTTTGGATGTCTGATGCTTGATGCTTGTGGACGTCTGATGCCTGATGTCTGAAGCTTGTGGATGTCTGCTGCATGATGTCTGACATCTGATGTCATGCATGATGTCTGATGTCTGATGCTTGTGGATGTCTGATGCCTGATGTCTGATGCTTGTGGATGTCTGATGCCTGATGTCTGATGTTTGTGAATGTCTGATGCCGGATGTCTGATGCATGATGTCTGATGCCTGATGTCTGATGGTTGTGGATGCCTTGTGCCTGATGTCTGATGCCTGATGTCTGATTCCTGATGTCTGATTCCTGATGTCTGATGCCTGATGTCTGATGCTTGTGGATGTGTGATGCCTCATGTCTGATGCTTGTGGATGTCTGATGCCTGATGTCTGATGCTCGATGTTTGATGTCTGATGCCTGATGCTTGTGGATGTGTGTTGCCTGATGTCTGATGCTTGTGGATGTCTGATGCTTGTGGATGTTTGATTCCTGATGTCTGATGCTTGTGGCTGTCTGATGCCTGATGTCTGATGCTTGTGGATGTCTGATGCATGATGTCTGATGCATAACTGATGCCTGATGGCTGATGCCTGATGGCTGATGCCTGAAGTCTGATGGCTGATGCCTGATGTCTTATACCTGATGTTTGTGAATGTCTGATGCCTGATGTCTGATGCCTGATGTCTGATGCTTGTGGATGTCTGATGCCTGATGTCTGATGCCTGATGGCAGATGCCTGATGGCTGATGCTTGATGCTTGTGGATGTCTGATGCCTGATGTTTGTGGATGTGTGTTGCCTGATGTCTGATGCATGATGTCTGATACCTGATGTCTGTTGCTTTTGGATGTCTGATGCTTGATGCTTGTGGACGTCTGATGCCTGATGTCTCATGACTGATGTCTGATGCCTGATGCTTGTGGATATCTAATGCCTGATGTATGATGCCTGATGCTTGTGGATGTCTGATGCCTGATGTCTGATGCTTGTGGATGTCTGTTGCCTGATGCTTGTGGATGTCTGATGCCTGATGTTTGATGCCTGATGTCTGATTCTTGTGGATGCCTGATGTCTGATGCTTGTGGATGTCTGATGCCTGATGACTGATGCTTGTGGATGTCTGATGCCTGATGTCACATGACTGATGTCTGATGCCTGATGCTTGTGGATATCTAATGCCTGATGTATGATGCCTGATGCTTGTGGATGACTGATGCCTGATGTCTGATGCTTGTGGATGTCTGTTGCCTGATGCTTGTGGATGTCTGATGCCTGATGTTTGATGCCTGATGTCTGATGCTTGTTGATGCCTGATGTCTGATGCTTGTGGATGTCTGATGCATGATGTCTGATGCTTGATGCTTGTGGATGCCTGATGTCTGATGGCTAATGCTTGTGGATGTCTGATGCCTGATGCTTGTGGATGCCTGATGTCTGATGCCTGATGTCTGATGCCTGATGTCTGATGCTTGTGGATGTCTGATGTCTGATGCTTGTGGATGTCTCATGACTGATGTCTCATGACTGATGTCTGATGCTTGTGGATATCTAATGCCTGATGTATGATGCCTGATGCTTGTGGATGTCTGATGCCTGATGTCTGATGCTTGTGGATGTCTGTTGCCTGATGCTTGTGGATGTCTGATGCCTGATGTTTGATGCCTGATGTCTGATGCTTGTGGATGCCTGATGTCTGATGCACGTGGATGTCTGATGCCTCATGACTGATGTCTGATGCTTGTGGATTTCTGATGCCTGATGTCTGATGCCCGATGTTTGATGCCTGGTGCTTGTGGATGTGTGTTGTCTGATGTCTGATGCATGATGTCTGATGCTTGTGGATGTCTGATGCTTGTGGATGTTTGATTCCTGATGTCTGATGCTTGTGGATGTCTGATGCTTGTGGCTGTCTGATGCCTGATGTCTGAAGCTTGTGGATGTCTGCTGCATGATGTCTGACACCTGATGTCATGCATGATGTCTGATGTCTGATGCTTGTGGATGTCTGATGCCTGATGTCTGATGCTTGTGGATGTCTGATGCCTGATGTCTGATGTTTGTGAATGTCTGATGCCGGATGTCTGATGCATGATGTCTGATGCCTGATGTCTGATGGTTGTGGATGCCTTGTGCCTGATGTCTGATGCCTGATGTCTGATTCCTGATGTCTGATTCCTGATGTCTGATGCCTGATGTCTGATGCTTGTGGATGTGTGATGCCTCATGTCTGATGCTTGTGGATGTCTGATGCCTGATGTCTGATGCTCGATGTTTGATGTCTGATGCCTGATGCTTGTGGATGTGTGTTGCCTGATGTCTGATGCTTGTGGATGTCTGATGCTTGTGGATGTTTGATTCCTGATGTCTGATGCTTGTGGCTGTCTGATGCCTGATGTCTGGTGCTTGTGGATGTCTGATGCATGATGTCTGATGCATAACTGATGCCTGATGGCTGATGCCTGATGGCTGATGCCTGAAGTCTGATGGCTGATGCCTGATGTCTTATACCTGATGTTTGTGAATGTCTGATGCCTGATGTCTGATGCCTGATGTCTGATGCTTGTGGATGTCTGATGCCTGATGTCTGATGCCTGATGGCAGATGGCTGATGGCTGATGCTTGATGCTTGTGGATGTCTGATGCCTGATGTTTGTGGATGTGTGTTGCCTGATGTCTGATGCATGATGTCTGATACCTGATGTCTGTTGCTTTTGGATGTCTGATGCTTGATGCTTGTGGACGTCTGATGCCTGATGTCTGAAGCTTGTGGATGTCTGCTGCATGATGTCTGACATCTGATGTCATGCATGATGTCTGATGTCTGATGCTTGTGGATGTCTGATGCCTGATGTCTGATGCTTGTGGATGTCTGATGCCTGATGTCTGATGTTTGTGAATGTCTGATGCCGGATGTCTGATGCATGATGTCTGATGCCTGATGTCTGATGGTTGTGGATGCCTTGTGCCTGATGTCTGATGCCTGATGTCTGATTCCTGATGTCTGATTCCTGATGTCTGATGCCTGATGTCTGATGCTTGTGGATGTGTGATGCCTCATGTCTGATGCTTGTGGATGTCTGATGCCTGATGTCTGATGCTCGATGTTTGATGTCTGATGCCTGATGCTTGTGGATGTGTGTTGCCTGATGTCTGATGCTTGTGGATGTCTGATGCTTGTGGATGTTTGATTCCTGATGTCTGATGCTTGTGGCTGTCTGATGCCTGATGTCTGATGCTTGTGGATGTCTGATGCATGATGTCTGATGCATAACTGATGCCTGATGGCTGATGCCTGATGGCTGATGCCTGAAGTCTGATGGCTGATGCCTGATGTCTTATACCTGATGTTTGTGAATGTCTGATGCCTGATGTCTGATGCCTGATGTCTGATGCTTGTGGATGTCTGATGCCTGATGTCTGATGCCTGATGGCAGATGCCTGATGGCTGATGCTTGATGCTTGTGGATGTCTGATGCCTGATGTTTGTGGATGTGTGTTGCCTGATGTCTGATGCATGATGTCTGATACCTGATGTCTGTTGCTTTTGGATGTCTGATGCTTGATGCTTGTGGACGTCTGATGCCTGATGTCTGATGCCCGATGTTTGATGTCTGATGCCTGGTGCTTGTGGATGTGTGTTGCCTGATGTCTGATGCATGATGTCTGATGCTTGTGGATGTTTGATGCATGATGTCTGATGCTTGTGGATGTCTGATGCTTGTGGATGTTTGATTCCTGATGTCTGATGCTTGTGGATGTCTGATGCTTGTGTCTGTCTGATGCCTGATGTCTGATGCTTGTGGATGTCTGATGCATGATGTCTGACACCTGATGTCATGCATGATGTCTGATGTCTGATGCTTGTGGATGTCTGATGCCTGATGTCTGATGCTTGTGGATGTCTGATGCATGATGTCTGATGCATAACTGATGCCTGATGGCTGATGGCTGATGCCTGAAGTCTGATGGCTGATGCCTGATGTCTTATACCTGATGTTTGTGAATGTCTGATGCCTGATGTCTGATGCCTGATGTCTGATGCTTGTGGATGTCTGATGCCTGATGTCTGATGCCTGATGGCAGATGGCTGATGGCTGATGCTTGATGCTTGTGGATGTCTGATGCCTGATGTTTGTGGATGTGTGTTGCCTGATGTCTGATGCATGATGTCTGATACCTGATGTCTGTTGCTTTTGGATGTCTGATGCTTGATGCTTGTGGACGTCTGATGCCTGATGTCTGAAGCTTGTGGATGTCTGCTGCATGATGTCTGACACCTGATGTCATGCATGATGTCTGATGTCTGATGCTTGTGGATGTCTGATGCCTGATGTCTGATGCTTGTGGATGTCTGATGCCTGATGTCTGATGTTTGTGAATGTCTGATGCCGGATGTCTGATGCATGATGTCTGATGCCTGATGTCTGATGGTTGTGGATGCCTTGTGCCTGATGTCTGATGCCTGATGTCTGATTCCTGATGTCTGATTCCTGATGTCTGATGCCTGATGTCTGATGCTTGTGGATGTGTGATGCCTCATGTCTGATGCTTGTGGATGTCTGATGCCTGATGTCTGATGCTCGATGTTTGATGTCTGATGCCTGGTGCTTGTGGATGTGTGTTGCCTGATGTCTGATGCTTGTGGATGTTTGATGCATGATGTCTGATGCTTGTGGATGTCTGATGCTTGTGGATGTTTGATTCCTGATGTCTGATGCTTGTGGATGTCTGATGCTTGTGTCTGTCTGATGCCTGATGTCTGATGCTTGTGGATGTGTGATGCATGATGTCTGACACCTGATGTCATGCATGATGTCTGATGCTTGTGGATGTCTGATGCCTGATGTCTGATGCTTGTGGATGTCTGATGCCTGATGTCTGATGCCTGATGTTTGTGAATGTCTGATGCCGGATGTCTGATGCATGATGTCTGATGCCTGATGTCTGATGCCTGATGTCTGATGCTTGTGGATGCCTGATGCCTGATGTCTGATGTCTGATTCCTGATGTCTGATTCCTGATGTCTGATGCTTGTGGATGTCTGATGCCTGATGTCTGATGCTTGTGGATGTGTGATGCCTGATGTCTGATGCTCGATGTTTGATGTCTGATGCCTGATGCTTGTGGATGTGTGTTGCCTGATGTCTGATGCTTGTGGATGTCTGATGCTTGTGGATGTTTGATTCCTGATGTCTGATGCTTGTGGCTGTCTGATGCCTGATGTCTGATGCTTGTGGATGTCTGATGCATGATGTCTGATGCATGATGCTTGTGGATGTCTGATGCCTGATGCTTGTGGATGCCTGATGTCTGATGCCTGATGTCTGATGCCTGATGTCTGATGCTTGTGGATGTCTGATGTCTGATGCTTGTGGATGTCTCATGACTGATGTCTCATGACTGATGTCTGATGCTTGTGGATATCTAATGCCTGATGTATGATGCCTGATGCTTGTGGATGTCTGATGCCTGATGTCTGATGCTTGTGGATGTCTGTTGCCTGATGCTTGTGGATGTCTGATGCCTGATGTTTGATGCCTGATGTCTGATGCTTGTGGATGCCTGATGTCTGATGCACGTGGATGTCTGATGCCTCATGACTGATGTCTGATGCTTGTGGATTTCTGATGCCTGATGTCTGATGCCCGATGTTTGATGCCTGGTGCTTGTGGATGTGTGTTGTCTGATGTCTGATGCATGATGTCTGATGCTTGTGGATGTCTGATGCTTGTGGATGTTTGATTCCTGATGTCTGATGCTTGTGGATGTCTGATGCTTGTGGCTGTCTGATGCCTGATGTCTGAAGCTTGTGGATGTCTGCTGCATGATGTCTGACACCTGATGTCATGCATGATGTCTGATGTCTGATGCTTGTGGATGTCTGATGCCTGATGTCTGATGCTTGTGGATGTCTGATGCCTGATGTCTGATGTTTGTGAATGTCTGATGCCGGATGTCTGATGCATGATGTCTGATGCCTGATGTCTGATGGTTGTGGATGCCTTGTGCCTGATGTCTGATGCCTGATGTCTGATTCCTGATGTCTGATTCCTGATGTCTGATGCCTGATGTCTGATGCTTGTGGATGTGTGATGCCTCATGTCTGATGCTTGTGGATGTCTGATGCCGGATGTCTGATGCTCGATGTTTGATGTCTGATGCCTGATGCTTGTGGATGTGTGTTGCCTGATGTCTGATGCTTGTGGATGTCTGATGCTTGTGGATGTTTGATTCCTGATGTCTGATGCTTGTGGCTGTCTGATGCCTGATGTCTGATGCTTGTGGATGTCTGATGCATGATGTCTGATGCATAACTGATGCCTGATGGCTGATGCCTGATGGCTGATGCCTGAAGTCTGATGGCTGATGCCTGATGTCTTATACCTGATGTTTGTGAATGTCTGATGCCTGATGTCTGATGCCTGATGTCTGATGCTTGTGGATGTCTGATGCCTGATGTCTGATGCCTGATGGCAGATGGCTGATGGCTGATGCTTGATGCTTGTGGATGTCTGATGCCTGATGTTTGTGGATGTGTGTTGCCTGATGTCTGATGCATGATGTCTGATACCTGATGTCTGTTGCTTTTGGATGTCTGATGCTTGATGCTTGTGGACGTCTGATGCCTGATGTCTGAAGCTTGTGGATGTCTGCTGCACGATGTCTGACACCTGATGTCATGCATGATGTCTGATGTCTGATGCTTGTGGATGTCTGATGCCTGATGTCTGATGCTTGTGGATGTCTGATGCCTGATGTCTGATGTTTGTGAATGTCTGATGCCGGATGTCTGATGCATGATGTCTGATGCCTGATGTCTGATGGTTGTGGATGCCTTGTGCCTGATGTCTGATGCCTGATGTCTGATTCCTGATGTCTGATTCCTGATGTCTGATGCCTGATGTCTGATGCTTGTGGATGTGTGATGCCTCATGTCTGATGCTTGTGGATGTCTGATGCCTGATGTCTGATGCTCGATGTTTGATGTCTGATGCCTGATGCTTGTGGATGTGTGTTGCCTGATGTCTGATGCTTGTGGATGTCTGATGCTTGTGGATGTTTGATTCCTGATGTCTGATGCTTGTGGCTGTCTGATGCCTGATGTCTGATGCTTGTGGATGTCTGATGCATGATGTCTGATGCATAACTGATGCCTGATGGCTGATGCCTGATGGCTGATGCCTGAAGTCTGATGGCTGATGCCTGATGTCTTATACCTGATGTTTGTGAATGTCTGATGCCTGCTGTCTGATGCCTGATGTCTGATGCTTGTGGATGTCTGATGCCTGATGTCTGATGCCTGATGGCAGATGCCTGATGGCTGATGCTTGATGCTTGTGGATGTCTGATGCCTGATGTTTGTGGATGTGTGTTGCCTGATGTCTGATGCATGATGTCTGATACCTGATGTCTGTTGCTTTTGGATGTCTGATGCTTGATGCTTGTGGACGTCTGATGCCTGATGTCTGATGCCCGATGTTTGATGTCTGATGCCTGGTGCTTGTGGATGTGTGTTGCCTGATGTCTGATGCATGATGCCTGATGCTTGTGGATGTTTGATGCCTGATGTCTGATGCTTGTGGATGTCTGATGCTTGTGGATGTTTGATTCCTGATGTCTGATGCTTGTGGATGTCTGATGCTTGTGTCTGTCTGATGCCTGATGTCTGATGCATGATATCTGACACCTGATGTCATGCATGATGTCTGATGCTTGTGGATGTCTGATGCCTGATGTCTGATGCTTGTGGATGTCTGATGCCTGATGTCTGATGCCTGATGTTTGTGAATGTCTGATGCCGGATGTCTGATGCATGATGTCTGATGCCTGATGTCTGATGCCTGATGTCTGATGCTTGTGGATGCCTGATGCCTGATGTCTGATGTCTGATTCCTGATGTCTGATTCCTGATGTCTGAGGCTTGTGGATGTCTGATGCCTGATGTCTGATGCTTGTGGATGTGTGATGCCTGATGTCTGATGCTCGATGTTTGATGTCTGATGCCTGATGCTTGTGGATGTGTGTTGCCTGATGTCTGATGCTTGTGGATGTCTGATGCTTGTGGATGTTTGATTCCTGATGTCTGATGCTTGTGGCTGTCTGATGCCTGATGTCTGATGCTTGTGGATGTCTGATGCATGATGTCTGATGCTTGTGGATGTCTGATGCCTGATGCTTGTGGATGCCTGATGTCTGATGCCTGATGTCTGATGCCTGATGTCTGATGCTTGTGGATGTCTGATGTCTGATGCTTGTGGATGTCTCATGACTGATGTCTCATGACTGATGTCTGATGCTTGTGGATATCTAATGCCTGATGTATGATGCCTGATGCTTGTGGATGTCTGATGCCTCATGTCTGATGCTTGTGGATGTGTGATGCCTGATGTCTGATGCTCGATGTTTGATGTCTGATGCCTGATGCTTGTGGATGTGTGTTGCCTGATGTCTGATGCTTGTGGATGTCTGATGCTTGTGGATGTTTGATTCCTGATGTCTGATGCTTGTGGCTGTCTGATGCCTGATGTCTGATGCTTGTGGATGTCTGATGCATGATGTCTGATGCATGATAACTGATGCCTGATGTCTTATGCCTGATGGCTGATGCCTGAAGTCTGATGGCTGATGCCTGATGCCTGATGTCTTATGCCTGATGTTTGTGAATGTCTGATGCCTGATGTCTGATGCCTGATGTCTGATGCTTGTGGATGTCTGATGCCTGATGTCTGATGCCTGATGGCAGATGCCTGATGGCTGATGCTTGATGCTTTTGGATGTCTGATGCCCGATGTTTGATGTCTGATGCCTGGTGCTTGTGGATGTGTGTTGCCTGATGTCTGATGCTTGTGGATGTTTGATGCATGATGTCTGATGCTTGTGGATGTCTGATGCTTGTGGATGTTTGATTCCTGATGTCTGATGCTTGTGGATGTCTGATGCTTGTGTCTGTCTGATGCCTGATGTCTGATGCTTGTGGATGTCTGATGCATGATGTCTGACACCTGATGTCATGCATGATGTCTGATGCTTGTGGATGTCTGATGCCTGATGTCTGATGCTTGTGGATGTCTGATGCCTGATGTCTGATGCCTGATGTTTGTGAATGTCTGATGCCGGATGTCTGATGCATGATGTCTGATGCCTGATGTCTGATGCCTGATGTCTGATGCTTGTGGATGCCTGATGCCTGATGTCTGATGTCTGATTCCTGATGTCTGATTCCTGATGTCTGATGCTTGTGGATGTCTGATGCCTGATGTCTGATGCTTGTGGATGTGTGATGCCTGATGTCTGATGCTCGATGTTTGATGTCTGATGCCTGATGCTTGTGGATGTGTGTTGCCTGATGTCTGATGCTTGTGGATGTCTGATGCTTGTGAATGTTTGATTCCTGATGTCTGATGCTTGTGGCTGTCTGATGCCTGATGTCTGATGCTTGTGGATGTCTGATGCATGATGTCTGATGCATGATGCTTGTGGATGTCTGATGCCTGATGCTTGTGGATGCCTGATGTCTGATGCCTGATGTCTGATGCCTGATGTCTGATGCTTGTGGATGTCTGATGTCTGATGCTTGTGGATGTCTCATGACTGATGTCTCATGACTGATGTCTGATGCTTGTGGATGTCTGATGTCTGATGCTTGTGGATGTCTCATGACTGATGTCTCATGACTGATGTCTGATGCTTGTGGATATCTAATGCCTGATGTATGATGCCTGATGCTTGTGGATGTCTTATGTCTGATGTCTGATGCTTGTGGATTTCTGTTGCCTGATGCTTGTGGATGTCTGATGCCTGATGTTTGATGCCTGATGTCTGATGCTTGTGGATGCCTGATGTCTGATGCACGTGGATGTCTGATGCCTCATGACTGATGTCTGATGCTTGTGGATTTCTGATGCCTGATGTCTGATGCCCGATGTTTGATGCCTGGTGCTTGTGGATGTGTGTTGTCTGATGTCTGATGCATGATGTCTGATGCTTGTGGATGTCTGATGCTTGTGGATGTTTGATTCCTGATGTCTGATGCTTGTGGATGTCTGATGCTTGTGGCTGTCTGATGCCTGATGTCTGAAGCTTGTGGATGTCTGCTGCATGATGTCTGACACCTGATGTCATGCATGATGTCTGATGTCTGATGCTTGTGGATGTCTGATGCCTGATGTCTGATGCTTGTGGATGTCTGATGCCTGATGTCTGATGTTTGTGAATGTCTGATGCCGGATGTCTGATGCATGATGTCTGATGCCTGATGCCTGATGTCTGATGGTTGTGGATGCCTTGTGCCTGATGTCTGATGCCTGATGTCTGATTCCTGATGTCTGATTCCTGATGTCTGAGGCCTGATGTCTGATGCTTGTGGATGTGTGATGCCTCATGTCTGATGCTTGTGGATGTGTGATGCCTGATGTCTGATGCTCGATGTTTGATGTCTGATGCCTGATGCTTGTGGATGTGTGTTGCCTGATGTCTGATGCTTGTGGATGTCTGATGCTTGTGGATGTTTGATTCCTGATGTCTGATGCTTGTGGCTGTCTGATGCCTGATGTCTGATGCTTGTGGATGTCTGATGCATGATGTCTGATGCATGATAACTGATGCCTGATGTCTTATGCCTGATGGCTGATGCCTGAAGTCTGATGGCTGATGCCTGATGTTTGTGAATGTCTGATGCCTGATGTCTGATGCCTGATGTCTGATTCTTATGGATGTCCGATGCCTGATGTCTGATGCCTGATGGCAGATGCCTGATGGCTGATGCTTGATGCTTGTGGATGTCTGATGCCTGATGTTTGTGAATGTGTGTTGCCTGATGTCTGATGCATGATGTCTGATACCTGATGTCTGTTGCTTTTGGATGTCTGATGCTTGATGCTTGTGGATGTCTGATGCCTGATGTCTGATGCCCGATGTTTGATGTCTGATGCCTGGTGCTTGTGGATGTGTGTTGCCTGATGTCTGATGCATGATGTCTGATGCTTGTGGATGTTTGATGCATGATGTCTGATGCTTGTGGATGTCTGATGCTTGTGGATGTTTGATTCCTGATGTCTGATGCTTGTGGATGTCTGATGCTTGTGTCTGTCTGATGCCTGATGTCTGATGCTTGTGGATGTTTGATGCATGATGTCTGACACCTGATGTCATGCATGATGTCTGATGTCTGATGCTTGTGGATGTCTGATGCCTGATGTCTGATGCTTGTGGATGTCTGATGCCTGATGCCTGATGCCTGATGTTTGCGAATGTCTGATGCCAGATGTCTGATGCCTGATGTCTGATGCCTGATGTCTGATGCCTGATGTCTGATGCTTGTGGATGCCTGATGCCTGATGTCTGATGTCTGATTCCTGATGTCTGATTCCTGATGTCTGATGCTTGTGGATGTCTGATGCCTGATGTCTGATGCTTGTGGATGTGTGATGCCTGATGTCTGATGCTCGATGTTTGATGTCTGATGCCTGATGCTTGTGGATGTGTGTTGCCTGATGTCTGATGCTTGTGGATGTCTGATGCTTGTGGATGTTTGATTCCTGATGTCTGATGCTTGTGGCTGTCTGATGCCTGATGTCTGATGCTTGTGGATGTCTGATGCATGATGTCTGATGCTTGATGCTTGTGGATGTCTGATGCCTGATGCTTGTGGATGCCTGATGTCTGATGCCTGATGTCTGATGCCTGATGTCTGATGCTTGTGGATGTCTGATGTCTGATGCTTGTGGATGTCTCATGACTGATGTCTCATGACTGATGTCTGATGCTTGTGGATATCTAATGCCTGATGTATGATGCCTGATGCTTGTGGATGTCTGATGCCTGATGTCTGATGCTTGTGGATGTCTGTTGCCTGATGCTTGTGGATGTCTGACGCCTGATGTTTGATGCCTGATGTCTGATGCTTGTGGATGCCTGATGTCTGATGCACGTGGATGTCTGATGCCTCATGACTGATGTCTGATGCTTGTGGATTTCTGATGCCTGATGTCTCATGACTGATGTCTGATGCCTGATGCTTGTGGATATCTAATGCCTGATATATGATGCCTGATGCTTGTGGATGTCTTATGTCTGATGTCTGATGCTTGTGGATTTCTGTTGCCTGATGCTTGTGGATGTCTGATGCCTGATGTTTGATGCCTGATGTCTGATGCTTGTGGATGCCTGATGTCTGATGCTTGTGGATGTCTGATGCCTGATGTTTGATGTCTGATGCCTGATGCTTGTGGATGTATCTTGCCTGATGTCTGATGCATGATGTCTGATGCTTGTGGATGTTTGATGCCTGATGTCTGATGCTTGTGGATGTCTGATGCATGATGTCTGATGCATGATGTCTGATGCCTGATGTCTTATGCCTGATGGCTGATGCCTGAAGTCTGATGGCTGATGCCTGATGTCTTATGCCTGATGTCTGATTCCTGATGTCTGATGCTTGATGCTTGTGGATGTCTGATGCCTGATGTCTGATGCCCGATGTTTGATGTCTGATGCCTGATGCTTGTGGATGTGTGTTGCCTGATGTCTGATGCATGATGTCTGACACCTGATGTCTGATGCATGATGTCTGATGTCTGATGCTTGTGGATGTCTGATGCCTGATGTCTGATGCCTGATGCGTGTGGATGTCTGATGCTTGTGGATGCCTGATGTCTGATGCCTGATGCTTGTGGATGTCTGATGCCTGATGCTTGTGGATGTCTGATGCCTGATGTCTGATATCTGATGCCTGATGTTTGATGTCTGATGCCTGATGCTTGTGGATGTATGTTGCCTGATGTCTGATGCCTGATGTCTGATGCTTGTGGATGTTTGATTCCTGATGTCTGATGCTTGTGGATGTCTGATAACTGATGTCTGATGCTTGTGGATGTCTTATGCATGATGTCTGACACCTGATGTCTGATGCATGATGTCTGATGCTTGTGGATGTCTGATGCCTGATGGCTGATGCTTGTGGGTGTCTGATGCCTGATATCTGATGCCTGATGTTTGTGAATGTCTGATGCCTGATGTCTGATGCCTGATGTCTGATGCCTGATGTCTGATGCATGATGTCTGATGCCTGATGTCTGATGCCTGATTTCTGATGTCTGATTCCTGATGTCTGATTCCTGATGTCTGATGCTTGTGGATGTCTGATGCCTGATGTCTGATGCTTGATGCTTGTGGATGTGTGATGCCTGATGCTCGATGTTTGATGTCTGATGCCTGATGCTTGTGGATGTGTGTTACTTGATGTCTGATGCATGATGTCTGATGATTCTGGATGTCTGATGCGTGTGGATGTTTGATTCCTGATGTCTGATGCTTGTGGCTGTCTGATGCTTGTGGCTGTCTGATGTCTTATGCTTGTGGATGTCTGATGCATGATGTCTGATGCTTGTGGATGTCTGATGCCTGATGCTTGTGGATGCCTGATGTCTGATGCCTGATGTCTGATGTCTGATGCTTGTGGATGTCTGATGACTGATGTCTGATGCTTGTGGATGTCTGATGCCTGATGTCTCATGACTGATGTCTGATGCCTGATGCTTGTGGATATCTAATGCCTGATGTATGATGCCTGATGCTTGTGGATGTCTGATGCCTGATGTCTGATGCTTGTGGATGTCTGTTGCCTGATGCTTGTGGATGTCTGATGCCTGATGTTTGATGCCTGATGTCTGATTCTTGTGGATGCCTGATGTCTGATGCTTGTGGATGTCTGATGCCTGATGACTGATGCTTGTGGATGTCTGATGCCTGATGTCACATGACTGATGTCTGATGCCTGATGCTTGTGGATATCTAATGCCTGATGTATGATGCCTGATGCTTGTGGATGACTGATGCCTGATGTCTGATGCTTGTGGATGTCTGTTGCCTGATGCTTGTGGATGTCTGATGCCTGATGTTTGATGCCTGATGTCTGATGCTTGTTGATGCCTGATGTCTGATGCTTGTGGATGTCTGATGCATGATGTCTGATGCTTGATGCTTGTGGATGCCTGATGTCTGATGGCTGATGCTTGTGGATGTCTGATGCCTGATGACTGATGTCTGATGCTTGTGGATGTCTGATGCCTGATGTCTCATGACTGATGTCTGATGCCTGATGCTTGTGGATATCTAATGCCTGATGTATGATGCCTAATGCTTGTGGATGTCTGATGCCTGATGTCTGATGCTTGTGGATGGATGTCTGTTGCCTGATGCTTGTGGATGTCTGATGCCTGATGTTTGATGCCTGATGTCTGATTCTTGTGGATGCCTGATGTCTGATGCTTGTGGATGTCTGATGCCTGATGACTGATGCTTGTGGATGTCTGATGCCTGATGTCACATGACTGATGTCTGATGCCTGATGCTTGTGGATATCTAATGCCTGATGTATGATGCCTGATGCTTGTGGATGTCTGATGCCTGATGTCTGATGCTTGTGGATGTCTGTTGCCTGATGCCTGATGTTTGATGCCTGATGTCTGATGCTTGTTGATGCCTGATGTCTGATGCTTGTGGATGTCTGATGGCTGATGTCTGATGCCTGATGCGTGTAGATGTCTGATGCTTGTGGATGCCTGATGTCTGATGCCTGATGCTTGTGGATGTTTGATGCCTGATGCTTGTGGATGTCTGATGCCTGATGTCTGATATCTGATGCCTGTTGTTTGATGTCTGATGCCTGATGCTTGTGGATGTATGTTGCCTGATGTCTGATGTCTGATGCCTGATGTCTGATGCTTGTGGATGTCTGATGCCTGATGTCTGATGCTTGTGGATGTCTGATGCATGATGTCTGATGCATGATGTCTTATGCCTGATGGCTGATGCCTGATGTCTGATGCCTGATGTCTTATGCCTGATGTCTGATTCCTGATGTCTGATGCTTGATGCTTGTGGATGTCTGATGCCTGATGTCTGATGCACGATGTTTGATGTCTGATGCCTGATGATTGTGGATGTTTGTTGCCTGATGCATGATGCATGATGTCTGACACCTGATGTCTGATGTCTGATGCTTGTGGATGTCTGATGCTTGTGGCTGTCTGATGCCTGATGTCTGATGCTTGTGGATGTCTGATGCATGATGTCTGATGCATGATGTCTGATGCATGATGGCTGATGCCTGATGGCTGATGTCCGATGCCTGATGTCTTATGCCTGATGTCTGATTCCTGATGTCTGTTGCTTGATGCTTGTGGATGTCTGAGGCCTGATGCCCGATGTTTGATGTCTTATACCTGATGCTTGTGGATGTGTGTTGCCTGATGTCTGATGCATGATGTCTGACACCTGATGTCTGATGTCTGATGCCTGATGTTTGTGAATGTCTGATGCCGGATGTCTGATGCATGATGTCTGATGCCTGATGCCTGATGTCTGATGCTTGTGGATGTCTGATGCCTGAAGTCTGATGCCTGATGTCTGATGCTTGATGCTTGTGGATGTCTGATGCCTGATGTTTGTGGATGTGTGTTGCCTGATGTCTGATGCATGATGTCTGATGCTTTTGGGTGTCTGATGCTTGATGCTTGTGGATGTCTGATGCCTGATGTCTGATGCCCGATGTTTGATGCCTGGTGCTTGTGGATGTGTGTTGCCTGATGTCTGATGCATGATGTCTGATGCTTGTGGATGTCTGATGCTTGTGGATGTTTGATTCCTGATGTCTGATGCTTGTGGATGTCTGATGCTTGTGGCTGTCTGATGCCTGATGTCTGAAGCTTGTGGATGTCTGCTGCATGATGTCTGACACCTGATGTCATGCATGATGTCTGATGTCTGATGCTTGTGGATGTCTGATGCCTGATGTCTGATGCTTGTGGATGTCTGATGCCTGATGTCTGATGTTTGTGAATGTCTGATGCCGGATGTCTGATGCATGATGTCTGATGCCTGATGTCTGATGGTTGTGGATGCCTTGTGCCTGATGTCTGATGCCTGATGTCTGATTCCTGATGTCTGATGCCTGATGTCTGATGCTTGTGGATGTGTGATGCCTCATGTCTGATGCTTGTGGATGTCTGATGCCTGATGTCTGATGCTCGATGTTTGATGTCTGATGCCTGATGCTTGTGGATGTGTGTTGCCTGATGTCTGATGCTTGTGGATGTCTGATGCTTGTGGATGTTTGATTCCTGATGTCTGATGCTTGTGGCTGTCTGATGCCTGATGTCTGATGCTTGTGGATGTCTGATGCATGATGTCTGATGCATAACTGATGCCTGATGGCTGATGCCTGATGGCTGATGCCTGAAGTCTGATGGCTGATGCCTGATGCCTGATGTCTTATGCCTGATGTTTGTGAATGTCTGATGCCTGATGTCTGATGCCTGATGTCTGATGCTTGTGGATGTCTGATGCCTGATGTCTGATGCCTGATGGCAGATGGCTGATGGCTGATGCTTGATGCTTGTGGATGTCTGATGCCTGATGTTTGTGGATGTGTGTTGCCTGATGTCTGATGCATGATGTCTGATACCTGATGTCTGTTGCTTTTGGATGTCTGATGCTTGATGCTTGTGGACGTCTGATGCCTGATGTCTGATGCCCGATGTTTGATGTCTGATGCCTGGTGCTTGTGGATGTGTGTTGCCTGATGTCTGATGCATGATGTCTGATGCTTGTGGATGTTTGATGCATGATGTCTGATGCTTGTGGATGTCTGATGCTTGTGGATGTTTGATTCCTGATGTCTGATGCTTGTGGATGTCTGATGCTTGTGTCTGTCTGATGCCTGATGTCTGATGCTTGTGGATGTCTGATGCATGATGTCTGACACCTGATGTCATGCATGATGTCTGATGTCTGATGCTTGTGGATGTCTGATGCCTGATGTCTGATGCTTGTGGATGTCTAATGCCTGATGTCTGATGCCTGATGTTTGTGAATGTCTGATGCCGGATGTCTGATGCATGA
This sequence comes from Triturus cristatus, assembly GCF_964204655.1. Taxonomy (NCBI): domain Eukaryota; kingdom Metazoa; phylum Chordata; class Amphibia; order Caudata; family Salamandridae; genus Triturus; species Triturus cristatus. The sequence goes on from NC_140579.1 coordinate 191,918,429, forward strand.
TGTCTGATGCCTGATGTCTGATGCCTGATGTCTGATGCTTGTGGATGCCTGATGCCTGATGTCTGATGTCTGATTCCTGATGTCTGATGCTTGTGGATGTCTGATGCCTGATGTCTGATGCTTGTGGATGTGTGATGCCTGATGTCTGATGCTCGATGTTTGATGTCTGATGCCTGATGCTTGTGGATGTGTGTTGCCTGATGTCTGATGCTTGTGGATGTTTGATTCCTGATGTCTGATGCTTGTGGCTGTCTGATGCCTGGTGTCTGATGCTTGTGGATGTCTGATGCATGATGTCTGATGCTTGATGCTTGTGGATGTCTGATGCCTGATGCTTGTGGATGCCTGATGTCTGATGCCTGATGTCTGATGCCTGTGGATGTCTGATGCTTGTGGATGTCTGATGTCTGATGCTTGTGGATGTCTCATGACTGATGTCTCATGACTGATGTCTGATGCTTGTGGATATCTAATGCCTGATGTATGATGCCTGATGCTTGTGGATGTCTGATGCCTCATGTCTGATGCTTGTGGATGTGTGATGCCTGATGTCTGATGCTCGATGTTTGATGTCTGATGCCTGATGCTTGTGGATGTGTGTTGCCTGATGTCTGATGCTTGTGGATGTCTGATGCTTGTGGATGTTTGATTCCTGATGTCTGATGCTTGTGGCTGTCTGATGCCTGATGTCTGATGCTTGTGGATGTCTGATGCATGATGTCTGATGCTTGTGGATGTCTGATGCCTGATGCTTGTGGATGCCTGAAGTCTGATGGCTGATGCCTGATGTCTTATGCCTGATGCTTGTGGATGTCTGATGTCTGATGCTTGTGGATGTCTCATGACTGATGTCTCATGACTGATGTCTGATGCTTGTGGATATCTAATGCCTGATGTATGATGCCTGATGCTTGTGGATGTCTGATGCCTCATGTCTGATGCTTGTGGATGTGTGATGCCTGATGTCTGATGCTCGATGTTTGATGTCTGATGCCTGATGCTTGTGGATGTGTGTTGCCTGATGTCTGATGCTTGTGGATGTCTGATGCTTGTGGATGTTTGATTCCTGATGTCTGATGCTTGTGGCTGTCTGATGCCTGATGTCTGATGCTTGTGGATGTCTGATGCATGATGTCTGATGCATGATAACTGATGCCTGATGTCTTATGCCTGATGGCTGATGCCTGAAGTCTGATGGCTGATGCCTGATGCCTGATGTCTTATGCCTGATGTTTGTGAATGTCTGATGCCTGATGTCTGATGCCTGATGTCTGATGCTTGTGGATGTCTGATGCCTGATGTCTGATGCCTGATGGCAGATGCCTGATGGCTGATGCTTGATGCTTTTGGATGTCTGATGCTTGATGCTTGTGGACGTCTGATGCCTGATGTCTGATGCCCGATGTTTGATGTCTGATGCCTGGTGCTTGTGGATGTGTGTTGCCTGATGTCTGATGCTTGTGGATGTTTGATGCATGATGTCTGATGCTTGTGGATGTCTGATGCTTGTGGATGTTTGATTCCTGATGTTTGATGCTTGTGGATGTCTGATGCTTGTGTCTGTCTGATGCCTGATGTCTGATGCTTGTGGATGTCTGGTGCCTGATGTCTGATGCCTGATGTTTGTGAATGTCTGATGCCGGATGTCTGATGCATGATGTCTGATGCCTGATGTCTGATGCCTGATGTCTGATGCTTGTGGATGCCTGATGCCTGATGTCTGATGTCTGATTCCTGATGTCTGATTCCTGATGTCTGATGCTTGTGGATGTCTGATGCCTGATGTCTGATGCTTGTGGATGTGTGATGCCTGATGTCTGATGCTCGATGTTTGATGTCTGATGCCTGATGCTTGTGGATGTGTGTTGCCTGATGTCTGATGCTTGTGGATGTCTGATGCTTGTGGATGTTTGATTCCTGATGTCTGATGCTTGTGGCTGTCTGATGCCTGATGTCTGATGCTTGTGGATGTCTGATGCATGATGTCTGATGCATGATGCTTGTGGATGTCTGATGCCTGATGCTTGTGGATGCCTGATGTCTGATGCCTGATGTCTGATGCCTGATGTCTGATGCTTGTGGATGTCTGATGTCTGATGCTTGTGGATGTCTCATGACTGATGTCTCATGACTGATGTCTGATGCTTGTGGATATCTAATGCCTGATGTATGATGCCTGATGCTTGTGGATGTCTGATGCCTGATGTCTGATGCTTGTGGATGTCTGTTGCCTGATGCTTGTGGATGTCTGATGCCTGATGTTTGATGCCTGATGTCTGATGCTTGTGGATGCCTGATGTCTGATGCACGTGGATGTCTGATGCCTCATGACTGATGTCTGATGCTTGTGGATTTCTGATGCCTGATGTCTGATGCCCGATGTTTGATGCCTGGTGCTTGTGGATGTGTGTTGTCTGATGTCTGATGCATGATGTCTGATGCTTGTGGATGTCTGATGCTTGTGGATGTTTGATTCCTGATGTCTGATGCTTGTGGATGTCTGATGCTTGTGGCTGTCTGATGCCTGATGTCTGAAGCTTGTGGATGTCTGCTGCATGATGTCTGACACCTGATGTCATGCATGATGTCTGATGTCTGATGCTTGTGGATGTCTGATGCCTGATGTCTGATGCTTGTGGATGTCTGATGCCTGATGTCTGATGTTTGTGAATGTCTGATGCCGGATGTCTGATGCATGATGTCTGATGCCTGATGCCTGATGTCTGATGGTTGTGGATGCCTTGTGCCTGATGTCTGATGCCTGATGTCTGATTCCTGATGTCTGATTCCTGATGTCTGAGGCCTGATGTCTGATGCTTGTGGATGTGTGATGCCTCATGTCTGATGCTTGTGGATGTGTGATGCCTGATGTCTGATGCTCGATGTTTGATGTCTGATGCCTGATGCTTGTGGATGTGTGTTGCCTGATGTCTGATGCTTGTGGATGTCTGATGCTTGTGGATGTTTGATTCCTGATGTCTGATGCTTGTGGCTGTCTGATGCCTGATGTCTGATGCTTGTGGATGTCTGATGCATGATGTCTGATGCATGATAACTGATGCCTGATGTCTTATGCCTGATGGCTGATGCCTGAAGTCTGATGGCTGATGCCTGATGTTTGTGAATGTCTGATGCCTGATGTCTGATGCCTGATGTCTGATTCTTATGGATGTCCGATGCCTGATGTCTGATGCCTGATGGCAGATGCCTGATGGCTGATGCTTGATGCTTGTGGATGTCTGATGCCTGATGTTTGTGAATGTGTGTTGCCTGATGTCTGATGCATGATGTCTGATACCTGATGTCTGTTGCTTTTGGATGTCTGATGCTTGATGCTTGTGGATGTCTGATGCCTGATGTCTGATGCCCGATGTTTGATGTCTGATGCCTGGTGCTTGTGGATGTGTGTTGCCTGATGTCTGATGCATGATGTCTGATGCTTGTGGATGTTTGATGCATGATGTCTGATGCTTGTGGATGTCTGATGCTTGTGGATGTTTGATTCCTGATGTCTGATGCTTGTGGATGTCTGATGCTTGTGTCTGTCTGATGCCTGATGTCTGATGCTTGTGGATGTTTGATGCATGATGTCTGACACCTGATGTCATGCATGATGTCTGATGTCTGATGCTTGTGGATGTCTGATGCCTGATGTCTGATGCTTGTGGATGTCTGATGCCTGATGCCTGATGCCTGATGTTTGTGAATGTCTGATGCCAGATGTCTGATGCCAGATGTCTGATGCCTGATGTCTGATGCCTGATGTCTGATGCCTGATGTCTGATGCTTGTGGATGCCTGATGCCTGATGTCTGATGTCTGATTCCTGATGTCTGATTCCTGATGTCTGATGCTTGTGGATGTCTGATGCCTGATGTCTGATGCTTGTGGATGTGTGATGCCTGATGTCTGATGCTCGATGTTTGATGTCTGATGCCTGATGCTTGTGGATGTGTGTTGCCTGATGTCTGATGCTTGTGGATGTCTGATGCTTGTGGATGTTTGATTCCTGATGTCTGATGCTTGTGGCTGTCTGATGCCTGATGTCTGATGCTTGTGGATGTCTGATGCATGATGTCTGATGCTTGATGCTTGTGGATGTCTGATGCCTGATGCTTGTGGATGCCTGATGTCTGATGCCTGATGTCTGATGCCTGATGTCTGATGCTTGTGGATGTCTGATGTCTGATGCTTGTGGATGTCTCATGACTGATGTCTCATGACTGATGTCTGATGCTTGTGGATATCTAATGCCTGATGTATGATGCCTGATGCTTGTGGATGTCTGATGCCTGATGTCTGATGCTTGTGGATGTCTGTTGCCTAATGCTTGTGGATGTCTGACGCCTGATGTTTGATGCCTGATGTCTGATGCTTGTGGATGCCTGATGTCTGATGCACGTGGATGTCTGATGCCTCATGACTGATGTCTGATGCTTGTGGATTTCTGATGCCTGATGTCTCATGACTGATGTCTGATGCCTGATGCTTGTGGATATCTAATGCCTGATATATGATGCCTGATGCTTGTGGATGTCTTATGTCTGATGTCTGATGCTTGTGGATTTCTGTTGCCTGATGCTTGTGGATGTCTGATGCCTGATGTTTGATGCCTGATGTCTGATGCTTGTGGATGCCTGATGTCTGATGCTTGTGGATGTCTGATGCCTGATGTTTGATGTCTGATGCCTGATGCTTGTGGATGTATCTTGCCTGATGTCTGATGCATGATGTCTGATGCTTGTGGATGTTTGATGCCTGATGTCTGATGCTTGTGGATGTCTGATGCATGATGTCTGATGCATGATGTCTGATGCCTGATGTCTTATGCCTGATGGCTGATGCCTGAAGTCTGATGGCTGATGCCTGATGTCTTATGCCTGATGTCTGATTCCTGATGTCTGATGCTTGATGCTTGTGGATGTCTGATGCCTGATGTCTGATGCCCGATGTTTGATGTCTGATGCCTGATGCTTGTGGATGTGTGTTGCCTGATGTCTGATGCATGATGTCTGACACCTGATGTCTGATGCATGATGTCTGATGTCTGATGCTTGTGGATGTCTGATGCCTGATGTCTGATGCCTGATGCGTGTGGATGTCTGATGCTTGTGGATGCCTGATGTCTGATGCCTGATGCTTGTGGATGTCTGATGCCTGATGCTTGTGGATGTCTGATGCCTGATGTCTGATATCTGATGCCTGATGTTTGATGTCTGATGCCTGATGCTTGTGGATGTATGTTGCCTGATGTCTGATGCCTGATGTCTGATGCTTGTGGATGTTTGATTCCTGATGTCTGATGCTTGTGGATGTCTGATAACTGATGTCTGATGCTTGTGGATGTCTTATGCATGATGTCTGACACCTGATGTCTGATGCATGATGTCTGATGCTTGTGGATGTCTGATGCCTGATGGCTGATGCTTGTGGGTGTCTGATGCCTGATATCTGATGCCTGATGTTTGTGAATGTCTGATGCCTGATGTCTGATGCCTGATGTCTGATGCCTGATGTCTGATGCATGATGTCTGATGCCTGATGTCTGATGCCTGATTTCTGATGTCTGATTCCTGATGTCTGATTCCTGATGTCTGATGCTTGTGGATGTCTGATGCCTGATGTCTGATGCTTGATGCTTGTGGATGTGTGATGCCTGATGCTCGATGTTTGATGTCTGATGCCTGATGCTTGTGGATGTGTGTTACTTGATGTCTGATGCATGATGTCTGATGATTCTGGATGTCTGATGCGTGTGGATGTTTGATTCCTGATGTCTGATGCTTGTGGCTGTCTGATGCTTGTGGCTGTCTGATGTCTTATGCTTGTGGATGTCTGATGCATGATGTCTGATGCTTGTGGATGTCTGATGCCTGATGCTTGTGGATGCCTGATGTCTGATGCCTGATGTCTGATGTCTGATGCTTGTGGATGTCTGATGACTGATGTCTGATGCTTGTGGATGTCTGATGCCTGATGTCTCATGACTGATGTCTGATGCCTGATGCTTGTGGATATCTAATGCCTGATGTATGATGCCTGATGCTTGTGGATGTCTGATGCCTGATGTCTGATGCTTGTGGATGTCTGTTGCCTGATGCTTGTGGATGTCTGATGCCTGATGTTTGATGCCTGATGTCTGATTCTTGTGGATGCCTGATGTCTGATGCTTGTGGATGTCTGATGCCTGATGACTGATGCTTGTGGATGTCTGATGCCTGATGTCACATGACTGATGTCTGATGCCTGATGCTTGTGGATATCTAATGCCTGATGTATGATGCCTGATGCTTGTGGATGACTGATGCCTGATGTCTGATGCTTGTGGATGTCTGTTGCCTGATGCTTGTGGATGTCTGATGCCTGATGTTTGATGCCTGATGTCTGATGCTTGTTGATGCCTGATGTCTGATGCTTGTGGATGTCTGATGCATGATGTCTGATGCTTGATGCTTGTGGATGCCTGATGTCTGATGGCTGATGCTTGTGGATGTCTGATGCCTGATGACTGATGTCTGATGCTTGTGGATGTCTGATGCCTGATGTCTCATGACTGATGTCTGATGCCTGATGCTTGTGGATATCTAATGCCTGATGTATGATGCCTAATGCTTGTGGATGTCTGATGCCTGATGTCTGATGCTTGTGGATGGATGTCTGTTGCCTGATGCTTGTGGATGTCTGATGCCTGATGTTTGATGCCTGATGTCTGATTCTTGTGGATGCCTGATGTCTGATGCTTGTGGATGTCTGATGCCTGATGACTGATGCTTGTGGATGTCTGATGCCTGATGTCACATGACTGATGTCTGATGCCTGATGCTTGTGGATATCTAATGCCTGATGTATGATGCCTGATGCTTGTGGATGTCTGATGCCTGATGTCTGATGCTTGTGGATGTCTGTTGCCTGATGCCTGATGTTTGATGCCTGATGTCTGATGCTTGTTGATGCCTGATGTCTGATGCTTGTGGATGTCTGATGGCTGATGTCTGATGCCTGATGCGTGTAGATGTCTGATGCTTGTGGATGCCTGATGTCTGATGCCTGATGCTTGTGGATGTTTGATGCCTGATGCTTGTGGATGTCTGATGCCTGATGTCTGATATCTGATGCCTGTTGTTTGATGTCTGATGCCTGATGCTTGTGGATGTATGTTGCCTGATGTCTGATGTCTGATGCCTGATGTCTGATGCTTGTGGATGTCTGATGCCTGATGTCTGATGCTTGTGGATGTCTGATGCATGATGTCTGATGCATGATGTCTTATGCCTGATGGCTGATGCCTGATGTCTGATGCCTGATGTCTTATGCCTGATGTCTGATTCCTGATGTCTGATGCTTGATGCTTGTGGATGTCTGATGCCTGATGTCTGATGCACGATGTTTGATGTCTGATGCCTGATGATTGTGGATGTTTGTTGCCTGATGCATGATGCATGATGTCTGACACCTGATGTCTGATGTCTGATGCTTGTGGATGTCTGATGCTTGTGGCTGTCTGATGCCTGATGTCTGATGCTTGTGGATGTCTGATGCATGATGTCTGATGCATGATGTCTGATGCATGATGGCTGATGCCTGATGGCTGATGTCCGATGCCTGATGTCTTATGCCTGATGTCTGATTCCTGATGTCTGTTGCTTGATGCTTGTGGATGTCTGAGGCCTGATGCCCGATGTTTGATGTCTTATACCTGATGCTTGTGGATGTGTGTTGCCTGATGTCTGATGCATGATGTCTGACACCTGATGTCTGATGTCTGATGCCTGATGTTTGTGAATGTCTGATGCCGGATGTCTGATGCATGATGTCTGATGCCTGATGCCTGATGTCTGATGCTTGTGGATGTCTGATGCCTGAAGTCTGATGCCTGATGTCTGATGCTTGATGCTTGTGGATGTCTGATGCCTGATGTTTGTGGATGTGTGTTGCCTGATGTCTGATGCATGATGTCTGATGCTTTTGGGTGTCTGATGCTTGATGCTTGTGGATGTCTGATGCCTGATGTCTGATGCCCGATGTTTGATGCCTGGTGCTTGTGGATGTGTGTTGCCTGATGTCTGATGCATGATGTCTGATGCTTGTGGATGTCTGATGCTTGTGGATGTTTGATTCCTGATGTCTGATGCTTGTGGATGTCTGATGCTTGTGGCTGTCTGATGCCTGATGTCTGAAGCTTGTGGATGTCTGCTGCATGATGTCTGACACCTGATGTCATGCATGATGTCTGATGTCTGATGCTTGTGGATGTCTGATGCCTGATGTCTGATGCTTGTGGATGTCTGATGCCTGATGTCTGATGTTTGTGAATGTCTGATGCCGGATGTCTGATGCATGATGTCTGATGCCTGATGTCTGATGGTTGTGGATGCCTTGTGCCTGATGTCTGATGCCTGATGTCTGATTCCTGATGTCTGATGCCTGATGTCTGATGCTTGTGGATGTGTGATGCCTCATGTCTGATGCTTGTGGATGTCTGATGCCTGATGTCTGATGCTCGATGTTTGATGTCTGATGCCTGATGCTTGTGGATGTGTGTTGCCTGATGTCTGATGCTTGTGGATGTCTGATGCTTGTGGATGTTTGATTCCTGATGTCTGATGCTTGTGGCTGTCTGATGCCTGATGTCTGATGCTTGTGGATGTCTGATGCATGATGTCTGATGCATAACTGATGCCTGATGGCTGATGCCTGATGGCTGATGCCTGAAGTCTGATGGCTGATGCCTGATGCCTGATGTCTTATGCCTGATGTTTGTGAATGTCTGATGCCTGATGTCTGATGCCTGATGTCTGATGCTTGTGGATGTCTGATGCCTGATGTCTGATGCCTGATGGCAGATGGCTGATGGCTGATGCTTGATGCTTGTGGATGTCTGATGCCTGATGTTTGTGGATGTGTGTTGCCTGATGTCTGATGCATGATGTCTGATACCTGATGTCTGTTGCTTTTGGATGTCTGATGCTTGATGCTTGTGGACGTCTGATGCCTGATGTCTGATGCCCGATGTTTGATGTCTGATGCCTGGTGCTTGTGGATGTGTGTTGCCTGATGTCTGATGCATGATGTCTGATGCTTGTGGATGTTTGATGCATGATGTCTGATGCTTGTGGATGTCTGATGCTTGTGGATGTTTGATTCCTGATGTCTGATGCTTGTGGATGTCTGATGCTTGTGTCTGTCTGATGCCTGATGTCTGATGCTTGTGGATGTCTGATGCATGATGTCTGACACCTGATGTCATGCATGATGTCTGATGTCTGATGCTTGTGGATGTCTGATGCCTGATGTCTGATGCTTGTGGATGTCTAATGCCTGATGTCTGATGCCTGATGTTTGTGAATGTCTGATGCCGGATGTCTGATGCATGATGTCTGATGCCTGATGTCTGATGCCTGATGTCTGATGCTTGTGGATGCCTGATGCCTGATGTCTGATGTCTGATTCCTGATGTCTGATGCTTGTGGATGTCTGATGCCTGATGTCTGATGCTTGTGGATGTGTGATGCCTGATGTCTGATGCTCGATGTTTGATGTCTGATGCCTGATGCTTGTGGATGTGTGTTGCCTGATGTCTGATGCTTGTGGATGTTTGATTCCTGATGTCTGATGCTTGTGGCTGTCTGATGCCTGGTGTCTGATGCTTGTGGATGTCTGATGCATGATGTCTGATGCTTGATGCTTGTGGATGTCTGATGCCTGATGCTTGTGGATGCCTGATGTCTGATGCCTGATGTCTGATGCCTGTGGATGTCTGATGCTTGTGGATGTCTGATGTCTGATGCTTGTGGATGTCTCATGACTGATGTCTCATGACTGATGTCTGATGCTTGTGGATATCTAATGCCTGATGTATGATGCCTGATGCTTGTGGATGTCTGATGCCTCATGTCTGATGCTTGTGGATGTGTGATGCCTGATGTCTGATGCTCGATGTTTGATGTCTGATGCCTGATGCTTGTGGATGTGTGTTGCCTGATGTCTGATGCTTGTGGATGTCTGATGCTTGTGGATGTTTGATTCCTGATGTCTGATGCTTGTGGCTGTCTGATGCCTGATGTCTGATGCTTGTGGATGTCTGATGCATGATGTCTGATGCTTGTGGATGTCTGATGCCTGATGCTTGTGGATGCCTGAAGTCTGATGGCTGATGCCTGATGTCTTATGCCTGATGCTTGTGGATGTCTGATGTCTGATGCTTGTGGATGTCTCATGACTGATGTCTCATGACTGATGTCTGATGCTTGTGGATATCTAATGCCTGATGTATGATGCCTGATGCTTGTGGATGTCTGATGCCTCATGTCTGATGCTTGTGGATGTGTGATGCCTGATGTCTGATGCTCGATGTTTGATGTCTGATGCCTGATGCTTGTGGATGTGTGTTGCCTGATGTCTGATGCTTGTGGATGTCTGATGCTTGTGGATGTTTGATTCCTGATGTCTGATGCTTGTGGCTGTCTGATGCCTGATGTCTGATGCTTGTGGATGTCTGATGCATGATGTCTGATGCATGATAACTGATGCCTGATGTCTTATGCCTGATGGCTGATGCCTGAAGTCTGATGGCTGATGCCTGATGCCTGATGTCTTATGCCTGATGTTTGTGAATGTCTGATGCCTGATGTCTGATGCCTGATGTCTGATGCTTGTGGATGTCTGATGCCTGATGTCTGATGCCTGATGGCAGATGCCTGATGGCTGATGCTTGATGCTTTTGGATGTCTGATGCTTGATGCTTGTGGACGTCTGATGCCTGATGTCTGATGCCCGATGTTTGATGTCTGATGCCTGGTGCTTGTGGATGTGTGTTGCCTGATGTCTGATGCTTGTGGATGTTTGATGCATGATGTCTGATGCTTGTGGATGTCTGATGCTTGTGGATGTTTGATTCCTGATGTTTGATGCTTGTGGATGTCTGATGCTTGTGTCTGTCTGATGCCTGATGTCTGATGCTTGTGGATGTCTGGTGCCTGATGTCTGATGCCTGATGTTTGTGAATGTCTGATGCCGGATGTCTGATGCATGATGTCTGATGCCTGATGTCTGATGCCTGATGTCTGATGCTTGTGGATGCCTGATGCCTGATGTCTGATGTCTGATTCCTGATGTCTGATTCCTGATGTCTGATGCTTGTGGATGTCTGATGCCTGATGTCTGATGCTTGTGGATGTGTGATGCCTGATGTCTGATGCTCGATGTTTGATGTCTGATGCCTGATGCTTGTGGATGTGTGTTGCCTGATGTCTGATGCTTGTGGATGTCTGATGCTTGTGGATGTTTGATTCCTGATGTCTGATGCTTGTGGCTGTCTGATGCCTGATGTCTGATGCTTGTGGATGTCTGATGCATGATGTCTGATGCATGATGCTTGTGGATGTCTGATGCCTGATGCTTGTGGATGCCTGATGTCTGATGCCTGATGTCTGATGCCTGATGTCTGATGCTTGTGGATGTCTGATGTCTGATGCTTGTGGATGTCTCATGACTGATGTCTCATGACTGATGTCTGATGCTTGTGGATATCTAATGCCTGATGTATGATGCCTGATGCTTGTGGATGTCTGATGCCTGATGTCTGATGCTTGTGGATGTCTGTTGCCTGATGCTTGTGGATGTCTGATGCCTGATGTTTGATGCCTGATGTCTGATGCTTGTGGATGCCTGATGTCTGATGCACGTGGATGTCTGATGCCTCATGACTGATGTCTGATGCTTGTGGATTTCTGATGCCTGATGTCTGATGCCCGATGTTTGATGCCTGGTGCTTGTGGATGTGTGTTGTCTGATGTCTGATGCATGATGTCTGATGCTTGTGGATGTCTGATGCTTGTGGATGTTTGATTCCTGATGTCTGATGCTTGTGGATGTCTGATGCTTGTGGCTGTCTGATGCCTGATGTCTGAAGCTTGTGGATGTCTGCTGCATGATGTCTGACACCTGATGTCATGCATGATGTCTGATGTCTGATGCTTGTGGATGTCTGATGCCTGATGTCTGATGCTTGTGGATGTCTGATGCCTGATGTCTGATGTTTGTGAATGTCTGATGCCGGATGTCTGATGCATGATGTCTGATGCCTGATGCCTGATGTCTGATGGTTGTGGATGCCTTGTGCCTGATGTCTGATGCCTGATGTCTGATTCCTGATGTCTGATTCCTGATGTCTGAGGCCTGATGTCTGATGCTTGTGGATGTGTGATGCCTCATGTCTGATGCTTGTGGATGTGTGATGCCTGATGTCTGATGCTCGATGTTTGATGTCTGATGCCTGATGCTTGTGGATGTGTGTTGCCTGATGTCTGATGCTTGTGGATGTCTGATGCTTGTGGATGTTTGATTCCTGATGTCTGATGCTTGTGGCTGTCTGATGCCTGATGTCTGATGCTTGTGGATGTCTGATGCATGATGTCTGATGCATGATAACTGATGCCTGATGTCTTATGCCTGATGGCTGATGCCTGAAGTCTGATGGCTGATGCCTGATGTTTGTGAATGTCTGATGCCTGATGTCTGATGCCTGATGTCTGATTCTTATGGATGTCCGATGCCTGATGTCTGATGCCTGATGGCAGATGCCTGATGGCTGATGCTTGATGCTTGTGGATGTCTGATGCCTGATGTTTGTGAATGTGTGTTGCCTGATGTCTGATGCATGATGTCTGATACCTGATGTCTGTTGCTTTTGGATGTCTGATGCTTGATGCTTGTGGATGTCTGATGCCTGATGTCTGATGCCCGATGTTTGATGTCTGATGCCTGGTGCTTGTGGATGTGTGTTGCCTGATGTCTGATGCATGATGTCTGATGCTTGTGGATGTTTGATGCATGATGTCTGATGCTTGTGGATGTCTGATGCTTGTGGATGTTTGATTCCTGATGTCTGATGCTTGTGGATGTCTGATGCTTGTGTCTGTCTGATGCCTGATGTCTGATGCTTGTGGATGTTTGATGCATGATGTCTGACACCTGATGTCATGCATGATGTCTGATGTCTGATGCTTGTGGATGTCTGATGCCTGATGTCTGATGCTTGTGGATGTCTGATGCCTGATGCCTGATGCCTGATGTTTGTGAATGTCTGATGCCAGATGTCTGATGCCAGATGTCTGATGCCTGATGTCTGATGCCTGATGTCTGATGCCTGATGTCTGATGCTTGTGGATGCCTGATGCCTGATGTCTGATGTCTGATTCCTGATGTCTGATTCCTGATGTCTGATGCTTGTGGATGTCTGATGCCTGATGTCTGATGCTTGTGGATGTGTGATGCCTGATGTCTGATGCTCGATGTTTGATGTCTGATGCCTGATGCTTGTGGATGTGTGTTGCCTGATGTCTGATGCTTGTGGATGTCTGATGCTTGTGGATGTTTGATTCCTGATGTCTGATGCTTGTGGCTGTCTGATGCCTGATGTCTGATGCTTGTGGATGTCTGATGCATGATGTCTGATGCTTGATGCTTGTGGATGTCTGATGCCTGATGCTTGTGGATGCCTGATGTCTGATGCCTGATGTCTGATGCCTGATGTCTGATGCTTGTGGATGTCTGATGTCTGATGCTTGTGGATGTCTCATGACTGATGTCTCATGACTGATGTCTGATGCTTGTGGATATCTAATGCCTGATGTATGATGCCTGATGCTTGTGGATGTCTGATGCCTGATGTCTGATGCTTGTGGATGTCTGTTGCCTAATGCTTGTGGATGTCTGACGCCTGATGTTTGATGCCTGATGTCTGATGCTTGTGGATGCCTGATGTCTGATGCACGTGGATGTCTGATGCCTCATGACTGATGTCTGATGCTTGTGGATTTCTGATGCCTGATGTCTCATGACTGATGTCTGATGCCTGATGCTTGTGGATATCTAATGCCTGATATATGATGCCTGATGCTTGTGGATGTCTTATGTCTGATGTCTGATGCTTGTGGATTTCTGTTGCCTGATGCTTGTGGATGTCTGATGCCTGATGTTTGATGCCTGATGTCTGATGCTTGTGGATGCCTGATGTCTGATGCTTGTGGATGTCTGATGCCTGATGTTTGATGTCTGATGCCTGATGCTTGTGGATGTATCTTGCCTGATGTCTGATGCATGATGTCTGATGCTTGTGGATGTTTGATGCCTGATGTCTGATGCTTGTGGATGTCTGATGCATGATGTCTGATGCATGATGTCTGATGCCTGATGTCTTATGCCTGATGGCTGATGCCTGAAGTCTGATGGCTGATGCCTGATGTCTTATGCCTGATGTCTGATTCCTGATGTCTGATGCTTGATGCTTGTGGATGTCTGATGCCTGATGTCTGATGCCCGATGTTTGATGTCTGATGCCTGATGCTTGTGGATGTGTGTTGCCTGATGTCTGATGCATGATGTCTGACACCTGATGTCTGATGCATGATGTCTGATGTCTGATGCTTGTGGATGTCTGATGCCTGATGTCTGATGCCTGATGCGTGTGGATGTCTGATGCTTGTGGATGCCTGATGTCTGATGCCTGATGCTTGTGGATGTCTGATGCCTGATGTCTGATATCTGATGCCTGATGTTTGATGTCTGATGCCTGATGCTTGTGGATGTATGTTGCCTGATGTCTGATGCCTGATGTCTGATGCTTGTGGATGTTTGATTCCTGATGTCTGATGCTTGTGGATGTCTGATAACTGATGTCTGATGCTTGTGGATGTCTGATGCATGATGTCTGACACCTGATGTCTGATGCATGATGTCTGATGCTTGTGGATGTCTGATGCCTGATGGCTGATGCTTGTGGGTGTCTGATGCCTGATATCTGATGCCTGATGTTTGTGAATGTCTGATGCCTGATGTCTGATGCCTGATGTCTGATGCCTGATGTCTGATGCATGATGTCTGATGCCTGATGTCTGATGCCTGATTTCTGATGTCTGATTCCTGATGTCTGATTCCTGATGTCTGATGCTTGTGGATGTCTGATGCCTGATGTCTGATGCTTGATGCTTGTGGATGTGTGATGCCTGATGCTCGATGTTTGATGTCTGATGCCTGATGCTTGTGGATGTGTGTTACTTGATGTCTGATGCATGATGTCTGATGATTCTGGATGTCTGATGCGTGTGGATGTTTGATTCCTGATGTCTGATGCTTGTGGCTGTCTGATGCTTGTGGCTGTCTGATGTCTTATGCTTGTGGATGTCTGATGCATGATGTCTGATGCTTGTGGATGTCTGATGCCTGATGCTTGTGGATGCCTGATGTCTGATGCCTGATGTCTGATGTCTGATGCTTGTGGATGTCTGATGACTGATGTCTGATGCTTGTGGATGTCTGATGCCTGATGTCTCATGACTGATGTCTGATGCCTGATGCTTGTGGATATCTAATGCCTGATGTATGATGCCTGATGCTTGTGGATGTCTGATGCCTGATGTCTGATGCTTGTGGATGTCTGTTGCCTGATGCTTGTGGATGTCTGATGCCTGATGTTTGATGCCTGATGTCTGATTCTTGTGGATGCCTGATGTCTGATGCTTGTGGATGTCTGATGCCTGATGACTGATGCTTGTGGATGTCTGATGCCTGATGTCACATGACTGATGTCTGATGCCTGATGCTTGTGGATATCTAATGCCTGATGTATGATGCCTGATGCTTGTGGATGACTGATGCCTGATGTCTGATGCTTGTGGATGTCTGTTGCCTGATGCTTGTGGATGTCTGATGCATGATGTCTGATGCTTGATGCTTGTGGATGCCTGATGTCTGATGGCTGATGCTTGTGGATGTCTGATGCCTGATGACTGATGTCTGATGCTTGTGGATGTCTGATGCCTGATGTCTCATGACTGATGTCTGATGCCTGATGCTTGTGGATATCTAATGCCTGATGTATGATGCCTAATGCTTGTGGATGTCTGATGCCTGATGTCTGATGCTTGTGGATGGATGTCTGTTGCCTGATGCTTGTGGATGTCTGATGCCTGATGTTTGATGCCTGATGTCTGATTCTTGTGGATGCCTGATGTCTGATGCTTGTGGATGTCTGATGCCTGATGACTGATGCTTGTGGATGTCTGATGCCTGATGTCACATGACTGATGTCTGATGCCTGATGCTTGTGGATATCTAATGCCTGATGTATGATGCCTGATGCTTGTGGATGTCTGATGCCTGATGTCTGATGCTTGTGGATGTCTGTTGCCTGATGCCTGATGTTTGATGCCTGATGTCTGATGCTTGTTGATGCCTGATGTCTGATGCTTGTGGATGTCTGATGGCTGATGTCTGATGCCTGATGCGTGTAGATGTCTGATGCTTGTGGATGCCTGATGTCTGATGCCTGATGCTTGTGGATGTTTGATGCCTGATGCTTGTGGATGTCTGATGCCTGATGTCCGATATCTGATGCCTGTTGTTTGATGTCTGATGCCTGATGCTTGTGGATGTATGTTGCCTGATGTCTGATGTCTGATGCCTGATGTCTGATGCTTGTGGATGTCTGATGCCTGATGTCTGATGCTTGTGGATGTCTGATGCATGATGTCTGATGCATGATGTCTTATGCCTGATGGCTGATGCCTGATGTCTGATGCCTGATGTCTTATGCCTGATGTCTGATTCCTGATGTCTGATGCTTGATGCTTGTGGATGTCTGATGCCTGATGTCTGATGCACGATGTTTGATGTCTGATGCCTGATGATTGTGGATGTTTGTTGCCTGATGCATGATGCATGATGTCTGACACCTGATGTCTGATGTCTGATGCTTGTGGATGTCTGATGCTTGTGGCTGTCTGATGCCTGATGTCTGATGCTTGTGGATGTCTGATGCATGATGTCTGATGCATGATGTCTGATGCATGATGGCTGATGCCTGATGGCTGATGTCCGATGCCTGATGTCTTATGCCTGATGTCTGATTCCTGATGTCTGTTGCTTGATGCTTGTGGATGTCTGAGGCCTGATGCCCGATGTTTGATGTCTTATACCTGATGCTTGTGGATGTGTGTTGCCTGATGTCTGATGCATGATGTCTGACACCTGATGTCTGATGTCTGATGCCTGATGTTTGTGAATGTCTGATGCCGGATGTCTGATGCATGATGTCTGATGCCTGATGCCTGATGTCTGATGCTTGTGGATGTCTGATGCCTGAAGTCTGATGCCTGATGTCTGATGCTTGATGCTTGTGGATGTCTGATGCCTGATGTTTGTGGATGTGTGTTGCCTGATGTCTGATGCATGATGTCTGATGCTTTTGGGTGTCTGATGCTTGATGCTTGTGGATGTCTGATGCCTGATGTCTGATGCCCGATGTTTGATGCCTGGTGCTTGTGGATGTGTGTTGCCTGATGTCTGATGCATGATGTCTGATGCTTGTGGATGTCTGATGCTTGTGGATGTTTGATTCCTGATGTCTGATGCTTGTGGATGTCTGATGCTTGTGGCTGTCTGATGCCTGATGTCTGAAGCTTGTGGATGTCTGCTGCATGATGTCTGACACCTGATGTCATGCATGATGTCTGATGTCTGATGCTTGTGGATGTCTGATGCCTGATGTCTGATGCTTGTGGATGTCTGATGCCTGATGTCTGATGTTTGTGAATGTCTGATGCCGGATGTCTGATGCATGATGTCTGATGCCTGATGTCTGATGGTTGTGGATGCCTTGTGCCTGATGTCTGATGCCTGATGTCTGATTCCTGATGTCTGATGCCTGATGTCTGATGCTTGTGGATGTGTGATGCCTCATGTCTGATGCTTGTGGATGTCTGATGCCTGATGTCTGATGCTCGATGTTTGATGTCTGATGCCTGATGCTTGTGGATGTGTGTTGCCTGATGTCTGATGCTTGTGGATGTCTGATGCTTGTGGATGTTTGATTCCTGATGTCTGATGCTTGTGGCTGTCTGATGCCTGATGTCTGATGCTTGTGGATGTCTGATGCATGATGTCTGATGCATAACTGATGCCTGATGGCTGATGCCTGATGGCTGATGCCTGAAGTCTGATGGCTGATGCCTGATGCCTGATGTCTTATGCCTGATGTTTGTGAATGTCTGATGCCTGATGTCTGATGCCTGATGTCTGATGCTTGTGGATGTCTGATGCCTGATGTCTGATGCCTGATGGCAGATGGCTGATGGCTGATGCTTGATGCTTGTGGATGTCTGATGCCTGATGTTTGTGGATGTGTGTTGCCTGATGTCTGATGCATGATGTCTGATACCTGATGTCTGTTGCTTTTGGATGTCTGATGCTTGATGCTTGTGGACGTCTGATGCCTGATGTCTGATGCCCGATGTTTGATGTCTGATGCCTGGTGCTTGTGGATGTGTGTTGCCTGATGTCTGATGCATGATGTCTGATGCTTGTGGATGTTTGATGCATGATGTCTGATGCTTGTGGATGTCTGATGCTTGTGGATGTTTGATTCCTGATGTCTGATGCTTGTGGATGTCTGATGCTTGTGTCTGTCTGATGCCTGATGTCTGATGCTTGTGGATGTCTGATGCATGATGTCTGACACCTGATGTCATGCATGATGTCTGATGTCTGATGCTTGTGGATGTCTGATGCCTGATGTCTGATGCTTGTGGATGTCTAATGCCTGATGTCTGATGCCTGATGTTTGTGAATGTCTGATGCCGGATGTCTGATGCATGATGTCTGATGCCTGATGTCTGATGCCTGATGTCTGATGCTTGTGGATGCCTGATGCCTGATGTCTGATGTCTGATTCCTGATGTCTGATGCTTGTGGATGTCTGATGCCTGATGTCTGATGCTTGTGGATGTGTGATGCCTGATGTCTGATGCTCGATGTTTGATGTCTGATGCCTGATGCTTGTGGATGTGTGTTGCCTGATGTCTGATGCTTGTGGATGTTTGATTCCTGATGTCTGATGCTTGTGGCTGTCTGATGCCTGGTGTCTGATGCTTGTGGATGTCTGATGCATGATGTCTGATGCTTGATGCTTGTGGATGTCTGATGCCTGATGCTTGTGGATGCCTGATGTCTGATGCCTGATGTCTGATGCCTGTGGATGTCTGATGCTTGTGGATGTCTGATGTCTGATGTTTGTGGATGTCTCATGACTGATGTCTCATGACTGATGTCTGATGCTTGTGGATATCTAATGCCTGATGTATGATGCCTGATGCTTGTGGATGTCTGATGCCTCATGTCTGATGCTTGTGGATGTGTGATGCCTGATGTCTGATGCTCGATGTTTGATGTCTGATGCCTGATGCTTGTGGATGTGTGTTGCCTGATGTCTGATGCTTGTGGATGTCTGATGCTTGTGGATGTTTGATTCCTGATGTCTGATGCTTGTGGCTGTCTGATGCCTGATGCCTGATGTTTGTGAATGTCTGATGCATGATGTCTGATGCATGATAACTGATGCCTGATGTCTTATGCCTGATGGCTGATGCCTGAAGTCTGATGGCTGATGCCTGATGTCTTATGCCTGATGTTTGTGAATGTCTGATGCCTGATGTCTGATGCTTGTGGATGTCTGATGCCTGATGTCTGATGCCTGATGGCAGATGCCTGATGGCTGATGCTTGATGCTTGTGGATGTCTGATGCCTGATGTTTGTGGATGTGTGTTGCCTGATGTCTGATGCATGATGTCTGATACCTGATGTCTGTTGCTTTTGGATGTCTGATGCTTGATGCTTGTGGACGTCTGATGCCTGATGTCTGATGCCCGATGTTTGATGTCTGATGCCTGATGCTTGTGGATGTGTGTTGCCTGATGTCTGATGCATGATGTCTGACACCTGATGTCTGATGCATGATGTCTGATGTCTGATGCTTGTGGATGTCTGATGCCTGATGTCTGATGCCTGATGCGTGTGGATGTCTGATCCTTGTGGATGCCTGATGTCTGATGCCTGATGCTTGTGGATGTCTGATGCCTGATGTCTGATATCTGATGCCTGATGTTTGATGTCTGATGCCTGATGCTTGTGGATGTATGTTGCCTGATGTCTGATGCCTGATGTCTGATGCTTGTGGATGTTTGATTCCTGATGTCTGATGCTTGTGGATGTCTGATGCATGATGTCTGATGCTTGTGGATGTCTGATGCATGATGTCTGACACCTGATGTCTGATGCATGATGTTTGATGCTTGTGGATGTCTGATGCCTGATGGCTGATGCTTGTGGGTGTCTGATGCCTGATATCTGATGCCTGATGTTTGTGAATGTCTGATGCCGGATGTCTGATGCCTGATGTCTGATGCATGATGTCTGATGCCTGATGTCCGATGTCTGATTTCTGATGTCTGATTCCTGATGTCTGATTCCTGATGTCTGATGCTTGTGGATGTCTGATGCCTGATGTCTGATGCTTGATGCTTGTGGATGTGTGATGCCTGATGCTCGATGTTTGATGTCTGATGCCTGATGCTTGTGGATGTGTGTTGCTTGATGTCTGATGCATGATGTCTGATGCTTCTGGATGTCTGATGCGTGTGGATGTTTGATTCCTGATGTCTGATGCTTGTGGATGTCTGATTCTTGTGGCTGTCTGATGTCTGATGCTTGTGGATGTCTGATGCATGATGTCTGATGCTTGTGGATGTCTGATGCCTGATGCTTGTGGATGCCTGATGTCTGATGTCTGATGCTTGTGGATGTCTGATGACTGATGTCTGATGCTTGTGGATGTCTGATGCCTGATGTCTCATGACTGATGTCTGATGCCTGATGCTTGTGGATATCTAATGCCTGATGTATGATGCCTGATGCTTGTGGATGTCTGATGCCTGATGCTTGTGGATGTCTGTTGCCTGATGCTTGTGGATGTCTGATGCCTGATGTTTGATGCCTGATGTCTGATTCTTGTGGATGCCTGATGTCTGATGCTTGTGGATGTCTGATGCCTGATGACTGATGCTTGTGGATGTCTGATGCCCGATGTCACATGACTGATGTCTGATGCCTGATGCTTGTGGATATCTAATGCCTGATGTATGATGCCTGATGCTTGTGGATGACTGATGCCTGATGTCTGATGCTTGTGGATGTCTGTTGCCTGATGCTTGTGGATGTCTGATGCCTGATGTTTGATGCCTGATGTCTGATGCTTGTTGATGCCTGATGTCTGATGCTTGTGGATGTCTGATGCATGATGTCTGATGCTTGATGCTTGTGGATGCCTGATGTCTGATGGCTGATGCTTGTGGATGTCTGATGCCTGATGACTGATGTCTGATGCTTGTGGATGTCTGATGCCTGATGTCTCATGACTGATGTCTGATGCCTGATGCTTGTGGATATCTAATGCCTGATGTATGATGCCTAATGCTTGTGGATGTCTGATGCCTGATGTCTGATGCTTGTGGATGGATGTTTGTTGCCTGATGCTTGTGGATGTCTGATGCCTGATGTTTGATGCCTGATGTCTGATTCTTGTGGATGCCTGATGTCTGATGCTTGTGGATGTCTGATGCCTGATGACTGATGCTTGTGGATGTCTGATGCCTGATGTCACATGACTGATGTCTGATGCTTGTGGATATCTAATGCCTGATGTATGATGCCTGATGCTTGTGGATGTCTGATGCCTGATGTCTGATGCTTGTGGATGTCTGTTGCCTGATGCCTGATGTTTGATGCCTGATGTCTGATGCTTGTTGATGCCTGATGTCTGATGCTTGTGGATGTCTGATGGCTGATGTCTGATGCCTGATGCGTGTGGATGTCTGATGCTTGTGGATGCCTGATGTCTGATGCCTGATGCTTGTGGATGTCTGATGCCTGATGCTTGTGGATGTATGTTGCCTGATGTCTGATGCCTGATGTCTGATGCTTGTGGATGTCTGATGCCTGATGTCTTATGCCTGATGTCTGATTCCTGATGCCTGATGCTTGATGCTTGTGGATGTTTGTTGCCTGATGTCTGATGCATGATGTCTGACGCCTGATGTCTGATGTCTGATGCTTGTGGATGTCTGATGCTTGTGGCTGTCTGATGCCTGATGTCTGATGCTTGTGGATGTCTGATGCATGATGTCTGATGCATGATGTCTGATGCATGATGGCTGATGCCTGATGGCTGATGCCTGATGGCTGATGTCCGATGCCTGATGTCTTATGCCTGATGTCTGATTCCTGATGTCTGTTGCTTGATGCTTGTGGATGTCTGAGGCCTGATGCCCGATGTTTGATGTCTTATACCTGATGCTTGTGGATGTGTGTTGCCTGATGTCTGATGCATGATGTCTGACACCTGATGTCTGATGTCTGATATCTGATGTCTGATGCCTGATGTTTGTGAATGTCTGATGCCGGATGTCTGATGCATGATGTCTGATGCCTGATGCCTGATGTCTGATGCTTGTGGATGTCTGATGCCTGATGTCTGATGCCTGATGTCTGATGCTTGTGGATGTCTGATGCCTGATGTTTGTGGATGTGTGTTGCCTGATGTCTGATGCATGATGTCTGATGCTTTTGGGTGTCTGATGCTTGATGCTTGTGGATGTCTGATGCCTGATGTCTGATGCCCGATGTTTGATGCCTGGTGCTTGTGGATGTGTGTTGCCTGATGTCTGATGCATGATGTCTAATGCTTGTGGATGTCTGATGCTTGTGGATGTTTGATTCCTGATGTCTGATGCGTGTGGATGTCTGATGCCTGATGTCTGAAGCTTGTGGATGTCTGCTGCATGATGTCTGACACCTGATGTCATGCATGATGTCTGATGTCTGATGCTTGTGGATGTCTGATGCCTGATGTCTGATGCTTGTGGATGTCTGATGCCTGATGTCTGATGTTTGTGAATGTCTGATGCCGGATGTCTGATGCATGATGTCTGATGCCTGATGTCTGATGGTTGTGGATGCCTTGTGCCTGATGTCTGATGCCTGATGTCTGATTCCTAATGTCTGATTCCTGATGTCTGATGCCTGATGTCTGATGCTTGTGGATGTGTGATGCCTCATGTCTGATGCTTGTGGATGTGTGATGCCTGATGTCTGATGTCTGATGCCTGATGCTTGTGGATGTGTGTTGCCTGATGTCTGATGCTTGTGGATGTCTGATGCTTGTGGATGTTTGATTCCTGATGTCTGATGCTTGTGGCTGTCTGATGCCTGATGTCTGATGCTTGTGGATGTCTGATGCATGATGTCTGATGCATGATAACTGATGTCTTATGCCTGATGGCTGATGCCTGAAGTCTGATGGCTGATGCCTGATGTCTTATGCCTGATGTTTGTGAATGTCTGATGCCTGATGTCTGATGCCTGATGTCTGATGCTTGTGGATGTCTGATGCCTGATGTCTGATGCCTGATGGCAGATGCCTGATGGCTGATGCTTGATGCTTGTGGATGTCTGATGCCTGATGTTTGTGGATGTGTGTTGCCTGATGTCTGATGCATGATGTCTGATATCTGATGGCTGTTGCTTTTGGATGTCTGATGCTTGATGCTTGTGGACGTCTGATGCCTGATGTCTGATGCCCGATGTTTGATGTCTGATGCCTGGTGCTTGTGGATGTGTGTTGCCTGATGTCTGATGCATGATGTCTGATGCTTGTGGATGTTTGATGCATGATGTCTGATGCTTGTGGATGTCTGATGCTTGTGGATGTTTGATTCCTGATGTCTGATGCTTGTGGATGTCTGATGCTTGTGTCTGTCTGATGCCTGATGTCTGATGCATGATATCTGACACCTGATGTCATGCATGATGTCTGATGCTTGTGGATGTCTGATGCCTGATGTCTGATGCTTGTGGATGTCTGATGCCTGATGTCTGATGCCTGATGTTTGTGAATGTCTGATGCCGGATGTCTGATGCATGATGTCTGATGCCTGATGTCTGATGCCTGATGTCTGATGCTTGTGGATGCCTGATGCCTGATGTCTGATGTCTGATTCCTGATGTCTGATTCCTGATGTCTGAGGCTTGTGGATGTCTGATGCCTGATGTCTGATGCTTGTGGATGTGTGATGCCTGATGTCTGATGCTCGATGTTTGATGTCTGATGCCTGATGCTTGTGGATGTGTGTTGCCTGATGTCTGATGCTTGTGGATGTCTGATGCTTGTGGATGTTTGATTCCTGATGTCTGATGCTTGTGGCTGTCTGATGCCTGATGTCTGATGCTTGTGGATGTCTGATGCCTGATGTCTTATGCCTGATGTCTGATTCCTGATGTCTGATGCTTGATGCTTGTGGATGTTTGTTGCCTGATGTCTGATGCATGATGTCTGACGCCTGATGTCTGATGTCTGATGCTTGTGGATGTCTGATGCTTGTGGCTGTCTGATGCCTGATGTCTGATGCTTGTGGATGTCTGATGCATGATGTCTGATGCATGATGTCTGATGCATGATGGCTGATGCCTGATGGCTGATGCCTGATGGCTGATGTCCGATGCCTGATGTCTTATGCCTGATGTCTGATTCCTGATGTCTGTTGCTTGATGCTTGTGGATGTCTGAGGCCTGATGCCCGATGTTTGATGTCTTATACCTGATGCTTGTGGATGTGTGTTGCCTGATGTCTGATGCATGATGTCTGACACCTGATGTCTGATGTCTGATATCTGATGTCTGATGCCTGATGTTTGTGAATGTCTGATGCCGGATGTCTGATGCATGATGTCTGATGCCTGATGCCTGATGTCTGATGCTTGTGGATGTCTGATGCCTGATGTCTGATGCCTGATGTCTGATGCTTGTGGATGTCTGATGCCTGATGTTTGTGGATGTGTGTTGCCTGATGTCTGATGCATGATGTCTGATGCTTTTGGGTGTCTGATGCTTGATGCTTGTGGATGTCTGATGCCTGATGTCTGATGCCCGATGTTTGATGCCTGGTGCTTGTGGATGTGTGTTGCCTGATGTCTGATGCATGATGTCTAATGCTTGTGGATGTCTGATGCTTGTGGATGTTTGATTCCTGATGTCTGATGCGTGTGGATGTCTGATGCCTGATGTCTGAAGCTTGTGGATGTCTGCTGCATGATGTCTGACACCTGATGTCATGCATGATGTCTGATGTCTGATGCTTGTGGATGTCTGATGCCTGATGTCTGATGCTTGTGGATGTCTGATGCCTGATGTCTGATGTTTGTGAATGTCTGATGCCGGATGTCTGATGCATGATGTCTGATGCCTGATGTCTGATGGTTGTGGATGCCTTGTGCCTGATGCCTGATGTCTGATTCCTAATGTCTGATTCCTGATGTCTGATGCCTGATGTCTGATGCTTGTGGATGTGTGATGCCTCATGTCTGATGCTTGTGGATGTGTGATGCCTGATGTCTGATGTCTGATGCCTGATGCTTGTGGATGTGTGTTGCCTGATGTCTGATGCTTGTGGATGTCTGATGCTTGTGGATGTTTGATTCCTGATGTCTGATGCTTGTGGCTGTCTGATGCCTGATGTCTGATGCTTGTGGATGTCTGATGCATGATGTCTGATGCATGATAACTGATGTCTTATGCCTGGTGGCTGATGCCTGAAGTCTGATGGCTGATGCCTGATGTCTTATGCCTGATGTTTGTGAATGTCTGATGCCTGATGTCTGATGCCTGATGTCTGATGCTTGTGGATGTCTGATGCCTGATGTCTGATGCCTGATGGCAGATGCCTGATGGCTGATGCTTGATGCTTGTGGATGTCTGATGCCTGATGTTTGTGGATGTGTGTTGCCTGATGTCTGATGCATGATGTCTGATATCTGATGGCTGTTGCTTTTGGATGTCTGATGCTTGATGCTTGTGGACGTCTGATGCCTGATGTCTGATGCCCGATGTTTGATGTCTGATGCCTGGTGCTTGTGGATGTGTGTTGCCTGATGTCTGATGCATGATGTCTGATGCTTGTGGATGTTTGATGCATGATGTCTGATGCTTGTGGATGTCTGATGCTTGTGGATGTTTGATTCCTGATGTCTGATGCTTGTGGATGTCTGATGCTTGTGTCTGTCTGATGCCTGATGTCTGATGCATGATATCTGACACCTGATGTCATGCATGATGTCTGATGCTTGTGGATGTCTGATGCCTGATGTCTGATGCTTGTGGATGTCTGATGCCTGATGTCTGATGCCTGATGTTTGTGAATGTCTGATGCCGGATGTCTGATGCATGATGTCTGATGCCTGATGTCTGATGCCTGATGTCTGATGCTTGTGGATGCCTGATGCCTGATGTCTGATGTCTGATTCCTGATGTCTGATTCCTGATGTCTGAGGCTTGTGGATGTCTGATGCCTGATGTCTGATGCTTGTGGATGTGTGATGCCTGATGTCTGATGCTCGATGTTTGATGTCTGATGCCTGATGCTTGTGGATGTGTGTTGCCTGATGTCTGATGCTTGTGGATGTCTGATGCTTGTGGATGTTTGATTCCTGATGTCTGATGCTTGTGGCTGTCTGATGCCTGATGTCTGATGCTTGTGGATGTCTGATGCATGATGTCTGATGCTTGTGGATGTCTGATGCCTGATGCTTGTGGATGCCTGATGTCTGATGCCTGATGTCTGATGCCTGATGTCTGATGCTTGTGGATGTCTGATGTCTGATGCTTGTGGATGTCTCATGACTGATGTCTCATGACTGATGTCTGATGCTTGTGGATATCTAATGCCTGATGTATGATGCCTGATGCTTGTGGATGTCTGATGCCTCATGTCTGATGCTTGTGGATGTGTGATGCCTGATGTCTGATGCTCGATGTTTGATGTCTGATGCCTGATGCTTGTGGATGTGTGTTGCCTGATGTCTGATGCTTGTGGATGTCTGATGCTTGTGGATGTTTGATTCCTGATGTCTGATGCTTGTGGCTGTCTGATGCCTGATGTCTGATGCTTGTGGATGTCTGATGCATGATGTCTGATGCATGATAACTGATGCCTGATGTCTTATGCCTGATGGCTGATGCCTGAAGTCTGATGGCTGATGCCTGATGTCTTATGCCTGATGTTTGTGAATGTCTGATGCCTGATGTCTGATGCCTGATGTCTGATGCTTGTGGATGTCTGATGCCTGATGTCTGATGCCTGATGGCAGATGCCTGATGGCTGATGCTTGATGCTTTTGGATGTCTGATGCTTGATGCTTGTGGACGTCTGATGCCTGATGTCTGATGCCCGATGTTTGATGTCTGATGCCTGGTGCTTGTGGATGTGTGTTGCCTGATGTCTGATGCTTGTGGATGTTTGATGCATGATGTCTGATGCTTGTGGATGTCTGATGCTTGTGGATGTTTGATTCCTGATGTCTGATGCTTGTGGATGTCTGATGCTTGTGTCTGTCTGATGCCTGATGTCTGATGCTTGTGGATGTCTGATGCATGATGTCTGACACCTGATGTCATGCATGATGTCTGATGCTTGTGGATGTCTGATGCCTGATGTCTGATGCTTGTGGATGTCTGATGCCTGATGTCTGATGCCTGATGTTTGTGAATGTCTGATGCCGGATGTCTGATGCATGATGTCTGATGCCTGATGTCTGATGCCTGATGTCTGATGCTTGTGGATGCCTGATGCCTGATGTCTGATGTCTGATTCCTGATGTCTGATTCCTGATGTCTGATGCTTGTGGATGTCTGATGCCTGATGTCTGATGCTTGTGGATGTGTGATGCCTGATGTCTGATGCTCGATGTTTGATGTCTGATGCCTGATGCTTGTGGATGTGTGTTGCCTGATGTCTGATCCTTGTGGATGTCTGATGCTTGTGGATGTTTGATTCCTGATGTCTGA
Source organism: Triturus cristatus (assembly GCF_964204655.1). NCBI lineage: Eukaryota > Metazoa > Chordata > Amphibia > Caudata > Salamandridae > Triturus > Triturus cristatus. The sequence goes on from NC_140579.1 coordinate 191,946,155, forward strand.
TGCTTGTGGCTGTCTGATGCCTGATGTCTGATGCTTGTGGATGTCTGATGCATGATGTCTGATGCATGATGCTTGTGGATGTCTGATGCCTGATGCTTGTGGATGCCTGATGTCTGATGCCTGATGTCTGATGCCTGATGTCTGATGCTTGTGGATGTCTGATGTCTGATGCTTGTGGATGTCTCATGACTGATGTCTCATGACTGATGTCTGATGCTTGTGGATATCTAATGCCTGATGTATGATGCCTGATGCTTGTGGATGTCTGATGCCTGATGTCTGATGCTTGTGGATGTCTGTTGCCTGATGCTTGTGGATGTCTGATGCCTGATGTTTGATGCCTGATGTCTGATGCTTGTGGATGCCTGATGTCTGATGCACGTGGATGTCTGATGCCTCATGACTGATGTCTGATGCTTGTGGATTTCTGATGCCTGATGTCTGATGCCCGATGTTTGATGCCTGGTGCTTGTGGATGTGTGTTGCCTGATGTCTGATGCATGATGTCTGATGCTTGTGGATGTCTGATGCTTGTGGATGTTTGATTCCTGATGTCTGATGCTTGTGGATGTCTGATGCTTGTGGCTGTCTGATGCCTGATGTCTGAAGCTTGTGGATGTCTGCTGCATGATGTCTGACACCTGATGTCATGCATGATGTCTGATGTCTGATGCTTGTGGATGTCTGATGCCTGATGTCTGATGCTTGTGGATGTCTGATGCCTGATGTCTGATGTTTGTGAATGTCTGATGCCGGATGTCTGATGCATGATGTCTGATGCCTGATGTCTGATGGTTGTGGATGCCTTGTGCCTGATGTCTGATGCCTGATGTCTGATTCCTGATGTCTGATTCCTGATGTCTGATGCCTGATGTCTGATGCTTGTGGATGTGTGATGCCTCATGTCTGATGCTTGTGGATGTGTGATGCCTGATGTCTGATGCTCGATGTTTGATGTCTGATGCCTGATGCTTGTGGATGTGTGTTGCCTGATGTCTGATGCTTGTGGATGTCTGATGCTTGTGGATGTTTGATTCCTGATGTCTGATGCTTGTGGCTGTCTGATGCCTGATGTCTGATGCTTGTGGATGTCTGATGCATGATGTCTGATGCATGATAACTGATGCCTGATGTCTTATGCCTGATGGCTGATGCCTGAAGTCTGATGGCTGATGCCTGATGTCTTATGCCTGATGTTTGTGAATGTCTGATGCCTGATGTCTGATGCCTGATGTCTGATGCTTGTGGATGTCCGATGCCTGATGTCTGATGCCTGATGGCAGATGCCTGATGGCTGATGCTTGATGCTTGTGGATGTCTGATGCCTGATGTTTGTGGATGTGTGTTGCCTGATGTCTGATGCATGATGTCTGATACCTGATGTCTGTTGCTTTTGGATGTCTGATGCTTGATGCTTGTGGACGTCTGATGCCTGATGTCTGATGCCCGATGTTTGATGTCTGATGTCTGGTGCTTGTGGATGTGTGTTGCCTGATGTCTGATGCATGATGTCTGATGCTTGTGGATGTTTGATGCATGATGTCTGATGCTTGTGGATGTTTGATGCATGATGTCTGATGCTTGTGGATGTCTGATGCTTGTGGATGTTTGATTCCTGATGTCTGATGCTTGTGGATGTCTGATGCTTGTGTCTGTCTGATGCCTGATGTCTGATGCTTGTGGATGTCTGATGCATGATGTCTGACACCTGATGTCATGCATGATGTCTGATGTCTGATGCTTGTGGATATCTGATGCCTGATGTCTGATGCTTGTGGATGTCTGATGCCTGATGTCTGATGCCTGATGTTTGTGAATGTCTGATGCCAGATGTCTGATGCCTGATGTCTGATGCCTGATGTCTGATGCCTGATGTCTGATGCTTGTGGATGCCTGATGCCTGATGTCTGATTCCTGATGTCTGATGCTTGTGGATGTCTGATGCCTGATGTCTGATGCTTGTGGATGTGTGATGCCTGATGTCTGATGCTCGATGTTTGATGTCTGATGCCTGATGCTTGTGGATGTGTGTTGCCTGATGTCTGATGCTTGTGGATGTCTGATGCTTGTGGATGTTTGATTCCTGATGTCTGATGCTTGTGGCTGTCTGATGCCTGATGTCTGATGCTTGTGGATGTCTGATGCATGATGTCTGATGCTTGATGCTTGTGGATGTCTGATGCCTGATGCTTGTGGATGCCTGATGTCTGATGCCTGATGTCTGATGCTTGTGGATGTCTGATGTCTGATGCTTGTGGATGTCTCATGACTGATGTCTCATGACTGATGTCTGATGCTTGTGGATATCTAATGCCTGATGTATGATGCCTGATGCTTGTGGATGTCCGATGCCTGATGTCTGATGCTTGTGGATGTCTGTTGCCTGATGCTTGTGGATGTCTGACGCCTGATGTTTGATGCCTGATGTCTGATGCTTGTGGATGCCTGATGTCTGATGCATGTGGATGTCTGATGCCTCATGACTGATGTCTGATGCTTGTGGATTTCTGATGCCTGATGTCTCATGACTGATGTCTGATGCCTGATGCTTGTGGATATCTAATGCCTGATGTATGATGCCTGATGCTTGTGGATGTCTTATGTCTGATGTCTGATGCTTGTGGATTTCTGTTGCCTGATGCTTGTGGATGTCTGATGCCTGATGTTTGATGCCTGATGTCTGATGCTTGTGGATGCCTGATGTCTGATGCTTGTGGATGTCTGATGCCTGATGTTTGATGTCTGATGCCTGATGCTTGTGGATGTATCTTGCCTGATGTCTGATGCATGATGTCTGATGCTTGTGGATGTTTGATGCCTGATGTCTGATGCTTGTGGATGTCTGATGCATGATGTCTGATGCATGATGTCTGATGCCTGATGTCTTATGCCTGATGGCTGATGCCTGAAGTCTGATGGCTGATACCTGATGTCTTATGCCTGATGTCTGATTCCTGATGTCTGATGCTTGATGCTTGTGGATGTCTGATGCCTGATGTCTGATGCCCGATGTTTGATGTCTGATGCCTGATGCTTGTGGATGTGTGTTGCCTGATGTCTGATGCATGATGTCTGACACCTGATGTCTGATGCATGATGTCTGATGTCTGATGCTTGTGGATGTCTGATGCCTGATGTCTGATGCCTGATGCGTGTGGATGTCTGATGCTTGTGGATGCCTGATGTCTGATGCCTGATTCTTGTGGATGTCTGATGCCTGATGCTTGTGGATGTCTGATGTCTGATATCTGATGCCTGATGTTTGATGTCTGATGCCTGATGCTTGTGGATGTATGTTGCCTGATGTCTGATGCCTGATGTCTGATGCTTGTGGATGTTTGATTCCTGATGTCTGATGCTTGTGGATGTCTGATAACTGATGTCTGATGCTTGTGGATGTCTGATGCATGATGTCTGACACCTGATGTCTGATGCATGATGTCTGATGCTTGTGGATGTCTGATGCCTGATGGCTGATGCTTGTGGGTGTCTGATGCCTGATATCTGATGCCTGATGTTTGTGAATGTCTGATGCCAGATGTCTGATGCCTGATGTCTGATGCCTGATGTCTGATGCATGATGTCTGATGCCTGATGTCTGATGCCTGATTTCTGATGTCTGATTCCTGATGTCTGATTCCTGATGTCTGATGCTTGTGGATGTCTGATGCCTGATGTCTGATGCTTGATGCTTGTGGATGTGTGATGCCTGATGCTCGATGTTTGATGTCTGATGCTTGTGGATGTGTGTTGCTTGATGTCTGATGCATGATGTCTGATGCTTCTGGATGTCTAATGCGTGTGGATGTTTGATTCCTGATGTCTGATGCTTGTGGATGTCTGATGCTTGTGGCTGTCTGATGTCTGATGCTTGTGGATGTCTGATGCATGATGTCTGATGCTTGTGGATGTCTGATGCCTGATGCTTGTGGATGCCTGATGTCTGATGCCTGATGTCTGATGTCTGATGCTTGTGGATGTCTGATGACTGATGTCTGATGCTTGTGGATGTCTGATGCCTGATGTCTCATGACTGATGTCTGATGCCTGATGCTTGTGGATATCTAATGCCTGATGTATGATGCCTGATGCTTGTGGATGTCTGATGCCTGATGTCTGATGCTTGTGGATGTCTGTTGCCTGATGCTTGTGGATGTCTGATGCCTGATGTTTGATGCCTGATGTCTGATTCTTGTGGATGCCTGATGTCTGATGCTTGTGGATGTCTGATGCCTGATGACTGATGCTTGTGAATGTCTGATGCCTGATGTCACATGACTGATGTCTGATGCCTGATGCTTGTGGATATCTAATGCCTGATGTATGATGCCTGATGCTTGTGGATGACTGATGCCTGATGTTTGATGCCTGATGTCTGATGCTTGTTGATGCCTGATGTCTGATGCTTGTGGATGTCTGATGCATGATGTCTGATGCTTGATGCTTGTGGATGCCTGATGTCTGATGGCTGATGCTTGTGGATGTCTGATGCCTGATGACTGATGTCTGAGGCTTGTGGATGTCTGTTGCCTGATGCTTGTGGATGTCTGATGCCTGATGTTTGATGCCTGATGTCTGATGCTTGTTGATGCCTGATGTCTGATGCTTGTGGATGTCTGATGCATGATGTCTGATGCTTGATGCTTGTGGATGCCTGATGTCTGATGGCTGATGCTTGTGGATGTCTGATGCCTGATGACTGATGTCTGATGCTTGTGGATGTCTGATGCCTGATGTCTCATGACTGATGTCTGATGCCTGATGCTTGTGGATATCTAATGCCTGATGTATGATGCCTAATGCTTGTGGATGTCTGATGCCTGATGTCTGATGCTTGTGGATGGATGTCTGTTGCCTGATGCTTGTGGATGTCTGATGCCTGATGTTTGATGCCTGATGTCTGATTCTTGTGGATGCCTGATGTCTGATGCTTATGGATGTCTGATGCCTGATGACTGATGCTTGTGGATGTCTGATGCCTGATGTCACATGACTGATGTCTGATGCCTGATGCTTGTGGATATCTAATGTCTGATGTATGATGCCTGATGCTTGTGGATGTCTGATGCCTGATGTCTGATGCTTGTGGATGTCTGTTGCCTGATGCCTGATGTTTGATGCCTGATGTCTGATGCTTGTTGATGCCTGATGTCTGATGCTTGTGGATGTCTGATGGCTGATGTCTGATGCCTGATGCGTGTGGATGTCTGATGCTTGTGGATGCCTGATGTCTGATGCCTGATGTTTGTGGATGTCTGATGCCTGATGTCTGATATCTGATGCCTGTTGTTTGATGTCTGATGCCTGATGCTTGTGGATGTATGTTGCCTGATGTCTGATGTCTGATGCCTGATGTCTGATGCTTGTCGATGTCTGATGCCTGATGTCTGATGCTTGTGGATGTCTGATGCATGATGTCTGATGCATAATGTCTTATGCCTGATGGCTGATGCCTGATGTCTGATGCCTGATGTCTTATGCCTGATGTCTGATTCCTGATGTCTGATGCTTGATGCTTGTGGATGTCTGATGCCTGATGTCTGATGCACGATGTTTGATGTCTGATGCCTGATGATTGTGGATGTTTGTTGCCTGATGTCTGATGCATGATGTCTGACACCTGATGTCTGATGTCTGATGCTTGTGGATGTCTGATGCTTGTGGCTGTCTGATGCCTGATGTGTGATGCTTGTGGATGTCTGATGCATGATGTCTGATGCATGATGTCTGATGCATGATGGCTGATGCCTGATGGCTGATGTCCGATGCCTGATGTCTTATGCCTGATGTCTGATTCCTGATGTCTGTTGCTTGATGCTTGTGGATGTCTGAGGCCTGATGCCCGATGTTTGATGTCTTATACCTGATGCTTGTGGATGTGTTGCCTGATGTCTGATGCATGATGTCTGACACCTGATGTCTGATGTCTGATGCCTGATGTTTGTGAATGTCTGATGCCGGATGTCTGATGCATGATGTCTGATGCCTGATGCCTGATGTCTGATGCTTGTGGATGTCTGATGCCTGATGTCTGATGCCTGATGTCTGATGCTTGATGCTTGTGGATGTCTGATGCCTGATGTTTGTGGATGTGTGTTGCCTGATGTCTGATGCATGATGTCTGATGCTTTTGGGTGTCTGATGCTTGATGCTTGTGGATGTCTGATGCCTGATGTCTGATGCCCGATGTTTGATGCCTGGTGCTTGTGGATGTGTGTTGCCTGATGTCTGATGCATGATGTCTGATGCTTGTGGATGTCTGATGCTTGTGGATGTTTGATTCCTGATGTCTGATGCTTGTGGATGTCTGATGCTTGTGGCTGTCTGATGCCTGATGTCTGAAGCTTGTGGATGTCTGCTGCATGATGTCTGACACCTGATGTCATGCATGATGTCTGATGTCTGATGCTTGTGGATGTCTGATGCCTGATGTCTGATGCTTGTGGATGTCTGATGCCTGATGTCTGATGTTTGTGAATGTCTGATGCCGGATGTCTGATGCATGATGTCTGATGCCTGATGTCTGATGGTTGTGGATGCCTTGTGCCTGATGTCTGATGCCTGATGTCTGATTCCTGATGTCTGATTCCTGATGTCTGATGCCTGATGTCTGATGCTTGTGGATGTGTGATGCCTCATGTCTGATGCTTGTGGATGTGTGATGCCTGATGTCTGATGCTCGATGTTTGATGTCTGATGCCTGATGCTTGTGGATGTGTGTTGCCTGATGTCTGATGCTTGTGGATGTCTGATGCTTGTGGATGTTTGATTCCTGATGTCTGATGCTTGTGGCTGTCTGATGCCTGATGTCTGATGCTTGTGGATGTCTGATGCATGATGTCTGATGCATAACTGATGCCTGATGTCTTATGCCTGATGGCTGATGCCTGAAGTCTGATGGCTGATGCCTGATGTCTTATGCCTGATGTTTGTGAATATCTGATGCCTGATGTCTGATGCCTGATGTCTGATGCTTGTGGATGTCTGATGCCTGATGTCTGATGCCTGATGGCAGATGCCTGATGGCTGATGCTTGATGCTTGTGGATGTCTGATGCTTGATGTTTGTGGATGTGTGTTGCCTGATGTCTGATGCATGATGTCTGATACCTGATGTCTGTTGCTTTTGGATGTCTGATGCTTGATGCTTGTGGATGTCTGATGCCTGATGTCTGATGCCCGATGTTTGATGTCTGATGCCTGGTGCTTGTGGATGTGTGTTGCCTGATGTCTGATGCATGATGTCTGATGCTTGTGGATGTTTGATGCATGATGTCTGATGCTTGTGGATGTCTGATGCTTGTGTCTGTCTGATGCCTGATGTCTGATGCTTGTGGATGTCTGATGCATGATGTCTGACACCTGATGTCATGCATGATGTCTGATGTCTGATGCTTGTGGATGTCTGATGCCTGATGTCTGATGCTTGTGGATGTCTGATGCCTGATGTCTGATGCCTGATGTTTGTGAATGTCTGATGCCGGATGTCTGATGCATGATGTCTGATGCCTGATGTCTGATGCCTGATGTCTGATGCTTGTGGATGCCTGATGCCTGATGTCTGATTCCTGATGTCTGATTCCTGATGTCTGATGCTTGTGGATGTCTGATGCCTGATGTCTGATGCTTGTGGATGTGTGATGCCTGATGTCTGATGCTCGATGTTTGATGTCTGATGCCTGATGCTTGTGGATGTGTGTTGCCTGATGTCTGATGCTTGTGGATGTCTGATGCTTTTGGATGTTTGATTCCTGATGTCTGATGCTTGTGGCTGTCTGATGCCTGATGTCTGATGCTTGTGGATGTCTGATGCATGATGTCTGATGCTTGATGCTTGTGGATGTCTGATGCCTGATGCTTGTGGATGCCTGATGTCTGATGCCTGATGTCTGATGCCTGATGTCTGATGCTTGTGGATGTCTGATGTCTGATGCTTGTGGATGTCTCATGACTGATGTCTCGTGACTGATGTCTGATGCTTGTGGATATCTAATGCCTGATGTATGATGCCTGATGCTTGTGGATGTCTGATGCCTCATGTCTGATGCTTGTGGATGTGTGATGCCTGATGTCTGATGCTCGATGTTTGATGTCTGATGCCTGATGCTTGTGGATGTGTGTTGCCTGATGTCTGATGCTTGTGGATGTCTGATGCTTGTGGATGTTTGATTCCTGATGTCTGATGCTTGTGGCTGTCTGATGCCTGATGTCTGATGCTTGTGGATGTCTGATGCATGATGTCTGATGCATGATAACTGATGCCTGATGCCTGATGTCTTATGCCTGATGGCTGATGCCTGAAGTCTGATGGCTGATGCCTGATGTCTTATGCCTGATGTTTGTGAATGTCTGATGCCTGATGTCTGATGCTTGTGGATGTCTGATGCCTGATGTCTGATGCCTGATGGCAGATGCCTGATGGCTGATGCTTGATGCTTGTGGATGTCTGATGCCTGATGTTTGTGGATGTGTGTTGCCTGATGTCTGATGCATGATGCCTGATGTCTGATGCCCGATGTTTGATGTCTGATGCCTGATGCTTGTGGATGTGTGTTGCCTGATGTCTGATGCATGATGTCTGACACCTGATGTCTGATGCATGATGTCTGATGTCTGATGCTTGTGGATGTCTGATGCCTGATGTCTGATGCCTGATGCGTGTGGATGTCTGATCCTTGTGGATGCCTGATGTCTGATGCCTGATGCTTGTGGATGTCTGATGCCTGATGTCTGATATCTGATGCCTGATGTTTGATGTCTGATGCCTGATGCTTGTGGATGTATGTTGCCTGATGTCTGATGCCTGATGTCTGATGCTTGTGGATGTTTGATTCCTGATGTCTGATGCTTGTGGATGTCTGATAACTGATGTCTGATGCTTGTGGATGTCTGATGCATGATGTCTGACACCTGATGTCTGATGCATGATGTCTGATGCTTGTGGATGTCTGATGCCTGATGGCTGATGCTTGTGGGTGTCTGATGCCTGATATCTGATGCCTGATGTTTGTGAATGTCTGATGCCGGATGTCTGATGCCTGATGTCTGATGCATGATGTCTGATGCCTGATGTCTGATGCCTGATGTCTGATGCCTGATGTCTGATGCCTGATTTCTGATGTCTGATTCCTGATGTCTGATTCCTGATGTCTGATGCTTGTGGATGTCTGATGCCTGATGTCTGATGCTTGATGCTTGTGGATGTGTGATGCCTGATGCTCGATGTTTGATGTCTGATGCCTGATGCTTGTGGATGTATGTTGCTTGATGTCTGATGCATGATGTCTGATGCTTCTGGATGTCTGATGCGTGTGGATGTTTGATTCCTGATGTCTGATGCTTGTGGATGTCTGATGCTTGTGGCTGTCTGATGTCTGATGCTTGTGGATGTCTGATGCCTGATGTCTGATGGTTGTGGATGCCTTGTGCCTGATGTCTGATGCCTGATGTCTGATTCCTGATGTCTGATTCCTGATGTCTGATGCCTGATGTCTGATGCTTGTGGATGTGTGATGCCTCATGTCTGATGCTTGTGGATGTGTGATGCCTGATGTCTGATGCTCGATGTTTGATGTCTGATGCCTGATGCTTGTGGATGTGTGTTGCCTGATGTCTGATGCTTGTGGATGTCTGATGCTTGTGGATGTTTGATTCCTGATGTCTGATGCTTGTGGCTGTCTGATGCCTGATGTCTGATGCTTGTGGATGTCTGATGCCTGATGTCTGATGCATAACTGATGCCTGATGTCTTATGCCTGATGGCTGATGCCTGAAGTCTGATGGCTGATGCCTGATGTCTTATACCTGATGTTTGTGAATATCTGATGCCTGATGTCTGATGCCTGATGTCTGATGCTTGTGGATGTCTGATGCCTGATGTCTGATGCCTGATGGCAGATGCCTGATGGCTGATGCTTGATGCTTGTGGATGTCTGATGCCTGATGTTTGTGGATGTGTGTTGCCTGATGTCTGATGCATGATGTCTGATACCTGATGTCTGTTGCTTTTGGATGTCTGATGCTTGATGCTTGTGGACGTCTGATGCCTGATGTCTGATGCCCGATGTTTGATGTCTGATGCCTGGTGCTTGTGGATGTGTGTTGCCTGATGTCTGATGCATGATGTCTGATGCTTGTGGATGTTTGATGCATGATGTCTGATGCTTGTGGATGTCTGATGCTTGTGGATGTTTGATTCCTGATGTCTGATGCTTGTGGATGTCTGATGCTTGTGTCTGTCTGATGCCTGATGTCTGATGCTTGTGGATGTCTGATGCATGATGTCTGACACCTGATGTCATGCATGATGTCTGATGTCTGATGCTTGTGGATGTCTGATGCCTGATGTCTGATGCTTGTGGATGTCTGATGCCTGATGTCTGATGCCTGATGTTTGTGAATGTCTGATGCCGGATGTCTGATGCATGATGTCTGATGCCTGATGTCTGATGCCTGATGTCTGATGCTTGTGGATGCCTGATGCCTGATGTCTGATGTCTGATTCCTGATGTCTGATTCCTGATGTCTGATGCTTGTGGATGTCTGATGCCTGATGTCTGATGCTTGTGGATGTGTGATGCCTGATGTCTGATGCTCGATGTTTGATGTCTGATGCCTGATGCTTGTGGATGTGTGTTGCCTGATGTCTGATGCTTGTGGATGTCTGATGCTTTTGGATGTTTGATTCCTGATGTCTGATGCTTGTGGCTGTCTGATGCCTGATGTCTGATGCTTGTGGATGTCTGATGCATGATGTCTGATGCTTGATGCTTGTGGATGTCTGATGCCTGATGCTTGTGGATGCCTGATGTCTGATGCCTGATGTCTGATGCCTGATGTCTGATGCTTGTGGATGTCTGATGTCTGATGCTTGTGGATGTCTCATGACTGATGTCTCATGACTGATGTCTGATGCTTGTGGATATCTAATGCCTGATGTATGATGCCTGATGCTTGTGGATGTCTGATGCCTCATGTCTGATGCTTGTGGATGTGTGATGCCTGATGTCTGATGCTCGATGTTTGATGTCTGATGCCTGATGCTTGTGGATGTGTGTTGCCTGATGTCTGATGCTTGTGGATGTCTGATGCTTGTGGATGTTTGATTCCTGATGTCTGATGCTTGTGGCTGTCTGATGCCTGATGTCTGATGCTTGTGGATGTCTGATGCATGATGTCTGATGCATGATAACTGATGCCTGATGTCTTATGCCTGATGGCTGATGCCTGAAGTCTGATGGCTGATGCCTGATGTCTTATGCCTGATGTTTGTGAATGTCTGATGCCTGATGTCTGATGCTTGTGGATGTCTGATGCCTGATGTCTGATGCCTGATGGCAGATGCCTGATGGCTGATGCTTGATGCTTGTGGATGTCTGATGCCTGATGTTTGTGGATGTGTGTTGCCTGATGTCTGATGCATGATGTCTGATACCTGATGTCTGTTGCTTTTGGATGTCTGATGCTTGATGCTTGTGGACGTCTGATGCCTGATGTCTGATGCCCGATGTTTGATGTCTGATGCCTGATGCTTGTGGATGTGTGTTGCCTGATGTCTGATGCATGATGTCTGACACCTGATGTCTGATGCATGATGTCTGATGTCTGATGCTTGTGGATGTCTGATGCCTGATGTCTGATGCCTGATGCGTGTGGATGTCTGATCCTTGTGGATGCCTGATGTCTGATGCCTGATGCTTGTGGATGTCTGATGCCTGATGTCTGATATCTGATGCCTGATGTTTGATGTCTGATGCCTGATGCTTGTGGATGTATGTTGCCTGATGTCTGATGCCTGATGTCTGATGCTTGTGGATGTTTGATTCCTGATGTCTGATGCTTGTGGATGTCTGATAACTGATGTCTGATGCTTGTGGATGTCTGATGCATGATGTCTGACACCTGATGTCTGATGCATGATGTCTGATGCTTGTGGATGTCTGATGCCTGATGGCTGATGCTTGTGGGTGTCTGATGCCTGATATCTGATGCCTGATGTTTGTGAATGTCTGATGCCGGATGTCTGATGCCTGATGTCTGATGCATGATGTCTGATGCCTGATGTCTGATGCCTGATGTCTGATGCCTGATGTCTGATGCCTGATTTCTGATGTCTGATTCCTGATGTCTGATTCCTGATGTCTGATGCTTGTGGATGTCTGATGCCTGATGTCTGATGCTTGATGCTTGTGGATGTGTGATGCCTGATGCTCGATGTTTGATGTCTGATGCCTGATGCTTGTGGATGTGTGTTGCTTGATGTCTGATGCATGATGTCTGATGCTTCTGGATGTCTGATGCGTGTGGATGTTTGATTCCTGATGTCTGATGCTTGTGGATGTCTGATGCTTGTGGCTGTCTGATGTCTGATGCTTGTGGATGTCTGATGCATGATGTCTGATGCTTGTGGATGTCTGATGCCTGATGCTTGTGGATGCCTGATGTCTGATGTCTGATGTCTGATGCTTGTGGATGTCTGATGACTGATGTCTGATGCTTGTGGATGTCTGATGCCTGATGTCTCATGACTGATGTCTGATGCCTGATGCTTGTGGATATCTAATGCCTGATGTATGATGCCTGATGCTTGTGGATGTCTGATGCCTGATGTCTGATGCTTGTGGATGTCTGTTGCCTGATGCTTGTGGATGTCTGATGCCTGATGTTTGATGCCTGATGTCTGATTCTTGTGGATGCCTGATGTCTGATGCTTGTGGATGTCTGATGCCTGATGACTGATGCTTGTGGATGTCTGATGCCTGATGTCACATGACTGATGTCTGATGCCTGATGCTTGTGGATATCTAATGCCTGATGTATGATGCCTGATGCTTGTGGATGACTGATGCCTGATGTCTGATGCTTGTGGATGTCTGTTGCCTGATGCTTGTGGATGTCTGATGCCTGATGTTTGATGCCTGATGTCTGATGCTTGTTGATGCCTGATGTCTGATGCTTGTGGATGTCTGATGCATGATGTCTGATGCTTGATGCTTGTGGATGCCTGATGTCTGATGGCTGATGCTTGTGGATGTCTGATGCCTGATGACTGATGTCTGATGCTTGTGGATGTCTGATGCCTGATGTCTCATGACTGATGTCTGATGTTTGATGCTTGTGGATATCTAATGCCTGATGTATGATGCCTAATGCTTGTGGATGTCTGATGCCTGATGTCTGATGCTTGTGGATGGATGTCTGTTGCCTGATGCTTGTGGATGTCTGATGCCTGATGTTTGATGCCTGATGTCTGATTCTTGTGGATGCCTGATGTCTGATGCTTGTGGATGTCTGATGCCTGATGCCTGATGCTTGTGGATATCTAATGCCTGATGTATGATGCCTGATGCTTGTGGATGTCTGATGCCTGATGTCTGATGCTTGTGGATGTCTGTTGCCTGATGCCTGATGTTTGATGCCTGATGTCTGATGCTTGTTGATGCCTGATGTCTGATGCTTGTGGATGTCTGATGGCTGATGTCTGATGCCTGATGCGTGTGGATGTCTGATGCTTGTGGATGCGTGATGTCTGATGCCTGATGCTTGTGGATGTCTGATGCCTGATGCTTGTGGATGTATGTTGCCTGATGTCTGATGCCTGATGTCTGATGCTTGTGGATGTCTGATGCCTGATGTCTTATGCCTGATGTCTGATTCCTGATGTCTGATGCTTGATGCTTGTGGATGTCTGATGCCTGATGTCCGATGCACGATGTTTGATGTCTGATGCCTGATGATTGTGGATGTTTGTTGCCTGATGTCTATGCATGATGTCTGACACCTGATGTCTGATGTCTGATGCTTGTGGATGTCTGATGCTTGTGGCTGTCTGATGCCTGATGTCTGATGCTTGTGGATGTCTGATGCATGATGTCTGATGCATGATGTCTGATGCATGATGGCTGATGCCTGATGGCTGATGTCCGATGCCTGATGTCTTATGCCTGATGTCTGATTCCTGATGTCTGTTGCTTGATGCTTGTGGATGTCTGAGGCCTGATGCCCGATGTTTGATGTCTTATACTTGATGCTTGTGGATGTGTGTTGCCTGATGTCTGATGCATGATGTCTGACACCTGATGTCTGATGTCTGATATCTGATGTCTGATGCCTGATGTTTGTGAATGTCTGATGCCGGATGTCTGATGCATGATGTCTGATGCCTGATGCCTGATGTCTGATGCTTGTGGATGTCTGATGCCTGATGTCTGATGCTTGTGGATGTCTGATGCCTGATGTTTGTGGATGTGTGTTGCCTGATGTCTGATGCATGATGTCTGATGCTTTTGGGTGTCTGATGCTTGATGCTTGTGGATGTCTGATGCCTGATGTCTGATGCCCGATGTTTGATGCCTGGTGCTTGTGGATGTGTATTGCCTGATGTCTGATGCATGATGTCTGATGCTTGTGGATGTCTGATGCTTGTGGATGTTTGATTCCTGATGTCTGATGTTTGTGGATGTCTGATGCCTGATGTCTGAAGCTTGTGGATGTCTGCTGCATGATGTCTGACACCTGATGTCATGCATGATGTCTGATGTCTGATGCTTGTGGATGTCTGATGCCTGATGTCTGATGCTTGTGGATGTCTGATGCCTGATGTCTGATGTTTGTGAATGTCTGATGCCGGATGTCTGATGCATGATGTCTGATGCCTGATGTCTGATGGTTGTGGATGCCTTGTGCCTGATGTCTGATGCCTGATGTCTGATTCCTGATGTCTTATTCCTGATGTCTGATGCCTGATGTCTGATGCTTGTGGATGTGTGATGCCTCATGTCTGATGCTTGTGGATGTGTGATGCCTGATGTCTGATGCTCGATGTTTGATGTCTGATGCCTGATGCTTGTGGATGTGTGTTGCCTGATGTCTGATGCTTGTGGATGTCTGATGCTTGTGGATGTTTGATTCCTGATGTCTGATGCTTGTGGCTGTCTGATGCCTGATGTCTGATGCTTGTGGATGTCTGATGCATGATGTCTGATGCATGATAACTGATGCCTGATGTCTTATGCCTGATGGCTGATGCCTGAAGTCTGATGGCTGATGCCTGATGTCTTATGCCTGATGTTTGTGAATGTCTGATGCCTGATGCCTGATGTCTGATGCCTGATGTCTGATGCTTGTGGATGTCTGATGCCTGATGTCTGATGCCTGATGGCAGATGCCTGATGGCTGATGCTTGATGCTTGTGGATGTCTGATGCCTGATGTTTGTGGATGTGTGTTGCCTGATGTCTGATGCATGATGTCTGATACCTGATGTCTGTTGCTTTTGGATGTCTGATGCTTGATGCTTGTGGACGTCTGATGCCTGATGTCTGATGCCCGATGTTTGATGTCTGATGCCTGGTGCTTGTGGATGTGTGTTGCCTGATGTCTGATGCATGATGTCTGATGCTTGTGGATGTTTGATGCATGATGTCTGATGCTTGTGGATGTCTGATGCTTGTGGATGTTTGATTCCTGATGTCTGATGCTTGTGGATGTCTGATGCTTGTGTCTGTCTGATGCCTGATGTCTGATGCATGATATCTGACACCTGATGTCATGCATGATGTCTGATGCTTGTGGATGTCTGATGCCTGATGTCTGATGCCTGATGTTTGTGAATGTCTGATGCCGGATGTCTGATGCATGATGTCTGATGCCTGATGTCTGATGCCTGATGTCTGATGCTTGTGGATGCCTGATGCCTGATGTCTGATGTCTGATTCCTGATGTCTGATTCCTGATGTCTGAGGCTTGTGGATGTCTGATGCCTGATGTCTGATGCTTGTGGATGTGTGATGCCTGATGTCTGATGCTCGATGTTTGATGTCTGATGCGTGATGCTTGTGGATGTGTGTTGCCTGATGTCTGATGCTTGTGGATGTCTGATGCTTGTGGATGTTTGATTCCTGATGTCTGATGCTTGTGGCTGTCTGATGCCTGATGTCTGATGCTTGTGGATGTCTGATGCATGATGTCTGATGCTTGTGGATGTCTGATGCCTGATGCTTGTGGATGCCTGATGTCTGATGCCTGATGTCTGATGCCTGATGTCTGATGCTTGTGGATGTCTGATGTCTGATGCTTGTGGATGTCTCATGACTGATGTCTCATGACTGATGTCTGATGCTTGTGGATATCTAATGCCTGATGTATGATGCCTGATGCTTGTGGATGTCTGATGCCTCATGTCTGATGCTTGTGGATGTGTGATGCCTGATGTCTGATGCTCGATGTTTGATGTCTGATGCCTGATGCTTGTGGATGTGTGTTGCCTGATGTCTGATGCTTGTGGATGTCTGATGCTTGTGGATGTTTGATTCCTGATGTCTGATGCTTGTGGCTGTCTGATGCCTGATGTCTGATGCTTGTGGATGTCTGATGCATGATGTCTGATGCATGATAACTGATGCCTGATGTCTTATGCCTGATGGCTGATGCCTGAAGTCTGATGCCTGATGTCTTATGCCTGATGTTTGTGAATGTCTGATGCCTGATGTCTGATGCCTGATGTCTGATGCTTGTGGATGTCTGATGCCTGATGTCTGATGCCTGATGGCAGATGCCTGATGGCTGATGCTTGATGCCTTTGGATGTCTGATGCTTGATGCTTGTGGACGTCTGATGCCTGATGTCTGATGCCCGATGTTTGATGTCTGATGCCTGGTGCTTGTGGATGTGTGTTGCCTGATGTCTGATGCATGATGTCTGATGCTTGTGGATGTTTGATGCATGATGTCTGATGCTTGTGGATGTCTGATGCTTGTGGATGTTTGATTCCTGATGTCTGATGCTTGTGGATGTCTGATGCTTGTGTCTGTCTGATGCCTGATGTCTGATGCTTGTGGATGTCTGATGCATGATGTCTGACACCTGATGTCATGCATGATGTCTGATGCTTGTGGATGTCTGATGCCTGATGTCTGATGCTTGTGGATGTCTGATGCCTGATGTCTGATGCCTGATGTTTGTGAATGTCTGATGCCGGATGTCTGATGCATGATGTCTGATGCCTGATGTCTGATGCCTGATGTCTGATGCTTGTGGATGCCTGATGCCTGATGTCTGATGTCTGATTCCTGATGTCTGATTCCTGATGTCTGATGCTTGTGGATGTCTGATGCCTGATGTCTGATGCTTGTGGATGTGTGATGCCTGATGTCTGATGCTCGATGTTTGATGTCTGATGCCTGATGCTTGTGGATGTGTGTTGCCTGATGTCTGATGCTTGTGGATGTCTGATGCTTGTGGATGTTTGATTCCTGATGTCTGATGCTTGTGGCTGTCTGATGCCTGATGTCTGATGCTTGTGGATGTCTGATGCATGATGTCTGATGCATGATGCTTGTGGATGTCTGATGCCTGATGCTTGTGGATGCCTGATGTCTGATGCCTGATGTCTGATGCCTGATGTCTGATGCTTGTGGATGTCTGATGTCTGATGCTTGTGGATGTCTCATGACTGATGTCTCATGACTGATGTCTGATGCTTGTGGATATCTAATGCCTGATGTATGATGCCTGATGCTTGTGGATGTCTGATGCCTGATGTCTGATGCTTGTGGATGTCTGTTGCCTGATGCTTGTGGATGTCTGATGCCTGATGTTTGATGCCTGATGTCTGATGCTTGTGGATGCCTGATGTCTGATGCATGTGGATGTCTGATGCCTCATGACTGATGTCTGATGCTTGTGGATTTCTGATGCCTGATGTCTGATGCCCGTTGTTTGATGCCTGGTGCTTGTGGATGTGTGTTGCCTGATGTCTGATGCATGATGTCTGATGCTTGTGGATGTCTGATGCTTGTGGATGTTTGATTCCTGATGTCTGATGCTTGTGGATGTCTGATGCTTGTGGCTGTCTGATGCCTGATGTCTGAAGCTTGTGGATGTCTGCTGCATGATGTCTGACACCTGATGTCATGCATGATGTCTGATGTCTGATGCTTGTGGATGTCTGATGCCTGATGTCTGATGCTTGTGGATGTCTGATGCCTGATGTCTGATGTTTGTGAATGTCTGATGCCGGATGTCTGATGCATGATGTCTGATGCCTGATGTCTGATGGTTGTGGATGCCTTGTGCCTGATGTCTGATGCCTGATGTCTGATTCCTGATGTCTTATTCCTGATGCCTGATGTCTGATGCTTGTGGATGTGTGATGCCTCATGTCTGATGCTTGTGGATGTGTGATGCCTGATGTCTGATGCTCGATGTTTGATGTCTGATGCCTGATGCTTGTGGATGTGTGTTGCCTGATGTCTGATGCTTGTGGATGTCTGATGCTTGTGGATGTTTGATTCCTGATGTCTGATGCTTGTGGCTGTCTGATGCCTGATGTCTGATGCTTGTGGATGTCTGATGCATGATGTCTGATGCATGATAACTGATGCCTGATGTCTTGTGCCTGATGGCTGATGCCTGAAGTCTGATGGCTGATGCCTGATGTCTTATGCCTGATGTTTGTGAATGTCTGATGCCTGATGTCTGATGCCTGATGTCTGATGCTTGTGGATGTCCGATGCCTGATGTCTGATGCCTGATGGCAGATGCCTGATGGCTGATGCTTGATGCTTGTGGATGTCTGATGCCTGATGTTTGTGGATGTGTGTTGCCTGATGTCTGATGCATGATGTCTGATACCTGATGTCTGTTGCTTTTGGATGTCTGATGCTTGATGCTTGTGGACGTCTGATGCCTGATGTCTGATGCCCGATGTTTGATGTCTAATGCCTGGTGCTTGTGGATGTGTATTGCCTGATGTCTGATGCATGATGTCTGATGCTTGTGGATGTTTGATGCATGATGTCTGATGCTTGTGGATGTTTGATGCATGATGTCTGATGCTTGTGGATGTCTGATGCTTGTGGATGTTTGATTCCTGATGTCTGATGCTTGTGGATGTCTGATGCTTGAGTCTGTCTGATGCCTGATGTCTGATGCTTGTGGATGTCTGATGCATGATGTCTGACACCTGATGTCATGCATGATGTCTGATGTCTGATGCTTGCGGATGTCTGATGCCTGATGTCTGATGCTTGTGGATGTCTGATGCCTGATGTCTGATGCCTGATGTTTGTGAATGTCTGATGCCAGATGTCTGATGCCAGATGTCTGATGCCTGATGTCTGATGCCTGATGTCTGATGCCTGATGTCTGATGCTTGTGGATGCCTGATGCCTGATGTCTGATGTCTGATTCCTGATGTCTGATTCCTGATGTCTGATGCTTGTGGATGTCTGATGCCTGATGTCTGATGCTTGTGGATGTGTGATGCCTGATGTCTGATGCTCGATGTTTGATGTCTGATGCCTGATGCTTGTGGATGTGTGTTGCCTGATGTCTGATGCTTGTGGATGTCTGATGCTTGTGGATGTTTGATTCCTGATGTCTGATGCTTGTGGCTGTCTGATGCCTGATGTCTGATGCTTGTGGATGTCTGATGCATGATGTCTGATGCTTGATGCTTGTGGATGTCTGATGCCTGATGCTTGTGGATGCCTGATGTCTGATGCCTGATGTCTGATGCCTGATGTCTGATGCTTGTGTCTGTCTGATGCCTGATGTCTGATGCTTGTGGATGTCTGATGCATGATGTCTGACACCTGATGTCATGCATGATGTCTGATGTCTGATGCTTGTGGATGTCTGATGCCTGATGTCTGATGCTTGTGGATGTCTGATGCCTGATGTCTGATGCCTGATGTTTGTGAATGTCTGATGCCGGATGTCTGATGCATGATGTCTGATGCCTGATGTCTGATGCCTGATGTCTGATGCTTGTGGATGCCTGATGCCTGATGTCTGATGTCTGATTCCTGATGTCTGATTCCTGATGTCTGATGCTTGTGGATGTCTGATGCCTGATGTCTGATGCTTGTGGATGTGTGATGCCTGATGTCTGATGCTCGATGTTTGATGTCTGATGCCTGATGCTTGTGGATGTGTGTTGCCTGATGTCTGATGCTTGTGGATGTCTGATGCTTTTGGATGTTTGATTCCTGATGTCTGATGCTTGTGGCTGTCTGATGCCTGATGTCTGATGCTTGTGGATGTCTGATGCATGATGTCTGATGCTTGATGCTTGTGGATGTCTGATGCCTGATGCTTGTGGATGCCTGATGTCTGATGCCTGATGTCTGATGCCTGATGTCTGATGCTTGTGGATGTCTGATGTCTGATGCTTGTGGATGTCTCATGACTGATGTCTCATGACTGATGTCTGATGCTTGTGGATATCTAATGCCTGATGTATGATGCCTGATGCTTGTGGATGTCTGATGCCTCATGTCTGATGCTTGTGGATGTGTGATGCCTGATGTCTGATGCTCGATGTTTGATGTCTGATGCCTGATGCTTGTAGATGTGTGTTGCCTGATGTCTGATGCTTGTGGATGTCTGATGCTTGTGGATGTTTGATTCCTGATGTCTGATGCTTGTGGCTGTCTGATGCCTGATGTCTGATGCTTGTGGATGTCTGATGCATGATGTCTGATGCATGATAACTGATGCCTGATGTCTTATGCCTGATGGCTGATTCCTGAAGTCTGATGGCTGATGCCTGATGTCTTATGCCTGATGTTTGTAAATGTCTGATGCCTGATGTCTGATGCTTGTGGATGTCTGATGCCTGATGGCAGATGCCTGATGGCTGATGCTTGATGCTTGTGGATGTCTGATGCCTGATGTTTGTGGATGTGTGTTGCCTGATGTCTGATGCATGATGTCTGATACCTGATGTCTGTTGCTTTTGGATGTCTGATGCTTGATGCTTGTGGACGTCTGATGCCTGATGTCTGATGCCCGATGTTTGATGTCTGATGCCTGATGCTTGTGGATGTGTGTTGCCTGATGTCTGATGCATGATGTCTGACACCTGATGTCTGATGCATGATGTCTGATGTCTGATGCTTGTGGATGTCTGATGCCTGATGTCTGATGCCTGATGCGTGTGGATGTCTGATCCTTGTGGATGCCTGATGTCTGATGCCTGATGCTTGTGGATGTCTGATGCCTGATGTCTGATATCTGATGCCTGATGTTTGATGTCTGATGCCTGATGCTTGTGGATGTATGTTGCCTGATGTCTGATGCCTGATGTCTGATGCTTGTGGATGTTTGATTCCTGATGTCTGATGCTTGTGGATGTCTGATAACTGATGTCTGATGCTTGTGGATGTCTGATGCATGATGTCTGACACCTGATGTCTGATGCATGATGTCTGATGCTTGTGGATGTCTGATGCCTGATGGCTGATGCTTGTGGGTGTCTGATGCCTGATATCTGATGCCTGATGTTTGTGAATGTCTGATGCCGGATGTCTGATGCATGATGTCTGATGCCTGATGTCTGATGCCTGATGTCTGATGCCTGATGTCTGATGCCTGATTTCTGATGTCTGATTCCTGATGTCTGATTCCTGATGTCTGATGCTTGTGGATGTCTGATGCCTGATGTCTGATGCTTGATGCTTGTGGATGTGTGATGCCTGATGCTCGATGTTTGATGTCTGATGCCTGATGCTTGTGGATGTGTGTTGCTTGATGTCTGATGCATGATGTCTGATGCTTCTGGATGTCTGATGCGTGTGGATGTTTGATTCCTGATGTCTGATGCTTGTGGATGTCTGATGCTTGTGGCTGTCTGATGTCTGATGCTTGTGGATGTCTGATGCATGATGTCTGATGCTTGTGGATGTCTGATGCCTGATGCTTGTGGATGCCTGATGTCGGATGTCTGATGTCTAATGCTTGTGGATGTCTGATGACTGATGTCTGATGCTTGTGGATGTCTGATGCCTGATGTCTCATGACTGATGTCTGATGCCTGATGCTTGTGGATATCTAATGCCTGATGTATGATGCCTGATGCTTGTGGATGTCTGATGCCTGATGTCTGATGCTTGTGGATGTCTGTTGCCTGATGCTTGTGGATGTCTGATGCCTGATGTTTGATGCCTGATGTCTGATTATTGTGGATGCCTGATGTCTGATGCTTGTGGATGTCTGATGCCTGATGACTGATGCTTGTGGATGTCTGATGCCTGATGTCACATGACTGATGTCTGATGCCTGATGCTTGTGGATATCTAATGCCTGATGTATGATGCCTGATGCTTGTGGATGACTGATGCCTGATGTCTGATGCTTGTGGATGTCTGTTGCCTGATGCTTGTGGATGTCTGATGCCTGATGTTTGATGCCTGATGTCTGATGCTTGTTGATGCCTGATGTCTGATGCTTGTGGATGTCTGATGCATGATGTCTGATGCTTGATGCTTGTGGATGCCTGATGTCTGATGGCTGATGCTTGTGGATGTCTGATGCCTGATGACTGATGTCTGATGCTTGTGGATGTCTGATGCCTGATGTCTCATGACTGATGTCTGATGCCTGATGCTTGTGGATATCTAATGCCTGATGTATGATGCCTAATGCTTGTGGATGTCTGATGCCTGATGTCTGATGCTTGTGGATGGATGTCTGTTGCCTGATGCTTGTGGATGTCTGATGCCTGATGTTTGATGCCTGATGTCTGATTCTTGTGGATGCCTGATGTCTGATGCTTGTGGATGTCTGATGCCTGATGGCTGATGCTTGTGGATGTCTGATGCCTGATGTCACATGACTGATGTCTGATGCCTGATGCTTGTGGATATCTAATGCCTGATGTATGATGCCTGATGCTTGTGGATGTCTGATGCCTGATGTCTGATGCTTGTGGATGTCTGTTGCCTGATGCCTGATGTTTGATGCCTGATGTCTGATGCTTGTTGATGCCTGATGTCTGATGCTTGTGGATGTCTGATGGCTGATGTCTGATGCCTGATGCGTGTGGATGTCTGATGCTTGTGGATGCGTGATGTCTGATGCCTGATGCTTGTGGATGTCTGATGCCTGATGCTTGTGGATGTATGTTGCCTGATGTCTGATGCCTGATGTCTGATGCTTGTGGATGTCTGATGCCTGATGTCTTATGCCTGATGTCTGATTCCTGATGTCTGATGCTTGATGCTTGTGGATGTCTGATGCCTGATGTCTGATGCACGATGTTTGATGTCTGATGCCTGATGATTGTGGATGTTTGTTGCCTGATGTCTGATGCATGATGTCTGACACCTGATGTCTGATGTCTGATGCTTGTGGATGTCTGATGCTTGTGGCTGTCTGATGCCTGATGTCTGATGCTTGTGGATGTCTGATGCATGATGTCTGATGCATGATGTCTGATGCATGATGGCTGATGCCTGATGGCTGATGTCCGATGCCTGATGTCTTATGCCTGATGTCTGATTCCTGATGTCTGTTGCTTGATGCTTGTGGATGTCTGAGGCCTGATGCCCGATGTTTGATGTCTTATACCTGATGCTTGTGGATGTGTGTTGCCTGATGTCTGATGCATGATGTCTGACACCTGATGTCTGATGTCTGATATCTGATGTCTGATGCCTGATGCTTGTGAATGTCTGATGCCGGATGTCTGATGCACGATGTCTGATGCCTGATGCCTGATGTCTGATGCTTGTGGATGTCTGATGCCTGATGTCTGATGCTTGTGGATGTCTGATGCCTGATGTTTGTGGATGTGTGTTGCCTGATGTCTGATGCATGATGTCTGATGCTTTTGGGTGTCTGACGCTTGATGCTTGTGGATGTCTGATGCCTGATGTCTGATGCCCGATGTTTGATGCCTGGTGCTTGTGGATGTGTGTTGCCTGATGTCTGATGCATGATGTCTGATGCTTGTGGATGTCTGATGCTTGTGGATGTTTGATTCCTGATGTCTGATGCTTGTGGATGTCTGATGCTTGATGTCTGAAGCTTGTGGATGTCTGCTGCATGATGTCTGACACCTGATGTCATGCATGATGTCTGATGTCTGATGCTTGTGGATGTCTGATGCCTGATGTCTGATGCTTGTGGATGTCTGATGCCTGATGTCTGATGTTTGTGAATGTCTGATGCCGGATGTCTGATGCATGATGTCTGATGCCTGATGTCTGATGGTTGTGGATGCCTTGTGCCTGATGTCTGATGCCTGATGTCTGATTCCTGATGTCTTATTCCTGATGTCTGATGCCTGATGTCTGATGCTTGTGGATGTGTGATGCCTCATGTCTGATGCTTGTGGATGTGTGATGCCTGATGTCTGATGCTCGATGTTTGATGTCTGATGCCTGATGCTTGTGGATGTGTGTTGCCTGATGTCTGATGCTTGTGGATGTCTGATGCTTGTGGATGTTTGATTCCTGATGTCTGATGCTTGTGGCTGTCTGATGCCTGATGTCTGATGCTTGTGGATGTCTGATGCATGATGTCTGATGCATGATAACTGATGCCTGATGTCTTATGCCTGATGGCTGATGCCTGAAGTCTGATGGCTGATGCCTGATGCTTGTGGATGTCTGATGCCTGATGTCTGATGCCTGATGTCTGATGCTTGTGGATGTCTGATGCCTGATGTCTGATGCCTGATGGCAGATGCCTGATGGCTGATGCTTGATGCTTGTGGATGTCTGATGCCTGATGTTTGTGGATGTGTGTTGCCTGATGTCTGATGCATGATGTCTGATACCTGATGTCTGTTGCTTTTGGATGTCTGATGCTTGATGCTTGTGGACGTCTGATGCCTGATGTCTGATGCCCGATGTTTGATGTCTGATGCCTGGTGCTTTTGGATGTGTGTTGCCTGATGTCTGATGCATGATGTCTGATGCTTGTGGATGTTTGATGCATGATGTCTGATGCTTGTGGATGTCTGATGCTTGTGGATGTTTGATTCCTGATGTCTGATGCTTGTGGATGTCTGATGCTTGTGGATGTCTGATGCCTGATGTCTGATGCTTGTGGATGTCTGATGCCTGATGTCTGATGCCTGATGTTTGTGAATGTCTGATGCCGGATGTCTGATGCATGATGTCTGATGCCTGATGTCTGATGCCTGATGTCTGATGCTTGTGGATGCCTGATGCCTGATGTCTGATGTCTGATTCCTGATGTCTGATTCCTGATGTCTGAGGCTTGTGGATGTCTGATGCCTGATGTCTGATGCTTGTGGATGTGTGATGCCTGATGTCTGATGCTCGATGTTTGATGTCTGATGCCTGATGCTTGTGGATGTGTGTTGCCTGATGTCTGATGCTTGTGGATGTCTGATGCTTGTGGATGTTTGATTCCTGATGTCTGATGCTTGTGGCTGTCTGATGCCTGATGTCTGATGCTTGTGGATGTCTGATGCATGATGTCTGATGCTTGTGGATGTCTGATGCCTGATGCTTGTGGATGCCTGATGTCTGATGCCTGATGTCTGATGCCTGATGTCTGATGCTTGTGGATGTCTGATGTCTGATGCTTGTGGATGTCTCATGACTGATGTCTCATGACTGATGTCTGATGCTTGTGGATATCTAATGCCTGATGTATGATGCCTGATGCTTGTGGATGTCTGATGCCTCATGTCTGATGCTTGTGGATGTGTGATGCCTGATGTCTGATGCTCGATGTTTGATGTCTGATGCCTGATGCTTGTGGATGTGTGTTGCCTGATGTCTGATGCTTGTGGATGTCTGATGCTTGTGGATGTTTGATTCCTGATGTCTGATGCTTGTGGCTGTCTGATGCCTGATGTCTGATGCTTGTGGATGTCTGATGCATGATGTCTGATGCATGATAACTGATGCCTGATGTCTTATGCCTGATGGCTGATGCCTGAAGTCTGATGGCTGATGCCTGATGTCTTATGCCTGATGTTTGTGAATGTCTGATGCCTGATGTCTGATGCCTGATGTCTGATGCTTGTGGATGTCTGATGCCTGATGTCTGATGCCTGATGGCAGATGCCTGATGGCTGATGCTTGATGCTTTTGGATGTCTGATGCTTGATGCTTGTGGACGTCTGATGCCTGATGTCTGATGCCCGATGTTTGATGTCTGATGCCTGGTGCTTGTGGATGTGTGTTGCCTGATGTCTGATGCATGATGTCTGATGCTTGTGGATGTTTGATGCATGATGTCTGATGCTTGTGGATGTCTGATGCTTGTGGATGTTTGATTCCTGATGTCTGATGCTTGTGGATGTCTGATGCTTGTGTCTGTCTGATGCCTGATGTCTGATGCTTGTGGATGTCTGATGCATGATGTCTGACACCTGATGTCATGCATGATGTCTGATGCTTGTGGATGTCTGATGCCTGATGTCTGATGCTTGTGGATGTCTGATGCCTGATGTCTGATGCCTGATGTTTGTGAATGTCTGATGCCGGATGTCTGATGCATGATGTCTGATGCCTGATGTCTGATGCCTGATGTCTGATGCTTGTGGATGCCTGATGCCTGATGTCTGATGTCTGATTCCTGATGTCTGATTCCTGATGTCTGATGCTTGTGGATGTCTGATGCCTGATGTCTGATGCTTGTGGATGTGTGATGCCTGATGTCTGATGCTCGATGTCTGATGTCTGATGCCTGATGCTTGTGGATGTGTGTTGCCTGATGTCTGATGCTTGTGGATGTCTGATGCTTGTGGATGTTTGATTCCTGATGTCTTATGCTTGTGGCTGTCTGATGCCTGATGTCTGATGCTTGTGGATGTCTGATGCATGATGTCTGATGCATGATGCTTGTGGATGTCTGATGCCTGATGCTTGTGGATGCCTGATGTCTGATGCCTGATGTCTGATGCCTGATGTCTGATGCTTGTGGATGTCTGATGTCTGATGCTTGTGGATGTCTCATGACTGATGTCTCATGACTGATGTCTGATGCTTGTGGATATCTAATGCCTGATGTATGATGCCTGATGCTTGTGGATGTCTGATGCCTGATGTCTGATGCTTGTGGATGTCTGTTGCCTGATGCTTGTGGATGTCTGATGCCTGATGTTTGATGACTGATGTCTGATGCTTGTGGATGCCTGATGTCTGATGCATGTGGATGTCTGATGCCTCATGACTGATGTCTGATGCTTGTGGATTTCTGATGCCTGATGTCTGATGCCCGTTGTTTGATGCCTGGTGCTTGTGGATGTGTGTTGCCTGATGTCTGATGCATGATGTCTGATGCTTGTGGATGTCTGATGCTTGTGGATGTTTGATTCCTGATGTCTGATGCTTGTGGATGTCTGATGCTTGTGGCTGTCTGATGCCTGATGTCTGAAGCTTGTGGATGTCTGCTGCATGATGTCTGACACCTGATGTCATGCATGATGTCTGATGTCTGATGCGTGTGGATGTCTGATGCCTGATGTCTGATGCTTGTGGATGTCTGATGCCTGATGTCTGATGTTTGTGAATGTCTGATGCCGGATGTCTGATGCATGATGTCTGATGCCTGATGTCTGATGGTTGTGGATGCCTTGTGCCTGATGTCTGATGCCTGATGTCTGATTCCTGATGTCTGATTCCTGATGTCTGATGCCTGATGTCTGATGCTTGTGGATGTGTGATGCCTCATGTCTGATGCTTGTGGATATGTGATGCCTGATGTCTGATGCTCGATGTTTGATGTCTGATACCTGATGCTTGTGGATGTGTGTTGCCTGATGTCTGATGCTTGTGGATGTCTGATGCTTGTGGATGTTTGATTCCTGATGTCTGATGCTTGTGGCTGTCTGATGCCTGATGTCTGATGCTTGTGGATGTCTGATGCATGATGTCTGATGCATGATAACTGATGCCTGATGTCTTGTGCCTGATGTTTGTGAATGTCTGATGCCTGATGTCTGATGCCTGATGTCTGATGCTTGTGGATGTCCGATGCCTGATGTCTGATGCCTGATGGCAGATGCCTAATGGCTGATGCTTGATGCTTGTGGATGTCTGATGCCTGATGTTTGTGGATGTGTGTTGCCTGATGTCTGATGCATGATGTCTGATACCTGATGTCTGTTGCTTTTGGATGTCTGATGCTTGATGCTTGTGGACGTCTGATGCCTGATGTCTGATGCCCGATGTTTGATGTCTGATGCCTGGTGCTTGTGGATGTGTATTGCCTGATGTCTGATGCATGATGTCTGATGCTTGTGGATGTTTGATGCATGATGTCTGATGCTTGTGGATGTTTGATGCATGATGTCTGATGCTTGTGGATGTCTGATGCTTGTGGATGTTTGATTCCTGATGTCTGATGCTTATGGATGTCTGATGCTTGTGTCTGTCTGATGCCTGATGTCTGATGCTTGTGGATGTCTGATGCATGATGTCTGACACCTGATGTCATGCATGATGTCTGATGTCTGATGCTTGTGGATGTCTGATGCCTGATGTCTGATGCTTGTGGATGCCTGATGTCTGATGCCTGATGTTTGTGAATGTCTGATGCCAGATGTCTGATGCCAGATGTCTGATGCCTGATGTCTGATGCCTGATGTCTGATGCCTGATGTCTGATGCTTGTGGATGCCTGATGCCTGATGTCTGATGTCTGATTCCTGATGTCTGATTCCTGATGTCTGATGCTTGTGGATGTCTGATGCCTGATGTCTGATGCTTGTGGATGTGTGATGCCTGATGTCTGATGCTCGATGTTTGATGTCTGATGCCTGATGCTTGTGGATGTGTGTTGCCTGATGTCTGATGCTTGTGGATGTCTGATGCTTGTGGATGTTTGATTCCTGATGTCTGATGCTTGTGGCTGTCTGATGCCTGATGTCTGATGCTTGATGCTTGTGGATGTCTGATGCCTGATGCTTGTGGATGCCTGATGTCTGATGCCTGATGTCTGATGCCTGATGTCTGATGCTTGTGGATGTCTGATGTCTGATGCTTGTGGATGTCTCATGACTGATGTCTCATGACTGATGTCTGATGCTTGTGGATATCTAATGCCTGATGTATGATGCCTGATGCTTGTGGATGTCTGATGCCTGATGTCTGATGCTTGTGGATGTCTGTTGCCTGATGCTTGTGGATGTCTGACGCCTGATGTTTGATGCCTGATGTCTGATGCTTGTGGATGCCTGATGTCTGATGCACGTGGATGTCTGATGCCTCATGACTGATGTCTGATGCTTGTGGATTTCTGATGCCTGATGTCTCATGACTGATGTCTGATGCCTGATGCTTGTGGATATCTAATGCCTGATGTATGATGCCTGATGCTTGTGGATGTCTTATGTCTGATGTCTGATGCTTGTGGATTTCTGTTGCCTGATGCTTGTGGATGTCTGATGCCTGATGTTTGATGCCTGATGTCTGACGCTTGTGGATGCCTGATGTCTGATGCTTGTGGATGTCTGATGCCTGATGTTTGATGTCTGATGCCTGATGCTTGTGGATGTATCTTGCCTGATGTCTGATGCATGATGTCTGATGCTTGTGGATGTTTGATGCCTGATGTCTGATGCATGATGTCTGATGCATGATGTCTGATGCCTGATGTCTTATGCCTGATGGCTGATGCCTGAAGTCTGATGGCTGATGCCTGATGTCTTATGCCTGATGTCTGATTCCTGATGTCTGATGCTTGATGCTTGTGGATGTCTGATGCCTGATGTCTGATGCCCGATGTTTGATGTCTGATGCCTGATGCTTGTGGATGTGTGTTGCCTGATGTCTGATGCATGATGTCTGACACCTGATGTCTGATGCATGATGTCTGATGCTTGTGGATGTGTGATGCCTCATGTCTGATGCTTGTGGATGTGTGATGCCTGATGTCTGATGCTCGATGTTTTATGTCTGATGCCTGATGCTTGTGGATGTGTGTTGCCTGATGTCTGATGCTTGTGGATGTCTGATGCTTGTGGATGTCTGATTCCTGATGTCTGATGCTTGTGGCTGTCTGATGCCTGATGTCTGATGCTTGTGGATGTCTGATGCATGATGTCTGATGCATGATAACTGATGCCTGATGTCTTGTGCCTGATGGCTGATGCCTGAAGTCTGATGGCTGATGCCTGATGTCTTATGCCTGATGTTTGTGAATGTCTGATGCCTGATGTCTGATGCCTGATGTCTGATGCTTGTGGATGTCCGATGCCTGATGTCTGATGCCTGATGGCAGATGCCTGATGGCTGATGCTTGATGCTTGTGGATGTCTGATGCCTGATGTTTGTGGATGTGTGTTGCCTGATGTCTGATGCATGATGTCTGATACCTGATGTCTGTTGCTTTTGGATGTCTGATGCTTGATGCTTGTGGACGTCTGATGCCTGATGTCTGATGCCCGATGTTTGATGTCTGATGCCTGGTGCTTGTGGATGTGTATTGCCTGATGTCTGATGCATGATGTCTGATGCTTGTGGATGTTTGATGCATGATGTCTGATGCTTGTGGATGTTTGATGCATGATGTCTGATGCTTGTGGATGTCTGATGCTTGTGGATGTTTGATTCCTGATGTCTGATGCTTGTGGATGTCTGATGCTTGTGTCTGTCTGATGCCTGATGTCTGATGCTTGTGGATGTCTGATGCATGATGTCTGACACCTGATGTCATGCATGATGTCTGATGTCTGATGCTTGTGGATGTCTGATGCCTGATGTCTGATGCTTGTGGATGTCTGATGCCTGATGTCTGATGCCTGATGTTTGTGAATGTCTGATGCCAGATGTCTGATGCCAGATGTCTGATGCCTGATGTCTGATGCCTGATGTCTGATGCCTGATGTCTGATGCTTGTGGATGCCTGATGCCTGATGTCTGATGTCTGATTCCTGATGTCTGATTCCTGATGTCTGATGCTTGTGGATGTCTGATGCCTGATGTCTGATGCTTGTGGATGTGTGATGCCTGATGTCTGATGCTCGATGTTTGATGTCTGATGCCTGATGCTTGTGGATGTGTGTTGCCTGATGTCTGATGCTTGTGGATGTCTGATGCTTGTGGATGTTTGATTCCTGATGTCTGATGCTTGTGGCTGTCTGATGCCTGATGTCTGATGCTTGTGGATGTCTGATGCATGATGTCTGATGCTTGATGCTTGTGGATGTCTGATGCCTGATGCTTGTGGATGCCTGATGTCTGATGCCTGATGTCTGATGCCTGATGTCTGATGCTTGTGGATGTCTGATGTCTGATGCTTGTGGATGTCTCATGACTGATGTCTCATTACTGATGTCTGATGCTTGTGGATATCTAATGCCTGATGTATGATGCCTGATGCTTGTGGATGTCTGATGCCTGATGTCTGATGCTTGTGGATGTCTGTTGCCTGATGCTTGTGGATGTCTGACGCCTGATGTTTGATGCCTGATGTCTGATGCTTGTGGATGCCTGATGTCTGATGCACGTGGATGTCTGATGCCTCATGACTGATGTCTGATGCTTGTGGATTTCTGATGCCTGATGTCTTGTGGAAATATGGATTTTTATGATCAGTTATGTCCCCTATCTTGGACCCCAACGGTTTCATGTATGAATCACAAGTACATGTATGTTCCCTCCAGTTCCAGTTATGAAGACGCAAATACATGTGCGTCCACCGTTAACATGTCCTCTTTCAGATCCGCCATGAATGGGCCGGATATTCCATTCCTAAGTACGAAAGGCCATCAGCTTTATATGGTTCACTTATGCCATTTTACAGTCTAGGCAAGTAGGCCCTGATTCTGCCATCAAGCTTTTCCTGCCTTCTGCCTCTGAGAGCTCCAGTCTGAGCCTGCATCTGTATCCATGAACTTTGTCCTCATTCTCTGCGCAGCTAACGGTGCCTGACATCAGCTTGTAGCCTGCCAAAAACTGTATTTCACCTTCGAAATTATCTGCTCCGCTCCCTGCCCAATGCATTCCTGTCTGGTAGTTTAAGTAAACATCCTTCCAGCTACCGAGCAGAGGCCCGGCTTCTCTGTCTTTATGCAAGTAATTCATAGCCCTATTATTATGGAAGACTTCTGCCCTCGCATCTAGTGTAGACACTTAGACTCTTGTACACGCACTAACAGTCAGTATAGTCAGTATAGAATAAGATTCTATTCTAAGAGACCTCTCTTTTGGATAACATAGTTCTTTAAACATAGGATGTTAGATATGATTTGGGATTAGGTTGACTTGACCCTCCAGACATCTGTCGCCACATGTAGAGTTAAATGTCAAATCCCCTTCACCCCCTAGTCGCACGTCAATCATACGTCATGCTGCTGCGCGCGCATTTCTGTCAAGTATTTCTGCTGACATTGCGAAATTCTTTCATGGAACCACCCCATTATGACATCATACCTGATGACGTTCTTTAGTTACACCCAAGTTACGCCTACTTTTGCTACGCATGTATGTTTTATCTTCACTATCAATTGTTACGCCTCCTGCATTTGCTTCACTGTAATGCCTATTGTATAAAAGTGATTACTTATCAATAAAATATGTACTTCACTTCCTGAACCTCCGTGGTGATGGAACCTGGAGTCAGCGATTCGAATCGTCCATTGGAATAAAGCCCATTCCGAACCTCTAATATCACGGATTCTGCCTCTTATTTTACTGAGCTATATTTATTATTTTTCTGTATCAAATTAAGTCCCGGTAATTAAATTATTTACCACATGAATGGCGCCCGAACAGGGACACTTTCTCATCTCACGCGCCGGCGGTGCGTTGCAGGCCCGGTCTCCTGCCACAGCTGGACGGACAACAACGCGTACCAGCAGGATTTCCTGTATCTCCCTCCGGTCAAGCGGGGGCGACTGAGGCTGCGATCAACACCCAGACGAGGCGGTGAGAAGTGCGAAGTATCCCGACCAGAGCCTAGCTGAGAGAGCAAGATCCGAGGTATACAGAGGCCCACCAAGTTCCGAAGTTTCCGAGGTTTCCGATGTTCCAAAGTTTCCGAAGTTTTCGAGTCGAGTCCAGTCCAGTTCAGTTCAGTTCCGTTCCGAGGCCTTCCGTTCCGAGCTACCCGGTGAGTACCATTACTGGGGAGGCGTTCTGGCGTGCACATAAGTTGTGCCGGTCCAGACGGGTTTGGGTACACAAATCCGGTCTGCACTGTTTTAGCAGTGTATCTGTACTGTTTAGCAGTATATCTAGTATATCAAGTATATAAATTCAGAATAATTCAGTTAATGCCGAGGATTATGTTTTGTGCTTAAGTTTTCTTAGATCGTCATCATCATTGTTGCTCATTTAAACGTTAAATGTTAAATGTGTTAATACGTCCTGCATATTGTGGTGTGAATGACTGTTCATTATTGTGTTTATTGTATTAAGTTTGTTCAAGACCAAGTATCAGATCAGTTCTCAATATGCCGCTCTTTTCGAAACTAAGACAGATCACAACTAGAAAAGGGGTACTCGAAGAAGCTGTTCCCATTCCTCCTAGGGACACTCCAGGGTACTTCATGTATCATAAACATGGCCTAGACGCCATATTATTTCTTGATCTATGGGTAGACTACACTAAGGAATTACCAGAAAGTCAGAGGTGCCCCGCAGCTGGGACCTGGGATGCAGATTGCATCGTGAAAGTAGAGGAAGAATTATGGAAAAGGAAAGCCAGACAGTCACAGAAAGACGCCATTGAATTATGGCGTAAAGAATCGTATAGACGCACAGAAAAAGCACGTAGACAGGAAGAGAATAGTAAGGAAAATTCAAATAAAGTCCGAGAAAATCTATTAATTGAAGAAGGTACACGAGTGAAATCAGAACAAATAGACAGACAAAGAAATGCCCTTATGAATGGTATGTATCCCCTTCTGGCCGAGGGATTACCTAAGGCTACTCCGGAGATACCAAAAGACTTGCCACCCCCATTATTCCCAATAAAAATGCATCCTAAAGGGCATCCTAGAACAGCAGAAGATGTTTTTCTTTCCTCATACTTAGATGACGCAGCTCCCGAGTATGCTAACTCCGCCCCACATAGACCGTCTGCCGGGGAGGTTCAACGCCAAGATCCAGTATCTGTATCCCTACAGCATCAAATCCTGACACAAGTTCCGGCAAGCACATCTGTTTCCACATCTGTTCCTACAGCTGCTTCTACAGCTGTGTCCACACCTATAGTTGCTGTATCGCGTTCAACGAATCCTTTCACGCCCGATACCCCAGACGGGGCTACCGGAGGTGCTACCAACATTTTTTCTACGCCACCCAGAATAAATAAACTTACTTTTCAAGAATCAGCACATCCACGTACCCCCAAACTCATAAATTCCCGCACGCTTAAGGAACTTCTTGTAGATTGTAGATATGACCCTGTGCCCGGAAAAGAGGACGAAATGATCCTGACATCATTACGCATCAGACGAGCTGCGGTGTATTTAGGGAAGCTACCAGGAATGACTATGCATCTAGACAATATATATCATTTTGTCCAAACAGGGCGAGATTCTGAATGTATTAACAGAGCTATGGAATACCAGAAAGTGGAGATACAGGGGGAACTGTTACGTTTCCTCATAAACTGTGTGATTAGAAATCAAGACCGACCGGGGGTAGATCCGGAAATAATGCAAACTCTTACCAGATGGAGCCAGAATATATCAGAGGGGAGACATGACAGGCAAAAATGTATAATAGCCATGTGCCGAAAGATCCGTAAAGAAATAGAACGCTTTCACGAAGAGAGATTAGCGGTAGATCAGTTTGAACAAAATGAGGAGGAGGAAGGATCAGGACTGCCCACAGGACAGTCAGAAACCATAGCCTATGTAGGTAGAGGAAGATCTTGTAATAGTACTAGATGTTTCACTGACCCGATACGTCCGATATGTTCAGATAATAACAGGAATTTCCAAACACCTATAATGAATATAAGGTCCCCCGAGCATTCGTTCCAAGCCGCTGACAAATTACTCCGAGAACGAAGGGGTTATCATTTACTCGATTCTATGGATGAACAAGAATTAGCCAGGTCAGCCGTTCATTGGGTTGACAGTCCTGGAAAATATGGTGATGATACAGTAGCACACACGTTTTTGAACCTCACCCCAGATGGACAGCGTTTAGCTGGGATTTATATGATTCAACAACTTCTTATACTTTATCAAAGTCAACATTCCGATCCTGGTCTTTTACCTGATATATTGACTGAATTACTCTCGAATAGATGGAGAGGTTCAGGTACTAAGTTAATTAGAGATATACTAGAATCAAGAAAGCAGTACATTCTTTTTGTATGCCCAGAACATGTCTCACTGCCCATCAAGGAAAGAACGACGTATTACATGGACAGACAGAATCCCTTACGAGAAGTACACCCAATAAAGGGCGAGGACAATCAGTTTAAACGTGTATATGTATATACGCCCATATCGAAAATAGAATTGTTAGAAATGAAGAAAGTGGTACCCAGTCATGACAAAGACCCAGCGGGTTTTCACCGAGAAATTAAAGACATGTTACTCATGGGAGAGTATACCTATCCCGACATTATGACAATATTAAAGGTATTAATGCCTGCTGGCATTTATGAAAAACTCAAGGAAAAAGAGTGGGAGGTGGGAGACCAAAAGATAGACTGGACAGCATTAGAAAATGAAGAAAAGGCCCGAGGTCCAGGTTCGGGGCTTGGGGATAAAACTAAAGCACTACCAGGTTTACTAGTACAGGTACTGCCACGTTTATTAACCACGAAAAAGGAAGACTGGGGTGCAATCTCAGCCTGTAAACAAAAGCAAGATGAAGACACTAGTGATTTCTATGCCCGATTCGAAAAATGTTTTGGTATAAATAGTGGTATAAAAGCAAGTAGCGAGTCATACCCACATCTGTTTGTGACAAAATTAGTTGAAAATTCCTTGCCCCAGGTGAAGAACAGAGTATTAAAATTCGAGAGTACCTGGCAAGGTAATACCCCATCACAAATGTTACAAATGTTACAGTACCATTACAATAGAATTAGAGAGGAACAAGAACATGAACAGAAACGCATGAAAGACACAAAAATGAAAATGCTAGTCTCCCAGACAGTTCCAGCTGAAGGTCATAAAAAGGGTACGACACAGTCCGGTGATTCAGCAGGACCTGTAAAAGGGACATGCAACTATTGCAAACAACCAGGTCATTATATACACGATTGCCCAGTCCTGAAGCGTAATATCGCCACAGGTAAAACACAAGAAAGACCACGGCCACCTAGACAGGATCAGAATGAACAAGGAGCACCGCAGCATGCACAGTCCATGCCAGCTCCACAACAGTCTATACAGTTTGTGCCAGCCGCACCAGCGTTGCCTGTTGCTGCCACACAAACCACGACGCGACAGCTGTACCAGACCGCACAGTATGACTATCCTGATTATCAACGATACGCATGAACCAGCCTAGAGAGGGAAGTTGACTTACCCCTTATCGAGGTCCCTGTAGACCAAGAAGGACCTTATGTACATAGTGAACTATTAGGCCAGGATAGAACATTTTTACTTGATACAGGGGCAAGTCGAACAACTATAAAACGTAGTGAAGTTCCAGGGGCACCCCTCTCAGGCTCACAGAATATTTCCCTTGGTTTTTCAGGAAAACCTATTGTTAATGAAGTATCACAGCCTCTTCCACTTACGATAGGACCCTTGACCCGAACTACAGATTTATTGCTTACTAAATCATGTCCAGAAAACCTGTTAGGTATAAAAACACTGAAAGCTCTAGGAGCTATAATATGTTGTTCTCCGGAAGGAATAAGATTGTTTTTACGTGATTTCAAAGGTCACTATGTGTCTCGAGACATGGATCCCCGATTGCAGACTT
The DNA here is from genome assembly GCF_964204655.1 of Triturus cristatus. NCBI lineage: Eukaryota > Metazoa > Chordata > Amphibia > Caudata > Salamandridae > Triturus > Triturus cristatus. Next base: position 191,982,766 of record NC_140579.1, read on the forward strand.
TACCTACACATTTATGGGCACAAGGCCCTACTGATGTTGGTTGCATGAATATTACACCATACCGAGTTACACTAAAGGCAGGAGTGGTACTACCACGAATGCGACAATATAAGTTACCACCAGATGCTGTAGTGGCTTTACTGCAAATTATTGACGAGCTCATTGTCCAAGGAGTGGTTGTGGAAACAGACTCCAATGTATGTAATTCCCCGATAATTCCGATTCTTAAACGAAGAGATCCAAAGGCCCCGCCAGTGTATCGATTGGTTATTGATCTGCGCGAATTGAACAAATGCATTGTGCCACAATTCCCTGTGGTCCCAGATATCTCGTCATTACTGACAGCTATTGATTCCGGAGCAACATTCTTTACTGTAATTGATCTCAAGAATGCCTTTTTCAGCGTCCCAATAGATCCGGAAAGCCAATACTTGTTCGGATTTAGTTTAAATGGACGTAGCTTTAAATTCACATGCGCACCTCAAGGATTTACAGAAAGCCCCAGCATCTATAGCCAAGCACTGAAACGAGAACTCGACAGTATCCACATGCCAGTCAACACTGCCCTGCTTCAATATGTCGATGATCTGCTGATCACCGCTAGAAACGAACCTGAATGCGAGAAAGCATCACTGACGGTATTACAATTTTTGGCCGAAAAGGGGCACAAGGTGTCCCCTTCTAAGCTGCAATTCTGTGTCCAGCGAGTTGTTTACCTTGGTCACTCGCTGTCCAAGGAGGGAAGGCAGCTTACACCAGATCGCATCCAGCTAATTGCAAATATGCCGATACCCAAGACACAAAAGGAGGTGCGGGCTTTCATAGGCCTCACTTCATATTGTAGGCAGTGGATCCCTCAGTATGCATTTCTAGCAAAACCACTCATTCAATTGACAACACAGGAGGCAGCCACATCGACTGTCCTCCCTTGGACTCAGGAACATACACACGTTTTTGAAAGTTTAAAGAAAGCTTTATGTCAAGCACCTGTCCTAGCAACACCATGTTACAATAAACAGTTTACACTCTTTGTTACAGAACGCGAAGGTACTGCTTTGTCAGTACTCACTCAGGAACAAGCAGGATCACACAAACCGTGTGCTTATTTTTCTAGTACATTAGATCCCGTAGCTCAGGCTTTGCCTGCATGCCTAAAATCAGTGGCAGCAACAGCTTTAGCAATCAGACAAAGCGATGCCATAGTATTAGGACATCCATTGACAGTACAAGTACCACATGCAGTAGAGGTTCTCTTGAACCGCACACAAACACAACACTTGACTATAGCACGACTCACCGGTTACGAATTAACATTGTTTCAGCCACATATAGAAATCAGACGTTGTAGTACATTGAATCCTGCCACACTGTTACCTGTAAAGGGAACAGACCCACTTGCACATGATTGTATTGAGGTTATCACTATCACGACGAAACCTAGACAAGACTTGACAGACGTTCCATTGTCAGACCCAGACCTGACGTTGTATGTAGATGGTTCATGTATGAGAACAGGTACAGGAGAGTTAGTGGCCGCTTATGCAGTCACAACAGACGCTGAAATCATTGAAACAAATTGTATAAATACCTTGTCCGCTCAAACAGCAGAGCTCATCGCTATGACACAAGCCTGTATTCAAGCCACAAATAAAAAAGTCAACATATACACTGATTCACGTTATGCATTCGGAGTTGTACATGACTTCGGCGTGCTGTGGCGAGAGAGAGGTTATTTAACTTCTCACGGTGCCCACATTCAGCACGGACCCCTCATTCATGCCTTATTAGATGCAATACATCTACCCACTGCCATATCAATTATGAAATGTAAGTCTCATACGAAAGTTACTGATATCATTTCTCAAGGCAATGATCTAGCTGACAGAACAGCTAAACAGACTGCTCAAACTCGAACATCCGACATGACAAAGACAATAGTCCCGACGCCAACACATTGTATGATAGTTAAGGATCCCGCTCTTGACGTAATTGACATACAGACACATGCTACTCCAGACGAAATAAAGAAATGGACTGAATTAGGAGGGATCCAAACGGATCAAGGATGGATGACGAAGGAAAAATCTGTGTGGTTCCTTCCTGATTCAATGGTCCAAGTCATTATTAACACTGTACATAGTCCAGCACATCTAGGAGAAAAAGCTATGCTAGACAGCATCCAACACATTTGGTTCAACAAACATTTACGAGCAGCAGCTAAACAAAAAGTCCGTACCTGTATGATCTGTTGTCAGTTTAACCCAAGAAAAAGCATTCCCGTAGAACAGGGTGGATTTCAGCCTCCTGATCACCCTTTTGAAGTCCTCCAGATGGATTATATCCAGATGGAACGATGTCGACGATTCAAATATGTTCTCGTAGTTGTCTGTGCTCTTTCCCGTTGGACAGAGGCATACCCGGTTTCAGATTACACTGCCCCGACTACTGCCAAACAGTTAGTTCGAGAATTCTTCCCACGGTACGGTTTACCACGTGTTGTCTACTCAGATAACGGCCAGCCGTTCTCATCCGAACTAATGAAACACGTTTCACTTTTGTTAGGTTATCAGTGGAAGTTTCACTGTGTCCGACACCCCGAGGCAGCAGGTCTCGTGGAAAGACATAATCAGACCCTGAAAATTAGATTGTCCAAAATTTGTAGAGAGAAAGGTGTCGACTGGGTAGTAGCTTTACCCGTTGCACTCTTTTACATGAGAATGGTAGCACACTCTCGAACAGGGCTATCCCCGTATGAGGTGATCTTTGGTAGACCACCAAATATGTGGGGGACGCCTATACCACGCAAAATAACTGATATTGACTGTAACATGCTGACAGATTACTTGGCTTCCTTGATGTCTGCACTACAATCTTGTCGTTCACAGGTAGCTGCAGCTTTTCCCGACAACACTGAGGTGAAACCCCATGACGTAATTCCAGGAGATCTGGTCTTAGTGAGGAACTTTGATCGGAAGTCTCAGCTGGATCCTAGGTGGAGGTCGCCTCAGCTCGTATTACTAACGACGAGGACAGCCGTGAAGATCGAGGGTCGAAAAGGCTGGATACATTCAAGTCATATCAAGAAATTTCATGGACTACCATCAGATGTAAACGACACACCTTGCGTGTCTTCCCCGAGTGACTCTAAACTTCCTTTTGTTGAATTGAATAGTCGTGAACTATATAAACTAAAACTCAGGTCTAACCAGTCAGGCAATTTGATTGTTTAAGTCCTCTCCAAGGTGAAGCGGTCGAATTTGTCTCTGACATGTACCCCTTAGACCTGTACAGAGAAAGAAACAAAAGGATAAAGCTGAAACGACATGCGTACTGTAAATCACTGCGTAGTCATTGCACAGTGACGTTATTAATTTTGTTTTTCTTAAGCCTTTTAATAATTACTGCAAGTATATTGTTGCACATATATTATCCTATTTCTAGACATGTTTATAATGTTACTGCTGAACATTCTTTTAGTGAATTACCTCCGCATGAATTGTCATATAGATTTGCGCTGCGCAATAACACGTTTATTAGTATGTTACATCATTCCCATCAGGTTAGCAATGCTACAAATTGTTGGATATGTGGCCGACTCCCTCCCTATCAGAATTATAAAGGAATTCTACCTCTCTTTCCATACCCGTTCACACACAACGGCTCCTGTGGAGCATGGTTTAGTTTAATTAATTCCCAAGATTTGAACTCCGCAGTTTATCAAGACAACGGGGTATGGGGAAATCTGAACTTAGTTTTACTTAAGGTCTGCCACCCCAACAAGGAGGGACTTCCCAAAAGAACAGGAACTGATCTAGAAAACGAAGTGTATGGATTAGGTAATTTTACGCTTAATCTTATGATCCTAAATGTCGAATCCGAAGCTACTCCAATTTTGCCCGCCATGTCAGTATTTCCAGTAAAAGGTGAATTATGTGTAAGAAAGAATGGTTCCATACATATGGGCCATAGTAGATGCACCACTGTAATAGAATTTAGTGATCAAGGCAAGTCGACATTTAGAGCTTCCCGCCATTCCTATTTTATATGTGGTCAGACGGCATATATACGTCTGCCTCTAGATTGGGATGGTACCTGCTACATTGGATTCCTTTTGCCACCTGTTTTTCTAGCTCCTCCTGATTATCACAGAAATATTCATTTAGTACAGAATAGAGAAAGGAGAGATCTCCCAATAGTCGATTACACTGAAACAGCATGGGAAAAATACACAGATTTCAATAAAGGTCTCTTTCCCTATATAGGTACCGTCACTAATAGTAAGCTGATACGTAGATTAACTAGAACCCTTGAAGCAGTAGTGAACGAAACTATTTCCGCTTTAGGCAATTTAACAGAAGAGCAGTCTGCTATGCGGATTGTTGTGCTTCAAAATCGTCTTGTCCTTGACGTCATCCTGGCCGATAGGGGCGGAGCTTGTAGGGTCATCGGATCAAGTTGTTGCATTTTCATACCAGAAAATTCGCCATCTGTATATAAAGCCATAACTCGTCTTCATAAGATTGTAAGCCAGATACACCAGAATCCAGGCACCTGGACTTGGTCCGGTTGGTTTTGGAGTGTATTATATACCTTTGGATGGAAGGTCCTATCCTTCCTAGGTATTGGCTTTCTCATACTATTCAGTTGCTGCTTATGCCTACAATGTGGACCAGCGATTTGTGGTCTGTGTGCCACATCGTGTATTCCACCACCAAGATTTCGTTTGTCCCAGAAGAAAAAAGAAGAACAAATGATGCTATATGAACAGATCAATGGATTGATGAAGATTGATATCTCTTGACGGGCAAGTAGGGGACAAGGAGGGAATGTGGAAATATGGATTTTTATGATCAGTTATGTCCCCTATCTTGGACCCCAACGGTTTCATGTATGAATCACAAGTACATGTATGTTCCCTCCAGTTCCAGTTATGAAGACGCAAATACATGTGCGTCCACCGTTAACATGTCCTCTTTCAGATCCGCCATGAATGGGCCGGATATTCCATTCCTAAGTACGAAAGGCCACCGGCTTTATATGGTTCACTTATGCCATTTTACAGTCTAGGCAAGTAGGCCCTGATTCTGCCATCAAGCTTTTCCTGCCTTCTGCCTCTGAGAGCTCCAGTCTGAGCCTGCATCTGTATCCATGAACTTTGTCCTCATTCTCTGCGCAGCTAACGGTGCCTGACATCAGCTTGTAGCCTGCCAAAAACTGTATTTCACCTTCGAAATTATCTGCTCCGCTCCCTGCCCAATGCATTCCTGTCTGGTAGTTTAAGTAAACATCCTTCCAGCTACCGAGCAGAGGCCCGGCTTCTCTGTCTTTATGCAAGTAATTCATAGCCCTATTATTATGGAAGACTTCTGCCCTCGCATCTAGTGTAGACACTTAGACGCTTGTACACGCACTAACAGTCAGTATAGTCAGTATAGAATAAGATTCTATTCTAAGAGACCTCTCTTTTGGATAACATAGTTCTTTAAACATAGGATGTTAGATATGATTTGGGATTAGGTTGACTTGACCCTCCAGACATCTGTCGCCACATGTAGAGTTAAATGTCAAATCCCCTTCACCCCCTAGTCGCACGTCAATCATACGTCATGCTGCTGCGCGCGCATTTCTGTCAAGTATTTCTGCTGACATTGCGAAATTCTTTCATGGAACCACCCCATTAACCATTATGACATCATACCTGATGACGTTCTTTAGTTACACCCAAGTTACGCCTACTTTTGCTACGCATGTATGTTTTATCTTCACTATCAATTGTTACGCCTCCTGCATTTGCTTCACTGTAATGCCTATTGTATAAAAGTGATTACTTATCAATAAAATATGTACTTCACTTCCTGAACCTCCGTGGTGATGGAACCTGGAGTCAGCGATTCGAATCGTCCATTGGAATAAAGCCCATTCCGAACCTCTAATATCACGGATTCTGCCTCTTATTTTACTGAGCTATATTTATTATTTTTCTGTATCAAATTAAGTCCCGGTAATTAAATTATTTACCACAGTCTCATGACTGATGTCTGATGCCTGATGCTTGTGGATATCTAATGCCTGATGTATGATGCCTGATGCTTGTGGATGTCTTATGTCTGATGTCTGATGCTTGTGGATTTCTGTTGCCTGATGCTTGTGGATGTCTGATGCCTGATGTTTGATGCCTGATGTCTGATGCTTGTGGATGCCTGATGTCTGATGCTTGTGGATGTCTGATGCCTGATGTTTGATGTCTGATGCCTGATGCTTGTGGATGTATCTTGCCTGATGTCTGATGCATGATGTCTGATGCTTGTGGATGTTTGATGCCTGATGTCTGATGCATGATGTCTGATGCATGATGTCTGATGCCTGATGTCTTATGCCTGATGGCTGATGCCTGAAGTCTGATGGCTGATGCCTGATGTCTTATGCCTGATGTCTGATTCCTGATGTCTGATGCTTGATGCTTGTGGATGTCTGATGCCTGATGTCTGATGCCCGATGTTTGATGTCTGATACCTGATGCTTGTGGATGTGTGTTGCCTGATGTCTGATGCATGATGTCTGACACCTGATGTCTGATGCATGATGTCTGATGTCTGATGCTTGTGGATGTCTGATGCCTGATGTCTGATGCCTGATGCGTGTGGATGTCTGATGCTTGTGGATGCCTGATGTCTGATGCCTGATGCTTGTGGATGTCTGATGCCTGATGCTTGTGGATGTCTGATGCCTGATGTCTGATATCTGATGCCTGATGTTTGATGTCTGATGCCTGATGCTTGTGGATGTATGTTGCCTGATGTCTGATGCCTGATGTCTGATGCTTGTGGATGTTTGATTCCTGATGTCTGATGCTTGTGGATGTCTGATAACTGATGTCTGATGCTTGTGGATGTCTGATGCATGATGTCTGACACCTGATGTCTGATGCATGATGTCTGATGCTTGTGGATGTCTGATGCCTGATGGCTGATGCTTGTGGGTGTCTGATGCCTGATATCTGATGCCTGATGTTTGTGAATGTCTGATGCCGGATGTCTGATGCCTGATGTCTGATGCCTGATGTCTGATGCATGATGTCTGATGCCTGATGTCTGATGCCTGATTTCTGATGTCTGATTCCTGATGTCTGATTCCTGATGTCTGATGCTTGTGGATGTCTGATGCCTGATGTCTGATGCTTGATGCTTGTGGATGTGTGATGCCTGATGCTCGATGTTTGATGTCTGATGCCTGATGCTTGTGGATGTGTGTTGCTTGATGTCTGATGCATGATGTCTGATGCTTCTGGATGTCTGATGCGTGTGGATGTTTTATTCCTGATGTCTGATGCTTGTGGATGTCTGATGCTTGTGGCTGCCTGATGTCTGATGCTTGTGGATGTCTGATGCATGATGTCTGATGCTTGTGGATGTCTGATGCCTGATGCTTGTGGATGCCTGATGTCTGATGCCTGATGTCTGATGTCTGATGCTTGTGGATGTCTGATGACTGATGTCTGATGCTTGTGGATGTCTGATGCCTGATGTCTCATGACTGATGTCTGATGCCTGCTGCTTGTGGATATCTAATGCCTGATGTATGATGCCTGATGCTTGTGGATGTCTGATGCCTGATGTCTGATGCTTGTGGATGTCTGTTGCCTGATGCTTGTGGATGTCTGATGCCTGATGTTTGATGCCTGATGTCTGATTCTTGTGAATGCCTGATGTCTGATGCTTGTGGATGTCTGATGCCTGATGACTGATGCTTGTGGATGTCTGATGCCTGATGTCACATGACTGATGTCTGATGCCTGATGCTTGTGGATATCTAATGCCTGATGTATGATGCCTGATGCTTGTGGATGACTGATGCCTGATGTCTGATGCTTGTGGATGTCTGTTGCCTGATGCTTGTGGATGTCTGATGCCTGATGTTTGATGCCTGATGTCTGATGCTTGTTGATGCCTGATGTCTGATGCTTGTGGATGTCTGATGCATGATGTCTGATGCTTGATGCTTGTGGATGCCTGATGTCTGATGGCTGATGCTTGTGGATGTCTGATGCCTGATGACTGATGTCTGATGCTTGTGGATGTCTGATGCCTGATGTCTCATGACTGATGTCTGATGCCTGATGCTTGTGGATATCTAATGCCTGATGTATGATGCCTAATGCTTGTGGATGTCTGATGCCTGATGTCTGATGCTTGTGGATGGATGTCTGTTGCCTGATGCTTGTGGATGTCTGATGCCTGATGTTTGATGCCTGATGTCTGATTCTTGTGGATGCCTGATGTCTGATGCTTGTGGATGTCTGATGCCTGATGACTGATGCTTGTGGATGTCTGATGCCTGATGTCACATGACTGATGTCTGATGCCTGATGCTTGTGGATATCTAATGCCTGATGTATGATGCCTGATGCTTGTGGATGTCTGATGCCTGATGTCTGATGCTTGTGGATGTCTGTTGCCTGATGCCTGATGTTTGATGCCTGATGTCTGATGCTTGTTGATGCCTGATGTCTGATGCTTGTGGATGTCTGATGGCTGATGTCTGATGCCTGATGCGTGTGGATGTCTGATGCTTGTGGATGCGTGATGTCTGATGCCTGATGCTTGTGGATGTCTGATGCCTGATGCTTGTGGATGTATGTTGCCTGATGTCTGATGCCTGATGTCTGATGCTTGTGGATGTCTGATGCCTGATGTCTTATGCCTGATGTCTGATTCCTGATGTCTGATGCTTGATGCTTGTGGATGTCTGATGCCTGATGTCTGATGCACGATGTTTGATGTCTGATGCCTGATGATTGTGGATGTTTGTTGCCTGATGTCTGATGCATGATGTCTGACACCTGATGTCTGATGTCTGATGCTTGTGGATGTCTGATGCTTGTGGCTGTCTGATGCCTGATGTCTGATGCTTGTGGATGTCTGATGCATGATGTCTGATGCATGATGTCTGATGCATGATGGCTGATGCCTGATGGCTGATGCCTGATGGCTGATGTCCGATGCCTGATGTCTTATGCCTGATGTCTGATTCCTGATGTCTGTTGCTTGATGCTTGTGGATGTCTGAGGCCTGATGCCCGATGTTTGATGTCTTATACCTGATGCTTGTGGATGTGTGTTGCCTGATGTCTGATGCATGATGTCTGACACCTGATGTCTGATGTCTGATATCTGATATCTGATGCCTGATGTTTGTGAATGTCTGATGCCGGATGTCTGATGCATGATGTCTGATGCCTGATGCCTGATGCTTGATGCTTGTGGATGTGTGATGCCTGATGCTCGATGTTTGATGTCTGATGCCTGATGCTTGTGGATGTGTGTTGCTTGATGTCTGATGCATGATGTCTGATGCTTCTGGATGTCTGATGCGTGTGGATGTTTGATTCCTGATGTCTGATGCTTGTGGATGTCTGATGCTTGTGGCTGTCTGATGTCTGATGCTTGTGGATGTCTGATGCATGATGTCTGATGCTTGTGGATGTCTGATGCCTGATGCTTGTGGATGCCTGATGTCTGATGTCTGATGTCTGATGCTTGTGGATGTCTGATGACTGATGTCTGATGCTTGTGGATGTCTGATGCCTGATGTCTCATGACTGATGTCTGATGCCTGATGCTTGTGGATATCTAATGTCTGATGTATGATGCCTGATGCTTGTGGATGTCTGATGCCTGATGTCTGATGCTTGTGGATGTCTGTTGCCTATGCTTGTGGATGTCTGATGCCTGATGTTTGATGCCTGATGTCTGATTCTTGTGGATGCCTGATGTCTGATGCTTGTGGATGTCTGATGCCTGATGACTGATGCTTGTGGATGTCTGATGCCTGATGTCACATGACTGATGTCTGATGCCTGATGCTTGTGGATATCTAATGCCTGATGTATGATGCCTGATGCTTGTGGATGACTGATGCCTGATGTCTGATGCTTGTGGATGTCTGTTGCCTGATGCTTGTGGATGTCTGATGCCTGATGTTTGATGCCTGATGTCTGATGCTTGTTGATGCCTGATGTCTGATGCTTGTGGATGTCTGATGCATGATGTCTGATGCTTGATGCTTGTGGATGCCTGATGTCTGATGGCTGATGCTTGTGGATGTCTGATGCCTGATGACTGATGTCTGATGCTTGTGGATGTCTGATGCCTGATGTCTCATGACTGATGTCTGATGCCTGATGCTTGTGGATATCTAATGCCTGATGTATGATGCCTAATGCTTGTGGATGTCTGATGCCTGATGTCTGATGCTTGTGGATGGATGTCTGTTGCCTGATGCTTGTGGATGTCTGATGCCTGATGTTTGATGCCTGATGTCTGATTCTTGTGGATGCCTGATGTCTGATGCTTGTGGATGTCTGATGCCTGATGACTGATGCTTGTGGATGTCTGATGCCTGATGTCACATGCCTGATGTCTGATGCCTGATGCTTGTGGATATCTAATGCCTGATGTATGATGCCTGATGCTTGTGGATGTCTGATGCCTGATGTCTGATGCTTGTGGATGTCTGTTGCCTGATGCCTGATGTTTGATGCCTGATGTCTGATGCTTGTTGATGCCTGATGTCTGATGCTTGTGGATGTCTGATGGCTGATGTCTGATGCCTGATGCGTGTGGATGTCTGATGCTTGTGGATGCGTGATGTCTGATGCCTGATGCTTGTGGATGTCTGATGCCTGATGCTTGTGGATGTATGTTGCCTGATGTCTGATGCCTGATGTCTGATGCTTGTGGATGTCTGATGCCTGATGTCTTATGCCTGATGTCTGATTCCTGATGTCTGATGCTTGATGCTTGTGGATGTCTGATGCCTGATGTCTGATGCACGATGTTTGATGTCTGATGCCTGATGATTGTGGATGTTTGTTGCCTGATGTCTGATGCATGATGTCTGACACCTGATGTCTGATGTCTGATGCTTGTGGATGTCTGATGCTTGTGGCTGTCTGATGCCTGATGTCTGATGCTTGTGGATGTCTGATGCATGATGTCTGATGCATGATGTCTGATGCATGATGGCTGATGCCTGATGGCTGATGCCTGATGGCTGATGTCCGATGCCTGATGTCTTATGCCTGATGTCTGATTCCTGATGTCTGTTGCTTGATGCTTGTGGATGTCTGAGGCCTGATGCCCGATGTTTGATGTCTTATACCTGATGCTTGTGGATGTGTGTTGCCTGATGTCTGATGCATGATGTCTGACACCTGATGTCTGATGTCTGATATCTGATGTCTGATGCCTGATGTTTGTGAATGTCTGATGCCGGATGTCTGATGCATGATGTCTGATGCCTGATGCCTGATGCTTGATGCTTGTGGATGTGTGATGCCTGATGCTCGATGTTTGATGTCTGATGCCTGATGCTTGTGGATGTGTGTTGCTTGATGTCTGATGCATGATGTCTGATGCTTCTGGATGTCTGATGCGTGTGGATGTTTGATTCCTGATGTCTGATGCTTGTGGATGTCTGATGCTTGTGGCTGTCTGATGTCTGATGCTTGTGGATGTCTGATGCATGATGTCTGATGCTTGTGGATGTCTGATGCCTGATGCTTGTGGATGCCTGATGTCTGATGTCTGATGTCTGATGCTTGTGGATGTCTGATGACTGATGTCTGATGCTTGTGGATGTCTGATGCCTGATGTCACATGACTGATGTCTGATGCCTGATGCTTGTGGATATCTAATGCCTGATGTATGATGCCTGATGCTTGTGGATGACTGATGCCTGATGTCTGATGCTTGTGGATGTCTGTTGCCTGATGCTTGTGGATGTCTGATGCCTGATGTTTGATGCCTGATGTCTGATGCTTGTTGATGCCTGATGTCTGATGCTTGTGGATGTCTGATGCATGATGTCTGATGCTTGATGCTTGTGGATGCCTGATGTCTGATGGCTGATGCTTGTGGATGTCTGATGCCTGATGACTGATGTCTGATGCTTGTGGATGTCTGATGCCTGATGTCTCATGACTGATGTCTGATGCCTGATGCTTGTGGATATCTAATGCCTGATGTATGATGCCTAATGCTTGTGGATGTCTGATGCCTGATGTCTGATGCTTGTGGATGGATGTCTGTTGCCTGATGCTTGTGGATGTCTGATGCCTGATGTTTGATGCCTGATGTCTGATTCTTGTGGATGCCTGATGTCTGATGCTTGTGGATGTCTGATGCCTGATGACTGATGCTTGTGGATGTCTGATGCCTGATGTCACATGCCTGATGTCTGATGCCTGATGCTTGTGGATATCTAATGCCTGATGTATGATGCCTGATGCTTGTGGATGTCTGATGCCTGATGTCTGATGCTTGTGGATGTCTGTTGCCTGATGCCTGATGTTTGATGCCTGATGTCTGATGCTTGTTGATGCCTGATGTCTGATGCTTGTGGATGTCTGATGGCTGATGTCTGATGCCTGATGCGTGTGGATGTCTGATGCTTGTGGATGCGTGATGTCTGATGCCTGATGCTTGTGGATGTCTGATGCCTGATGCTTGTGGATGTATGTTGCCTGATGTCTGATGCCTGATGTCTGATGCTTGTGGATGTCTGATGCCTGATGTCTTATGCCTGATGTCTGATTCCTGATGTCTGATGCTTGATGCTTGTGGATGTCTGATGCCTGATGTCTGATGCACGATGTTTGATGTCTGATGCCTGATGATTGTGGATGTTTGTTGCCTGATGTCTGATGCATGATGTCTGACACCTGATGTCTGATGTCTGATGCTTGTGGATGTCTGATGCTTGTGGCTGTCTGATGCCTGATGTCTGATGCTTGTGGATGTCTGATGCATGATGTCTGATGCATGATGTCTGATGCATGATGGCTGATGCCTGATGGCTGATGCCTGATGGCTGATGTCCGATGCCTGATGTCTTATGCCTGATGTCTGATTCCTGATGTCTGTTGCTTGATGCTTGTGGATGTCTGAGGCCTGATGCCCGATGTTTGATGTCTTATACCTGATGCTTGTGGATGTGTGTTGCCTGATGTCTGATGCATGATGTCTGACACCTGATGTCTGATGTCTGATATCTGATGTCTGATGCCTGATGTTTGTGAATGTCTGATGCCGGATGTCTGATGCATGATGTCTGATGCCTGATGCCTGATGCTTGATGCTTGTGGATGTGTGATGCCTGATGCTCGATGTTTGATGTCTGATGCCTGATGCTTGTGGATGTGTGTTGCTTGATGTCTGATGCATGATGTCTGATGCTTCTGGATGTCTGATGCGTGTGGATGTTTGATTCCTGATGTCTGATGCTTGTGGATGTCTGATGCTTGTGGCTGTCTGATGTCTGATGCTTGTGGATGTCTGATGCATGATGTCTGATGCTTGTGGATGTCTGATGCCTGATGCTTGTGGATGCCTGATGTCTGATGTCTGATGCCTGATGCTTGTGGATATCTAATGTCTGATGTATGATGCCTGATGCTTGTGGATGTCTGATGCCTGATGTCTGATGCTTGTGGATGTCTGTTGCCTATGCTTGTGGATGTCTGATGCCTGATGTTTGATGCCTGATGTCTGATTCTTGTGGATGCCTGATGTCTGATGCTTGTGGATGTCTGATGCCTGATGACTGATGCTTGTGGATGTCTGATGCCTGATGTCACATGACTGATGTCTGATGCCTGATGCTTGTGGATATCTAATGCCTGATGTATGATGCCTGATGCTTGTGGATGACTGATGCCTGATGTCTGATGCTTGTGGATGTCTGTTGCCTGATGCTTGTGGATGTCTGATGCCTGATGTTTGATGCCTGATGTCTGATGCTTGTTGATGCCTGATGTCTGATGCTTGTGGATGTCTGATGCATGATGTCTGATGCTTGATGCTTGTGGATGCCTGATGTCTGATGGCTGATGCTTGTGGATGTCTGATGCCTGATGACTGATGTCTGATGCTTGTGGATGTCTGATGCCTGATGTCTCATGACTGATGTCTGATGCCTGATGCTTGTGGATATCTAATGCCTGATGTATGATGCCTAATGCTTGTGGATGTCTGATGCCTGATGTCTGATGCTTGTGGATGGATGTCTGTTGCCTGATGCTTGTGGATGTCTGATGCCTGATGTTTGATGCCTGATGTCTGATTCTTGTGGATGCCTGATGTCTGATGCTTGTGGATGTCTGATGCCTGATGACTGATGCTTGTGGATGTCTGATGCCTGATGTCACATGACTGATGTCTGATGCCTGATGCTTGTGGATATCTAATGCCTGATGTATGATGCCTGATGCTTGTGGATGTCTGATGCCTGATGTCTGATGCTTGTGGATGTCTGTTGCCTGATGCCTGATGTTTGATGCCTGATGTCTGATGCTTGTTGATGCCTGATGTCTGATGCTTGTGGATGTCTGATGGCTGATGTCTGATGCCTGATGCGTGTGGATGTCTGATGCTTGTGGATGCGTGATGTCTGATGCCTGATGCTTGTGGATGTCTGATGCCTGATGCTTGTGGATGTATGTTGCCTGATGTCTGATGCCTGATGTCTGATGCTTGTGGATGTCTGATGCCTGATGTCTTATGCCTGATGTCTGATTCCTGATGTCTGATGCTTGATGCTTGTGGATGTCTGATGCCTGATGTCTGATGCTCGATGTTTGATGTCTGATGCCTGATGCTTGTGGATGTGTGTTGCTTGATGTCTGATGCATGATGTCTGATGCTTCTGGATGTCTGATGCGTGTGGATGTTTTATTCCTGATGTCTGATGCTTGTGGATGTCTGATGCTTGTGGCTGTCTGATGTCTGATGCTTGTGGATGTCTGATGCATGATGTCTGATGCTTGTGGATGTCTGATGCCTGATGCTTGTGGATGCCTGATGTCTGATGCCTGATGTCTGATGTCTGATGCTTGTGGATGTCTGATGACTGATGTCTGATGCTTGTGGATGTCTGATGCCTGATGTCTCATGACTGATGTCTGATGCCTGCTGCTTGTGGATATCTAATGCCTGATGTATGATGCCTGATGCTTGTGGATGTCTGATGCCTGATGTCTGATGCTTGTGGATGTCTGTTGCCTGATGCTTGTGGATGTCTGATGCCTGATGTTTGATGCCTGATGTCTGATTCTTGTGAATGCCTGATGTCTGATGCTTGTGGATGTCTGATGCCTGATGACTGATGCTTGTGGATGTCTGATGCCTGATGTCACATGACTGATGTCTGATGCCTGATGCTTGTGGATATCTAATGCCTGATGTATGATGCCTGATGCTTGTGGATGACTGATGCCTGATGTCTGATGCTTGTGGATGTCTGTTGCCTGATGCTTGTGGATGTCTGATGCCTGATGTTTGATGCCTGATGTCTGATGCTTGTTGATGCCTGATGTCTGATGCTTGTGGATGTCTGATGCATGATGTCTGATGCTTGATGCTTGTGGATGCCTGATGTCTGATGGCTGATGCTTGTGGATGTCTGATGCCTGATGACTGATGTCTGATGCTTGTGGATGTCTGATGCCTGATGTCTCATGACTGATGTCTGATGCCTGATGCTTGTGGATATCTAATGCCTGATGTATGATGCCTAATGCTTGTGGATGTCTGATGCCTGATGTCTGATGCTTGTGGATGGATGTCTGTTGCCTGATGCTTGTGGATGTCTGATGCCTGATGTTTGATGCCTGATGTCTGATTCTTGTGGATGCCTGATGTCTGATGCTTGTGGATGTCTGATGCCTGATGACTGATGCTTGTGGATGTCTGATGCCTGATGTCACATGACTGATGTCTGATGCCTGATGCTTGTGGATATCTAATGCCTGATGTATGATGCCTGATGCTTGTGGATGTCTGATGCCTGATGTCTGATGCTTGTGGATGTCTGTTGCCTGATGCCTGATGTTTGATGCCTGATGTCTGATGCTTGTTGATGCCTGATGTCTGATGCTTGTGGATGTCTGATGGCTGATGTCTGATGCCTGATGCGTGTGGATGTCTGATGCTTGTGGATGCGTGATGTCTGATGCCTGATGCTTGTGGATGTCTGATGCCTGATGCTTGTGGATGTATGTTGCCTGATGTCTGATGCCTGATGTCTGATGCTTGTGGATGTCTGATGCCTGATGTCTTATGCCTGATGTCTGATTCCTGATGTCTGATGCTTGATGCTTGTGGATGTCTGATGCCTGATGTCTGATGCACGATGTTTGATGTCTGATGCCTGATGATTGTGGATGTTTGTTGCCTGATGTCTGATGCATGATGTCTGACACCTGATGTCTGATGTCTGATGCTTGTGGATGTCTGATGCTTGTGGCTGTCTGATGCCTGATGTCTGATGCTTGTGGATGTCTGATGCATGATGTCTGATGCATGATGTCTGATGCATGATGGCTGATGCCTGATGGCTGATGCCTGATGGCTGATGTCCGATGCCTGATGTCTTATGCCTGATGTCTGATTCCTGATGTCTGTTGCTTGATGCTTGTGGATGTCTGAGGCCTGATGCCCGATGTTTGATGTCTTATACCTGATGCTTGTGGATGTGTGTTGCCTGATGTCTGATGCATGATGTCTGACACCTGATGTCTGATGTCTGATATCTGATGTCTGATGCCTGATGTTTGTGAATGTCTGATGCCGGATGTCTGATGCATGATGTCTGATGCCTGATGCCTGATGCTTGATGCTTGTGGATGTGTGATGCCTGATGCTCGATGTTTGATGTCTGATGCCTGATGCTTGTGGATGTGTGTTGCTTGATGTCTGATGCATGATGTCTGATGCTTCTGGATGTCTGATGCGTGTGGATGTTTGATTCCTGATGTCTGATGCTTGTGGATGTCTGATGCTTGTGGCTGTCTGATGTCTGATGCTTGTGGATGTCTGATGCATGATGTCTGATGCTTGTGGATGTCTGATGCCTGATGCTTGTGGATGCCTGATGTCTGATGTCTGATGTCTGATGCTTGTGGATGTCTGATGACTGATGTCTGATGCTTGTGGATGTCTGATGCCTGATGTCTCATGACTGATGTCTGATGCCTGATGCTTGTGGATATCTAATGTCTGATGTATGATGCCTGATGCTTGTGGATGTCTGATGCCTGATGTCTGATGCTTGTGGATGTCTGTTGCCTATGCTTGTGGATGTCTGATGCCTGATGTTTGATGCCTGATGTCTGATTCTTGTGGATGCCTGATGTCTGATGCTTGTGGATGTCTGATGCCTGATGACTGATGCTTGTGGATGTCTGATGCCTGATGTCACATGACTGATGTCTGATGCCTGATGCTTGTGGATATCTAATGCCTGATGTATGATGCCTGATGCTTGTGGATGACTGATGCCTGATGTCTGATGCTTGTGGATGTCTGTTGCCTGATGCTTGTGGATGTCTGATGCCTGATGTTTGATGCCTGATGTCTGATGCTTGTTGATGCCTGATGTCTGATGCTTGTGGATGTCTGATGCATGATGTCTGATGCTTGATGCTTGTGGATGCCTGATGTCTGATGGCTGATGCTTGTGGATGTCTGATGCCTGATGACTGATGTCTGATGCTTGTGGATGTCTGATGCCTGATGTCTCATGACTGATGTCTGATGCCTGATGCTTGTGGATATCTAATGCCTGATGTATGATGCCTAATGCTTGTGGATGTCTGATGCCTGATGTCTGATGCTTGTGGATGGATGTCTGTTGCCTGATGCTTGTGGATGTCTGATGCCTGATGTTTGATGCCTGATGTCTGATTCTTGTGGATGCCTGATGTCTGATGCTTGTGGATGTCTGATGCCTGATGACTGATGCTTGTGGATGTCTGATGCCTGATGTCACATGCCTGATGTCTGATGCCTGATGCTTGTGGATATCTAATGCCTGATGTATGATGCCTGATGCTTGTGGATGTCTGATGCCTGATGTCTGATGCTTGTGGATGTCTTTTGCCTGATGCCTGATGTTTGATGCCTGATGTCTGATGCTTGTTGATGCCTGATGTCTGATGCTTGTGGATGTCTGATGGCTGATGTCTGATGCCTGATGCGTGTGGATGTCTGATGCTTGTGGATGCGTGATGTCTGATGCCTGATGCTTGTGGATGTCTGATGCCTGATGCTTGTGGATGTATGTTGCCTGATGTCTGATGCCTGATGTCTGATGCTTGTGGATGTCTGATGCCTGATGTCTTATGCCTGATGTCTGATTCCTGATGTCTGATGCTTGATGCTTGTGGATGTCTGATGCCTGATGTCTGATGCACGATGTTTGATGTCTGATGCCTGATGATTGTGGATGTTTGTTGCCTGATGTCTGATGCATGATGTCTGACACCTGATGTCTGATGTCTGATGCTTGTGGATGTCTGATGCTTGTGGCTGTCTGATGCCTGATGTCTGATGCTTGTGGATGTCTGATGCATGATGTCTGATGCATGATGTCTGATGCATGATGGCTGATGCCTGATGGCTGATGCCTGATGGCTGATGTCCGATGCCTGATGTCTTATGCCTGATGTCTGATTCCTGATGTCTGTTGCTTGATGCTTGTGGATGTCTGAGGCCTGATGCCCGATGTTTGATGTCTTATACCTGATGCTTGTGGATGTGTGTTGCCTGATGTCTGATGCATGATGTCTGACACCTGATGTCTGATGTCTGATATCTGATGTCTGATGCCTGATGTTTGTGAATGTCTGATGCCGGATGTCTGATGCATGATGTCTGATGCCTGATGCCTGATGCTTGATGCTTGTGGATGTGTGATGCCTGATGCTCGATGTTTGATGTCTGATGCCTGATGCTTGTGGATGTGTGTTGCTTGATGTCTGATGCATGATGTCTGATGCTTCTGGATGTCTGATGCGTGTGGATGTTTGATTCCTGATGTCTGATGCTTGTGGATGTCTGATGCTTGTGGCTGTCTGATGTCTGATGCTTGTGGATGTCTGATGCATGATGTCTGATGCTTGTGGATGTCTGATGCCTGATGCTTGTGGATGCCTGATGTCTGATGTCTGATGTCTGATGCTTGTGGATGTCTGATGACTGATGTCTGATGCTTGTGGATGTCTGATGCCTGATGTCTCATGACTGATGTCTGATGCCTGATGCTTGTGGATATCTAATGTCTGATGTATGATGCCTGATGCTTGTGGATGTCTGATGCCTGATGTCTGATGCTTGTGGATGTCTGATGACTGATGTCTGATGCTTGTGGATGTCTGATGCCTGATGTCTCATGACTGATGTCTGATGCCTGATGCTTGTGGATATCTAATGTCTGATGTATGATGCCTGATGCTTGTGGATGTCTGATGCCTGATGTCTGATGCTTGTGGATGTCTGTTGCCTATGCTTGTGGATGTCTGATGCCTGATGTTTGATGCCTGATGTCTGATTCTTGTGGATGCCTGATGTCTGATGCTTGTGGATGTCTGATGCCTGATGACTGATGCTTGTGGATGTCTGATGCCTGATGTCACATGACTGATGTCTGATGCCTGATGCTTGTGGATATCTAATGCCTGATGTATGATGCCTGATGCTTGTGGATGACTGATGCCTGATGTCTGATGCTTGTGGATGTCTGTTGCCTGATGCTTGTGGATGTCTGATGCCTGATGTTTGATGCCTGATGTCTGATGCTTGTTGATGCCTGATGTCTGATGCTTGTGGATGTCTGATGCATGATGTCTGATGCTTGATGCTTGTGGATGCCTGATGTCTGATGGCTGATGCTTGTGGATGTCTGATGCCTGATGACTGATGTCTGATGCTTGTGGATGTCTGATGCCTGATGTCTCATGACTGATGTCTGATGCCTGATGCTTGTGGATATCTAATGCCTGATGTATGATGCCTAATGCTTGTGGATGTCTGATGCCTGATGTCTGATGCTTGTGGATGGATGTCTGTTGCCTGATGCTTGTGGATGTCTGATGCCTGATGTTTGATGCCTGATGTCTGATTCTTGTGGATGCCTGATGTCTGATGCTTGTGGATGTCTGATGCCTGATGACTGATGCTTGTGGATGTCTGATGCCTGATGTCACATGCCTGATGTCTGATGCCTGATGCTTGTGGATATCTAATGCCTGATGTATGATGCCTGATGCTTGTGGATGTCTGATGCCTGATGTCTGATGCTTGTGGATGTCTGTTGCCTGATGCCTGATGTTTGATGCCTGATGTCTGATGCTTGTTGATGCCTGATGTCTGATGCTTGTGGATGTCTGATGGCTGATGTCTGATGCCTGATGCGTGTGGATGTCTGATGCTTGTGGATGCGTGATGTCTGATGCCTGATGCTTGTGGATGTCTGATGCCTGATGCTTGTGGATGTATGTTGCCTGATGTCTGATGCCTGATGTCTGATGCTTGTGGATGTCTGATGCCTGATGTCTTATGCCTGATGTCTGATTCCTGATGTCTGATGCTTGATGCTTGTGGATGTCTGATGCCTGATGTCTGATGCACGATGTTTGATGTCTGATGCCTGATGATTGTGGATGTTTGTTGCCTGATGTCTGATGCATGATGTCTGACACCTGATGTCTGATGTCTGATGCTTGTGGATGTCTGATGCTTGTGGCTGTCTGATGCCTGATGTCTGATGCTTGTGGATGTCTGATGCATGATGTCTGATGCATGATGTCTGATGCATGATGGCTGATGCCTGATGGCTGATGCCTGATGGCTGATGTCCGATGCCTGATGTCTTATGCCTGATGTCTGATTCCTGATGTCTGTTGCTTGATGCTTGTGGATGTCTGAGGCCTGATGCCCGATGTTTGATGTCTTATACCTGATGCTTGTGGATGTGTGTTGCCTGATGTCTGATGCATGATGTCTGACACCTGATGTCTGATGTCTGATATCTGATGTCTGATGCCTGATGTTTGTGAATGTCTGATGCCGGATGTCTGATGCATGATGTCTGATGCCTGATGCCTGATGCTTGATGCTTGTGGATGTGTGATGCCTGATGCTCGATGTTTGATGTCTGATGCCTGATGCTTGTGGATGTGTGTTGCTTGATGTCTGATGCATGATGTCTGATGCTTCTGGATGTCTGATGCGTGTGGATGTTTGATTCCTGATGTCTGATGCTTGTGGATGTCTGATGCTTGTGGCTGTCTGATGTCTGATGCTTGTGGATGTCTGATGCATGATGTCTGATGCTTGTGGATGTCTGATGCCTGATGCTTGTGGATGCCTGATGTCTGATGTCTGATGTCTGATGCTTGTGGATGTCTGATGACTGATGTCTGATGCTTGTGGATGTCTGATGCCTGATGTCTCATGACTGATGTCTGATGCCTGATGCTTGTGGATATCTAATGTCTGATGTATGATGCCTGATGCTTGTGGATGTCTGATGCCTGATGTCTGATGCTTGTGGATGTCTGTTGCCTATGCTTGTGGATGTCTGATGCCTGATGTTTGATGCCTGATGTCTGATTCTTGTGGATGCCTGATGTCTGATGCTTGTGGATGTCTGATGCCTGATGACTGATGCTTGTGGATGTCTGATGCCTGATGTCACATGACTGATGTCTGATGCCTGATGCTTGTGGATATCTAATGCCTGATGTATGATGCCTGATGCTTGTGGATGACTGAT
Source organism: Triturus cristatus (assembly GCF_964204655.1). Taxonomy (NCBI): domain Eukaryota; kingdom Metazoa; phylum Chordata; class Amphibia; order Caudata; family Salamandridae; genus Triturus; species Triturus cristatus. Next base: position 192,004,378 of record NC_140579.1, read on the forward strand.
GCCTGATGTCTGATGCTTGTGGATGTCTGTTGCCTGATGCTTGTGGATGTCTGATGCCTGATGTTTGATGCCTGATGTCTGATGCTTGTTGATGCCTGATGTCTGATGCTTGTGGATGTCTGATGCATGATGTCTGATGCTTGATGCTTGTGGATGCCTGATGTCTGATGGCTGATGCTTGTGGATGTCTGATGCCTGATGACTGATGTCTGATGCTTGTGGATGTCTGATGCCTGATGTCTCATGACTGATGTATGATGCCTGATGCTTGTGGATATCTAATGCCTGATGTATGATGCCTAATGCTTGTGGATGTCTGATGCCTGATGTCTGATGCTTGTGGATGGATGTCTGTTGCCTGATGCTTGTGGATGTCTGATGCCTGATGTTTGATGCCTGATGTCTGATTCTTGTGGATGCCTGATGTCTGATGCTTGTGGATGTCTGATGCCTGATGACTGATGCTTGTGGATGTCTGATGCCTGATGTCACATGACTGATGTCTGATGCCTGATGCTTGTGGATATCTAATGCCTGATGTATGATGCCTGATGCTTGTGGATGTCTGATGCCTGATGTCTGATGCTTGTGGATGTCTGTTGCCTGATGCCTGATGTTTGATGCCTGATGTCTGATGCTTGTTGATGCCTGATGTCTGATGCTTGTGGATGTCTGATGGCTGATGTCTGATGCCTGATGCATGTGGATGTCTGATGCTTGTGGATGCGTGATGTCTGATGCCTGATGCTTGTGGATGTCTGATGCCTGATGCTTGTGGATGTATGTTGCCTGATGTCTGATGCCTGATGTCTGATGCTTGTGGATGTCTGATGCCTGATGTCTTATGCCTGATGTCTGATTCCTGATGTCTGATGCTTGATGCTTGTGGATGTCTGATGCCTGATGTCTGATGCACGATGTTTGATGTCTGATGCCTGATGATTGTGGATGTTTGTTGCCTGATGTCTGATGCATGATGTCTGACACCTGATGTCTGATGTCTGATGCTTGTGGATGTCTGATGCTTGTGGCTGTCTGATGCCTGATGTCTGATGCTTGTGGATGTCTGATGCATGATGTCTGATGCATGATGTCTGATGCATGATGGCTGATGCCTGATGGCTGATGTCCGATGCCTGATGTCTTATGCCTGATGTCTGATTCCTGATGTCTGTTGCTTGATGCTTGTGGATGTCTGAGGCCTGATGCCCGATGTTTGATGTCTTATACCTGATGCTTGTGGATGTGTGTTGCCTGATGCATGATGTCTGACACCTGATGTCTGATGTCTGATATCTGATGTCTGATGCCTGATGTTTGTGAATGTCTGATGCCGGATGTCTGATGCATGATGTCTGATGCCTGATGCCTGATGTCTGATGCTTGTGGATGTCTGATGCCTGATGTCTGATGCTTGTGGATGTCTGATGCCTGATGTTTGTGGATGTGTGTTGCCTGATGTCTGATGCATGATGTCTGATGCTTTTGGGTGTCTGATGCTTGATGCTTGTGGATGTCTGATGCCTGATGTCTGATGCCCGATGTTTGATGCCTGGTGCTTGTGGATGTGTGTTGCCTGATGTCTGATGCATGATGTCTGATGCTTGTGGATGTCTGATGCTTGTGGATGTTTGATTCCTGATGTCTGATGCTTGTGGATGTCTGATGCCTGATGTCTGAAGCTTGTGGATGTCTGCTGCATGATGTCTGACACCTGATGTCATGCATGATGTCTGATGTCTGATGCTTGTGGATGTCTGATGCCTGATGTCTGATGCTTGTGGATGTCTGATGCCTGATGTCTGATGTTTGTGAATGTCTGATGCCGGATGTCTGATGCATGATGTCTGATGCCTGATGTCTGATGGTTGTGGATGCCTTGTGCCTGATGTCTGATGCCTGATGTCTGATTCCTGATGTCTGATTCCTGATGTCTGATGCCTGATGTCTGATGCTTGTGGATGTGTGATGCCTCATGTCTGATGCTTGTGGATGTGTGATGCCTGATGTCTGATGCTCGATGTTTGATGTCTGATGCCTGATGCTTGTGGATGTGTGTTGCCTGATGTCTGATGCTTGTGGATGTCTGATGCTTGTGGATGTTTGATTCCTGATGTCTGATGCTTGTGGCTGTCTGATGCCTGATGTCTGATGCTTGTGGATGTCTGATGCATGATGTCTGATGCATGATAACTGATGCCTGATGTCTTGTGCCTGATGGCTGATGCCTGAAGTCTGATGGCTGATGCCTGATGTCTTATGCCTGATGTTTGTGAATGTCTGATGCCTGATGTCTGATGTCTGATGCTTGTGGATGTCCGATGCCTGATGCCTGATGGCAGATGCCTGATGGCTGATGCTTGATACTTGTGGATGTCTGATGCCTGATGTTTGTGGATGTGTGTTGCCTGATGTCTGATGCATGATGTCTGATACCTGATGTCTGTTGCTTTTGGATGTCTGATGCTTGATGCTTGTGGACGTCTGATGCCTGATGTCTGATGCCCGATGTTTGATGTCTGATGCCTGGTGCTTGTGGATGTGTATTGCCTGATGTCTGATGCATGATGTCTGATGCTTCTGGATGTCTGATGCGTGTGGATGTTTGATTCCTGATGTCTGATGCTTGTGGATGTCTGATGCTTGTGGCTGTCTGATGTCTGATGCTTGTGGATGTCTGATGCATGATGTCTGATGCTTGTGGATGTCTGATGCCTGATGCTTGTGGATGCCTGATGTCTGATGTCTGATGTCTGATGCTTGTGGATGTCTGATGACTGATGTCTGATGCTTGTGGATGTCTGATGCCTGATGTCTGATGCCTGATGCTTGTGGATATCTAATGCCTGATGTATGATGCCTGATGCTTGTGGATGTCTGATGCCTGATGTCTGATGCTTGTGGATGTCTGTTGCCTGATGCTTGTGGATGTCTGATGCCTGATGTTTGATGCCTGATGTCTGATTCTTGTGGATGCCTGATGTCTGATGCTTGTGGATGTCTGATGCCTGATGACTGATGCTTGTGGATGTCTGATGCCTGATGTCACATGACTGATGTCTGATGCCTGATGCTTGTGGATATCTAATGCCTGATGTATGATGCCTGATGCTTGTGGATGACTGATGCCTGATGTCTGATGCTTGTGGATGTCTGTTGCCTGATGCTTGTGGATGTCTGATGCCTGATGTTTGATGCCTGATGTCTGATGCTTGTTGATGCCTGATGTCTGATGCTTGTGGATGTCTGATGCATGATGTCTGATGCTTGATGCTTGTGGATGCCTGATGTCTGATGGCTGATGCTTGTGGATGTCTGATGCCTGATGACTGATGTCTGATGCTTGTGGATGTCTGATGCCTGATGTCTCATGACTGATGTCTGATGCCTGATGCTTGTGGATATCTAATGCCTGATGTATGATGCCTAATGCTTGTGGATGTCTGATGCCTGATGTCTGATGCTTGTGGATGGATGTCTGTTGCCTGATGCTTGTGGATGTCTGATGCCTGATGTTTGATGCCTGATGTCTGATTCTTGTGGATGCCTGATGTCTGATGCTTGTGGATGTCTGATGCCTGATGACTGATGCTTGTGGATGTCTGATGCCTGATGTCACATGACTGATGTCTGATGCCTGATGCTTGTGGATATCTAATGCCTGATGTATGATGCCTGATGCTTGTGGATGTCTGATGCCTGATGTCTGATGCTTGTGGATGTCTGTTGCCTGATGCCTGATGTTTGATGCCTGATGTCTGATGCTTGTTGATGCCTGATGTCTGATGCTTGTGGATGTCTGATGGCTGATGTCCGATGCCTGATGCGTGTGGATGTCTGATGCTTGTGAATGCCTGATGTCTGATGCCTGATGCTTGTGGATGTCTGATGCCTGATGCTTGTGGATGTCTGATGCCTGATGTCTGATATCTGATGCCTGTTGTTTGATGTCTGATGCCTGATGCTTGTGGATGTATGTTGCCTGATGTCTGATGTCTGATGCCTGATGTCTGATGCTTGTGGATGTCTGATGCCTGATGTCTGATGCTTGTGGATGTCTGATGCATGATGTCTGATGCATGATGTCTTATGCCTGATGGCTGATGCCTGATGTCTGATGCCTGATGTCTTATGCCTGATGTCTGATTCCTGATGTCTGATGCTTGATGCTTGTGGATGTCTGATGCCTGATGTCTGATGCACGATGTTTGATGTCTGATGCCTGATGATTGTGGATGTTTGTTGCCTGATGTCTGATGCATGATGTCTGACACCTGATGTCTGATGTCTGATGCTTGTGGATGTCTGATGCTTGTGGCTGTCTGATGCCTGATGTCTGATGCTTGTGGATGTCTGATGCATGATGTCTGATGCATGATGTCTGATGCATGATGGCTGATGCCTGATGGCTGATGCCTGATGGCTGATGTCCGATGCCTGATGTCTTATGCCTGATGTCTGATTCCTGATGTCTGTTGCTTGATGCTTGTGGATGTCTGAGGCCTGATGCCCGATGTTTGATGTCTTATACCTGATGCTTGTGGATGTGTGTTGCCTGATGTCTGATGCATGATGTCTGACACCTGATGTCTGATGTCTGATATCTGATGTCTGATGCCTGATGTTTGTGAATGTCTGATGCCGGATGTCTGATGCATGATGTCTGATGCCTGATGCCTGATGCTTGATGCTTGTGGATGTGTGATGCCTGATGCTCGATGTTTGATGTCTGATGCCTGATGCTTGTGGATGTGTGTTGCTTGATGTCTGATGCATGATGTCTGATGCTTCTGGATGTCTGATGCGTGTGGATGTTTGATTCCTGATGTCTGATGCTTGTGGATGTCTGATGCTTGTGGCTGTCTGATGTCTGATGCTTGTGGATGTCTGATGCATGATGTCTGATGCTTGTGGATGTCCGATGCCTGATGCTTGTGGATGCCTGATGTCTGATGTCTGATGCTTGTGGATGTCTGATGACTGATGTCTGATGCTTGTGGATGTCTGATGCCTGATGTCTCATGACTGATGTCTGATGCCTGATGCTTGTGGATATCTAATGCCTGATGTATGATGCCTGATGCTTGTGGATGTCTGATGCCTGATGTCTGATGCTTGTGGATGTCTGTTGCCTGATGCTTGTGGATGTCTGATGCCTGATGTTTGATGCCTGATGTCTGATTCTTGTGGATGCCTGATGTCTGATGCTTGTGGATGTCTGATGCCTGATGACTGATGCTTGTGGATGTCTGATGCCTGATGTCACATGACTGATGTCTGATGCCTGATGCTTGTGGATATCTAATGCCTGATGTATGATGCCTGATGCTTGTGGATGACTGATGCCTGATGTCTGATGCTTGTGGATGTCTGTTGCCTGATGCTTGTGGATGTCTGATGCCTGATGTTTGATGCCTGATGTCTGATGCTTGTTGATGCCTGATGTCTGATGCTTGTGGATGTCTGATGCATGATGTCTGATGCTTGATGCTTGTGGATGCCTGATGTCTGATGGCTGATGCTTGTGGATGTCTGATGCCTGATGACTGATGTCTGATGCTTGTGGATGTCTGATGCCTGATGTCTCATGACTGATGTCTGATGCCTGATGCTTGTGGATATCTAATGCCTGATGTATGATGCCTAATGCTTGTGGATGTCTGATGCCTGATGTCTGATGCTTGTGGATGGATGTCTGTTGCCTGATGCTTGTGGATGTCTGATGCCTGATGTTTGATGCCTGATGTCTGATTCTTGTGGATGCCTGATGTCTGATGCTTGTGGATGTCTGATGCCTGATGACTGATGCTTGTGGATGTCTGATGCCTGATGTCACATGACTGATGTCTGATGCCTGATGCTTGTGGATATCTAATGCCTGATGTATGATGCCTGATGCTTGTGGATGTCTGATGCCTGATGTCTGATGCTTGTGGATGTCTGTTGCCTGATGCCTGATGTTTGATGCCTGATGTCTGATGCTTGTTGATGCCTGATGTCTGATGCTTGTGGATGTCTGATGGCTGATGTCTGATGCCTGATGCGTGTGGATGTCTGATGCTTGTGGATGCCTGATGTCTGATGCCTGATGCTTGTGGATGTCTGATGCCTGATGACTGATGCTTGTGGATGTCTGATGCCTGATGTCACATGACTGATGTCTGATGCCTGATGCTTGTGGATATCTAATGCCTGATGTATGATGCCTGATGCTTGTGGATGTCTGATGCCTGATGTCTGATGCTTGTGGATGTCTGTTGCCTGATGCCTGATGTTTGATGCCTGATGTCTGATGCTTGTTGATGCCTGATGTCTGATGCTTGTGGATGTCTGATGGCTGATGTCTGATGCCTGATGCGTGTGGATGTCTGATGCTTGTGGATGCGTGATGTCTGATGCCTGATGCTTATGGATGTCTGATGCCTGATGCTTGTGGATGTGTGTTGCCTGATGTCTGATGCCTGATGTCTGATGCTTGTGGATGTCTGATGCCTGATGTCTTATGCCTGATGTCTGATTCCTGATGTCTGATGCTTGATGCTTGTGGATGTCTGATGCCTGATGTCTGATGCACGATGTTTGATGTCTGATGCCTGATGATTGTGGATGTTTGTTGCCTGATGTCTGATGCATGATGTCTGACACCTGATGTCTGATGTCTGATGCTTGTGGATGTCTGATGCTTGTGGCTGTCTGATGCCTGATGTCTGATGCTTGTGGATGTCTGATGCATGATGTCTGATGCATGATGTCTGATGCATGATGGCTGATGCCTGATGGCTGATGTCCGATGCCTGATGTCTTATGCCTGATGTCTGATTCCTGATGTCTGTTGCTTGATGCTTGTGGATGTCTGAGGCCTGATGCCCGATGTTTGATGTCTTATACCTGATGCTTGTGGATGTGTGTTGCCTGATGCATGATGTCTGACACCTGATGTCTGATGTCTGATATCTGATGTCTGATGCCTGATGTTTGTGAATGTCTGATGCCAGATGTCTGATGCATGATGTCTGATGCCTGATGCCTGATGTCTGATGCTTGTGGATGTCTGATGCCTGATGTCTGATGCTTGTGGATGTCTGATGCCTGATGGTTGTGGATGTGTGTTGCCTGATGTCTGATGCATGATGTCTGATGCTTTTGGGTGTCTGATGCTTGATGCTTGTGGATGTCTGATGCCTGATGTCTGATGCCCGATGTTTGATGCCTGGTGCTTGTGGATGTGTGTTGCCTGATGTCTGATGCATGATGTCTGATGCTTGTGGATGTCTGATGCTTGTGGATGTTTGATTCCTGATGTCTGATGCTTGTGGATGTCTGATGCCTGATGTCTGAAGCTTGTGGATGTCTGCTGCATGATGTCTGACACCTGATGTCATGCATGATGTCTGATGTCTGATGCTTGTGGATGTCTGATGCCTGATGTCTGATGCTTGTGGATGTCTGATGCCTGATGTCTGATGTTTGTGAATGTCTGATGCCGGATGTCTGATGCATGATGTCTGATGCCTGATGTCTGATGGTTGTGGATGCCTTGTGCCTGATGTCTGATGCCTGATGTCTGATTCCTGATGTCTGATTCCTGATGTCTGATGCCTGATGTCTGATGCTTGTGGATGTGTGATGCCTCATGTCTGATGCTTGTGGATGTGTGATGCCTGATGTCTGATGCTCGATGTTTGATGTCTGATGCCTGATGCTTGTGGATGTGTGTTGCCTGATGTCTGATGCTTGTGGATGTCTGATGCTTGTGGATGTTTGATTCCTGATGTCTGATGCTTGTGGCTGTCTGATGCCTGATGTCTGATGCTTGTGGATGTCTGATGCATGATGTCTGATGCATGATAACTGATGCCTGATGTCTTGTGCCTGATGGCTGATGCCTGAAGTCTGATGGCTGATGCCTGATGTCTTATGCCTGATGTTTGTGAATGTCTGATGCCTGATGTCTGATGCCTGATGTCTGATGCTTGTGGATGTCCGATGCCTGATGTCTGATGCCTGATGGCAGATGCCTGATGGCTGATGCTTGATGCTTGTGGATGTCTGATGCCTGATGTTTGTGGATGTGTGTTGCCTGATGTCTGATGCATGATGTCTGATACCTGATGTCTGTTGCTTTTGGATGTCTGATGCTTGATGCTTGTGGACGTCTGATGCCTGATGTCTGATGCCCGATGTTTGATGTCTGATGCCTGGTGCTTGTGGATGTGTATTGCCTGATGTCTGATGCATGATGTCTGATGCTTCTGGATGTCTGATGCATGTGGATGTTTGATTCCTGATGTCTGATGCTTGTGGATGTCTGATGCTTGTGGCTGTCTGATGTCTGATGCTTGTGGATGTCTGATGCATGATGTCTGATGCTTGTGGATGTCTGATGCCTGATGCTTGTGGATGCCTGATGTCTGATGTCTGATGTCTGATGCTTGTGGATGTCTGATGACTGATGTCTGATGCTTGTGGATGTCTGATGCCTGATGTCTCATGACTGATGTCTGATGCCTGATGCTTGTGGATATCTAATGCCTGATGTATGATGCCTGATGCTTGTGGATGTCTGATGCCTGATGTCTGATGCTTGTGGATGTCTGTTGCCTGATGCTTGTGGATGTCTGATGCCTGATGTTTGATGCCTGATGTCTGATTCTTGTGGATGCCTGATGTCTGATGCTTGTGGATGTCTGATGCCTGATGACTGATGCTTGTGGATGTCTGATGCCTGATGTCACATGACTGATGTCTGATGCCTGATGCTTGTGGATATCTAATGCCTGATGTATGATGCCTGATGCTTGTGGATGACTGATGCCTGATGTCTGATGCTTGTGGATGTCTGTTGCCTGATGCTTGTGGATGTCTGATGCCTGATGTTTGATGCCTGATGTCTGATGCTTGTTGATGCCTGATGTCTGATGCTTGTGGATGTCTGATGCATGATGTCTGATGCTTGATGCTTGTGGATGCCTGATGTCTGATGGCTGATGCTTGTGGATGTCTGATGCCTGATGACTGATGTCTGATGCTTGTGGATGTCTGATGCCTGATGTCTCATGACTGATGTCTGATGCCTGATGCTTGTGGATATCTAAGGCCTGATGTATGATGCCTAATGCTTGTGGATGTCTGATGCCTGATGTCTGATGCTTGTGGATGGATGTCTGTTGCCTGATGCTTGTGGATGTCTGATGCCTGATGTTTGATGCCTGATGTCTGATTCTTGTGGATGCCTGATGTCTGATGCTTGTGGATGTCTGATGCCTGATGACTGATGCTTGTGGATGTCTGATGCCTGATGTCACATGACTGATGTCTGATGCCTGATGCTTGTGGATATCTAATGCCTGATGTATGATGCCTGATGCTTGTGGATGTCTGATGCCTGATGTCTGATGCTTGTGGATGTCTGTTGCCTGATGCCTGATGTTTGATGCCTGATGTCTGATGCTTGTTGATGCCTGATGTCTGATGCTTGTGGATGTCTGATGGCTGATGTCTGATGCCTGATGCGTGTGGATGTCTGATGCTTGTGGATACGTGATGTCTGATGCCTGATGCTTGTGGATGTCTGATGCCTGATGCTTGTGGATGTATGTTGCCTGATGTCTGATGCCTGATGTCTGATGCTTGTGGATGTCTGATGCCTGATGTCTTATGCCTGATGTCTGATTCCTGTTGTCTGATGCTTGATGCTTGTGGATGTCTGATGCCTGATGTCTGATGCACGATGTTTGATGTCTGATGCCTGATTGTGGATGTTTGTTGCCTGATGTCTGATGCATGATGTCTGACACCTGATGTCTGATGTCTGATGCTTGTGGATGTCTGATGCTTGTGGCTGTCTGATGCCTGATGTCTGATGCTTGTGGATGTCTGATGCATGATGTCTGATGCATGATGTCTGATGCATGATGGCTGATGCCTGATGGCTGATGTCCGATGCCTGATGTCTTATGCCTGATGTCTGATTCCTGATGTCTGTTACTTGATGCTTGTGGATGTCTGAGGCCTGATGCCCGATGTTTGATGTCTTATACCTGATGCTTGTGGATGTGTGTTGCCTGATGTCTGATGCATGATGTCTGACACCTGATGTCTGATGTCTGATATCTGATGTCTGATGCCTGATGTTTGTGAATGTCTGATGCCGGATGTCTGATGCATGATGTCTGATGCCTGATGCCTGATGTCTGATGCCTGATGCCTGATGCTTGTGGATGTCTGATGCCTGATGTCTGATGCTTGTGTATGTCTGATGCCTGATGTTTGTGGATGTGTGTTGCCTGATGTCTGATGCATGATGTCTGATGCTTTTGGGTGTCTGATGCTTGATGCTTGTGGATGTCTGATGCCTGATGTCTGATGCCCGATGTTTGATGCCTGGTGCTTGTGGATGTGTGTTGCCTGATGTCTGATGCATGATGTATGATGCTTGTGGATGTCTGATGCTTGTGGATGTTTGATTCCTGATGTCTGATGCTTGTGGATGTCTGATGCCTGATGTCTGAAGCTTGTGGATGTCTGCTGCATGATGTCTGACACCTGATGTCATGCATGATGTCTGATGTCTGATGCTTGTGGATGTCTGATGCCTGATGTCTGATGCTTGTGGATGTCTGATGCCTGATGTCTGATGTTTGTGAATGTCTGATGCCGGATGTCTGATGCATGATGTCTGATGCCTGATGTCTGATGGTTGTGGATGCCTTGTGCCTGATGTCTGATGCCTGATGTCTGATTCCTGATGTCTGATTCCTGATGTCTGATGCCTGATGTCTGATGCTTGTGGATGTGTGATGCCTCATGTCTGATGCTTGTGGATGTGTGATGCCTGATGTCTGATGCTCGATGTTTGATGTCTGATGCCTGATGCTTGTGGATGTGTATTGCCTGATGTCTGATGCTTGTGGATGTCTGATGCTTGTGGATGTTTGATTCCTGATGTCTGATGCTTGTGGCTGTCTGATGCCTGATGTCTGATGCTTGTGGATGTCTGATGCATGATGTCTGATGCATGATAACTGATGCCTGATGTCTTATGCCTGATGGCTGATGCCTGAAGTCTGATGGCTGATGCCTGATGTCTTATGCCTGATGTTTGTGAATGTCTGATGCCTGATGTCTGATGCCTGATGTCTGATGCTTGTGGATGTCTGATGCCTGATGTCTGATGCCTGATGGCAGATGCCTGATGGCTGATGCTTGATGCTTGTGGATGTCTGATGCCTGATGTTTGTGGATGTGTGTTGCCTGATGTCTGATGCATGATGTCTGATACCTGATGTCTGTTGCTTTTGGATGTCTGATGCTTGATGCTTGTGGACGTCTGATGCCTGATGTCTGATGCCTGGTGCTTGTGGATGTGTGTTGCTTGATGTCTGATGCATGATGTCTGATGCTTGTGGATGTTTGATGCATGATGTCTGATGCTTGTGGATGTTTGATTCCTGATGTCTGATGCTTGTGGATGTCTGATGCTTGTGTCTGTCTGATGCCTGATGTCTGATGCATGATATCTGACACCTGATGTCATGCATGATGTCTGATGCTTGTGGATGTCTGATGCCTGATGTCTGATGCTTGTGGATGTCTTATGCCTGATGTCTGATGCCTGATGTTTGTGAATGTCTGATGCCGGATGTCTGATGCATGATGTCTGATGTCTGATGCCTGATGTCTGATGCTTGTGGATGCCTGATGTCTGATGTCTGATTCCTGATGTCTGATTCCTGATGTCTGAGGCTTGCGGATGTCTGATGCCTGATGTCTGATGCTTGTGGATGTGTGATGCCTAATGTCTGATGCTCGATGTTTGATGTCTGATGCCTGATGCTTGTGGATGTGTGTTGCCTGATGTCTGATGCTTGTGGATGTCTGATGCTTGTGGATGTTTGATTCCTGATGTCTGATGCTTGTGGCTGTCTGATGCCTGATGTCTGATGCTTGTGGACGTCTGATGCATGATGTCTGATGCTTGTGGATGTCTGATGCCTGATGCTTGTGGATGCCTGATGTCTGATGCCTGATGTCTGATGCCTGATGTCTGATGCTTGTGGATGTCTGATGTCTGATGCTTGTGGATGTCTCATGACTGATGTCTCATGACTGATGTCTGATGCTTGTGGATATCTAATGCCTGATGTATGATGCCTGATGCTTGTGGATGTCTGATGCCTCATGTCTGATGCTTGTGGATGTGTGATGCCTGATGTCTGATGCTCGATGTTTGATGTCTGATGCCTGATGCTTGTGGATGTGTGTTGCCTGATGTCTGATGCTTGTGGATGTCTGATGCTTGTGGATGTTTGATTCCTGATGTCTGATGCTTGTGGCTGTCTGATGCCTGATGTCTGATGCTTGTGGATGTCTGATGCATGATGTCTGATGCATGATAACTGATGCCTGATGTCTTATGCCTGATGGCTGATGCCTGAAGTCTGATGGCTGATGCCTGATGTCTTATGCCTGATGTTTGTGAATGTCTGATGCCTGATGTCTGATGCCTGATGTCTGATGCTTGTGGATGTCTGATGCCTGATGTCTGATGCCTGATGGCAGATGCCTGATGGCTGATGCTTGATGCTTTTGGATGTCTGATGCTTGATGCTTGTGGACGTCTGATGCCTGATGTCTGATGCCCGATGTTTGATGTCTGATGCCTGGTGCTTGTGGATGTGTGTTGCCTGATGTCTGATGCATGATGTCTGATGCTTGTGGATGTTTGATGCATGATGTCTGATGCTTGTGGATGTCTGATGCTTGTGGATGTTTGATTCCTGATGTCTGATGCTTGTGGATGTCTGATGCTTGTGTCTGTCTGATGCCTGATGTCTGATGCTTGTGGATGTCTGATGCATGATGTCTGACACCTGATGTCATGCATGATGTCTGATGCTTGTGGATGTCTGATGCCTGATGTCTGATGCTTGTGGATGTCTGATGCCTGATGTCTGATGCCTGATGTTTGTGAATGTCTGATGCCGGATGTCTGATGCATGATGTCTGATGCCTGATGTCTGATGCCTGATGTCTGATGCTTGTGGATGCCTGATGCCTGATGTCTGATGTCTGATTCCTGATGTCTGATTCCTGATGTCTGATGCTTGTGGATGTCTGATGCCTGATGTCTGATGCTTGTGGATGTGTGATGCCTGATGTCTGATGCTCGATGTTTGATGTCTGATGCCTGATGCTTGTGGATGTGTGTTGCCTGATGTCTGATGCTTGTGGATGTCTGATGCTTGTGGATGTTTGATTCCTGATGTCTGATGCTTGTAGCTGTCTGATGCCTGATGTCTGATGCTTGTGGATGTCTGATGCATGATGTCTGATGCATGATGCTTGTGGATGTCTGATGCCTGATGCTTGTGGATGCCTGATGTCTGATGCCTGATGTCTGATGCCTGATGTCTGATGCTTGTGGATGTCTGATGTCTGATGCTTGTGGATGTCTCATGACTGATGTCTCATGACTGATGTCTGATGCTTGTGGATATCTAATGCCTGATGTATGATGCCTGATGCTTGTGGATGTCTGATGCCTGATGTCTGATGCTTGTGGATGTCTGTTGCCTGATGCTTGTGGATGTCTGATGCCTGATGTTTGATGCCTGATGTCTGATGCTTGTGGATGCCTGATGTCTGATGCATGTGGATGTCTGATGCCTCATGACTGATGTCTGATGCTTGTGGATTTCTGATGCCTGATGTCTGATGCCCGTTGTTTGATGCCTGGTGCTTGTGGATGTGTGTTGCCTGATGTCTGATGCATGATGTCTGATGCTTGTGGATGTCTGATGCTTGTGGATGTTTGATTCCTGATGTCTGATGCTTGTGGATGTCTGATGCTTGTGGCTGTCTGATGCCTGATGTCTGAAGCTTGTGGATGTCTGCTGCATGATGTCTGACACCTGATGTCATGCATGATGTCTGATGTCTGATGCTTGTGGATGTCTGATGCCTGATGTCTGATGCTTGTGGATGTCTGATGCCTGATGTCTGATGTTTGTGAATGTCTGATGCCGGATGTCTGATGCATGATGTCTGATGCCTGATGTCTGATGGTTGTGGATGCCTTGTGCCTGATGTCTGATGCCTGATGTCTGATTCCTGATGTCTGATTCCTGATGTCTGATGCCTGATGTCTGATGCTTGTGGATGTGTGATGCCTCATGTCTGATGCTTGTGGATGTGTGATGCCTGATGTCTGATGCTCGATGTTTGATGTCTGATGCCTGATGCTTGTGGATGTGTGTTGCCTGATGTCTGATGCTTGTGGATGTCTGATGCTTGTGGATGTTTGATTCCTGATGTCTGATGCTTGTGGCTGTCTGATGCCTGATGTCTGATGCTTGTGGATGTCTGATGCATGATGTCTGATGCATGATAACTGATGCCTGATGTCTTGTGCCTGATGGCTGATGCCTGAAGTCTGATGGCTGATGCCTGATGTCTTATGCCTGATGTTTGTGAATGTCTGATGCCTGATGTCTGATGCCTGATGCTTGTGGATGTCCGATGCCTGATGTCTGATGCCTGATGGCAGATGCCTGATGGCTGATGCTTGATGCTTGTGGATGTCTGATGCCTGATGTTTGTGGATGTGTGTTGCCTGATGTCTGATGCATGATGTCTGATACCTGATGTCTGTTGCTTTTGGATGTCTGATGCTTGATGCTTGTGGACGTCTGATGCCTGATGTCTGATGCCCGATGTTTGATGTCTGATGCCTGGTGCTTGTGGATGTGTATTGCCTGATGTCTGATGCATGATGTCTGATGCTTGTGGATGTTTGATGCATGATGTCTGATGCTTGTGGATGTTTGATGCATGATGTCTGATGCTTGTGGATGTCTGATGCTTGTGGATGTTTGATTCCTGATGTCTGATGCTTGTGGATGTCTGATGCTTGTGTCTGTCTGATGCCTGATGTCTGATGCTTGTGGATGTCTGATGCATGATGTCTGACACCTGATGTCATGCATGATGTCTGATGTCTGATGCTTGTGGATGTCTGATGCCTGATGTCTGATGCTTGTGGATGTCTGATGCCTGATGTCTGATGCCTGATGTTTGTGAATGTCTGATGCCAGATGTCTGATGCCAGATGTCTGATGCCTGATGTCTGATGCCTGATGTCTGATGCCTGATGTCTGATGCTTGTGGATGCCTGATGCCTGATGTCTGATGTCTGATTCCTGATGTCTGATTCCTGATGTCTGATGCTTGTGGATGTCTGATGCCTGATGTCTGATGCTTGTGGATGTGTGATGCCTGATGTCTGATGCTCGATGTTTGATGTCTGATGCCTGATGCTTGTGGATGTGTGTTGCCTGATGTCTGATGCTTGTGGATGTCTGATGCTTGTGGATGTTTGATTCCTGATGTCTGATGCTTGTGGCTGTCTGATGCCTGATGTCTGATGCTTGTGGATGTCTGATGCATGATGTCTGATGCTTGATGCTTGTGGATGTCTGATGCCTGATGCTTGTGGATGCCTGATGTCTGATGCCTGATGTCTGATGCCTGATGTCTGATGCTTGTGGATGTCTGATGTCTG
This sequence comes from Triturus cristatus, assembly GCF_964204655.1. NCBI lineage: Eukaryota > Metazoa > Chordata > Amphibia > Caudata > Salamandridae > Triturus > Triturus cristatus. The sequence continues at coordinate 192,019,940 of NC_140579.1, forward strand.
ATGCTTGTGGATGTCTCATGACTGATGTCTCATGACTGATGTCTGATGCTTGTGGATATCTAATGCCTGATGTATGATGCCTGATGCTTGTGGATGTCTGATGCCTGATGTCTGATGCTTGTGGATGTCTGTTGCCTGATGCTTGTGGATGTCTGACGCCTGATGTTTGATGCCTGATGTCTGATGCTTGTGGATGCCTGATGTCTGATGCACGTGGATGTCTGATGCCTCATGACTGATGTCTGATGCTTGTGGATTTCTGATGCCTGATGTCTCATGACTGATGTCTGATGCCTGATGCTTGTGGATATCTAATGCCTGATGTATGATGCCTGATGCTTGTGGATGTCTTATGTCTGATGTCTGATGCTTGTGGATTTCTGTTGCCTGATGCTTGTGGATGTCTGATGCCTGATGTTTGATGCCTGATGTCTGATGCTTGTGGATGCCTGATGTCTGATGCTTGTGGATGTCTGATGCCTGATGTTTGATGTCTGATGCCTGATGCTTGTGGATGTATCTTGCCTGATGTCTGATGCATGATGTCTGATGCTTGTGGATGTTTGATGCCTGATGTCTGATGCATGATGTCTGATGCATGATGTCTGATGCCTGATGTCTTATGCCTGATGGCTGATGCCTGAAGTCTGATGGCTGATGCCTGATGTCTTATGCCTGATGTCTGATTCCTGATGTCTGATGCTTGATGCTTGTGGATGTCTGATGCCTGATGTCTGATGCCCGATGTTTGATGTCTGATGCCTGATGCTTGTGGATGTGTGTTGCCTGATGTCTGATGCATGATGTCTGACACCTGATGTCTGATGCATGATGTCTGATGCTTGTGGATGTGTGATGCCTCATGTCTGATGCTTGTGGATGTGTGATGCCTGATGTCTGATGCTCGATGTTTGATGTCTGATGCCTGATGCTTGTGGATGTGTGTTGCCTGATGTCTGATGCTTGTGGATGTCTGATGCTTGTGGATGTTTGATTCCTGATGTCTGATGCTTGTGGCTGTCTGATGCCTGATGTCTGATGCTTGTGGATGTCTGATGCATGATGTCTGATGCATGATAACTGATGCCTGATGTCTTGTGCCTGATGGCTGATGCCTGAAGTCTGATGGCTGATGCCTGATGTCTTATGCCTGATGTTTGTGAATGTCTGATGCCTGATGTCTGATGCCTGATGTCTGATGCTTGTGGATGTCCGATGCCTGATGTCTGATGCCTGATGGCAGATGCCTGATGGCTGATGCTTGATGCTTGTGGATGTCTGATGCCTGATGTTTGTGGATGTGTGTTGCCTGATGTCTGATGCATGATGTCTGATACCTGATGTCTGTTGCTTTTGGATGTCTGATGCTTGATGCTTGTGGACGTCTGATGCCTGATGTCTGATGCCCGATGTTTGATGTCTGATGCCTGGTGCTTGTGGATGTGTATTGCCTGATGTCTGATGCATGATGTCTGATGCTTGTGGATGTTTGATGCATGATGTCTGATGCTTGTGGATGTTTGATGCATGATGTCTGATGCTTGTGGATGTCTGATGCTTGTGGATGTTTGATTCCTGATGTCTGATGCTTGTGGATGTCTGATGCTTGTGTCTGTCTGATGCCTGATGTCTGATGCTTGTGGATGTCTGATGCATGATGTCTGACACCTGATGTCATGCATGATGTCTGATGTCTGATGCTTGTGGATGTCTGATGCCTGATGTCTGATGCTTGTGGATGTCTGATGCCTGATGTCTGATGCCTGATGTTTGTGAATGTCTGATGCCAGATGTCTGATGCCAGATGTCTGATGCCTGATGTCTGATGCCTGATGTCTGATGCCTGATGTCTGATGCTTGTGGATGCCTGATGCCTGATGTCTGATGTCTGATTACTGATGTCTGATTCCTGATGTCTGATGCTTGTGGATGTCTGATGCCTGATGTCTGATGCTTGTGGATGTGTGATGCCTGATGTCTGATGCTCGATGTTTGATGTCTGATGCCTGATGCTTGTGGATGTGTGTTGCCTGATGTCTGATGCTTGTGGATGTCTGATGCTTGTGGATGTTTGATTCCTGATGTCTGATGCTTGTGGCTGTCTGATGCCTGATGTCTGATGCTTGTGGATGTCTGATGCATGATGTCTGATGCTTGATGCTTGTGGATGTCTGATGCCTGATGCTTGTGGATGCCTGATGTCTGATGCCTGATGTCTGATGCCTGATGTCTGATGCTTGTGGATGTCTGATGTCTGATGCTTGTGGATGTCTCATGACTGATGTCTCATGACTGATGTCTGATGCTTGTGGATATCTAATGCCTGATGTATGATGCCTGATGCTTGTGGATGTCTGATGCCTGATGTCTGATGCTTGTGGATGTCTGTTGCCTGATGCTTGTGGATGTCTGACGCCTGATGTTTGATGCCTGATGTCTGATGCTTGTGGATGCCTGATGTCTGATGCACGTGGATGTCTGATGCCTCATGACTGATGTCTGATGCTTGTGGATTTCTGATGCCTGATGTCTCATGACTGATGTCTGATGCCTGATGCTTGTGGATATCTAATGCCTGATGTATGATGCCTGATGCTTGTGGATGTCTTATGTCTGATGTCTGATGCTTGTGGATTTCTATTGCCTGATGCTTGTGGATGTCTGATGCCTGATGTTTGATGCCTGATGTCTGATGCTTGTGGATGCCTGATGTCTGATGCTTGTGGATGTCTGATGCCTGATGTTTGATGTCTGATGCCTGATGCTTGTGGATGTATCTTGCCTGATGTCTGATGCATGATGTCTGATGCTTGTGGATGTTTGATGCCTGATGTCTGATGCATGATGTCTGATGCATGATGTCTGATGCCTGATGTCTTATGCCTGATGGCTGATGCCTGAAGTCTGATGGCTGATGCCTGATGTCTTATGCCTGATGTCTGATTCCTGATGTCTGATGCTTGATGCTTGTGGATGTCTGATGCCTGATGTCTGATGCCCGATGTTTGATGTCTGATGCCTGATGCTTGTGGATGTGTGTTGCCTGATGTCTGATGCATGATGTCTGACACCTGATGTCTGATGCATGATGTCTGATGTCTGATGCTTGTGGATGTCTGATGCCTGATGTCTGATGCCTGATGCGTGTGGATGTCTGATGCTTGTGGATGCCTGATGTCTGATGCCTGATGCTTGTGGATGTCTGATGCCTGATGCTTGTGGATGTCTGATGCCTGATGTCTGATATCTGATGCCTGATGTTTGATGTCTGATGCCTGATGCTTGTGGATGTATGTTGCCTGATGTCTGATGCCTGATGTCTGATGCTTGTGGATGTTTGATTCCTGATGTCTGATGCTTGTGGATGTCTGATAACTGATGTCTGATGCTTGTGGATGTCTGATGCATGATGTCTGACACCTGATGTCTGATGCATGATGTCTGATGCTTGTGGATGTCTGATGCCTGATGGCTGATGCTTGTGGGTGTCTGATGCCTGATATCTGATGCCTGATGTTTGTGAATGTCTGATGCCGGATGTCTGATGCCTGATGTCTGATGCCTGATGTCTGATGCATGATGTCTGATGCCTGATGTCTGATGCCTGATTTCTGATGTCTGATTCCTGATGTCTGATTCCTGATGTCTGATGCTTGTGGATGTCTGATGCCTGATGTCTGATGCTTGATGCTTGTGGATGTGTGATGCCTGATGCTCGATGTTTGATGTCTGATGCCTGATGCTTGTGGATGTGTGTTGCTTGATGTCTGATGCATGATGTCTGATGCTTCTGGATGTCTGATGCGTGTGGATGTTTGATTCCTGATGTCTGATGCTTGTGGATGTCTGATGCTTGTGGCTGTCTGATGTCTGATGCTTGTGGATGTCTGATGCATGATGTCTGATGCTTGTGGATGTCTGATGCCTGATGCTTGTGGATGCCTGATGTCTGATGCCTGATGTCTGATGTCTGATGCTTGTGGATGTCTGATGACTGATGTCTGATGCTTGTGGATGTCTGATGCCTGATGTCTCATGACTGATGTCTGATGCCTGATGCTTGTGGATATCTAATGCCTGATGTATGATGCCTGATGCTTGTGGATGTCTGATGCCTGATGTCTGATGCTTGTGGATGTCTGTTGCCTGATGCTTGTGGATGTCTGATGCCTGATGTTTGATGCCTGATGTCTGATTCTTGTGGATGCCTGATGTCTGATGCTTGTGGATGTCTGATGCCTGATGACTGATGCTTGTGGATGTCTGATGCCTGATGTCACATGACTGATGTCAGATGCCTGATGCTTGTGGATATCTAATGCCTGATGTATGATGCCTGATGCTTGTGGATGACTGATGCCTGATGTCTGATGCTTGTGGATGTCTGTTGCCTGATGCTTGTGGATGTCTGATGCCTGATGTTTGATGCCTGATGTCTGATGCTTGTTGATGCCTGATGTCTGATGCTTGTAGATGTCTGATGCATGATATCTGATGCTTGATGCTTGTGGATGCCTGATGTCTGATGGCTGATGCTTGTGGATGTCTGATGCCTGATGACTGATGTCTGATGCTTGTGGATGTCTGATGCCTGATGTCTCATGACTGATGTCTGATGCCTGATGCTTGTGGATATCTAATGCCTGATGTATGATGTCTAATGCTTGTGGATGTCTGATGCCTGATGTCTGATGCTTGTGGATGGATGTCTGTTGCCTGATGCTTGTGGATGTCTGATGCCTGATGTTTGATGCCTGATGTCTGATTCTTGTGGATGCCTGATGTCTGATGCTTGTGGATGTCTGATGCCTGATGACTGATGCTTGTGGATGTCTGATGCCTGATGCCTGATGTCACATGACTGATGTCTGATGCCTGATGCTTGTGGATATCTAATGCCTGATGCTTGTGGATGTCTGATGCCTGATGTCTGATGCTTGTGGATGTCTGTTGCCTGATGCCTGATGTTTGATGCCTGATGTCTGATGCTTGTTGATGCCTGATGTCTGATGCTTGTGGATGTCTGATGGCTGATGTCTGATGCCTGATGCGTGTGGATGTCTGATGCTTGTGGATGCCTGATGTCTGATGCCTGATGCTTGTGGATGTCTGATGCCTGATGTCTGATATCTGATGCCTGTTGTTTGATGTCTGATGCCTGATGCTTGTGGATGTATGTTGCCTGATGTCTGATGTCTGATGCCTGATGTCTGATGCTTGTGGATGTCTGATGCCTGATGTCTGATGCTTGTGGATGTCTGATGCATGATGTCTGATGCATGATGTCTTATGCCTGATGGCTGATGCCTGATGTCTGATGCCTGATGTCTTATGCCTGATGTCTGATTCCTGATGTCTGATGCTTGATGCTTGTGGATGTCTGATGCCTGATGTCTGATGCACGATGTTTGATGTCTGATGCCTGATGTCTGATGCATGATGTCTGACACCTGATGTCTGATGTCTGATGCTTGTGGATGTCTGATGCTTGTGGCTGTCTGATGCCTGATGTCTGATGCTTGTGGATGTCTGATGCATGATGTCTGATGCATGATGTCTGATGCATGATGGCTGATGCCTGATGGCTGATGCCTGATGGCTGATGTCCGATGCCTGATGTCTTATGCCTGATGTCTGATTCCTGATGTCTGTTGCTTGATGCTTGTGGATGTCTGAGGCCTGATGCCCGATGTTTGATGTCTTATACCTGATGCTTGTGGATGTGTGTTGCCTGATGTCTGATGCATTATGTCTGACACCTGATGTCTGATGTCTGATATCTGATGTCTGATGCCTGATGTTTGTGAATGTCTGATGCCGGATGTCTGATGCATGATGTCTGATGCCTGATGCCTGATGCTTGATGCTTGTGGATGTGTGATGCCTGATGCTCGATGTTTGATGTCTGATGCCTGATGCTTGTGGATGTGTGTTGCTTGATGTCTGATGCATGATGTCTGATGCTTCTGGATGTCTGATGCGTGTGGATGTTTGATTCCTGATGTCTGATGCTTGTGGATGTCTGATGCTTGTGGCTGTCTGATGTCTGATGCTTGTGGATGTCTGATGCATGATGTCTGATGCTTGTGGATGTCTGATGCCTGATGCTTGTGGATGCCTGATTTCTGATGTCTGATGTCTGATGCTTGTGGATGTCTGATGACTGATGTCTGATGCTTGTGGATGTCTGATGCCTGATGTCTCATGACTGATGTCTGATGCCTGATGCTTGTGGATATCTAATGCCTGATGTATGATGCCTGATGCTTGTGGATGTCTGATGCCTGATGTCTGATGCTTGTGGATGTCTGTTGCCTGATGCTTGTGGATGTCTGATGCCTGATGTTTGATGCCTGATGTCTGATTCTAGTGGATGCCTGATGTCTGATGCTTGTGGATGTCTGATGCCTGATGACTGATGCTTGTGGATGTCTGATGCCTGATGTCACATGACTGATGTCTGATCCCTGATGCTTGTGGATATCTAAAGCCTGATGTATGATGCCTGATGCTTGTGGATGACTGATGCCTGAAGTCTGATGCTTGTGGATGTCTGTTGCCTGATGCTTGTGGATGTCTGATGCCTGATGTTTGATGCCTGATGTCTGATGCTTGTTGATGCCTGATGTCTGATGCTTGTGGATGTCTGATGCATGATGTCTGATGCTTGATGCTTGTGGATGCCTGATGTCTGATGGCTGATGCTTGTGGATGTCTGATGCCTGATGACTGATGTCTGATGCTTGTGGATGTCTGATGCCTGATGTCTCATGACTGATGTCTGATGCCTGATGCTTGTGGATATCTAATGCCTGATGTATGATGCCTAATGCTTGTGGATGTCTGATGCCTGATGTCTGATGCTTGTGGATGGATGTCTGTTGCCTGATGCTTGTGGATGTCTGATGCCTGATGTTTGATGCCTGATGTCTGATTCTTGTGGATGCCTGATGTCTGATGCTTGTGGATGTCTGATGCCTGATGACTGATGCTTGTGGATGTCTGATGCCTGATGTCACATGACTGATGTCTGATGCCTGATGCTTGTGGATATCTAATGCCTGATGTATGATGCCTGATGCTTGTGGATGTCTGATGCCTGATGTCTGATGCTTGTTGATGCCTGATGTCTGATGCTTGTGGATGTCTGATGGCTGATGTCTGATGCCTGATGCGTGTGGATGTCTGATGCTTCTGGATGCGTGATGTCTGATGCCTGATGCTTGTGGATGTCTGATGCCTGATGCTTGTGGATGTATGTTGCCTGATGTCTGATGCCTGATGTCTGATGCTTGTGGATGTCTGATGCCTGATGTCTTATGCCTGATGTCTGATTCCTGATGTCTGATGCTTGATGCTTGTGGATGTCTGATGCCTGATGTCTGATGCACGATGTTTGATGTCTGATGCCTGATGATTGTGGATGTTTGTTGCCTGATGTCTGATGCATGATGTCTGACACCTGATGTCTGATGTCTGATGCTTGTGGATGTCTGATGCTTGTGGCTGTCTGATGCCTGATGTCTGATGCTTGTGGATGTCTGATGCATGATGTCTGATGCATGATGTCTGATGCATGATGGCTGATGCCTGATGGCTGATGTCCGATGCCTGATGTCTTATGCCTGATGTCTGATTCCTGATGTCTGTTACTTGATGCTTGTGGATGTCTGAGGCCTGATGCCCGATGTTTGATGTCTTATACCTGATGCTTGTGGATGTGTGTTGCCTGATGTCTGATGCATGATGTCTGACACCTGATGTCTGATGTCTGATATCTGATGTCTGATGCCTGATGTTTGTGAATGTCTGATGCCGGATGTCTGATGCATGATGTCTGATGCCTGATGCCTGATGTCTGATGCTTGTGGATGTCTGATGCCTGATGTCTGATGCTTGTGGATGTCTGATGCCTGATGTTTGTGGATGTGTGTTGCCTGATGTCTGATGCATGATGTCTGATGCTTTTGGGTGTCTGATGCTTGATGCTTGTGGATGTCTGATGCCTGATGTCTGATGCCCGATGTTTGATGCCTGGTGCTTGTGGATGTGTGTTGCCTGATGTCTGATGCATGATGTCTGATGCTTGTGGATGTCTGATGCTTGTGGATGTTTGATTCCTGATGTCTGATGCTTGTGGATGTCTGATGCCTGATGTCTGAAGCTTGTGGATGTCTGCTGCATGATGTCTGACACCTGATGTCATGCATGATGTCTGATGTCTGATGCTTGTGGATGTCTGATGCCTGATGTCTGATGCTTGTGGATGTCTGATGCCTGATGTCTGATGTTTGTGAATGTCTGATGCCGGATGTCTGATGCATGATGTCTGATGCCTGATGTCTGATGGTTGTGGATGCCTTGTGCCTGTTGTCTGATGCCTGATGTCTGATTCCTGATGTCTGATTCCTGATGTCTGATGCCTGATGTCTGATGCTTGTGGATGTGTGATGCCTCATGTCTGATGCTTGTGGAAGTGTGATGCCTGATGTCTGATGCTCGATGTTTGATGTCTGATGCCTGATGCTTGTGGATGTGTGTTGCCTGATGTCTGATGCTTGTGGATGTCTGATGCTTGTGGATGTTTGATTCCTGATGTCTGATGCTTGTGGCTGTCTGATGCCTGATGTCTGATGCTTGTGGATGTCTGATGCATGATGTCTGATGCATGATAACTGATGCCTGATATCTTATGCCTGATGGCTGATGCCTGATGGCTGATGCCTGATGTCTTATGCCTGATGTTTGTGAATGTCTGATGCCTGATGTCTGATGCCTGATGTCTGATGCTTGTGGATGTCTGATGCCTGATGTCTGATGCCTGATGGCAGATGCCTGATGGCTGATGCTTGATGCTTGTGGATGTCTGATGCCTGATGTTTGTGGATGTGTGTTGCCTGATGTCTGATGCATGATGTCTGATACCTGATGTCTGTTGCTTTTGGATGTCTGATGCTTGATGCTTGGGGACGTCTGATGCCTGATGTCTGATGCCCGATGTTTGATGTCTGATGCCTGGTGCTTGTGGATGTGTGTTGCCTGATGTCTGATGCATGATGTCTGATGCTTGTGGATGTTTGATGCATGATGTCTGATGCTTGTGGATGTCTGATGCTTGTGGATGTTTGATTCCTGATGTCTGATGCTTGTGGATGTCTGATGCTTGTGTCTGCCTGATGCCTGATGTCTGATGCATGATATCTGACACCTGATGTCATGCATGATGTCTGATGCTTGTGGATGTCTGATGCCTGATGTCTGTTGCTTGTGGATGTCTGATGCCTGATGTCTGATGCCTGATGTTTGTGAATGTCCGATGCCGGATGTCTGATGCATGATGTCTGATGCCTGATGTCTGATGCCTGATGTCTGATGCTTGTGGATGCCTGATGCCTGATGTCTGATGTCTGATTCCTGATGTCTGATTCCTGATGTCTGAGGCTTGTGGATGTCTGATGCCTGATGTCTGATGCTTGTGGATGTGTGATGCCTGATGTCTGATGCTCGATGTTTGATGTCTGATGCCTGATGCTTGTGCATGTGTGTTGCCTGATGTCTGATGCTTGTGGATGTCTGATGCTTGTGGATGTTTGATTCCTGATGTCTGATGCTTGTGGCTGTCTGATGCCTGATGTCTGATGCTTGTGGATGTCTGATGCATGATGTCTGATGCTTGATGCTTGTGGATGTCTGATGCCTGATGCTTGTGGATGCCTGATGTCTGATGCCTGATGTCTGATGCCTGATGTCTGATGCTTGTGGATGTCTGATGTCTGATGCTTGTGGATGTCTCATGACTGATGTCTCATGACTGATGTCTGATGCTTGTGGATATCTAATGCCTGATGTATGATGCCTGATGCTTGTGGATGTCTGATGCCTCATGTCTGATGCTTGTGGATGTGTGATGCCTGATGTCTGATGCTCGATGTTTGATGTCTGATGCCTGATGCTTGTGGATGTGTGTTGCCTGATGTCTGATGCTTGTGGATGTCTGATGCTTGTGGATGTTTGATTCCTGATGTCTGATGCTTGTGGCTGTCTGATGCCTGATGTCTGATGCTTGTGGATGTCTGATGCATGATGTCTGATGCATGATAACTGATGCCTGATGTCTTATGCCTGATGGCTGATGCCTGAAGTCTGATGGCTGATGCCTGATGTCTTATGCCTGATGTTTGTGAATGTCTGATGCCTGATGTCTGATGCCTGATGTCTGATGCTTGTGGATGTCTGATGCCTGATGTCTGATGCCTGATGGCAGATGCCTGATGGCTGATGCTTGATGCTTTTGGATGTCTGATGCTTGATGCTTGTGGACGTCTGATGCCTGATGTCTGATGCCCGATGTTTGATGTCTGATGCCTGGTGCTTGTGGATGTGTGTTGCCTGATGTCTGATGCATGATGTCTGATGCTTGTGGATGTTTGATGCATGATGTCTGATGCTTGTGGATGTCTGATGCTTGTGGATGTTTGATTCCTGATGTCTGATGCTTGTGGATGTCTGATGCTTGTGTCTGTCTGATGCCTGATGTCTGATGCTTGTGGATGTCTGATGCATGATGTCTGACACCTGATGTCATGCATGATGTCTGATGCTTGTGGATGTCTGATGCCTGATGTCTGATGCTTGTGGATGTCTGATGCCTGATGTCTGATGCCTGATGTTTGTGAATGTCTGATGCCGGATGTCTGATGCATGATGTCTGATGCCTGATGTCTGATGCCTGATGTCTGATGCTTGTGGATGCCTGATGCCTGATGTCTGATGTCTGATTCCTGATGTCTGATTCCTGATGTCTGATGCTTGTGGATGTCTGATGCCTGATGTCTGATGCTTGTGGATGTGTGATGCCTGATGTCTGATGCTCGATGTTTGATGTCTGATGCCTGATGCTTGTGGATGTGTGTTGCCTGATGTCTGATGCTTGTGGATGTCTGATGCTTGTGGATGTTTGATTCCTGATGTCTGATGCTTGTGGCTGTCTGATGCCTGATGTCTGATGCTTGTGGATGTCTGATGCATGATGTCTGATGCATGATGCTTGTGGATGTCTGATGCCTGATGCTTGTGGATGCCTGATGTCTGATGCCTGATGTCTGATGCCTGATGTCTGATGCTTGTGGATGTCTGATGTCTGATGCTTGTGGATGTCTCATGACTGATGTCTCATGACTGATGTCTGATGCTTGTGGATATCTAATGCCTGATGTATGATGCCTGATGCTTGTGGATGTCTGATGCCTGATGTCTGATGCTTGTGGATGTCTGTTGCCTGATGCTTGTGGATGTCTGATGCCTGATGTTTGATGCCTGATGTCTGATGCTTGTGGATGCCTGATGTCTGATGCACGTGGATGTCTGATGCCTCATGACTGATGTCTGATGCTTGTGGATTTCTGATGCCTGATGTCTGATGCCCGATGTTTGATGCCTGGTGCTTGTGGATGTGTGTTGCCTGATGTCTGATGCATGATGTCTGATGCTTGTGGATGTCTGATGCTTGTGGATGTTTGATTCCTGATGTCTGATGCTTGTGGATGTCTGATGCTTGTGGCTGTCTGATGCCTGATGTCTGAAGCTTGTGGATGTCTGCTGCATGATGTCTGACACCTGATGTCATGCATGATGTCTGATGTCTGATGCTTGTGGATGTCTGATGCCTGATGTCTGATGCTTGTGGATGTCTGATGCCTGATGTCTGATGTTTGTGAATGTCTGATGCCGGATGTCTGATGCATGATGTCTGATGCCTGATGTCTGATGGTTGTGGATGCCTTGTGCCTGATGTCTGATGCCTGATGTCTGATTCCTGATGTCTGATTCCTGATGTCTGATGCCTGATGTCTGATGCTTGTGGATGTGTGATGCCTCATGTCTGATGCTTGTGGATGTGTGATGCCTGATGTCTGATGCTCGATGTTTGATGTCTGATGCCTGATGCTTGTGGATGTGTGTTGCCTGATGTCTGATGCTTGTGGATGTCTGATGCTTGTGGATGTTTGATTCCTGATGTCTGATGCTTGTGGCTGTCTGATGCCTGATGTCTGATGCTTGTGGATGTCTGATGCATGATGTCTGATGCATGATAACTGATGCCTGATGTCTTATGCCTGATGGCTGATGCCTGAAGTCTGATGGCTGATGCCTGATGTCTTATGCCTGATGTTTGTGAATGTCTGATGCCTGATGTCTGATGCCTGATGTCTGATGCTTGTGGATGTCCGATGCCGGATGTCTGATGCCTGATGGCAGATGCCTGATGGCTGATGCTTGATGCTTGTGGATGTCTGATGCCTGATGTTTGTGGATGTGTGTTGCCTGATGTCTGATGCATGATGTCTGATACCTGATGTCTGTTGCTTTTGGATGTCTGATGCTTGATGCTTGTGGACGTCTGATGCCTGATGTCTGATGCTTGTGGATGTCTGATGCCTGATGTCTGATGCCTGATGTTTGTGAATGTCTGATGCCAGATGTCTGATGCCAGATGTCTGATGCCTGATGTCTGATGCCTGATGCCTGATGCCTGATGTCTGATGCTTGTGGATGCCTGATGCCTGATGTCTGATGTCTGATTCCTGATGTCTGATTCCTGATGTCTGATGCTTGTGGATGTCTGATGCCTGATGTCTGATGCTTGTGGATGTGTGATGCCTGATGTCTGATGCTCGATGTTTGATGTCTGATGCCTGATGCTTGTGGATGTGTGTTGCCTGATGTCTGATGCTTGTGGATGTCTGATGCTTGTGGATGTTTGATTCCTGATGTCTGATGCTTGTGGCTGTCTGATGCCTGATGTCTGATGCTTGTGGATGTCTGATGCATGATGTCTGATGCTTGATGCTTGTGGATGTCTGATGCCTGATGCTTGTGGATGCCTGATGTCTGATGCCTGATGTCTGATGCTTGTGGATGTCTGATGTCTGATGCTTGTAGATGTCTCATGACTGATGTCTCATGACTGATGTCTGATGCTTGTGGATATCTAATGCCTGATGTATGATGCCTGATGCTTGTGGATGTCTGATGCCTGATGTCTGATGCTTGTGGATGTCTGTTGCCTGATGCTTGTGGATGTCTGACGCCTGATGTTTGATGCCTGATGTCTGATGCTTGTGGATGCCTGATGTCTGATGCACGTGGATGTCTGATGCCTCATGACTGATGTCTGATGCTTGTGGATTTCTGATGCCTGATGTCTCATGACTGATGTCTGATGCCTGATGCTTGTGGATATCTAATGCCTGATGTATGATGCCTGATGCTTGTGGATGTCTTATGTCTGATGTCTGATGCTTGTGGATTTCTGTTGCCTGATGCTTGTGGATGTCTGATGCCTGATGTTTGATGCCTGATGTCTGCTGCTTGTGGATGCCTGATGTCTGATGCTTGTGGATGTCTGATGCCTGATGTTTGATATCTGATGCCTGATGCTTGTGGATGTATCTTGCCTGATGTCTGATGCATGATGTCTGATGCTTGTGGATGTTTGATGCCTGATGTCTGATGCATGATGTCTGATGCATGATGTCTGATGCCTGATGTCTTATGCCTGATGGCTGATGCCTGAAGTCTGATGGCTGATGCCTGATGTCTTATGCCTGATGTCTGATTCCTGATGTCTGATGCTTGATGCTTGTGGATGTCTGATGCCTGATGTCTGATGCCCGATGTTTGATGTCTGATGCCTGATGCTTGTGGATGTGTGTTGCCTGATGTCTGATGCATGATGTCTGACACCTGATGTCTGATGCATGATGTCTGATGTCTGATGCTTGTGGATGTCTGATGCCTGATGCCTGATGCGTGTGGATGTCTGATGCTTGTGGATGCCTGATGTCTGATGCCTGATGCTTGTGGATGTCTGATGCCTGATGCTTGTGGATGTCTGATGCCTGATGTCTGATATCTGATGCCTGATGTTTGATGTCTGATGCCTGATGCTTGTGGATGTATGTTGCCTGATGTCTGATGCCTGATGTCTGATGCTTGTGGATGTTTGATTCCTGATGTCTGATGCTTGTGGATGTCTGATAACTGATGTCTGATGCTTGTGGATGTCTGATGCATGATGTCTGACACCTGATGTCTGATGCATGATGTCTGATGCTTGTGGATGTCTGATGCCTGATGGCTGATGCTTGTGGGTGTCTGATGCCTGATATCTGATGCCTGATGTTTGTGAATGTCTGATGCCGGATGTCTGATGCCTGATGTCTGATGCCTGATGTCTGATGCATGATGTCTGATGCCTGATGTCGGATGCCTGATTTCTGATGTCTGATTCCTGATGTCTGATTCCTGATGTCTGATGCTTGTGGATGTCTGATGCCTGATGTCTGATGCTTGATGCTTGTGGATGTGTGATGCCTGATGCTCGATGTTTGATGTCTGATGCCTGATGCTTGTGGATGTGTGTTGCTTGATGTCTGATGCATGATGTCTGATGCTTCTGGATGTCTGATGTGTGTGGATGTTTGATTCCTGATGTCTGATGCTTGTGGATGTCTGATGCTTGTGGCTGTCTGATGTCTGATGCTTGTGGATGTCTGATGCATGATGTCTGATGCTTGTGGATGTCTGATGCCTGATGCTTGTGGATGCCTGATGTCTGATGTCTGATGTCTGATGCTTGTGGATGTCTGATGACTGATGTCTGATGCTTGTGGATGTCTGATGCCTGATGTCTCATGGCTGATGTCTGATGCCTGATGCTTGTGGATATCTAATGCCTGATGTATGATGCCTGATGCTTGTGGATGTCTGATGCCTGATGTCTGATGCTTGTGGATGTCTGTTGCCTGATGCTTGTGGATGTCTGATGCCTGATGTTTGATGCCTGATGTCTGATGTCTGATGTCTGATGCTTGTGGATGTCTGATGACTGATGTCTGATGCTTGTGGATGTCTGATGCCTGATGTCTCATGACTGATGTCTGATGCCTGATGCTTGTGGATATCTAATGCCTGATGTATGATGCCTGATGCTTGTGGATGTCTGATGCCTGATGTCTGATGCTTGTGGATGTATGTTGCCTGATGCTTGTGGATGTCTGATGCCTGATGTTTGATGCCTGATGTCTGATTCTTGTGGATGCCTGATGTCTGATGCTTGTGGATGTCTGATGCCTGATGACTGATGCTTGTGGATGTCTGATGCCTGATGTCACATGACTGATGTCTGATGCCTGATGCTTGTGGATATCTAATGCCTGATGTATGATGCCTGATGCTTGTGGATGTCTGATGCCTGATGTCTGATGCTTGTGGATGTCTGTTGCCTGATGCTTGTGGATGTCTGATGCCTGATGTTTGATGCCTGATGTCTGATGTCTGATGTCTGATGCTTGTGGATGTCTGATGACTGATGTCTGATGCTTGTGGATGTCTGATGCCTGATGTCTCATGACTGATGTCTGATGCCTGATGCTTGTGGATATCTAATGCCTGATGTATGATGCCTGATGCTTGTGGATGTCTGATGCCTGATGTCTGATGCTTGTGGATGTATGTTGCCTGATGCTTGTGGATGTCTGATGCCTGATGTTTGATGCCTGATGTCTGATTCTTGTGGATGCCTGATGTCTGATGCTTGTGGATGTCTGATGCCTGATGACTGATGCTTGTGGATGTCTGATGCCTGATGTCACATGACTGATGTCTGATGCCTGATGCTTGTGGATATCTAATGCCTGATGTATGATGCCTGATGCTTGTGGATGACTGATGCCTGATGTCTGATGCTTGTGGATGTCTGTTGCCTGATGCTTGTGGATGTCTGATGCCTGATGTTTGATGCCTGATGTCTGATGCTTGTTGATACCTGATGTCTGATGCTTGTGGATGTCTGATGCATGATGTCTGATGCTTGATGCTTGTGGATGCCTGATGTCTGATGGCTGATGCTTGTGGATGTCTGATGCCTGATGACTGATGTCTGATGCTTGTGGATGTCTGATGCCTGATGTCTCATGACTGATGTCTGATGCCTGATGCTTGTGGATATCTAATGCCTGATGTATGATGCCTAATGCTTGTGGATGTCTGATGCCTGATGTCTGATGCTTGTGGATGGATGTCTGTTGCCTGATGCTTGTGGATGTCTGATGCCTGATGTTTGATGCCTGATGTATGATTCTTGTGGATGCCTGATGTCTGATGCTTGTGGATGTCTGATGCCTGATGACTGATGCTTGTGGATGTCTGATGCCTGATGTCACATGACTGATGTCTGATGCCTGATACTTGTGGATATCTAATGCCTGATGTATGATGCCTGATGCTTGTGGATGTCTGATGCCTGATGTCTGATGCTTGTGGATGTCTGTTGCCTGATGCCTGATGTTTGATGCCTGATGTCTGATGCTTGTTGATGCCTGATGTCTGATGCTTGTGGATGTCTGATGGCTGATGTCTGATGCCTGATGCGTGTGGATGTCTGATGCTTGTGGATGCCTGATGTCTGATGCCTGATGCTTGTGGATGTCTGATGCCTGATGCTTGTGGATGTCTGATGCCTGATGTCTGATATCTGATGCCTGTTGTTTGATGTCTGATGCCTGATGCTTGTGGATGTATGTTGCCTGATGTCTGATGTCTGATGCCTGATGTCTGATGCTTGTGGATGTCTGATGCCTGATGTCTGATGCTTGTGGATGTCTGATGCATGATGTCTGATGCATGATGTCTTATGCCTGATGGCTGATGCCTGATGTCTGATGCCTGATGCCTTATGCCTGATGTCTGATTCCTGATGTCTGATGCTTGATGCTTGTGGATGTCTGATGCCTGATGTCTGATGCACGATGTTTGATGTCTGATGCCTGATGATTGTGGATGTTTGTTGCCTGATGTCTGATGCATGATGTCTGACACCTGATGTCTGATGTCTGATGCTTGTGGATGTCTGATGCTTGTGGCTGTCTGATGCCTGATGTCTGATGCTTGTGGATGTCTGATGCATGATGTCTGATGCATGATGTCTGATGCATGATGGCTGATGCCTGATGGCTGATGCCTGATGGCTGATGTCCGATGCCTGATGTCTTATGCCTGATGTCTGATTCCTGATGTCTGTTGCTTGATGCTTGTGGATGTCTGAGGCCTGATGCCCGATGTTTGATGTCTTATACCTGATTCTTGTGGATGTGTGTCGCCTGATGTCTGATGCATGATGTCTGACACCTGATGTCTGATGTCTGATATCTGATGTCTGATGCCTGATGTTTGTGAATGTCTGATGCCGGATGTCTGATGCATGATGTCTGATGCCTGATGCCTGATGTCTGATGCTTGTGGATGTCTGATGCCTGATGTCTGATGCCTTATGTCTGATGCTTGATGCTTGTGGATGTCTGATGCCTGATGTTTGTGGATGTGTGTTGCCTGATGTCTGATGCATGATGTCTGATGCTTTTGGGTGTCTGATGCTTGATGCTTGTGGATGTCTGATGCCTGATGTCTGATGCCTGATGCTTGTGGATGCCTGATGCCTGATGCTTCTGGATGTGTGTTGCCTGATGTCTGATGCATGATGTCTGATACCTGATGTCTGATGCTTGTGGATGTCTGATGCCTGATGTCTGATGCTTGATGCTGGTGGAAGTCAGATGCCTGATGTCTGATGCCTGATGTTTGATGTCTTATACCTGATTCTTGTGGATGTGTGTCGCCTGATGTCTGATGCATGATGTCTGACACCTGATGTCTGATGTCTGATATCTGATGTCTGATGCCTGATGTTTGTGAATGTCTGATGCCGGATGTCTGATGCATGATGTCTGATGCCTGATGCCTGATGTCTGATGCTTGTGGATGTCTGATGCCTGATGTCTGATGCCTTATGTCTGATGCTTGATGCTTGTGGATGTCTGATGCCTGATGTTTGTGGATGTGTGTTGCCTGATGTCTGATGCATGATGTCTGATGCTTTTGGGTGTCTGATGCTTGATGCTTGTGGATGTCTGATGCCTGATGTCTGATGCCCGATGTTTGATGCCTGGTGCTTGTGGATGTGTGTTGCCTGATGTCTGATGCATGATGTCTGATGCTTGTGGATGTCTGATGCTTGTGAATGTTTGATTCCTGATGTCTGATGCTTGTGGATGTCTGATGCTTGTGGCTGTCTGATGCCTGATGTCTGAAGCTTGTGGATGTCTGCTGCATGATGTCTGACACCTGATGTCATGCATGATGTCTGATGTCTGATGCTTGTGGATGTCTGATGCCTGATGTCTGATGCTTGTGGATGTCTGATGCCTGCTGTCTGATGTTTGTGAATGTCTGATGCCGGATGTCTGATGCATGATGTCTGATGCCTGATGTCTGATGGTTGTGGATGCCTTGTGCCTGATGTCTGATTCCTGATGTCTGATTCCTGATGTCTGATGCCTGATGTCTGATGCTTGTGGATGTGTGATGCCTCATGTCTGATGCTTGTGGATGTGTGATGCCTGATGTCTGATGCTCGATGTTTGATGTCTGATGCCTGATGCTTGTGGATGTGTGTTGCCTGATGTCTGATGCTTGTGGATGTCTGATGCTTGTGGATGTTTTATTCCTGATGTCTGATGCTTGTGGCTGTCTGATGCCTGATGTCTGATGCTTGTGGATGTCTGATGCATGATGTCTGATGCATAACTGATGCCTGATGTCTTATGCCTGATGGCTGATGCCTGAAGTCTGATGGCTGATGCCTGATGTCTTATGCCTGATGTTTGTGAATGTCTGATGCCTGATGTCTGATGCCTGATGTCTGATGCTTGTGGATGTCTGATGCCTGATGTCTGATGCCTGATGGCAGATGCCTGATGGCTGATGCTTGATGCTTGTGGATGTCTGATGCCTGATGTTTGTGGATGTGTGTTGCCTGATGTCTGATGCATGATGTCTGATACCTGATGTCTGTTGCTTTTGGATGTCTGATGCTTGATGCTTGTGGACGTCTGATGCCTGATGTCTGATGCCCGATGTTTGATGTCTGATGCCTGGTGCTTGTGGATGTGTGTTGCCTGATGTCTGATGCATGATGTCTGATGCTTGTGGATGTTTGATGCATGATGTCTGATGCTTGTGGATGTCTGATGCTTGTGGATGTTTGATTCCTGATGTCTGATGCTTGTGGATGTCTGATGCTTGTGTCTGTCTGATGCCTGATGTCTGATGCTTGTGGATGTCTGATGCATGATGTCTGACACCTGATGTCATGCATGATGTCTGATGTCTGATGCTTGTGGATGTCTGATGCCTGATGTCTGATGCTTGTGGATGTCTGATGCCTGATGTCTGATGCCTGATGTTTGTGAATGTCTGATGCCGGATGTCTGATGCATGATGTCTGATGCCTGATGTCTGATGCCTGATGTCTGATGCTTGTGGATGCCTGATGCCTGATGTCTGATGTCTGATTCCTGATGTCTGATTCCTGATGTCTGATGCTTGTGGATGTCTGATGCCTGATGTCTGATGCTTGTGGATGTGTGATGCCTGATGTCTGATGCTCGATGTTTGATGTCTGATGCCTGATGCTTGTGGATGTGTGTTGCCTGATGTCTGATGCTTGTGGATGTCTGATGCTTGTGGATGTTTGATTCCTGATGTCTGATGCTTGTGGCTGTCTGATGCCTGATGTCTGATGCTTGTGGATGTCTGATGCATGATGTCTGATGCTTGATGCTTGTGGATGTCTGATGCCTGATGCTTGTGGATGCCTGATGTCTGATGCCTGATGTCTGATGCCTGATGTCTGATGCTTGTGGATGTCTGATGTCTGATGCTTGTGGATGTCTCATGACTGATGTCTCATGACTGATGTCTGATGCTTGTGGATATCTAATGCCTGATGTATGATGCCTGATGCTTGTGGATGTCTGATGCCTCATGTCTGATGCTTGTGGATGTGTGATGCCTGATGTCTGATGCTCGATGTTTGATGTCTGATGCCTGATGCTTGTGGATGTGTGTTGCCTGATGTCTGATGCTTGTGGATGTCTGATGCTTGTGGATGTTTGATTCCTGATGTCTGATGCTTGTGGCTGTCTGATGCCTGATGTCTGATGCTTGTGGATGTCTGATGCATGATGTCTGATGCATGATAACTGATGCCTGATGTCTTATGCCTGATGGCTGATGCCTGAAGTCTGATGGCTGATGCCTGATGTCTTAGACCTGATGTTTGTGAATGTCTGATGCCTGATGTCTGATGCTTGTGGATGTCTGATGCCTGATGTCTGATGCCTGATGGCAGATGCCTGATGGCTGATGCTTGATGCTTGTGGATGTCTGATGCCTGATGTTTGTGGATGTGTGTTGCCTGATGTCTGATGCATGATGTCTGATACCTGATGTCTGTTGCTTTTGGATGTCTGATGCTTGATGCTTGTGGACGTCTGATGCCTGATGTCTGATGCCCGATGTTTGATGTCTGATGCCTGATGCTTGTGGATGTGTGTTGCCTGATGTCTGATGCATGATGTCTGACACCTGATGTCTGATGCATGATGTCTGATGTCTGATGCTTGTGGATGTCTGATGCCTGATGTCTGATGCCTGATGCGTGTGGATGTCTGATCCTTGTGGATGCCTGATGTCTGATGCCTGATGCTTGTGGATGTCTGATGCCTGATGTCTGATATCTGATGCCTGATGTTTGATGTCTGATGCCTGATGCTTGTGGATGTATGTTGCCTGATGTCTGATGCCTGATGTCTGATGCTTGTGGATGTTTGATTCCTGATGTCTGATGCTTGTGGATGTCTGATAACTGATGTCTGATGCTTGTGGATGTCTGATGCATGATGTCTGACACCTGATGTCTGATGCATGATGTCTGATGCTTGTGGATGCCTGATGGCTGATGCTTGTGGGTGTCTGATGCCTGATATCTGATGCCTGATGTTTGTGAATGTCTGATGCCGGATGTCTGATGCCTGATGTCTGATGCATGATGTCTGATGCCTGATGTCTGATGCCTGATTTCTGATGTCTGATTCCTGATGTCTGATTCCTGATGTCTGATGCTTGTGGATGTCTGATGCCTGATGTCTGATGCTTGATGCTTGTGGATGTGTGATGCCTGATGCTCGATGTTTGATGTCTGATGCCTGATGCTTGTGGATGTGTGTTGCTTGATGTCTGATGCATGATGTCTGATGCTTCTGGATGTCTGATGCGTGTGGATGTTTGATTCCTGATGTCTGATGCTTGTGGATGTCTGATGCTTGTGGCTGTCTGATGTCTGATGCTTGTGGATGTCTGATGCATGATGTCTGATGCTTGTGGATGTCTGATGCCTGATGCTTGTGGATGCCTGATGTCTGATGTCTGATGTCTGATGCTTGTGGATATCTGATGACTGATGTCTGATGCTTGTGGATGTCTGATGCCTGATGTCTCATGACTGATGTCTGATGCCTGATGCTTGTGGATATCTAATGCCTGATGTATGATGCCTGATGCTTGTGGATGTCTGATGCCTGATGTCTGATGCTTGTGGATGTCTGTTGCCTGATGCTTGTGGATGTCTGATGCCTGATGTTTGATGCCTGATGTCTGATTCTTGTGGATGCCTGATGTCTGATGCTTGTGGATGTCTGATGCCTGATGACTGATGCTTGTGGATGTCTGATGCCTGATGTCACATGACTGATGTCTGATGCCTGATGCTTGTGGATATCTAATGCCTGATGTATGATGCCTGATGCTTGTGGATGACTGATGCCTGATGTCTGATGCTTGTGGATGTCTGTTGCCTGATGCTTGTGGATGTCTGATGCCTGATGTTTGATGCCTGATGTCTGATGCTTGTTGATGCCTGATGTCTGATGCTTGTGGATGTCTGATGCATGATGTCTGATGCTTGATGCTTGTGGATGCCTGATGTCTGATGGCTGATGCTTGTGGATGTCTGATGCCTGATGACTGATGTATGATGCTTGTGGATGTCTGATGCCTGATGTCTCATGACTGATGTCTGATGCCTGATGCTTGTGGATATCTAATGCCTGATGTATGATGCCTAATGCTTGTGGATGTCTGATGCCTGATGTCTGATGCTTGTGGATGGATGTCTGTTGCCTGATGCTTGTGGATGTCTGATGCCTGATGTTTGATGCCTGATGTCTGGTTCTTGTGGATGCCTGATGTCTGATGCTTGTGGATGTCTGATGCCTGATGACTGATGCTTGTGGATGTCTGATGCCTGATGTCACATGACTGATGTCTGATGCCTGATGCTTGTGGATATCTAATGCCTGATGTATGATGCCTGATGCTTGTGGATGTCTGATGCCTGATGTCTGATGCTTGTGGATGTCTGTTGCCTGATGCCTGATGTTTGATGCCTGATGTCTGATGCTTGTTGATGCCTGATGTTTGATGCTTGTGGATGTCTGATGGCTGATGTCTGATGCCTGATGCGTGTGGATGTCTGATGCTTGTGGATGCCTGATGTCTGATGCCTGATGCTTGTGGATGTCTGATGCCTGATGCTTGTGGATGTATGTTGCCTGATGTCTGATGCCTGATGTCTGATGCTTGTGGATGTCTGATGCCTGATGTCTTATGCCTGATGTCTGATTCCTGATGTCTGATGCATGATGCTTGTGGATGTCTGATGCCTGATGTCTGATGCACGATGTTTGATGTCTGATGCCTGATGATTGTGGATGTTTGTTGCCTGATGTCTGATGCATGATGTCTGACACCTGATGTCTGATGTCTGATGCTTGTGGATGTCTGATGCTTGTGGCTGTCTGATGCCTGATGTCTGATGCTTGTGGATGTCTGATGCATGATGTCTGATGCATGATGTCTGATGCATGATGGCTGATGCCTGATGGCTGATGTCCGATGCCTGATGTCTTATGCCTGATGTCTGATTCCTGATGTCTGTTGCTTGATGCTTGTGGATGTCTGAGGCCTGATGCCCGATGTTTGATGTCTTATACCTGATGCTTGTGGATGTGTGTTGCCTGATGTCTGATGCCTGATGTCTGACACCTGATGTCTGATGTCTGATATCTGATGTCTGATGCCTGATGGCTGATGTCTGATGCCTGATGCGTGTGGATGTCTGATGCTTGATGATGCCTGATGTCTGATGCCTGATGCTTGTGGATGTCTGATGCCTGATGTCTCATATCTGATGCCTGTTGTTTGATGTCTGATGCCTGATGCTTGTGGATGTATGTTGCCTGATGTCTGATGTCTGATGCCTGATGTCTGATGCCTGATGTCTGATGCTTGTGGATGTCTGATGCATGATGTCTGATGCATGATGTCTTATGCCTGATGGCTGATGCCTGATGTCTGATGCCTGATGCCTTATGCCTGATGTCTGATTCCTGATGTCTGATGCTTGATGCTTGTGGATGTCTGATGCCTGATGTCTGATGCACGATGTTTGATGTCTGATGCCTGATGATTGTGGATGTTTGTTGCCTGATGTCTGATGCATGATGTCTGACACCTGATGTCTGATGTCTGATGCTTGTGGATGTCTGATGCTTGTGGCTGTCTGATGCCTGATGTCTGATGCTTGTGGATGTCTGATGCATGATGCCTGATGGCTGATGTCCGATGCCTGATGTCTTATGCCTGATGTCTGATTCCTGATGTCTGTTGCTTGATGCTTGTGGATGTCTGAGGCCTGATGCCCGATGTTTGATGTCTTATACCTGATGCTTGTGGATGTGTGTCACCTGATGTCTGATGCATGATGTCTGACACCTGATGTCTGATGTCTGATATCTGATGTCTGATGCCTGATGTTTGTGAATGTCTGATGCCGGATGTCTGATGCATGATGTCTGATGCCTGATGCCTGATGTCTGATGCTTGTGGATGTCTGATGCCTGATGTCTGATGCCTTATGTCTGATGCTTGATGCTTGTGGATGTCTGATGCCTGATGTTTGTGGATGTGTGTTGCCTGATGTCTGATGCATGATGTCTGATGCTTTTGGGTGTCTGATGCTTGATGCTTGTGGATGTCTGATGCCTGATGTCTGATGCCCGATGTTTGATGCCTGGTGCTTGTGGATGTGTGTTGCCTGATGTCTGATGCATGATGTCTGATGCTTGTGGATGTCTGATGCTTGTGAATGTTTGATTCCTGATGTCTGATGCTTGTGGATGTCTGATGCTTGTGGCTGTCTGATGCCTGATGTCTGAAGCTTGTGGATGTCTGCTGCATGATGTCTGACACCTGATGTCATGCATGATGTCTGATGTCTGATGCTTGTGGATGTCTGATGCCTGATGTCTGATGCTTGTGGATGTCTGATGCCTGATGTCTGATGTTTGTGAATGTCTGATGCCGGATGTCTGATGCATGATGTCTGATGCCTGATGTCTGATGGTTGT
Source organism: Triturus cristatus (assembly GCF_964204655.1). Taxonomy (NCBI): domain Eukaryota; kingdom Metazoa; phylum Chordata; class Amphibia; order Caudata; family Salamandridae; genus Triturus; species Triturus cristatus. Next base: position 192,044,308 of record NC_140579.1, read on the forward strand.
GGATGCCTTGTGCCTGATGTCTGATTCCTGATGTCTGATTCCTGATGTCTGATGCCTGATGTCTGATGCTTGTGGATGTGTGATGCCTCATGTCTGATGCTTGTGGATGTGTGATGCCTGATGTCTGATGCTCGATGTTTGATGTCTGATGCCTGATGCTTGTGGATGTGTGTTGCCTGATGTCTGATGCTTGTGGATGTCTGATGCTTGTGGATGTTTTATTCCTGATGTCTGATGCTTGTGGCTGTCTGATGCCTGATGTCTGATGCTTGTGGATGTCTGATGCATGATGTCTGATGCATAACTGATGCCTGATGTCTTATGCCTGATGGCTGATGCCTGAAGTCTGATGGCTGATGCCTGATGTCTTATGCCTGATGTTTGTGAATGTCTGATGCCTGATGTCTGATGCCTGATGTCTGATGCTTGTGGATGTCTGATGCCTGATGTCTGATGCCTGATGGCAGATGCCTGATGGCTGATGCTTGATGCTTGTGGATGTCTGATGCCTGATGTTTGTGGATGTGTGTTGCCTGATGTCTGATGCATGATGTCTGATACCTGATGTCTGTTGCTTTTGGATGTCTGATGCTTGATGCTTGTGGACGTCTGATGCCTGATGTCTCTTGCCCGATGTTTGATGTCTGATGCCTGGTGCTTGTGGATGTGTGTTGCCTGATGTCTGATGCATGATGTCTGATGCTTGTGGATGTTTGATGCATGATGTCTGATGCTTGTGGATGTCTGATGCTTGTGGATGTTTGATTCCTGATGTCTGATGCTTGTGGATGTCTGATGCTTGTGTCTGTCTGATGCCTGATGTCTGATGCTTGTGGATGTCTGATGCATGATGTCTGACACCTGATGTCATGCATGATGTCCGATGTCTGATGCTTGTGGATGTCTGATGCCTGATGTCTGATGCTTGTGGATGTCTGATGCCTGATGTCTGATGCCTGATGTTTGTGAATGTCTGATGCCGGATGTCTGATGCATGATGTCTGATGCCTGATGTCTGATGCCTGATGTCTGATGCTTGTGGATGCCTGATGCCTGATGTCTGATGTCTGATTCCTGATGTCTGATTCCTGATGTCTGATGCTTGTGGATGTCTGATGCCTGATGTCTGATGCTTGTGGATGTGTGATGCCTGATGTCTGATGCTCGATGTTTGATGTCTGATGCCTGATGCTTGTGGATGTGTGTTGCCTGATGTCTGATGCTTGTGGATGTCTGATGCTTGTGGATGTTTGATTCCTGATGTCTGATGCTTGTGGCTGTCTGATGCCTGATGTCTGATGCTTGTGGATGTCTGATGCATGATGTCTGATGCTTGATGCTTGTGGATGTCTGATGCCTGATGCTTGTGGATGCCTGATGTCTGATGCCTGATGTCTGATGCCTGATGTCTGATTCTTGTGGATGTCTGATGTCTGATGCTTGTGGATGTCTCATGACTGATGTCTCATGACTGATGTCTGATGCTTGTGGATATCTAATGCCTGATGTATGATGCCTGATGCTTGTGGATGTCTGATGCCTCATGTCTGATGCTTGTGGATGTGTGATGCCTGATGTCTGATGCTCGATGTTTGATGTCTGATGCCTGATGCTTGTGGATGTGTGTTGCCTGATGTCTGATGCTTGTGGATGTCTGATGCTTGTGGATGTTTGATTCCTGATGTCTGATGCTTGTGGCTGTCTGATGCCTGATGTCTGATGCTTGTGGATGTCTGATGCATGATGTCTGATGCATGATAACTGATGCCTGATGTCTTATGCCTGATGGCTGATGCCTGAAGTCTGATGGCTGATGCCTGATGTCTTATGCCTGATGTTTGTGAATGTCTGATGCCTGATGTCTGATGCCTGATGTCTGATGCTTGTGGATGTCTGATGCCTGATGTCTGATGCCTGATGGCAGATGCCTGATGGCTGATGCTTGATGCTTTTGGATGTCTGATGCTTGATGCTTGTGGACGTCTGATGCCTGATGTCTGATGCCCGATGTTTGATGTCTGATGCCTGGTGCTTGTGGATGTGTGTTGCCTGATGTCTGATGCATGATGTCTGATGCTTGTGGATGTTTGATGCATGATGTCTGATGCTTGTGGATGTCTGATGCTTGTGGATGTTTGATTCCTGATGTCTGATGCTTGTGGATGTCTGATGCTTGTGTCTGTCTGATGCCTGATGTCTGATGCTTGTGGATGTCTGATGCATGATGTCTGACACCTGATGTCATGCATGATGTCTGATGCTTGTGGATGTCTGATGCCTGATGTCTGATGCTTGTGGATGTCTGATGCCTGATGTCTGATGCCTGATGTTTGTGAATGTCTGATGCCGGATGTCTGATGCATGATGTCTGATGCCTGATGTCTGATGCCTGATGTCTGATGCTTGTGGATGCCTGATGCCTGATGTCTGATGTCTGATTCCTGATGTCTGATTCCTGATGTCTGATGCTTGTGGATGTCTGATGCCTGATGTCTGATGCTTGTGGATGTGTGATGCCTGATGTCTGATGCTCGATGTTTGATGTCTGATGCCTGATGCTTGTGGATGTGTGTTGCCTGATGTCTGATGCTTGTGGATGTCTGATGCTTGTGGATGTTTGATTCCTGATGTCTGATGCTTGTGGCTGTCTGATGCCTGATGTCTGATGCTTGTGGATGTCTGATGCATGATGTCTGATGCATGATGCTTGTGGATGTCTGATGCCTGATGCTTGTGGATGCCTGATGTCTGATGCCTGATGTCTGATGCCTGATGTCTGATGCTTGTGGATGTCTGATGTCTGATGCTTGTGGATGTCTCATGACTGATGTCTCATGACTGATGTCTGATGCTTGTGGATATCTAATGCCTGATGTATGATGCCTGATGCTTGTGGATGTCTGATGCCTGATGTCTGATGCTTGTGGATGTCTGTTGCCTGATGCTTGTGGATGTCTGATGCCTGATGTTTGATGCCTGATGTCTGATGCTTGTGGATGCCTGATGTCTGATGCACGTGGATGTCTGATGCCTCATGACTGATGTCTGATGCTTGTGGATTTCTGATGCCTGATGTCTGATGCCCGATGTTTGATGCCTGGTGCTTGTGGATGTGTGTTGCCTGATGTCTGATGCATGATGTCTGATGCTTGTGGATGTCTGATGCTTGTGGATGTTTGATTCCTGATGTCTGATGCTTGTGGATGTCTGATGCTTGTGGCTGTCTGATGCCTGATGTCTGAAGCTTGTGGATGTCTGCTGCATGATGTCTGACACCTGATGTCATGCATGATGTCTGATGTCTGATGCTTGTGGATGTCTGATGCCTGATGTCTGATGCTTGTGGATGTCTGATGCCTGATGTCTGATGTTTGTGAATGTCTGATGCCGGATGTCTGATGCATGATGTCTGATGCCTGATGTCTGATGGTTGTGGATGCCTTGTGCCTGATGTCTGATGCCTGATGTCTGATTCCTGATGTCTGATTCCTGATGTCTGATGCCTGATGTCTGATGCTTGTGGATGTGTGATGCCTCATGTCTGATGCTTGTGGATGTGTGATGCCTGATGTCTGATGCTCGATGTTTGATGTCTGATGCCTGATGCTTGTGGATGTGTGTTGCCTGATGTCTGATGCTTGTGGATGTCTGATGCTTGTGGATGTTTGATTCCTGATGTCTGATGCTTGTGGCTGTCTGATGCCTGATGTCTGATGCTTGTGGATGTCTGATGCATGATGTCTGATGCATGATAACTGATGCCTGATGTCTTATGCCTGATGGCTGATGCCTGAAGTCTGATGGCTGATGCCTGATGTCTTATGCCTGATGTTTGTGAATGTCTGATGCCTGATGTCTGATGCCTGATGTCTGATGCTTGTGGATGTCCGATGCCTGATGTCTGATGCCTGATGGCAGATGCCTGATGGCTGATGCTTGATGCTTGTGGATGTCTGATGCCTGATGTTTGTGGATGTGTGTTGCCTGATGTCTGATGCATGATGTCTGATACCTGATGTCTGTTGCTTTTGGATGTCTGATGCTTGATGCTTGTGGACGTCTGATGCCTGATGTCTGATGCTTGTGGATGTCTGATGCCTGATGTCTGATGCCTGATGTTTGTGAATGTCTGATGCCAGATGTCTGATGCCAGATGTCTGATGCCTGATGTCTGATGCCTGATGTCTGATGCCTGATGTCTGATGCTTGTGGATGCCTGATGCCTGATGTCTGATGTCTGATTCCTGATGTCTGATTCCTGATGTCTGATGCTTGTGGATGCCTGATGTCTGATGCTTGTGGATGTGTGATGCCTGATGTCTGATGCTCGATGTTTGATGTCTGATGCCTGATGCTTGTGGATGTGTGTTGCCTGATGTCTGATGCTTGTGGATGTCTGATGCTTGTGGATGTTTGATTCCTGATGTCTGATGCTTGTGGCTGTCTGATGCCTGATGTCTGATGCTTGTGGATGTCTGATGCATGATGTCTGATGCTTGATGCTTGTGGATGTCTGATGCCTGATGCTTGTGGATGCCTGATGTCTGATGCCTGATGTCTGATGCCTGATGTCTGATGCTTGTGGATGTCTGATGTCTGATGCTTGTGGATGTCTCATGACTGATGTCTCATGACTGATGTCTGATGCTTGTGGATATCTAATGCCTGATGTATGATGCCTGATGCTTGTGGATGTCTGATGCCTGATGTCTGATGCTTGTGGATGTCTGTTGCCTGATGCTTGTGGATGTCTGACGCCTGATGTTTGATGCCTGATGTCTGATGCTTGTGGATGCCTGATGTCTGATGCACGTGGATGTCTGATGCCTCATGACTGATGTCTGATGCTTGTGGATTTCTGATGCCTGATGTCTCATGACTGATGTCTGATGCCTGATGCTTGTGGATATCTAATGCCTGATGTATGATGCCTGATGCTTGTGGATGTCTTATGTCTGATGTCTGATGCTTGTGGATTTCTGTTGCCTGATGCTTGTGGATGTCTGATGCCTGATGTTTGATGCCTGATGTCTGATGCTTGTGGATGCCTGATGTCTGATGCTTGTGGATGTCTGATGCCTGATGTTTGATGTCTGATGCCTGATGCTTGTGGATGTATCTTGCCTGATGTCTGATGCATGATGTCTGATGCTTGTGGATGTTTGATGCCTGATGTCTGATGCATGATGTCTGATGCATGATGTCTGATGCCTGATGTCTTATGCCTGATGGATGATGCCTGAAGTCTGATGGCTGATGCCTGATGTCTTATGCCTGATGTCTGATTCCTGATGTCTGATGCTTGATGCTTGTGGATGTCTGATGCCTGATGTCTGATGCCCGATGTTTGATGTCTGATGCCTGATGCTTGTGGATGTGTGTTGCCTGATGTCTGATGCATGATGTCTGACACCTGATGTCTGATGCATGATGTCTGATGTCTGATGCTTGTGGATGTCTGATGCCTGATGCCTGATGTGTGTGGATGTCTGATGCTTGTGGATGCCTGATGTCTGATGCCTGATGCTTGTGGATGTCTGATGCCTGATGCTTGTGGATGTCTGATGCCTGATGTCTGATATCTGATGCCTGATGTTTGATGTCTGATGCCTGATGCTTGTGGATGTATGTTGCCTGATGTCTGATGCCTGATGTCTGATGCTTGTGGATGTTTGATTCCTGATGTCTGATGCTTGTTGATGTCTGATAACTGATGTCTGATGCTTGTGGATGTCTGATGCATGATGTCTGACACCTGATGTCTGATGCATGATGTCTGATGCTTGTGGATGTCTGATGCCTGATGGCTGATGCTTGTGGGTGTCTGATGCCTGATATCTGATGCCTGATGTTTGTGAATGTCTGATGCCGGATGTCTGATGCCTGATGTCTGATGCCTGATGTCTGATGCATGATGTCTGATGCCTGATGTCGGATGCCTGATTTCTGATGTCTGATTCCTGATGTCTGATTCCTGATGTCTGATGCTTGTGGATGTCTGATGCCTGATGTCTGATGCTTGATGCTTGTGGATGTGTGATGCCTGATGCTCGATGTTTGATGTCTGATGCCTGATGCTTGTGGATGTGTGTTGCTTGATGTCTGATGCATGATGTCTGATGCTTCTGGATGTCTGATGCGTGTGGATGTTTGATTCCTGATGTCTGATGCTTGTGGATGTCTGATGCTTGTGGCTGTCTGATGTCTGATGCTTGTGGATGTCTGATGCATGATGTCTGATGCTTGTGGATGTCTGATGCCTGATGCTTGTGGATGCCTGATGTCTGATGCCTGATGTCTGATGTCTGATGCTTGTGGATGTCTTATGACTGATGTCTGATGCTTGTGGATGTCTGATGCCTGATGTCTCATGACTGATGTCTGATGCCTGATGCTTGTGGATATCTAATGCCTGATGTATGATGCCTGATGCTTGTGGATGTCTGATGCCTGATGTCTGATGCTTGTGGATGTATGTTGCCTGATGCTTGTGGATGTCTGATGCCTGATGTTTGATGCCTGATGTCTGATTCTTGTGGATGCCTGATGTCTGATGCTTGTGGATGTCTGATGCCTGATGACTGATGCTTGTGGATGTCTGATGCCTGATGTCACATGACTGATGTCTGATGCCTGATGCTTGTGGATATCTAATGCCTGATGTATGATGCCTGATGCTTGTGGATGACTGATGCCTGATGTCTGATGCTTGTGGATGTCTGTTGCCTGATGCTTGTGGATGTCTGATGCCTGATGTTTGATGCCTGATGTCTGATGCTTGTTGATGCCTGATGTCTGATGCTTGTGGATGTCTAATGCATGATGTCTGATGCTTGATGCTTGTGGATGCCTGATGTCTGATGGCTGATGCTTGTGGATGTCTGATGCCTGATGACTGATGTCTGATGCTTGTGGATGTCTGATGCCTGATGTCTCATGACTGATGTCTGATGCCTGATGCTTGTGGATATCTAATGCCTGATGTATGATGCCTAATGCTTGTGGATGTCTGATGCCTGATGTCTGATGCTTGTGGATGGATGTCTGTTGCCTGATGCTTGTGGATGTCTGATGCCTGATGTTTGATGCCTGATGTCTGATTCTTGTGGATGCCTGATGTCTGATGCTTGTGGATGTCTGATGCCTGATGACTGATGCTTGTGGATGTCTGATGCCTGATGTCACATGACTGATGTCTGATGCCTGATGCTTGTGGATATCTAATGCCTGATGTATGATGCCTGATGCTTGTGGATGTCTGATGCCTGATGTCTGATGCTTGTGGATGTCTGTTGCCTGATGCCTGATGTTTGATGCCTGATGTCTGATGCTTGTTGATGCCTGATGTCTGATGCTTGTGGATGTCTGATGGCTGATGTCTGATGCCTGATGCGTGTGGATGTCTGATGCTTGTGGATGCCTGATGTCTGATGCCTGATGCTTGTGGATGTCTGATGCCTGATGCTTGTGGATGTCTGATGCCTGATGTCTGATATCTGATGCCTGTTGTTTGATGTCTGATGCCTGATGCTTGTGGATGTATGTTGCCTGATGTCTGATGTCTGATGCCTGATGTCTGATGCTTGTGGATGTCTGATGCCTGATGTCTGATGCTTGTGGATGTCTGATGCATGATGTCTGATGCATGATGTCTTATGCCTGATGGCTGATGCCTGATGTCTGATGCCTGATGTCTTATGCCTGATGTCTGATTCCTGATGTCTGATGCTTGATGCTTGTGGATGTCTGATGCCTGATGTCTGATGCACGATGTTTGATGTCCGATGCCTGATGATTGTGGATGTTTGTTGCCTGATGTCTGATGCATGATGTCTGACACCTGATGTCTGATGCTTGTGGATGTCTGATGCTTGTGGCTGTCTGATGCCTGATGTCTGATGCTTGTGGATGTCTGATGCATGATGTCTGATGCATGATGTCTGATGCATGATGGCTGATGCCTGATGGCTGATGCCTGATGGCTGATGTCCGATGCCTGATGTCTTATGCCTGATGTCTGATTCCTGATGTCTGTTGCTTGATGCTTGTGGATGTCTGAGGCCTGATGCCCGATGTTTGATGTCTTATACCTGATGCTTGTGGATGTGTGTTGCCTGATGTCTGATGCATGATGTCTGACACCTGATCTCTGATGTCTGATATCTGATGTCTGATGCCTGATGTTTGTGAATGTCTGATGCCGGATGTCTGATGCATGATGTCTGATGCCTGATGCCTGATGTCTGATGCTTGTGGATGTCTGATGCCTGATGTCTGATGCCTTATGTCTGATGCTTGATGCTTGTGGATGTCTGATGCCTGATGTTTGTGGATGTGTGTTGCCTGATGTCTGATGCATGATGTCTGATGCTTTTGGGTGTCTGATGCTTGATGCTTGTGGATGTCTGATGCCTGATGTCTGATGCCCGATGTTTGATGCCTGGTGCTTGTGGATGTGTGTTGCCTGATGCATGATGTCTGATGCTTGTGGATGTCTGATGCTTGTGAATGTTTGATTCCTGATGTCTGATGCTTGTGGATGTCTGATGCTTGTGGCTGTCTGATGCCTGATGTCTGAAGCTTGTGGATGTCTGCTGCATGATGTCTGACACCTGATGTCATGCATGATGTCTGATGTCTGATGCTTGTGGATGTCTGATGCCTGATGTCTGATGCTTGTGGATGTCTGATGCCTGATGTCTGATGTTTGTGAATGTCTGATGCCGGATGTCTGATGCATGATGTCTGATGCCTGATGTCTGATGGTTGTGGATGCCTTGTGCCTGATGTCTGATTCCTGATGTCTGATTCCTGATGTCTGATGCCTGATGTCTGATGCTTGTGGATGTGTGATGCCTCATGTCTGATGCTTGTGGATGTGTGATGCCTGATGTCTGATGCTCGATGTTTGATGTCTGATGCCTGATGCTTGTGGATGTGTGTTGCCTGATGTCTGATGCTTGTGGATGTCTGATGCTTGTGGATGTTTTATTCCTGATGTCTGATGCTTGTGGCTGTCTGATGCCTGATGTCTGATGCTTGTGGATGTCTGATGCATGATGTCTGATGCATAACTGATGCCTGATGTCTTATGCCTGATGGCTGATGCCTGAAGTCTGATGGCTGATGCCTGATGTCTTATGCCTGATGTTTGTGAATGTCTGATGCCTGATGTCTGATGCCTGATGTCTGATGCTTGTGGATGTCTGATGCCTGATGTCTGATGCCTGATGGCAGATGCCTGATGGCTGATGCTTGATGCTTGTGGATGTCTGATGCCTGATGTTTGTGGATGTGTGTTGCCTGATGTCTGATGCATGATGTCTGATACCTGATGTCTGTTGCTTTTGGATGTCTGATGCTTGATGCTTGTGGACGTCTGATGCCTGATGTCTGATGCTTGTGGATGCCTGATGTCTGATGCTTGTGGATGTCTGATGCCTGATGTTTGATGTCTGATGCCTGATGCTTGTGGATGTATCTTGCCTGATGTCTGATGCATGATGTCTGATGCTTGTGGATGTTTGATGCCTGATGTCTGATGCATGATGTCTGATGCATGATGTCTGATGCCTGATGTCTTATGCCTGATGGCTGATGCCTGAAGTCTGATGGCTGATGCCTGATGTCTTATGCCTGATGTCTGATTCCTGATGTCTGATGCTTGATGCTTGTGGATGTCTGATGCCTGATGTCTGATGCCCGATGTTTGATGTCTGATGCCTGATGCTTGTGGATGTGTGTTGCCTGATGTCTGATGCATGATGTCTGACACCTGATGTCTGATGCATGATGTCTGATGTCTGATGCTTGTGGATGTCTGATGCCTGATGCCTGATGCGTGTGGATGTCTGATGCTTGTGGATGCCTGATGTCTGATGCCTGATGCTTGTGGATGTCTGATGCCTGATGCTTGTGGATGTCTGATGCCTGATGTCTGATATCTGATGCCTGATGTTTGATGTCTGATGCCTGATGCTTGTGGATGTATGTTGCCTGATGTCTGATGCCTGATGTCTGATGCTTGTGGATGTTTGATTCCTGATGTCTGATGCTTGTGGATGTCTGATAACTGATGTCTGATGCTTGTGGATGTCTGATGCATGATGTCTGACACCTGATGTCTGATGCATGATGTCTGATGCTTGTGGATGTCTGATGCCTGATGGCTGATGCTTGTGGGTGTCTGATGCCTGATATCTGATGCCTGATGTTTGTGAATGTCTGATGCCGGATGTCTGATGCCTGATGTCTGATGCCTGATGTCTGATGCATGATGTCTGATGCCTGATGTCGGATGCCTGATTTCTGATGTCTGATTCCTGATGTCTGATTCCTGATGTCTGATGCTTGTGGATGTCTGATGCCTGATGTCTGATGCTTGATGCTTGTGGATGTGTGATGCCTGATGCTCGATGTTTGATGTCTGATGCCTGATGCTTGTGGATGTGTGTTGCTTGATGTCTGATGCATGATGTCTGATGCTTCTGGATGTCTGATGCGTGTGGATGTTTGATTCCTGATGTCTGATGCTTGTGGATGTCTGATGCTTGTGGCTGTCTGATGTCTGATGCTTGTGGATGTCTGATGCATGATGTCTGATGCTTGTGGATGTCTGATGCCTGATGCTTGTGGATGCCTGATGTCTGATGCCTGATGTCTGATGTCTGATGCTTGTGGATGTCTGATGACTGATGTCTGATGCTTGTGGATGTCTGATGCCTGATGTCTCATGACTGATGTCTGATGCCTGATGCTTGTGGATATCTAATGCCTGATGTATGATGCCTGATGCTTGTGGATGTCTGATGCCTGATGTCTGATGCTTGTGGATGTCTGTTGCCTGATGCTTGTGGATGTCTGATGCCTGATGTTTGATGCCTGATGTCTGATTCTTGTGGATGCCTGATGTCTGATGCTTGTGGATGTCTGATGCCTGATGACTGATGCTTGTGGATGTCTGATGCCTGATGTCACATGACTGATGTCTGATGCCTGATGCTTGTGGATATCTAATGCCTGATGTATGATGCCTGATGCTTGTGGATGACTGATGCCTGATGTCTGATGCTTGTGGATGTCTGTTGCCTGATGCTTGTGGATGTCTGATGCCTGATGTTTGATGCCTGATGTCTGATGCTTGTTGATGCCTGATGTCTAATGCTTGTGGATGTCTGATGCATGATGTCTGATGCTTGATGCTTGTGGATGCCTGATGTCTGATGGCTGATGCTTGTGGATGTCTGATGCCTGATGACTGATGTCTGATGCTTGTGGATGTCTGATGCCTGATGTCTCATGACTGATGTCTGATGCCTGATGCTTGTGGATATCTAATGCCTGATGTATGATGCCTAATGCTTGTGGATGTCTGATGCCTGATGTCTGATGCTTGTGGATGGATGTCTGTTGCCTGATGCTTGTGGATGTCTGATGCCTGATGTTTGATGCCTGATGTCTGATTCTTGTGGATGCCTGATGTCTGATGCTTGTGGATGTCTGATGCCTGATGACTGATGCTTGTGGATGTCTGATGCCTGATGTCACATGACTGATGTCTGATGCCTGATGCTTGTGGATATCTAATGCCTGATGTATGATGCCTGATGCTTGTGGATGTCTGATGCCTGATGTCTGATGCTTGTGGATGTCTGTTGCCTGATGCCTGATGTTTGATGCCTGATGTCTGATGCTTGTTGATGCCTGATGTCTGATGCTTGTGGATGTCTGATGGCTGATGTCTGATGCCTGATGCGTGTGGATGTCTGATGCTTGTGGATGCCTGATGTCTGATGCCTGATGCTTGTGGATGTCTGATGCCTGATGCTTGTGGATGTCTGATGCCTGATGTCTGATATCTGATGCCTGTTGTTTGATGTCTGATGCCTGATGCTTGTGGATGTATGTTGCCTGATGTCTGATGTCTGATGCCTGATGTCTGATGCTTGTGGATGTCTGATGCCTGATGTCTGATGCTTGTGGATGTCTGATGCATGATGTCTGATGCATGATGTCTTATGCCTGATGGCTGATGCCTGATGTCTGATGCCTGATGCCTTATGCCTGATGTCTGATTCCTGATGTCTGATGCTTGATGCTTGTGGATGTCTGATGTCTGATGCACGATGTTTGATGTCTGATGCCTGATGATTGTGGATGTTTGTTGCCTGATGTCTGATGCATGATGTCTGACACCTGATGTCTGATGTCTGATGCTTGTGGATGTCTGATGCTTGTGGCTGTCTGATGCCTGATGTCTGATGCTTGTGGATGTCTGATGCATGATGTCTGATGCATGATGTCTGATGCATGATGGCTGATGCCTGATGGCTGATGCCTGATGGCTGATGTCCGATGCCTGATGTCTTATGCCTGATGTCTGATTCCTGATGTCTGTTGCTTGATGCTTGTGGATGTCTGAGGCCTGATGCCCGATGTTTGATGTCTTATACCTGATGCTTGTGGATGTGTGTCGCCTGATGTCTGATGCATGATGTCTGACACCTGATGTCTGATGTCTGATATCTGATGTCTGATGCCTGATGTTTGTGAATGTCTGATGCCGGATGTCTGATGCATGATGTCTGATGCCTGATGCCTGATGTCTGATGCTTGTGGATGTCTGATGCCTGATGTCTGATGCCTTATGTCTGATGCTTGATGCTTGTGGATGTCTGATGCCTGATGTTTGTGGATGTGTGTTGCCTGATGTCTGATGCATGATGTCTGATGCTTTTGGGTGTCTGATGCTTGATGCTTGTGGATGTCTGATGCCTGATGTCTGATGCCCGATGTTTGATGCCTGGTGCTTGTGGATGTGTGTTGCCTGATGTCTGATGCATGATGTCTGATGCTTGTGGATGTCTGATGCTTGTGAATGTTTGATTCCTGATGTCTGATGCTTGTGGATGTCTGATGCTTGTGGCTGTCTGATGCCTGATGTCTGAAGCTTGTGGATGTCTGCTGCATGATGTCTGACACCTGATGTCATGCATGATGTCTGATGTCTGATGCTTGTGGATGTCTGATGCCTGATGTCTGATGCTTGTGGATGTCTGATGCCTGATGTCTGATGTTTGTGAATGTCTGATGCTGGATGTCTGATGCATGATGTCTGATGCCTGATGTCTGATGGTTGTGGATGCCTTGTGCCTGATGTCTGATTCCTGATGTCTGATTCCTGATGTCTGATGCCTGATGTCTGATGCTTGTGGATGTGTGATGCCTCATGTCTGATGCTTGTGGATGTGTGATGCCTGATGTCTGATGCTCGATGTTTGATGTCTGATGCCTGATGCTTGTGGATGTGTGTTGCCTGATGTCTGATGCTTGTGGATGTCTGATGCTTGTGGATGTTTTATTCCTGATGTCTGATGCTTGTGGCTGTCTGATGCCTGATGTCTGATGCTTGTGGATGTCTGATGCATGATGTCTGATGCATAACTGATGCCTGATGTCTTATGCCTGATGGCTGATGCCTGAAGTCTGATGGCTGATGCCTGATGTCTTATGCCTGATGTTTGTGAATGTCTGATGCCTGATGTCTGATGCCTGATGTCTGATGCTTGTGGATGTCTGATGCCTGATGTCTGATGCCTGATGGCAGATGCCTGATGGCTGATGCTTGATGCTTGTGGATGTCTGATGCCTGATGTTTGTGGATGTGTGTTGCCTGATGTCTGATGCATGATGTCTGATACCTGATGTCTGTTGCTTTTGGATGTCTGATGCTTGATGCTTGTGGACGTCTGATGCCTGATGTCTGATGCCCGATGTTTGATGTCTGATGCCTGGTGCTTGTGGATGTGTGTTGCCTGATGTCTGATGCATGATGTCTGATGCTTGTGGATGTTTGATGCATGATGTCTGATGCTTGTGGATGTCTGATGCTTGTGGATGTTTGATTCCTGATGTCTGATGCTTGTGGATGTCTGATGCTTGTGTCTGTCTGATGCCTGATGTCTGATGCTTGTGGATGTCTGATGCTTGATGCTTGTGGACGTCTGATGCCTGATGTCTGATGCCCGATGTTTGATGTCTGATGCCTGATGCTTGTGGATGTGTGTTGCCTGATGTCTGATGCATGATGTCTGACACCTGATGTCTGATGCATGATGTCTGATGTCTGATGCTTGTGGATGTCTGATGCCTGATGTCTGATGCCTGATAAGTGTGGATGTCTGATCCTTGTGGATGCCTGATGTCTGATGCCTGATGCTTGTGGATGTCTGATGCCTGATGTCTGATATCTGATGCCTGATGTTTGATGTCTGATGCCTGATGCTTGTGGATGTATGTTGCCTGATGTCTGATGCCTGATGTCTGATGCTTGTGGATGTTTGATTCCTGATGTCTGATGCTTGTGGATGTCTGATAACTGATGTCTGATGCTTGTGGATGTCTGATGCATGATGTCTGACACCTGATGTCTGATGCATGATGTCTGATGCTTGGGGATGTCTGATGCCTGATGGCTGATGCTTGTGGGTGTCTGATGCCTGATATCTGATGCCTGATGTTTGTGAATGTCTGATGCCGGATGTCTGATGCCTGATGTCTGATGCATGATGTCTGATGCCTGATGTCTGATGCCTGATTTCTGATGTCTGATTCCTGATGTCTGATTCCTGATGTCTGATGCTTGTGGATGTCTGATGCCTGATGTCTGATGCTTGATGCTTGTGGATGTGTGATGCCTGATGCTCGATGTTTGATGTCTGATGCCTGATGCTTGTGGATGTGTGTTGCTTGATGTCTGATGCATGATGTCTGATGCTTCTGGATGTCTGATGCGTGTGGATGTTTGATTCCTGATGTCTGATGCTTGTGGATGTCTGATGCTTGTGGCTGTCTGATGTCTGATGCTTGTGGATGTCTGATGCATGATGTCTGATGCTTGTGGATGTCTGATGCCTGATGCTTGTGGATGCCTGATGTCTGATGTCTGATGTCTGATGCTTGTGGATGTCTGATGACTGATGTCTGATGCTTGTGGATGTCTGATGCCTGATGTCTCATGACTGATGTCTGATGCCTGATGCTTGTGGATATCTAATGCCTGATGTATGATGCCTGATGCTTGTGGATGTCTGATGCCTGATGTCTGATGCTTGTGGATGTCTGTTGCCTGATGCTTGTGGATGTCTGATGCCTGATGTTTGATGCCTGATGTCTGATTCTTGTGGATGCCTGATGTCTGATGCTTGTGGATGTCTGATGCCTGATGACTGATGCTTGTGGATGTCTGATGCCTGATGTCACATGACTGATGTCTGATGCCTGATGCTTGTGGATATCTAATGCCTGATGTATGATGCCTGAGGCTTGTGGATGACTGATGCCTGATGTCTGATGCTTGTGGATGTCTGTTGCCTGATGCTTGTGGATGTCTGATGCCTGATGTTTGATGCCTGATGTCTGATGCTTGTTGATGCCTGATGTCTGATGCTTGTGGATGTCTGATGCATGATGTCTGATGCTTGATGCTTGTGGATGCCTGATGTCTGATGGCTGATGCTTGTGGATGTCTGATGCCTGATGACTGATGTCTGATGCTTGTGGATGTCTGATGCCTGATGTCTCATGACTGATGTCTGATGCCTGATGCTTGTGGATATCTAATGCCTGATGTATGATGCCTAATGCTTGTGGATGTCTGATGCCTGATGTCTGATGCTTGTGGATGGATGTCTGTTGCCTGATGCTTGTGGATGTCTGATGCCTGATGTTTGATGCCTGATGTCTGGTTCTTGTGGATGCCTGATGTCTGATGCTTGTGGATGTCTGATGCCTGATGACTGATGCTTGTGGATGTCTGATGCCTGATGTCACATGACTGATGTCTGATGCCTGATGCTTGTGGATATCTAATGCCTGATGTATGATGCCTGATGCTTGTGGATGTCTGATGCCTGATGTCTGATGCTTGTGGATGTCTGTTGCCTGATGCCTGATGTTTGATGCCTGATGTCTGATGCTTGTTGATGCCTGATGTTTGATGCTTGTGGATGTCTGATGGCTGATGTCTGATGCCTGATGCGTGTGGATGTCTGATGCTTGTGGATGCCTGATGTCTGATGCCTGATGCTTGTGGATGTCTGATGCCTGATGCTTGTGGATGTATGTTGCCTGATGTCTGATTCCTGATGTCTGATGCATGATGCTTGTGGATGTCTGATGCCTGATGTCTGATGCACGATGTTTGATGTCTGATGCCTGATGATTGTGGATGTTTGTTGCCTGATGTCTGATGCATGATGTCTGACACCTGATGTCTGATGTCTGATGCTTGTGGATGTCTGATGCTTGTGGCTGTCTGATGCCTGATGTCTGATGCTTGTGGATGTCTGATGCATGATGTCTGATGCATGATGTCTGATGCATGATGGCTGATGCCTGATGGCTGATGTCCGATGCCTGATGTCTTATGCCTGATGTCTGATTCCTGATGTCTGTTGCTTGATGCTTGTGGATGTCTGAGGCCTGATGCCCGATGTTTGATGTCTTATACCTGATGCTTGTGGATGTGTGTTGCCTGATGTCTGATGCATGATGTCTGACACCTGATGTCTGATGTCTGATATCTGATGTCTGATGCCTGATGGCTGATGTCTGATGCCTGATGCGTGTGGATGTCTGATGCTTGTGGATGCCTGATGTCTGATGCCTGATGCTTGTGGATGTCTGATGCCTGATGCTTGTGGATGTCTGATGCCTGATGTCTCATATCTGATGCCTGTTGTTTGATGTCTGATGCCTGATGCTTGTGGATGTATGTTGCCTGATGTCTGATGTCTGATGCCTGATGTCTGATGCTTGTGGATGTCTGATGCCTGATGTCTGATGCTTGTGGATGTCTGATGCATGATGTCTGATGCATGATGTCTTATGCCTGATGTCTGATGCCTGATGTCTGATGCCTGATGCCTTATGCCTGATGTCTGATTCCTGATGTCTGATGCTTGATGCTTGTGGATGTCTGATGCCTGATGTCTGATGCACGATGTTTGATGTCTGATGCCTGATGATTGTGGATGTTTGTTGCCTGATGTCTGATGCATGATGTCTGACACCTGATGTCTGATGTCTGATGCTTGTGGATGTCTGATGCTTGTGGCTGTCTGATGCCTGATGTCTGATGCTTGTGGATGTCTGATGCATGATGTCTGATGCATGATGTCTGATGCATGATGGCTGATGCCTGATGGCTGATGCCTGATGGCTGATGTCCGATGCCTGATGTCTTATGCCTGATGTCTGATTCCTGATGTCTGTTGCTTGATGCTTGTGGATGTCTGAGGCCTGATGCCCGATGTTTGATGTCTTATACCTGATGCTTGTGGATGTGTGTCGCCTGATGTCTGATGCATGATGTCTGACACCTGATGTCTGATGTCTGATATCTGATGTCTGATGCCTGATGTTTGTGAATGTCTGATGCCGGATGTCTGATGCATGATGTCTGATGCCTGATGCCTGATGTCTGATGCTTGTGGATGTCTGATGCCTGATGTCTGATGCCTTATGTCTGATGCTTGATGCTTGTGGATGTCTGATGCCTGATGTTTGTGGATGTGTGTTGCCTGATGTCTGATGCATGATGTCTGATGCTTTTGGGTGTCTGATGCTTGATGCTTGTGGATGTCTGATGCCTGATGTCTGATGCCCGATGTTTGATGCCTGGTGCTTGTGGATGTGTGTTGCCTGATGTCTGATGCATGATGTCTGATGCTTGTGGATGTCTGATGCTTGTGAATGTTTGATTCCTGATGTCTGATGCTTGTGGATGTCTGATGCTTGTGGCTGTCTGATGCCTGATGTCTGAAGCTTGTGGATGTCTGCTGCATGATGTCTGACACCTGATGTCATGCATGATGTCTGATGTCTGATGCTTGTGGATGTCTGATGCCTGATGTCTGATGCTTGTGGATGTCTGATGCCTGATGTCTGATGTTTGTGAATGTCTGATGCTGGATGTCTGATGCATGATGTCTGATGCCTGATGTCTGATGGTTGTGGATGCCTTGTGCCTGATGTCTGATTCCTGATGTCTGATTCCTGATGTCTGATGCCTGATGTCTGATGCTTGTGGATGTGTGATGCCTCATGTCTGATGCTTGTGGATGTGTGATGCCTGATGTCTGATGCTCGATGTTTGATGTCTGATGCCTGATGCTTGTGGATGTGTGTTGCCTGATGTCTGATGCTTGTGGATGTCTGATGCTTGTGGATGTTTTATTCCTGATGTCTGATGCTTGTGGCTGTCTGATGCCTGATGTCTGATGCTTGTGGATGTCTGATGCATGATGTCTGATGCATAACTGATGCCTGATGTCTTATGCCTGATGGCTGATGCCTGAAGTCTGATGGCTGATGCCTGATGTCTTATGCCTGATGTTTGTGAATGTCTGATGCCTGATGTCTGATGCCTGATGTCTGATGCTTGTGGATGTCTGATGCCTGATGTCTGATGCCTGATGGCAGATGCCTGATGGCTGATGCTTGATGCTTGTGGATGTCTGATGCCTGATGTTTGTGGATGTGTGTTGCCTGATGTCTGATGCATGATGTCTGATACCTGATGTCTGTTGCTTTTGGATGTCTGATGCTTGATGCTTGTGGACGTCTGATGCCTGATGTCTGATGCCCGATGTTTGATGTCTGATGCCTGGTGCTTGTGGATGTGTGTTGCCTGATGTCTGATGCATGATGTCTGATGCTTGTGGATGTTTGATGCATGATGTCTGATGCTTGTGGATGTCTGATGCTTGTGGATGTTTGATTCCTGATGTCTGATGCTTGTGGATGTCTGATGCTTGTGTCTGTCTGATGCCTGATGTCTGATGCTTGTGGATGTCTGATGCTTGATGCTTGTGGACGTCTGATGCCTGATGTCTGATGCCCGATGTTTGATGTCTGATGCCTGATGCTTGTGGATGTGTGTTGCCTGATGTCTGATGCATGATGTCTGACACCTGATGTCTGATGCATGATGTCTGATGTCTGATGCTTGTGGATGTCTGATGCCTGATGTCTGATGCCTGATAAGTGTGGATGTCTGATCCTTGTGGATGCCTGATGTCTGATGCCTGATGCTTGTGGATGTCTGATGCCTGATGTCTGATATCTGATGCCTGATGTTTGATGTCTGATGCCTGATGCTTGTGGATGTATGTTGCCTGATGTCTGATGCCTGATGTCTGATGCTTGTGGATGTTTGATTCCTGATGTCTGATGCTTGTGGATGTCTGATAACTGATGTCTGATGCTTGTGGATGTCTGATGCATGATGTCTGACACCTGATGTCTGATGCATGATGTCTGATGCTTGTGGATGTCTGATGCCTGATGGCTGATGCTTGTGGGTGTCTGATGCCTGATATCTGATGCCTGATGTTTGTGAATGTCTGATGCCGGATGTCTGATGCCTGATGTCTGATGCATGATGTCTGATGCCTGATGTCTGATGCCTGATTTCTGATGTCTGATTCCTGATGTCTGATTCCTGATGTCTGATGCTTGTGGATGTCTGATGCCTGATGTCTGATGCTTGATGCTTGTGGATGTGTGATGCCTGATGCTCGATGTTTGATGTCTGATGCCTGATGCTTGTGGATGTGTGTTGCTTGATGTCTGATGCATGATGTCTGATGCTTCTGGATGTCTGATGCGTGTGGATGTTTGATTCCTGATGTCTGATGCTTGTGGATGTCTGATGCTTGTGGCTGTCTGATGTCTGATGCTTGTGGATGTCTGATGCATGATGTCTGATGCTTGTGGATGTCTGATGCCTGATGCTTGTGGATGCCTGATGTCTGATGTCTGATGTCTGATGCTTGTGGATGTCTGATGACTGATGTCTGATGCTTGTGGATGTCTGATGCCTGATGTCTCATGACTGATGTCTGATGCCTGATGCTTGTGGATATCTAATGCCTGATGTATGATGCCTGATGCTTGTGGATGTCTGATGCCTGATGTCTGATGCTTGTGGATGTCTGTTGCCTGATGCTTGTGGATGTCTGATGCCTGATGTTTGATGCCTGATGTCTGATTCTTGTGGATGCCTGATGTCTGATGCTTGTGGATGTCTGATGCCTGATGACTGATGCTTGTGGATGTCTGATGCCTGATGTCACATGACTGATGTCTGATGCCTGATGCTTGTGGATATCTAATGCCTGATGTATGATGCCTGAGGCTTGTGGATGACTGATGCCTGATGTCTGATGCTTGTGGATGTCTGTTGCCTGATGCTTGTGGATGTCTGATGCCTGATGTTTGATGCCTGATGTCTGATGCTTGTTGATGCCTGATGTCTGATGCTTGTGGATGTCTGATGCATGATGTCTGATGCTTGATGCTTGTGGATGCCTGATGTCTGATGGCTGATGCTTGTGGATGTCTGATGCCTGATGACTGATGTCTGATGCTTGTGGATGTCTGATGCCTGATGTCTCATGACTGATGTCTGATGCCTGATGCTTGTGGATATCTAATGCCTGATGTATGATGCCTAATGCTTGTGGATGTCTGATGCCTGATGTCTGATGCTTGTGGATGGATGTCTGTTGCCTGATGCTTGTGGATGTCTGATGCCTGATGTTTGATGCCTGATGTCTGGTTCTTGTGGATGCCTGATGTCTGATGCTTGTGGATGTCTGATGCCTGATGACTGATGCTTGTGGATGTCTGATGCCTGATGTCACATGACTGATGTCTGATGCCTGATGCTTGTGGATATCTAATGCCTGATGTATGATGCCTGATGCTTGTGGATGTCTGATGCCTGATGTCTGATGCTTGTGGATGTCTGTTGCCTGATGCCTGATGTTTGATGCCTGATGTCTGATGCTTGTTGATGCCTGATGTTTGATGCTTGTGGATGTCTGATGGCTGATGTCTGATGCCTGATGCGTGTGGATGTCTGATGCTTGTGGATGCCTGATGTCTGATGCCTGATGCTTGTGGATGTCTGATGCCTGATGCTTGTGGATGTATGTTGCCTGATGTCTGATTCCTGATGTCTGATGCATGATGCTTGTGGATGTCTGATGCCTGATGTCTGATGCACGATGTTTGATGTCTGATGCCTGATGATTGTGGATGTTTGTTGCCTGATGTCTGATGCATGATGTCTGACACCTGATGTCTGATGTCTGATGCTTGTGGATGTCTGATGCTTGTGGCTGTCTGATGCCTGATGTCTGATGCTTGTGGATGTCTGATGCATGATGTCTGATGCATGATGTCTGATGCATGATGGCTGATGCCTGATGGCTGATGTCCGATGCCTGATGTCTTATGCCTGATGTCTGATTCCTGATGTCTGTTGCTTGATGCTTGTGGATGTCTGAGGCCTGATGCCCGATGTTTGATGTCTTATACCTGATGCTTGTGGATGTGTGTTGCCTGATGTCTGATGCATGATGTCTGACACCTGATGTCTGATGTCTGATATCTGATGTCTGATGCCTGATGGCTGATGTCTGATGCCTGATGCGTGTGGATGTCTGATGCTTGTGGATGCCTGATGTCTGATGCCTGATGCTTGTGGATGTCTGATGCCTGATGCTTGTGGATGTCTGATGCCTGATGTCTCATATCTGATGCCTGTTGTTTGATGTCTGATGCCTGATGCTTGTGGATGTATGTTGCCTGATGTCTGATGTCTGATGCCTGATGTCTGATGCTTGTGGATGTCTGATGCCTGATGTCTGATGCTTGTGGATGTCTGATGCATGATGTCTGATGCATGATGTCTTATGCCTGATGGCTGATGCCTGATGTCTGATGCCTGATGCCTTATGCCTGATGTCTGATTCCTGATGTCTGATGCTTGATGCTTGTGGATGTCTGATGCCTGATGTCTGATGCACGATGTTTGATGTCTGATGCCTGATGATTGTGGATGTTTGTTGCCTGATGTCTGATGCATGATGTCTGACACCTGATGTCTGATGTCTGATGCTTGTGGATGTCTGATGCTTGTGGCTGTCTGATGCCTGATGTCTGATGCTTGTGGATGTCTGATGCATGATGTCTGATGCATGATGTCTGATGCATGATGGCTGATGCCTGATGGCTGATGCCTGATGGCTGATGTCCGATGCCTGATGTCTTATGCCTGATGTCTGATTCCTGATGTCTGTTGCTTGATGCTTGTGGATGTCTGAGGCCTGATGCCCGATGTTTGATGTCTTATACCTGATGCTTGTGGATGTGTGTCGCCTGATGTCTGATGCATGATGTCTGACACCTGATGTCTGATGTCTGATATCTGATGTCTGATGCCTGATGTTTGTGAATGTCTGATGCCGGATGTCTGATGCATGATGTCTGATGCCTGATGCCTGATGTCTGATGCTTGTGGATGTCTGATGCCTGATGTCTGATGCCTTATGTCTGATGCTTGATGCTTGTGGATGTCTGATGCCTGATGTTTGTGGATGTGTGTTGCCTGATGTCTGATGCATGATGTCTGATGCTTTTGGGTGTCTGATGCTTGATGCTTGTGGATGTCTGATGCCTGATGTCTGATGCCCGATGTTTGATGCCTGGTGCTTGTGGATGTGTGTTGCCTGATGTCTGATGCATGATGTCTGATGCTTGTGGATGTCTGATGCTTGTGAATGTTTGATTCCTGATGTCTGATGCTTGTGGATGTCTGATGCTTGTGGCTGTCTGATGCCTGATGTCTGAAGCTTGTGGATGTCTGCTGCATGATGTCTGACACCTGATGTCATGCATGATGTCTGATGTCTGATGCTTGTGGATGTCTGATGCCTGATGTCTGATGCTTGTGGATGTCTGATGCCTGATGTCTGATGTTTGTGAATGTCTGATGCCGGATGTCTGATGCATGATGTCTGATGCCTGATGTCTGATGGTTGTGGATGCCTTGTGCCTGATGTCTGATTCCTGATGTCTGATTCCTGATGTCTGATGCCTGATGTCTGATGCTTGTGGATGTGTGATGCCTCATGTCTGATGCTTGTGGATGTGTGATGCCTGATGTCTGATGCTCGATGTTTGATGTCTGATGCCTGATGCTTGTGGATGTGTGTTGCCTGATGTCTGATGCTTGTGGATGTCTGATGCTTGTGGATGTTTTATTCCTGATGTCTGATGCTTGTGGCTGTCTGATGCCTGATGTCTGATGCTTGTGGATGTCTGATGCATGATGTCTGATGCATAACTGATGCCTGATGTCTTATGCCTGATGGCTGATGCCTGAAGTCTGATGGCTGATGCCTGATGTCTTATGCCTGATGTTTGTGAATGTCTGATGCCTGATGTCTGATGCCTGATGTCTGATGCTTGTGGATGTCTGATGCCTGATGTCTGATGCCTGATGGCAGATGCCTGATGGCTGATGCTTGATGCTTGTGGATGTCTGATGCCTGATGTTTGTGGATGTGTGTTGCCTGATGTCTGATGCATAATGTCTGATACCTGATGTCTGTTGCTTTTGGATGTCTGATGCTTGATGCTTGTGGACGTCTGATGCCTGATGTCTGATGCCCGATGTTTGATGTCTGATGCCTGGTGCTTGTGGATGTGTGTTGCCTGATGTCTGATGCATGATGTCTGATGCTTGTGGATGTTTGATGCATGATGTCTGATGCTTGTGGATGTCTGATGCTTGTGGATGTTTGATTCCTGATGTCTGATGCTTGTGGATGTCTGATGCTTGTGTCTGTCTGATGCCTGATGTCTGATGCTTGTGGATGTCTGATGCATGATGTCTGACACCTGATGTCATGCATGATGTCTGATGTCTGATGCTTGTGGATGTCTGATGCCTGATGTCTGATGCTTGTGGATGTCTGATGCCTGATGTCTGATGCCTGATGTTTGTGAATGTCTGATGCCGGATGTCTGATGCATGATGTCTGATGCCTGATGTCTGATGCCTGATGTCTGATGCTTGTGGATGCCTGATGCCTGATGTCTGATGTCTGATTCCTGATGTCTGATTCCTGATGTCTGATGCTTGTGGATGTCTGATGCCTGATGTCTGATGCTTGTGGATGTGTGATGCCTGATGTCTGATGCTCGATGTTTGATGTCTGATGCCTGATGCTTGTGGATGTGTGTTGCCTGATGTCTGATGCTTGTGGATGTCTGATGCTTGTGGATGTTTGATTCCTGATGTCTGATGCTTGTGGCTGTCTGATGCCTGATGTCTGATGCTTGTGGATGTCTGATGCATGATGTCTGATGCTTGATGCTTGTGGATGTCTGATGCCTGATGCTTGTGGATGCCTGATGTCTGATGCCTGATGTCTGATGCCTGATGTCTGATGCTTGTGGATGTCTGATGTCTGATGCTTGTGGATGTCTCATGACTGATGTCTCATGACTGATGTCTGATGCTTGTGGATATCTAATGCCTGATGTATGATGCCTGATGCTTGTGGATGTCTGATGCCTCATGTCTGATGCTTGTGGATGTGTGATGCCTGATGTCTGATGCTCGATGTTTGATGTCTGATGCCTGATGCTTGTGGATGTGTGTTGCCTGATGTCTGATGCTTGTGGATGTCTGATGCTTGTGGATGTTTGATTCCTGATGTCTGATGCTTGTGGCTGTCTGATGCCTGATGTCTGATGCTTGTGGATGTCTGATGCATGATGTCTGATGCATGATAACTGATGCCTGATGTCTTATGCCTGATGGCTGATGCCTGAAGTCTGATGGCTGATGCCTGATGTCTTAGACCTGATTTTTGTGAATGTCTGATGCCTGATGTCTGATGCTTGTGGATGTCTGATGCCTGATGTCTGATGCCTGATGGCAGATGCCTGATGGCTGATGCTTGATGCTTGTGGATGTCTGATGCCTGATGTTTGTGGATGTGTGTTGCCTGATGTCTGATGCATGATGTCTGATACCTGATGTCTGTTGCTTTTGGATGTCTGATGCTTGATGCTTGTGGACGTCTGATGCCTGATGTCTGATGCCCGATGTTTGATGTCTGATGCCTGATGCTTGTGGATGTGTGTTGCCTGATGTCTGATGCATGATGTCTGACACCTGATGTCTGATGCATGATGTCTGATGTCTGATGCTTGTGGATGTCTGATGCCTGATGTCTGATGCCTGATGCGTGTGGATGTCTGATCCTTGTGGATGCCTGATGTCTGATGCCTGATGCTTGTGGATGTCTGATGCCTGATGTCTGATATCTGATGCCTGATGTTTGATGTCTGATGCCTGATGCTTGTGGATGTATGTTGCCTGATGTCTGATGCCTGATGTCTGATGCTTGTGGATGTTTGATTCCTGATGTCTGATGCTTGTGGATGTCTGATAACTGATGTCTGATGCTTGTGGATGTCTGATGCATGATGTCTGACACCTGATGTCTGATGCATGATGTCTGATGCTTGTGGATGTCTGATGCCTGATGGCTGATGCTTGTGGGTGTCTGATGCCTGATATCTGATGCCTGATGTTTGTGAATGTCTGATGCCGGATGTCTGATGCCTGATGTCCGATGCATGATGTCTGATGCCTGATGTCTGATGCCTGATTTCTGATGTCTGATTCCTGATGTCTGATTCCTGATGTCTGATGCTTGTGGATGTCTGATGCCTGATGTCTGATGCTTGATGCTTGTGGATGTGTGATGCCTGATGCTCGATGTTTGATGTCTGATGCCTGATGCTTGTGGATGTGTGTTGCTTGATGTCTGATGCATGATGTCTGATGCTTCTGGATGTCTGATGCGTGTGGATGTTTGATTCCTGATGTCTGATGCTTGTGGATGTCTGATGCTTGTGGCTGTCTGATGTCTGATGCTTGTGGATGTCTGATGCATGATGTCTGATGCTTGTGGATGTCTGATGCCTGATGCTTGTGGATGCCTGATGTCTGATGTCTGATGCTTGTGGATGTCTGATGACTGATGTCTGATGCTTGTGGATGTCTGATGCCTGATGTCTCATGACTGATGTCTGATGCCTGATGCTTGTGGATATCTAATGCCTGATGTATGATGCCTGATGCTTGTGGATGTCTGATGCCTGATGTCTGATGCTTGTGGATGTCTGTTGCCTGATGCTTGTGGATGTCTGATGCCTGATGTTTGATGCCTGATGTCTGATTCTTGTGGATGCCTGATGTCTGATGCTTGTGGATGTCTGATGCCTGATGACTGATGCTTGTGGATGTCTGATGCCTGATGTCACATGACTGATGTCTGATGCCTGATGCTTGTGGATATCTAATGCCTGATGTATGATGCCTGATGCTTGTGGATGACTGATGCCTGATGTCTGATGCTTGTGGATGTCTGTTGCCTGATGCTTGTGGATGTCTGATGCCTGATGTTTGATGCCTGATGTCTGATGCTTGTTGATGCCTGATGTCTGATGCTTGTGGATGTCTGATGCATGATGTCTGATGCTTGATGCTTGTGGATGCCTGATGTCTGATGGCTGAGGCTTGTGGATGTCTGATGCCTGATGACTGATGTCTGATGCTTGTGGATGTCTGATGCCTGATGTCTCATGACTGATGTCTGATGCCTGATGCTTGTGGATATCTAATGCCTGATGTATGATGCCTAATGCTTGTGGATGTCTGATGCCTGATGTCTGATGCTTGTGGATGGATGTCTGTTGCCTGATGCTTGTGGATGTCTGATGCCTGATGTTTGATGCCTGATGTCTGGTTCTTGTGGATGCCTGATGTCTGATGCTTGTGGATGTCTGATGCCTGATGACTGATGCTTGTGGATGTCTGATGCCTGATGTCACATGACTGATGTCTGATGCCTGATGCTTGTGGATATCTAATGCCTGATGTATGATGCCTGATGCTTGTGGATGTCTGATGCCTGATGTCTGATGCTTGTGGATGTCTGTTGCCTGATGCCTGATGTTTGATGCCTGATGTCTGATGCTTGTTGATGCCTGATGTTTGATGCTTGTGGATGTCTGATGGCTGATGTCTGATGCCTGATGCGTGTGGATGTCTGATGCTTGTGGATGCCTGATGTCTGATGCCTGATGCTTGTGGATGTCTGATGCCTGATGCTTGTGGATGTATGTTGCCTGATGTCTGATGCCTGATGTCTGATGCTTGTGGCTGTCTGATGCCTGATGTCTTATGCCTGATGTCTGATTCCTGATGTCTGATGCATGATGCTTGTGGATGTCTGATGCCTGATGTCTGATGCACGATGTTTGATGTCTGATGCCTGATGATTGTGGATGTTTGTTGCCTGATGTCTGATGCATGATGTCTGACACCTGATGTCTGATGTCTGATGCTTGTGGATGTCTGATGCTTGTGGCTGTCTGATGCCTGATGTCTGATGCTTGTGGATGTCTGATGCATGATGTCTGATGCATGATGTCTGATGCATGATGGCTGATGCCTGATGGCTGATGTCCGATGCCTGATGTCTTATGCCTGATGTCTGATTCCTGATGTCTGTTGCTTGATGCTTGTGGATGTCTGAGGCCTGATGCCCGATGTTTGATGTCTTATACCTGATGCTTGTGGATGTGTGTTGCCTGATGTCTGATGCATGATGTCTGACACCTGATGTCTGATGTCTGATATCTGATGTCTGATGCCTGATGTTTGTGAATGTCTGATGCCGGGTGTCTGATGCATGATGTCTGATGCCTGATGCCTGATGTCTGATGCTTGTGGATGTCTGATGCCTGATGTCTGATGCCTGATGTCTGATGCTTGTGGATGTCTGATGCCTGATGTTTGTGGATGTGTGTTGCCTGATGTCTGATGCATGATGTCTGATGCTTTTGGGTGTCTGATGCTTGATGCTTGTGGATGTCTGATGCCTGATGTCTGATGCCCGATGTTTGATGCCTGGTGCTTGTGGATGTGTGTTGCCTGATGTCTGATGCATGATGTCTGATGCTTGTGGATGTCTGATGCTTGTGGATGTTTGATTCCTGATGTCTGATGCTTGTGGATGTCTGATGCCTGATGTCTGAAGCTTGTGGATGTCTGCTGCATGATGTCTGACACCTGATGTCATGCATGATGTCTGATGTCTGATGCTTGTGGATGTCTGATGCCTGATGTCTGATGCTTGTGGATGTCTGATGCCTGATGTCTGATGTTTGTGAATGTCTGATGCCGGATGTCTGATGCATGATGTCTGATGCCTGATGTCTGATGGTTGTGGATGCCTTGTGTCTGATGTCTGATGCCTGATGTCTGATTCCTGATGTCTGATTCCTGATGTCTGATGCCTGATGTCTGATGCTTGTGGATGTGTGATGCCTCATGTCTGATGCTTGTGGATGTGTGATGCCTGATGTCTGATGCTCAATGTTTGATGTCTGATGCCTGATGCTTGTGGATGTGTGTTGCCTGATGTCTGATGCTTGTGGATGTCTGATGCTTGTGGATGTTTGATTCCTGATGTCTGATGCTTGTGGCTGTCTGATGCCTGATGTCTGATGCTTGTGGATGTCTGATGCATGATGTCTGATGCATGATAACTGATGCCTGATGTCTTATGCCTGATGGCTGATGCCTGAAGTCTGATGGCTGATGCCTGATGTCTTATGCCTGATGTTTGTGAATGTCTGATGCCTGATGTCTGATGCCTGATGTCTGATGCTTGTGGATGTCTGATGCCTGATGTCTGATGCCTGATGGCAGATGCCTGATGGCTGATGCTTGATGCTTGTGGATGTCTGATGCCTGATGTTTGTGGATGTGTGTTGCCTGATGTCTGATGCATGATGTCTGATACCTGATGGCTGTTGCTTTTGGATGTCTGATGCTTGATGCTTGTGGACGTCTGATGCCTGATGTCTGATGCCCGATGTTTGATGTCTGATGCCTGGTGCTTGTGGATGTGTGTTGCCTGATGTCTGGTGGATGATGTCTGATGCTTGTGGATGTTTGATGCATGATGTCTGATGCTTGTGGATGTCTGATGCTTGTGGATGTTTGATTCCTGATGTCTGATGCTTGTGGATGTCTGATGCTTGTGTCTGTCTGATGCCTGATGTCTGATGCATGATATCTGACACCTGATGTCATGCATGATGTCTGATGCTTGTGGATGTCTGATGCCTGATGTCTGATGCTTGTGGATGTCTGATGCCTGATGTCTGATGCCTGATGTTTGTGAATGTCTGATGCCGGATGTCTGATGCATGATGTCTGATGCCTGATGTCTGATGCCTGATGTCTGATGCTTGTGGATGCCTGATGCCTGATGTCTGATGTCTGATTCCTGATGTCTGATTCCTGATGTCTGAGGCTTGTGGATGTCTGATGCCTGATGTCTGATGCTTGTGGATGTGTGATGCCTGATGTCTGATGCTCGATGTTTGATGTCTGATGCCTGATGCTTGTGGATGTGTGTTGCCTGATGTCTGATGCTTGTGGATGTCTGATGCTTGTGGATGTTTGATTCCTGATGTCTGATGCTTGTGGCTGTCTGATGCCTGATGTCTGATGCTTGTGGATGTCTGATGCATGATGTCTGATGCTTGTGGATGTCTGATGCCTGATGCTTGTGGATGCCTGATGTCTGATGCCTGATGTCTGATGCCTGATGTCTGATGCTTGTGGATGTCTGATGTCTGATGCTTGTGGATGTCTCATGACTGATGTCTCATGACTGATGTCTGATGCTTGTGGATATCTAATGCCTGATGTATGATGCCTGATGCTTGTGGATGTCTGATGCCTCATGTCTGATGCTTGTGGATGTGTGATGCCTGATGTCTGATGCTCGATGTTTGATGTCTGATGCCTGATGCTTGTGGATGTGTGTTGCCTGATGTCTGATGCTTGTGGATGTCTGATGCTTGTGGATGTTTGATTCCTGATGTCTGATGCTTGTGGCTGTCTGATGCCTGATGTCTGATGCTTGTGGATGTCTGATGCATGATGTCTGATGCATGATAACTGATGCCTGATGTCTTATGCCTGATGGCTGATGCCTGAAGTCTGATGGCTGATGCCTGATGTCTTATGCCTGATGTTTGTGAATGTCTGATGCCTGATGTCTGATGCCTGATGTCTGATGCTTGTGGATGTCTGATGCCTGATGTCTGATGCCTGATGGCAGATGCCTGATGGCTGATGCTTGATGCTTTTGGATGTCTGATGCTTGATGCATGTGGACGTCTGATGCCTGATGTCTGATGCCCGATGTTTGATGTCTGATGCCTGGTGCTTGTGGATGTGTGTTGCCTGATGTCTGATGCATGATGTCTGATGCTTGTGGATGTTTGATTCCTGATGTCTGATGCTTGTGGATGTCTGATGCTTGTGTCTGTCTGATGCCTGATGTCTGATGCTTGTGGATGTCTGATGCATGATGTCTGACACCTGATGTCATGCATGATGTCTGATGCTTGTGGATGTCTGATGCTTGTGGATGTTTGATTCCTGATGTCTGATGCTTTTGGATGTCTGATGCTTGTGTCTGTCTGATGCCTGATGTCTGATGCTTGTGGATGTCTGATGCATGATGTCTGACACCTGATGTCATGCATGATGTCTGATGTCTGATGCTTGTGGATGTCTGATGCCTGATGTCTGATGCTTGTGGATGTCTGATGCATGATGTCTGACACCTGATGTCATGCATGATGTCTGATGTCTGATGCTTGTGGATGTCTGATGCCTGATGTCTGATGCTTGTGGATGTCTGATGCCTGATGTCTGATGCCTGATGTTTGTGAATGTCTGATGCCAGATGTCTGATGCCAGATGTCTGATGCCTGATGTCTGATGCCTGATGTCTGATGCTTGTGGATGCCTGATGCCTGATGTCTGATGTCTGATTCCTGATGTCTGATTCCTGATGTCTGATGCTTGTGGATGTCTGATGCCTGATGTCTGATGCTTGTGGATGTGTGATGCCTGATGTCTGATGCTCGTTGTTTGATGTCTGATGCCTGATGCTTGTGGATGTGTGTTGCCTGATGTCTGATGCTTGTGGATGTCTGATGCTTGTGGATGTTTGATTCCTGATGTCTGATGCTTGTGGCTGTCTGATGCCTGATGTCTGATGCTTGTGGATGTCTGATGCATGATGTCTGATGCTTGATGCTTGTGGATGTCTGATGCCTGATGCTTGTGGATGCCTGATGTCTGATGCCTGATGTCTGATGCCTGATGTCTGATGCTTGTGGATGTCTGATGTCTGATGCTTGTGGATGTCTCATGACTGATGTCTCATGACTGATGTCTGATGCTTGTGGATATCTAATGCCTGATGTATGATGCCTGATGCTTGTGGATGTCTGATGCCTGATGTCTGATGCTTGTGGATGTCTGTTGCCTGATGCTTGTGGATGTCTGACGCCTGATGTTTGATGCCTGATGTCTGATGCTTGTGGATGCCTGATGTCTGATGCACGTGGATGTCTGATGCCTCATGACTGATGTCTGATGCTTGTGGATTTCTGATGCCTGATGTCTCATGACTGATGTCTGATGCCTGATGCTTGTGGATATCTAATGCCTGATGTATGATGCCTGATGCTTGTGGATGTCTTATGTCTGATGTCTGATGCTTGTGGATTTCTGTTGCCTGATGCTTGTGGATGTCTGATGCCTGATGTTTGATGCCTGATGTCTGATGCTTGTGGATGCCTGATGTCTGATGCTTGTGGATGTCTGATGCCTGATGTTTGATGTCTGATGCCTGATGCTTGTGGATGTATCTTGCCTGATGTCTGATGCATGATGTCTGATGCTTGTGGATGTTTGATGCCTGATGTCTGATGCATGATGTCTGATGCATGATGTCTGATGCCTGATGTCTTATGCCTGATGGCTGATGCCTAAAGTCTGATGGCTGATGCCTGATGTCTTATGCCTGATGTCTGATTCCTGATGTCTGATGCTTGATGCTTGTGGATGTCTGATGCCTGATGTCTGATGCCCGATGTTTGATGTCTGATGCCTGATGCTTGTGGATGTGTGTTGCCTGATGTCTGATGCATGATGTCTGACACCTGATGTCTGATGCATGATGTCTGATGCTTGTGGATGTGTGATGCCTCATGTCTGATGCTTGTGGATGTGTGATGCCTGATGTCTGATGCTCGATGTTTGATGTCTGATGCCTGATGCTTGTGGATGTGTGTTGCCTGATGTCTGATGCTTGTGGATGTCTGATGCTTGTGGATGTTTGATTCCTGATGTCTGATGCTTGTGGCTGTCTGATGCCTGATGTCTGATGCTTGTGGATGTCTGATGCATGATGTCTGATGCATGATAACTGATGCCTGATGTCTTGTGCCTGATGGCTGATGCCTGAAGTCTGATGGCTGATGCCTGATGTCTTATGCCTGATGTTTGTGAATGTCTGATGCCTGATGTCTGATGCCTGATGTCTGATGCTTGTGGATGTCCGATGCCTGATGTCTGATGCCTGATGGCAGATGCCTGATGGCTGATGCTTGATGCTTGTGGATGTCTGATGCCTGATGTTTGTGGATGTGTGTTGCCTGATGTCTGATGCATGATGTCTGATACCTGATGTCTGTTGCTTTTGGATGTCTGATGCTTGATGCTTGTGGACGTCTGATGCCTGATGTCTGATGCCCGATGTTTCATGTCTGATGCCTGGTGCTTGCGGATGTGTATTGCCTGATGTCTGATGCATGATGTCTGATGCTTGTGGATGTTTGATGCATGATGTCTGATGCTTGTGGATGTTTGATGCATGATGTCTGATGCTTGTGGATGTCTGATGCTTGTGGATGTTTGATTCCTGATGTCTGATGCTTGTGGATGTCTGATGCTTGTGTCTGTCTGATGCCTGATGTCTGATGCTTGTGGATGTCTGATGCATGATGTCTGACACCTGATGTCATGCATGATGTCTGATGTCTGATGCTTGTGGATGTCTGATGCCTGATGTCTGATGCTTGTGGATGTCTGATGCCTGATGTCTGATGCCTGATGTTTGTGAATGTCTGATGCCAGATGTCTGATGCCAGATGTCTGATGCCTGATGTCTGATGCCTGATGTCTGATGCCTGATGTCTGATGCTTGTGGATGCCTGATGCCTGATGTCTGATGTCTGATTCCTGATGTCTGATTCCTGATGTCTGATGCTTGTGGATGTCTGATGCCTGATGTCTGATGCTTGTGGATGTGTGATGCCTGATGTCTGATGCTCGATGTTTGATGTCTGATGCCTGATGCTTGTGGATGTGTGTTGCCTGATGTCTGATGCTTGTGGATGTCTGATGCTTGTGGATGTTTGATTCCTGATGTCTGATGCTTGTGGCTGTCTGATGCCTGATGTCTGATGCTTGTGGATGTCTGATGCATGATGTCTGATGCTTGATGCTTGTGGATGTCTGATGCCTGATGCTTGTGGATGCCTGATGTCTGATGCCTGATGTCTGATGCCTGATGTCTGATGCTTGTGGATGTCTGATGTCTGATGCTTGTGGATGTCTCATGACTGATGTCTCATGACTGATGTCTGATGCTTGTGGATATCTAATGCCTGATGTATGATGCCTGATGCTTGTGGATGTCTGATGCCTGATGTCTGATGCTTGTGGATGTCTGTTGCCTGATGCTTGTGGATGTCTGACGCCTGATGTTTGATGCCTGATGTCTGATGCTTGTGGATGCCTGATGTCTGATGCACGTGGATGTCTGATGCCTCATGACTGATGTCTGATGCTTGTGGATTTCTGATGCCTGATGTCTCATGACTGATGTCTGATGCCTGATGCTTGTGGATATCTAATGCCTGATGTATGATGCCTGATGCTTGTGGATGTCTTATGTCTGATGTCTGATGCTTGTGGATTTCTGTTGCCTGATGCTTGTGGATGTCTGATGCCTGATGTTTGATGCCTGATGTCTGATGCTTGTGGATGCCTGATGTCTGATGCTTGTGGATGTCTGATGCCTGATGTTTGATGTCTGATGCCTGATGCTTGTGGATGTATCTTGCCTGATGTCTGATGCATGATGTCTGATGCTTGTGGATGTTTGATGCCTGATGTCTGATGCATGATGTCTGATGCATGATGTCTGATGCCTGATGTCTTATGCCTGATGGCTGATGCCTGAAGTCTGATGGCTGATGCCTGATGTCTTATGCCTGATGTCTGATTCCTGATGTCTGATGCTTGATGCTTGTGGATGTCTGATGCCTGATGTCTGATGCCCGATGTTTGATGTCTGATGCCTGATGCTTGTGGATGTGTGTTGCCTGATGTCTGATGCATGATGTCTGACACCTGATGTCTGATGCATGATGTCTGATGTCTGATGCTTGTGGATGTCTGATGCCTGATGTCTGATGCCTGATGCATGTGGATGTCTGATGCTTGTGGATGCCTGATGTCTGATGCCTGATGCTTGTGGATGTCTGATGCCTGATGCTTGTGGATGTCTGATGCCTGATGTCTGATATCTGATGCCTGATGTTTGATGTCTGATGCCTGATGCTTGTGGATGTATGTTGCCTGATGTCTGATGCCTGATGTCTGATGCTTGTGGATGTTTGATTCCTGATGTCTGATGCTTGTGGATGTCTGATAACTGATGTCTGATGCTTGTGGATGTCTGATGCATGATGTCTGACACCTGATGTCTGATGCATGATGTCTGATGCTTGTGGATGTCTGATGCCTGATGGCTGATGCTTGTGGGTGTCTGATGCCTGATATCTGATGCCTGATGTTTGTGAATGTCTGATGCCGGATGTGTGATGCCTGATGTCTGATGCCTGATGTCTGATGCATGATGTCTGATGCCTGATGTCTGATGCCTGATTTCTGATGTCTGATTCCTGATGTCTGATTCCTGATGTCTGATGCTTGTGGATGTCTGATGCCTGATGTCTGATGCTTGATGCTTGTGGATGTGTGATGCCTGATGCTCGATGTTTGATGTCTGATGCCTGATGCTTGTGGATGTGTGTTGCTTGATGTCTGATGCATGATGTCTGATGCTTCTGGATGTCTGATGCGTGTGGATGTTTGATTCCTGATGTCTGATGCTTGTGGATGTCTGATGCTTGTGGCTGTCTGATGTCTGATGCTTGTGGATGTCTGATGCATGATGTCTGATGCTTGTGGATGTCTGATGCCTGATGCTTGTGGATGCCTGATGTCTGATGCCTGATGTCTGATGTCTGATGCTTGTGGATGTCTGATGACTGATGTCTGATGCTTGTGGATGTCTGATGCCTGATGTCTCATGACTGATGTCTGATGCCTGATGCTTGTGGATATCTAATGCCTGATGTATGATGCCTGATGCTTGTGGATGTCTGATGCCTGATGTCTGATGCTTGTGGATGTCTGTTGCCTGATGCTTGTGGATGTCTGATGCCTGATGTTTGATGCCTGATGTCTGATTCTTGTGGATGCCTGATGTCTGATGCTTGTGGATGTCTGATGCCTGATGACTGATGCTTGTGGATGTCTGATGCCTGATGTCACATGACTGATGTCTGATGCCTGATGCTTGTGGATATCTAATGCCTGATGTATGATGCCTGATGCTTGTGGATGACTGATGCCTGATGTCTGATGCTTGTGGATGTCTGTTGCCTGATGCTTGTGGATGTCTGATGCCTGATGTTTGATGCCTGATGTCTGATGCTTGTTGATGCCTGATGTCTGATGCTTGTAGATGTCTGATGCATGATGTCTGATGCTTGATGCTTGTGGATGCCTGATGTCTGATGGCTGATGCTTGTGGATGTCTGATGCCTGATGACTGATGTCTGATGCTTGTGGATGTCTGATGCCTGATGTCTCATGACTGATGTCTGATGCCTGATGCTTGTGGATATCTAATGCCTGATGTATGATGCCTAATGCTTGTGGATGTCTGATGCCTGATGTCTGATGCTTGTGGATGGATGTCTGTTGCCTGATGCTTGTGGATGTCTGATGCCTGATGTTTGATGCCTGATGTCTGATTCTTGTGTATGCCTGATGTCTGATGCTTGTGGATGTCTGATGCCTGACGACTGATGCTTGTGGATGTCTGATGCCTGATGTCACATGACTGATGTCTGATGCCTGAGGCTTGTGGATATCTAATGCCTGATGTATGATGCCTGATGCTTGTGGATGTCTGATGCCTGATGTCTGATGCTTGTGGATGTCTGTTGCCTGATGCCTGATGTTTGATGCCTGATGTCTGATGCTTGTTGATGCCTGATGTCTGATGCTTGTGGATGTCTGATGGCTGATGTCTGATGCCTGATGCGTGTGGATGT
Organism: Triturus cristatus; assembly: GCF_964204655.1. Lineage (NCBI taxonomy): Eukaryota > Metazoa > Chordata > Amphibia > Caudata > Salamandridae > Triturus > Triturus cristatus. Next base: position 192,080,539 of record NC_140579.1, read on the forward strand.
CTGATGCTTGTGGATGCCTGATGTCTGATGCCTGATGCTTGTGGATGTCTGATGCCTGATGCTTGTGGATGTCTGATGCCTGATGTCTGATATCTGATGCCTGTTGTTTGATGTCTGATGCCTGATGCTTGTGGATGTATGTTGCCTGATGTCTGATGTCTGATGCCTGATGTCTGATGCTTGTGGATGTCTGATGCCTGATGTCTGATGCTTGTGGATGTCTGATGCATGATGTCTGATGCATGATGTCTTATGCCTGATGGCTGATGCCTGATGTCTGATGCCTGATGCCTTATGCCTGATGTCTGATTCCTGATGTCTGATGCTTGATGCTTGTGGATGTCTGATGCCTGATGTCTGATGCACGATGTTTGATGTCTGATGCCTGATGATTGTGGATGTTTGTTGCCTGATGTCTGATGCATGATGTCTGACACCTGATGTCTGATGTCTGATGCTTGTGGATGTCTGATGCTTGTGGCTGTCTGATGCCTGATGTCTGATGCTTGTGGATGTCTGATGCATGATGTCTGATGCATGATGTCTGATGCATGATGGCTGATGCCTGATGGCTGATGCCTGATGGCTGATGTCCGATGCCTGATGTCTTATGCCTGATGTCTGATTCCTGATGTCTGTTGCTTGATGCTTGTGGATGTCTGAGGCCTGATGCCCGATGTTTGATGTCTTATACCTGATGCTTGTGGATGTGTGTTGCCTGATGTCTGATGCATGATGTCTGACACCTGATGTCTGATGTCTGATATCTGATATCTGATGCCTGATGTTTGTGAATGTCTGATGCCGGATGTCTGATGCATGATGTCTGATGCCTGATGCCTGATGCTTGATGCTTGTGGATGTGTGATGCCTGATGCTCGATGTTTGATGTCTGATGCCTAATGCTTGTGGATGTGTGTTGCTTGATGTCTGATGCATGATGTCTGATGCTTCTGGATGTCTGATGCGTGTGGATGTTTGATTCCTGATGTCTGATGCTTGTGGATGTCTGATGCTTGTGGCTGTCTGATGTCTGATGCTTGTGGATGTCTGATGCATGATGTCTGATGCTTGTGGATGTCTGATGCCTGATGCTTGTGGATGCCTGATGTCTGATGTCTGATGTCTGATGCTTGTGGATGTCTGATGACTGATGTCTGATGCTTGTGGATGTCTGATGCCTGATGTCTCATGACTGATGTCTGATGCCTGATGCTTGTGGATATCTAATGCCTGATGTATGATGCCTGATGCTTGTGGATGTCTGATGCCTGATGTCTGATGCTTGTGGATGTCTGTTGCCTGATGCTTGTGGATGTCTGATGCCTGATGTTTGATGCCTGATGTCTGATTCTAGTGGATGCCTGATGTCTGATGCTTGTGGATGTCTGATGCCTGATGACTGATGCTTGTGGATGTCTGATGCCTGATGTCACATGACTGATGTCTGATGCCTGATGCTTGTGGATATCTAATGCCTGATGTATGATGCCTGATGCTTGTGGATGACTGATGCCTGATGTCTGATGCTTGTGGATGTCTGTTGCCTGATGCTTGTGGATGTCTGATGCCTGATGTTTGATGCCTGATGTCTGATGCTTGTTGATGCCTGATGTCTGATGCTTGTGGATGTCTGATGCATGATGTCTGATGCTTGATGCTTGTGGATGCCTGATGTCTGATGGCTGATGCTTGTGGATGTCTGATGCCTGATGACTGATGTCTGATGCTTGTGGATGTCTGATGCCTGATGTCTTATGACTGATGTCTGATGCCTGATGCTTGTGGATATCTAATGCCTGATGTATGATGCCTAATGCTTGTGGATGTCTGATGCCTTATGTCTGATGCTTGTGGATGGATGTCTGTTGCCTGATGCTTGTGGATGTCTGATGCCTGATGTTTGATGCCTGATGTCTGATTCTTGTGGATGCCTGATGTCTGATGCTTGTGGATGTCTGATGCCTGATGACTGATGCTTGTGGATGTCTGATGCCTGATGTCACATGACTGATGTCTGATGCCTGATGCTTGTGGATATCTAATGCCTGATGTATGATGCCTGATGCTTGTGGATGTCTGATGCCTGATGTCTGATGCTTGTTGATGCCTGATGTCTGATGCTAGTGGATGTCTGATGCCTGATGACTGATGCTTGTGGATGTCTGATGCCTGATGTCACATGACTGATGTCTGATGCCTGATGCTTGTGGATATCTAATGCCTGATGTATGATGCCTGATGCTTGTGGATGTCTGATGCCTGATGTCTGATGCTTGTTGATGCCTGATGTCTGATGCTTGTGGATGTCTGATGGCTGATGTCTGATGCCTGATGCGTGTGGATGTCTGATGCTTGTGGATGCGTGATGTCTGATGCCTGATGCTTGTGGATGTCTGATGCCTGATGCTTGTGGATGTATGTTGCCTGATGTCTGATGCCTGATGTCTGATGCTTGTGGATGTCTGATGCCTGATGTCTTATGCCTGATGTCTGATTCCTGATGTCTGATGCTTGATGCTTGTGGATGTCTCATGCCTGATGTCTGATGCACGATGTTTGATGTCTGATGCCTGATGATTGTGGATGTTTGTTGCCTGATGTCTGATGCATGAAGTCTGACACCTGATGTCTGATGTCTGATGCTTGTGGATGTCTGATGCTTGTGGCTGTCTGATGCCTGATGTCTGATGCTTGTGGATGTCTGATGCATGATGTCTGATGCATGATGTCTGATGCATGATGGCTGATGCCTGATGGCTGATGTCCGATGCCTGATGTCTTATGCCTGATGTCTGATTCCTGATGTCTGTTACTTGATGCTTGTGGATGTCTGAGGCCTGATGCCCGATGTTTGATGTCTTATACCTGATGCTTGTGGATGTGTGTTGCCTGATGTCTGATGCATGATGTCTGACACCTGATGTCTGATATCTGATGTCTGATGCCTGATGTTTGTGAATGTCTGATGCCGGATGTCTGATGCATGATGTCTGATGCCTGATGTCTGATGCTTGTGGATGTCTGATGCCTGATGTCTGATGCTTGTGGATGTCTGATGCCTGATGTTTGTGGATGTGTGTTGCCTGATGTCTGATGCATGATGTCTGATGCTTTTGGGTGTCTGATGCTTGATGCTTGTGGATGTCTGATGCCTGATGTCTGATGCCCGATGTTTGATGCCTGGTGCTTGTGGATGTGTGTTGCCTGATGTCTGATGCATGATGTCTGATGCTTGTGGATGTCTGATGCTTGTGGATGTTTGATTCCTGATGTCTGATGCTTGTGGATGTCTGATGCCTGATGTCTGAAGCTTGTGGATGTCTGCTGCATGATGTCTGACACCTGATGTCATGCATGATGTCTGATGTCTGATGCTTGTGGATGTCTGATGCCTGATGTCTGATGCTTGTGGATGTCTGATGCCTGATGTCTGATGTTTGTGAATGTCTGATGCTGGATGTCTGATGCATGATGTCTGATGCCTGATGTCTGATGGTTGTGGATGCCTTGTGCCTGATGTCTGATGCCTGATGTCTGATTCCTGATGTCTGATTCCTGATGTCTGATGCCTGATGTCTGATGCTTGTGGATGTGTGATGCCTCATGTCTGATGCTTGTGGATGTGTGATGCCTGATGTCTGATGCTCGATGTTTGATGTCTGATGCCTGATGCTTGTGGATGTGTGTTGCCTGATGTCTGATGCTTGTGGATGTCTGATGCTTGTGGATGTTTGATTCCTGATGTCTGATGCTTGTGGCTGTCTGATGCCTGATGTCTGATGCTTGTGGATGTCTGATGCATGATGTCTGATGCATGATAACTGATGCCTGATATCTTATGCCTGATGGCTGATGCCTGAAGTCTGATGGCTGATGCCTGATGTCTTATGCCTGATGTTTGTGAATGTCTGATGCCTGATGTCTGATGCCTGATGTCTGATGCTTGTGGATGTCTGATGCCTGATGTCTGATGCCTGATGGCAGATGCCTGATGGCTGATGCTTGATGCTTGTGGATGTCTGATGCCTGATGTTTGTGGATGTGTGTTGCCTGATGTCTGATACCTGATGTCTGTTGCTTTTGGATGTCTGATGCTTGATGCTTGTGGACGTCTGATGCCTGATGTCTGATGCCCGATGTTTGATGTCTGATGCCTGGTGCTTGTGGATGTGTGTTGCCTGATGTCTGATGCATGATGTCTGATGCTTGTGGATGTTTGATGCATGATGTCTGATGCTTGTGGATGTCTGATGCTTGTGGATGTTTGATTCCTGATGTCTGATGCTTGTGGATGTCTGATGCTTGTGTCTGCCTGATGCCTGATGTCTGATGCATGATATCTGACACCTGATGTCATGCATGATGTCTGATGCTTGTGGATGTCTGATGCCTGATGTCTGATGCTTGTGGATGTCTGATGCCTGATGTCTGATGCCTGATGTTTGTGAATGTCTGATGCCGGATGTCTGATGCATGATGTCTGATGCCTGATGTCTGATGCCTGATGTCTGATGCTTGTGGATGCCTGATGCCTGATGTCTGATGTCTGATTCCTGATGTCTGATTCCTGATGTCTGAGGCTTGTGGATTTCTGATGCCTGATGTCTGATGCTTGTGGATGTGTGATGCCTGATGTCTGATGCTCGATGTTTGATGTCTGATGCCTGATGCTTGTGGATGTGTGTTGCCTGATGTCTGATGCTTGTGGATGTCTGATGCTTGTGGATGTTTGATTCCTGATGTCTGATGCTTGTGGCTGTCTGATGCCTGATGTCTGATGCTTGTGGATGTCTGATGCATGATGTCTGATGCTTGATGCTTGTGGATGTCTGATGCCTGATGCTTGTGGATGCCTGATGTCTGATGCCTGATGTCTGATGCCTGATGTCTGATGCTTGTGGATGTCTGATGTCTGATGCTTGTGGATGTCTCATGACTGATGTCTCATGACTGATGTCTGATGCTTGTGGATATCTAATGCCTGATGTATGATGCCTGATGCTTGTGGATGTCTGATGCCTCATGTCTGATGCTTGTGGATGTGTGATGCCTGATGTCTGATGCTCGATGTTTGATGTCTGATGCCTGATGCTTGTGGATGTGTGTTGCCTGATGTCTGATGCTTGTGGATGTCTGATGCTTGTGGATGTTTGATTCCTGATGTCTGATGCTTGTGGCTGTCTGATGCCTGATGTCTGATGCTTGTGGATGTCTGATGCATGATGTCTGATGCATGATAACTGATGCCTGATGTCTTATGCCTGATGGCTGATGCCTGAAGTCTGATGGCTGATGCCTGATGTCTTATGCCTGATGTTTGTGAATGTCTGATGCCTGATGTCTGATGCCTGATGTCTGATGCTTGTGGATGTCTGATGCCTGATGTCTGATGCCTGATGGCAGATGCCTGATAGCTGATGCTTGATGCTTGTGGATGTCTGATGCATGATGTCTGATGCATGATAACTGATGCCTGATGTCTTATGCCTGATGGCTGATGCCTGAAGTCTGATGGCTGATGCCTGATGTCTAATGCCTGATGTTTGTGAATGTCTGATGCCTGATGTCTGATGCCTGATGTCTGATGCTTGTGGATGTCTGATGCCTGATGTCTGATGCCTGATGGCAGATGCCTGATGGCTGATGCTTGATGCTTTTGGATGTCTGATGCTTGATGCTTGTGGACGTCTGATGCCTGATGTCTGATGCCCGATGTTTGATGTCTGATGCCTGGTGCTTGTGGATGTGTGTTGCCTGATGTCTGATGCATGATGTCTGATGCTTGTGGATGTTTGATGCATGATGTCTGATGCTTGTGGATGTCTGATGCTTGTGGATGTTTGATTCCTGATGTCTGATGCTTGTGGATGTCTGATGCTTGTGTCTGTCTGATGCCTGATGTCTGATGCTTGTGGATGTCTGATGCATGATGTCTGACACCTGATGTCATGCATGATGTCTGATGCTTGTGGATGTCTGATGCCTGATGTCTGATGCTTGTGGATGTCTGATGCCTGATGTCTGATGCCTAATGTTTGTGAATGTCTGATGCCGGATGTCTGATGCATGATGTCTGATGCCTGATGTCTGATGCCTGATGTCTGATGCTTGTGGATGCCTGATGCCTGATGTCTGATGTCTGATTCCTGATGTCTGATTCCTGATGTCTGATGCTTGTGGATGTCTGATGCCTGATGTCTGATGCTTGTGGATGTGTGATGCCTGATGTCTGATGCTCGATGTTTGATGTCTGATGCCTGATGCTTGTGGATGTGTGTTGCCTGATGTCTGATGCTTGTGGATGTCTGATGCTTGTGGATGTTTGATTCCTGATGTCTGATGCTTGTGGCTGTCTGATGCCTGATGTCTGATGCTTGTGGATGTCTGATGCATGATGTCTGATGCATGATGCTTGTGGATGTCTGATGCCTGATGCTTGTGGATGCCTGATGTCTGATGCCTGATGTCTGATGCCTGATGTCTGATGCTTGTGGATGTCTGATGTCTGATGCTTGTGGATGTCTCATGACTGATGTCTCATGACTGATGTCTGATGCTTGTGGATATCTAATGCCTGATGTATGATGCCTGATGCTTGTGGATGTCTGATGCCTGATGTCTGATGCTTGTGGATGTCTGTTGCCTGATGCTTGTGGATGTCTGATGCCTGATGTTTGATGCCTGATGTCTGATGCTTGTGGATGCCTGATGTCTGATGCACGTGGATGTCTGATGCCTCATGACTGATGTCTGATGCTTGTGGATTTCTGATGCCTGATGTCTGATGCCCGATGTTTGATGCCTGGTGCTTGTGGATGTGTGTTGCCTGATGTCTGATGCATGATGTCTGATGCTTGTGGATGTCTGATGCTTGTGGATGTTTGATTCCTGATGTCTGATGCTTGTGGATGTCTGATGCTTGTGGCTGTCTGATGCCTGATGTCTGAAGCTTGTGGATGTCTGCTGCATGATGTCTGACACCTGATGTCATGCATGATGTCTGATGTCTGATGCTTGTGGATGTCTGATGCCTGATGTCTTATGCTTGTGGATGTCTGATGCCTGATGTCTGATGTTTGTGAATGTCTGATGCCGGATGTCTGATGCATGATGTCTGATGCCTGATGTCTGATGGTTGTGGATGCCTTGTGCCTGATGTCTGATGCCTGATGTCTGATTCCTGATGTCTGATTCCTGATGTCTGATGCCTGATGTCTGATGCTTGTGGATGTGTGATGCCTCATGTCTGATGCTTGTGGATGTGTGATGCCTGATGTCTGATGCTCGATGTTTGATGTCTGATGCCTGATGCTTGTGGATGTGTGTTGCCTGATGTCTGATGCTTGTGGATGGCTGATGCTTGTGGATGTTTGATTCCTGATGTCTGATGCTTGTGGCTGTCTGATGCCTGATGTCTGATGCTTGTGGATGTCTGATGCATGATGTCTGATGCATGATAACTGATGCCTGATGTCTTATGCCTGATGGCTGATGCCTGAAGTCTGATGGCTGATGCCTGATGTCTTATGCCTGATGTTTGTGAATGTCTGATGCCTGATGTCTGATGCCTGATGTCTGATGCTTGTGGATGTCCGATGCCTGATGTCTGATGCCTGATGGCAGATGCCTGATGGCTGATGCTTGATGCTTGTGGATGTCTGATGCCTGATGTTTGTGGATGTGTGTTGCCTGAGGTCTGATGCATGATGTCTGATACCTGATGTCTGTTGCTTTTGGATGTCTGATGCTTGATGCTTGTGGACGTCTGATGCCTGATGTCTGATGCTTGTGGATGTCTGATGCCTGATGTCTGATGCCTGATGTTTGTGAATGTCTGATGCCAGATGTCTGATGCCAGATGTCTGATGCCTGATGTCTGATGCCTGATGTCTGATGCCTGATGTCTGATGCTTGTGGATGCCTGATGCCTGATGTCTGATGTCTGATTCCTGATGTCTGATTCCTGATGTCTGATGCTTGTGGATGTCTGATGCCTGATGTCTGATGCTTGTGGATGTGTGATGCCTGATGTCTGATGCTCGATGTTTGATGTCTGATGCCTGATGCTTGTGGATGTGTGATGCCTGATGTCTGATGCTTGTGTATGTCTGATGCTTGTGGATGTTTGATTCCTGATGTCTGATGCTTGTGGCTGTCTGATGCCTGATGTCTGATGCTTGTGGATGTCTGATGCATGATGTCTGATGCTTGATGCTTGTGGATGTCTGATGCCTGATGCTTGTGGATGCCTGATGTCTGATGCCTGATGTCTGATGCCTGATGTCTGATGCTTGTGGATGTCTGATGTCTGATGCTTGTGGATGTCTCATGACTGATGTCTCATGACTGATGTCTGATGCTTGTGGATATCTAATGCCTGATGTATGATGCCTGATGCTTGTGGATGTCTGATGCCTGATGTCTGATGCTTGTGGATGTCTGTTGCCTGATGCTTGTGGATGTCTGACGCCTGATGTTTGATGCCTGATGTCTGATGCTTGTGGATGCCTGATGTCTGATGCACGTGGATGTCTGATGCCTCATGACTGATGTCTGATGCTTGTGGATTTCTGATGCCTGATGTCTCATGACTGATGTCTGATGCCTGATGCTTGTGGATATCTAATGCCTGATGTATGATGCCTGATGCTTGTGGATGTCTTATGTCTGATGTCTGATGCTTGTGGATTTCTGTTGCCTGATGCTTGTGGATGTCTGATGCCTGATGTTTGATGCCTGATGTCTGATGCTTGTGGATGCCTGATGTCTGATGCTTGTGGATGTCTGATGCCTGATGTTTGATGTCTGATGCCTGATGCTTGTGGATGTATCTTGCCTGATGTCTGATGCATGATGTCTGATGCTTGTGGATGTTTGATGCCTGATGTCTGATGCATGATGTCTGATGCATGATATCTGATGCCTGATGTCTTATGCCTGATGGCTGATGCCTGAAGTCTGATGGCTGATGCCTGATGTCTTATGCCTGATGTCTGATTCCTGATGTCTGATGCTTGATGCTTGTGGATGTCTGATGCCTGATGTCTGATGCCCGATGTTTGATGTCTGATGCCTGATGCTTGTGGATGTGTGTTGCCTGATGTCTGATGCATGATGTCTGACACCTGATGTCTGATGCATGATGTCTGATGTCTGATGCTTGTGGATGTCTGATGCCTGATGCCTGATGCGTGTGGATGTCTGATGCTTGTGGGTGCCTGATGTCTGATGCCTGATGCTTGTGGATGTCTGATGCCTGGTGCTTGTGGATGTCTGATGCCTGATGTCTGATATCTGATGCCTGATGTTTGATGTCTGATGCCTGATGCTTGTGGATGTATGTTGCCTGATGTCTGATGCCTGATGTCTGATGCTTGTGGATGTTTGATTCCTGATGTCTGATGCTTGTGGATGTCTGATAACTGATGTCTGATGCTTGTGGATGTCTGATGCATGATGTCTGACACCTGATGTCTGATGCATGATGTCTGATGCTTGTGGATGTCTGATGCCTGATGGCTGATGCTTGTGGGTGTCTGATGCCTGATATCTGATGCCTGATGTTTGTGAATGTCTGATGCCGGATGTCTGAAGCCTGATGTCTGATGCCTGATGTCTGATGCATGATGTCTGATGCCTGATGTCTGATGCCTGATTTCTGATGTCTGATTCCTGATGTCTGATTCCTGATGTCTGATGCTTGTGGATGTCTGATGCCTGATGTCTGATGCTTGATGCTTGTGGATGTGTGATGCCTGATGCTCGATGTTTGATGTCTGATGCCTGATGCTTGTGGATGTGTGTTGCTTGATGTCTGATGCATGATGTCTGATGCTTCTGGATGTCTGATGCGTGTGGATGTTTGATTCCTGATGTCTGATGCTTGTGGATGTCTGATGCTTGTGGCTGTCTGATGTCTGATGCTTGTGGATGTCTGATGCATGATGTCTGATGCTTGTGGATGTCTGATGCCTGATGCTTGTGGATGCCTGATGTCTGATGCCTGATGTCTGATGTCTGATGCTTGTGGATGTCTGATGACTGATGTCTGATGCTTGTGGATGTCTGATGCCTGATGTCTCATGACTGATGTCTGATGCCTGATGCTTGTGGATATCTAATGCCTGATGTATGATGCCTGATGCTTGTGGATGTCTGATGCCTGATGTCTGATGCTTGTGGATGTCTGTTGCCTGATGCTTGTGGATGTCTGATGCCTGATGTTTGATGCCTGATGTCTGATTCTTGTGGATGCCTGATGTCTGATGCTTGTGGATGTCTGATGCCTGATGACTGATGCTTGTGGATGTCTGATGCCTGATGTCACATGACTGATGTCTGATGCCTGATGCTTGTGGATATCTAATGCCTGATGTATGATGCCTGATGCTTGTGGATGACTGATGCCTGATGTCTGATGCTTGTGGATGTCTGTTGCCTGATGCTTGTGGATGTCTGATGCCTGATGTTTGATGCCTGATGTCTGATGCTTGTTGATGCCTGATGTCTGATGCTTGTGGATGTCTGATGCATGATGTCTGATGCTTGATGCTTGTGGATGCCTGATGTCTGATGGCTGATGCTTGTGGATGTCTGATGCCTGATGACTGATGTCTGATGCTTGTGGATGTCTGATGCCTGATGTCTCATGACTGATGTCTGATGCCTGATGCTTGTGGATATCTAATGCCTGATGTATGATGCCTAATGCTTGTGGATGTCTGATGCCTGATGTCTGATGCTTGTGGATGGATGTCGGTTGCCTGATGCTTGTGGATGTCTGATGCCTGATGTTTGATGCCTGATGTCTGATTCTTGTGGATGCCTGATGTCTGATGCTTGTGGATGTCTGATGCCTGATGACTGATGCTTGTGGATGTCTGATGCCTGATGTCACATGACTGATGTCTGATGCCTGATGCTTGTGGATATCTAATGCCTGATGTATGATGCCTGATGCTTGTGGATGTCTGATGCCTGATGTCTGATGCTTGTGGATGTCTGTTGCCTGATGCCTGATGTTTGATGCCTGATGTCTGATGCTTGTTGATGCCTGATGTCTGATGCTTGTGGATGTCTGATGGCTGATGTCTGATGCCTGATGTGTGTGGATGTCTGATGCTTGTGGATGCCTGATGTCTGATGCCTGATGCTTGTGGATGTCTGATGCCTGATGCTTGTGGATGTCTGATGCCTGATGTCTGATATCTGATGCCTGTTGTTTGATGTCTGATGCCTGATGCTTGTGGATGTATGTTGCCTGATGTCTGATGTCTGATGCCTGATGTCTGATGCTTGTGGATGTCTGATGCCTGATGTCTGATGCTTGTGGATGTCTGATGCATGATGTCTGATGCATGATGTCTTATGCCTGATGGCTGATGCCTGATGTCTGATGCCTGATGTCTTATGCCTGATGTCTGATTCCTGATGTCTGATGCTTGATGCTTGTGGATGTCTGATGCCTGATGTCTGATGCACGATGTTTGATGTCTGATGCCTGATGATTGTGGATGTTTGTTGCCTGATGTCTGATGCATGATGTCTGACACCTGATGTCTGATGTCTGATGCTTGTGGATGTCTGATGATTGTGGCTGTCTGATGCCTGATGTCTGATGCTTGTGGATGTCTGATGCATGATGTCTGATGCATGATGTCTGATGCATGATGGCTGATGCCTGATGGCTGATGTCCGATGCCTGATGTCTTATGCCTGATGTCTGATTCCTGATGTCTGTTACTTGATGCTTGTGGATGTCTGAGGCCTGATGCCCGATGTTTGATGTCTTATACCTGATGCTTGTGGATGTGTGTTGCCTGATGTCTGATGCATGATGTCTGACACCTGATGTCTGATGTCTGATATCTGATGTCTGATGCCTGATGTTTGTGAATGTCTGATGCCGGATGTCTGATGCATGATGTCTGATGCCTGATGCCTGATGTCTGATGCTTGTGGATGTCTGATGCCTGATGTCTGATGCTTGTGGATGTCTGATGCCTGATGTTTGTGGATGTGTGTTGCCTGATGTCTGATGCATGATGTCTGATGCTTTTGGGTGTCTGATGCTTGATGCTTGTGGATGTCTGATGCCTGATGTCTGATGCCCGATGTTTGATGCCTGGTGCTTGTGGATGTGTGTTGCCTGATGTCTGATGCATGATGTCTGATGCTTGTGGATGTCTGATGCTTGTGGATGTTTGATTCCTGATGTCTGATGCTTGTGGATGTCTGATGCCTGATGTCTGAAGCTTGTGGATGTCTGCTGCATGATGTCTGACACCTGATGTCATGCATGATGTCTGATGTCTGATGCTTGTGGATGTCTGATGCCTGATGTCTGATGCTTGTGGATGTCTGATGCCTGATGTCTGATGTTTGTGAATGTCTGATGCCGGATGTCTGATGCATGATGCCTGATGCCTGATGTCTGATGGTTGTGGATGCCTTGTGCCTGATGTCTGATGCCTGATGTCTGATTCCTGATGTCTGATTCCTGATGTCTGATGCCTGATGCCTGATGTCTGATGCTTGTGGATGTGTGATGCCTCATGTCTGATGCTTGTGGATGTGTGATGCCTGATGTCTGATGCTCGATGTTTGATGTCTGATGCCTGATGCTTGTGGATGTGTGTTGCCTGATGTCTGATGCTTGTGGATGTCTGATGCTTGTGGATGTTTGATTCCTGATGTCTGATGCTTGTGGCTGTCTGATGCCTGATGTCTGATGCTTGTGGATGTCTGATGCATGATGTCTGATGCATGATAACTGATGCCTGATATCTTATGCCTGATGGCTGATGCCTGAAGTCTGATGGCTGATGCCTGATGTCTTATGCCTGATGTTTGTGAATGTCTGATGCCTGATGTCTGATGCCTGATGTCTGATGCTTGTGGATGTCTGATGCCTGATGTCTGATGCCTGATGGCAGATGCCTGATGGCTGATGCTTGATGCTTGTGGATGTCTGATGCCTGATGTTTGTGGATGTGTGTTGCCTGATGTCTGATGCATGATGTCTGATACCTGATGTCTGTTGCTTTTGGATGTCTGATGCTTGATGCTTGTGGACGTCTGATGCCTGATGTCTGATGCCCGATGTTTGATGTCTGATGCCTGGTGCTTGTGGATGTGTGTTGCCTGATGTCTGATGCATGATGTCTGATGCTTGTGGATGTTTGATGCATGATGTCTGATGCTTGTGGATGTCTGATGCTTGTGGATGTTTGATTCCTGATGTCTGATGCTTGTGGATGTCTGATGCTTGTGTCTGCCTGATGCCTGATGTCTGATGCATGATATCTGACACCTGATGTCATGCATGATGTCTGATGCTTGTGGATGTCTGATGCCTGATGTCTGATGCTTGTGGATGTCTGATGCCTGATGTCTGATGCCTGATGTTTGTGAATGTCTGATGCCGGATGTCTGATGCATGATGTCTGATGCCTGATGTCTGATGCCTGATGTCTGATGCTTGTGGATGCCTGATGCCTGATGTCTGATGTCTGATTCCTGATGTCTGATTCCTGATGTCTGAGGCTTGTGGATGTCTGATGCCTGATGTCTGATGCTTGTGGATGTGTGATGCCTGATGTCTGATGCTCGATGTTTGATGTCTGATGCCTGATGCTTGTGGATGTGTGTTGCCTGATGTCTGATGCTTGTGGATGTCTGATGCTTGTGGATGTTTGATTCCTGATGTCTGATGCTTGTGGCTGTCTGATGCCTGATGTCTGATGCTTGTGGATGTCTGATGCATGATGTCTGATGCTTGATGCTTGTGGATGTCTGATGCCTGATGCTTGTGGATGCCTGATGTCTGATGCCTGATGTCTGATGCCTGATGTCTGATGCTTGTGGATGTCTGATGTCTGATGCTTGTGGATGTCTCATGACTGATGTCTCATGACTGATGTCTGATGCTTGTGGATATCTAATGCCTGATGTATGATGCCTGATGCTTGTGGATGTCTGATGCCTCATGTCTGATGCTTGTGGATGTGTGATGCCTGATGTCTGATGCTCGATGTTTGATGTCTGATGCCTGATGCTTGTGGATGTGTGTTGCCTGATGTCTGATGCTTGTGGATGTCTGATGCTTGTGGATGTTTGATTCCTGATGTCTGATGCTTGTGGCTGTCTGATGCCTGATGTCTGATGCTTGTGGATGTCTGATGCATGATGTCTGATGCATGATAACTGATGCCTGATGTCTTATGCCTGATGGCTGATGCCTGAAGTCTGATGGCTGATGCCTGATGTTTTATGCCTGATGTTTGTGAATGTCTGATGCCTGATGTCTGATGCCTGATGTCTGATGCTTGTGGATGTCTGATGCCTGATGTCTGATGCCTGATGGCAGATGCCTGATGGCTGATGCTTGATGCTTTTGGATGTCTGATGCTTGATGCTTGTGGACGTCTGATGCCTGATGTCTGATGCCCGATGTTTGATGTCTGATGCCTGGTGCTTGTGGATGTGTGTTGCCTGATGTCTGATGCATGATGTCTGATGCTTGTGGATGTTTGATGCATGATGTCTGATGCTTGTGGATGTCTGATGCTTGTGGATGTTTGATTCCTGATGTCTGATGCTTGTGGATGTCTGATGCTTGTGTCTGTCTGATGCCTGATGTCTGATGCTTGTGGATGTCTGATGCATGATGTCTGACACCTGATGTCATGCATGATGTCTGATGCTTGTGGATGTCTGATGCCTGATGTCTGATGCTTGTGGATGTCTGATGCCTGATGTCTGATGCCTGATGTTTGTGAATGTCTGATGCCGGATGTCTGATGCATGATGTCTGATGCCTGATGTCTGATGCCTGATGACTGATGCTTGTGGATGCCTGATGCCTGATGTCTGATGTCTGATTCCTGATGTCTGATTCCTGATGTCTGATGCTTGTGGATGTCTGATGCCTGATGTCTGATGCTTGTGGATGTGTGATGCCTGATGTCTGATGCTCGATGTTTGATGTCTGATGCCTGATGCTTGTGGATGTGTGTTGCCTGATGTCTGATGCTTGTGGATGTCTGATGCTTGTGGATGTTTGATTCCTGATGTCTGATGCTTGTGGCTGTCTGATGCCTGATGTCTGATGCTTGTGGATGTCTGATGCATGATGTCTGATGCATGATGCTTGTGGATGTCTGATGCCTGATGCTTGTGGATGCCTGATGTCTGATGCCTGATGTCTGATGCCTGATGTCTGATGCTTGTGGATGTCTGATGTCTGATGCTTGTGGATGTCTCATGACTGATGTCTCATGACTGATGTCTGATGCTTGTGGATATCTAATGCCTGATGTATGATGCCTGATGCTTGTGGATGTCTGATGTCTGATGCTTGTGGATGTCTGTTGCCTGATGCTTGTGGATGTCTGATGCCTGATGTTTGATGCCTGATGTCTGATGCTTGTGGATGCCTGATGTCTGATGCACGTGGATGTCTGATGCCTCATGACTGATGTCTGATGCTTGTGGATTTCTGATGCCTGATGTCTGATGCCCGATGTTTGATGCCTGGTGCTTGTGGATGTGTGTTGCCTGATGTCTGATGCATGATGTCTGATGCTTGTGGATGTCTGATGCTTGTGGATGTTTGATTCCTGATGTCTGATGCTTGTGGATGTCTGATGCTTGTGGCTGTCTGATGCCTGATGTCTGAAGCTTGTGGATGTCTGCTGCATGATGTCTGACACCTGATGTCATGCATGATGTCTGATGTCTGATGCTTGTGGATGTCTGATGCCTGATGTCTGATGCTTGTGGATGTCTGATGCCTGATGTCTGATGTTTGTGAATGTCTGATGCCGGATGTCTGATGCATGATGTCTGATGCCTGATGTCTGATGGTTGTGGATGCCTTGTGCCTGATGTCTGATGCCTGATGTCTGATTCCTGATGTCTGATTCCTGATGTCTGATGCCTGATGTCTGATGCTTGTGGATGTGTGATGCCTCATGTCTGTTGCTTGTGGATGTGTGATGCCTGATGTCTGATGCTCGATGTTTGATGTCTGATGCCTGATGCTTGTGGATGTGTGTTGCCTGATGTCTGATGCTTGTGGATGTCTGATGCTTGTGGATGTTTGATTCCTGATGTCTGATGCTTGTGGCTGTCTGATGCCTGATGCTTGTGGATGTCTGATGCATGATGTCTGATGCATGATAACTGATGCCTGATGTCTTATGCCTGATGGCTGATGCCTGAAGTCTGATGGCTGATGCCTGATGTCGTATGCCTGATGTTTGTGAATGTCTGATGCCTGATGTCTGATGCCTGATGTCTGATGCTTGTGGATGTCCGATGCCTGATGTCTGATGCCTGATGGCAGATGCCTGATGGCTGATGCTTGATGCTTGTGGATGTCTGATGCCTGATGTTTGTGGATGTGTGTTGCCTGAGGTCTGATGCATGATGTCTGATACCTGATGTCTGTTGCTTTTGGATGTCTGATGCTTGATGCTTGTGGACGTCTGATGCCTGATGTCTGATGCTTGTGGATGTCTGATGCCTGATGTCTGATGCCTGATGTTTGTGAATGTCTGATGCCAGATGTCTGATGCCAGATGTCTGATGCCTGATGTCTGATACCTGATGTCTGATGCCTGATGTCTGATGCTTGTGGATGCCTGATGCCTGATGTCTGATGTCTGATTCCTGATGTCTGATTCCTGATGTCTGATGCTTGTGGATGTCTGATGCCTGATGTCTGATGCTTGTGGATGTGTGATGCCTGATGTCTGATGCTCGATGTTTGATGTCTGATGCCTGATGCTTGTGGATGTGTGTTGCCTGATGTCTGATGCTTGTGGATGTCTGATGCTTGTGGATGTTTGATTCCTGATGTCTGATGCTTGTGGCTGTCTGATGCCTGATGTCTGATGCTTGTGGATGTCTGATGCATGATGTCTGATGCTTGATGCTTGTGGATGTCTGATGCCTGATGCTTGTGGATGCCTGATGTCTGATGCCTGATGTCTGATGCCTGATGTCTGATGCTTGTGGATGTCTGATGTCTGATGCTTGTGGATGTCTCATGACTGATGTCTCATGACTGATGTCTGATGCTTGTGGATATCTAATGCCTGATGTATGATGCCTGATGCTTGTGGATGTCTGATGCCTGATGTCTGATGCTTGTGGATGTCTGTTGCCTGATGCTTGTGGATGTCTGACGCCTGATGTTTGATGCCTGATGTCTGATGCTTGTGGATGCCTGATGTCTGATGCACGTGGATGTCTGATGCCTCATGACTGATGTCTGATGCTTGTGGATTTCTGATGCCTGATGTCTCATGACTGATGTCTGATGCCTGATGCTTATGGATATCTAATGCCTGATGTATGATGCCTGATGCTTGTGGATGTCTTATGTCTGATGTCTGATGCTTGTGGATTTCTGTTGCCTGATGCTTGTGGATGTCTGATGCCTGATGTTTGATGCCTGATGTCTGATGCTTGTGGATGCCTGATGTCTGATGCTTGTGGATGTCTGATGCCTGATGTTTGATGTCTGATGCCTGATGCTTGTGGATGTATCTTGCCTGATGTCTGATGCATGATGTCTGATGCTTGTGGATGTTTGATGCCTGATGTCTGATGCATGATGTCTGATGCATGATGTCTGATGCCTGATGTCTTATGCCTGATGGCTGATGCCTGAAGTCTGATGGCTGATGCCTGATGTCTTATGCCTGATGTCTGATTCCTGATGTCTGATGCTTGATGCTTGTGGATGTCTGATGCCTGATGTCTGATGCCCGATGTTTGATGTCTGATGCCTGATGCTTGTGGATGTGTGTTGCCTGATGTCTGATGCATGATGTCTGACACCTGATGTCTGATGCATGATGTCTGATGTCTGATGCTTGTGGATGTCTGATGCCTGATGCCTGATGCGTGTGGATGTCTGATGCTTGTGGATGCCTGATGTCTGATGCCTGATGCTTGTGGCTGTCTGATGCCTGATGTTTGATGTCTGATGCCTGATGCTTGTGGATGTATGTTGCCTGATGTCTGATGCCTGATGTCTGATGCTTGTGGGTGTTTGATTCCTGATGTCTGATGCTTGTGGATGTCTGATAACTGATGTCTGATGCTTGTGGATGTCTGATGCATGATGTCTGACACCTGATGTCTGATGCATGATGTCTGATGCTTGTGGATGTCTGATGCCTGATGGCTGATGCTTGTGGGTGTCTGATGCCTGATATCTGATGCCTGATGTTTGTGAATGTCTGATGCCGGATGTCTGATGCCTGATGTCTGATGCCTGATGTCTGATGCATGATGTCTGATGCCTGATGTCTGATGCCTGATTTCTGATGTCTGATTCCTGATGTCTGATTCCTGATGTCTGATGCTTGTGGATGTCTGATGCCTGATGTCTGATGCTTGATGCTTGTGGATGTGTGATGCCTGATGCTCGATGTTTGATGTCTGATGCCTGATGCTTGTGGATGTGTGTTGCTTGATGTCTGATGCATGATGTCTGATGCTTCTGGATTTCTGATGCGTGTGGATGTTTGATTCCTGATGTCTGATGCTTGTGGATGTCTGATGCTTGTGGCTGTCTGATGTCTGATGCTTGTGGATGTCTGATGCATGATGTCTGATGCTTGTGGATGTCTGATGCCTGATGCTTGTGGATGCCTGATGTCTGATGCCTGATGTCTGATGTCTGATGCTTGTGGATGTCTGATGACTGATGTCTGATGCTTGTGGATGTCTGATGCCTGATGTCTCATGACTGATGTCTGATGCCTGATGCTTGTGGATATCTAATGCCTGATGTATGATGCCTGATGCTTGTGGATGTCTGATGCCTGATGTCTGATGCTTGTGGATGTCTGTTGCCTGATGCTTGTGGATGTCTGATGCCTGATGTTTGATGCCTGATGTCTGATTCTTGTGGATGCCTGATGTCTGATGCTTGTGGATGTCTGATGCCTGATGACTGATGCTTGTGGATGTCTGATGCCTGATGTCACATGACTGATGTCTGATGCCTGATGCTTGTGGATATCTAATGCCTGATGTATGATGCCTGATGCTTGTGGATGACTGATGCCTGATGTCTGATGCTTGTGGATGTCTGTTGCCTGATGCTTGTGGATGTCTGATGCCTGATGTTTGATGCCTGATGTCTGATGCTTGTTGATGCCTGATGTCTGATGCTTGTGGATGTCTGATGCATGATGTCTGATGCTTGATGCTTGTGGATGCCTGATGTCTGATGGCTGATGCTTGTGGATGTCTGATGCCTGATGACTGATGTCTGATGCTTGTGGATGTCTGATGCCTGATGTCTCATGACTGATGTCTGATGCCTGATGCTTGTGGATATCTAATGCCTGATGTATGATGCCTAATGCTTGTGGATGTCTGATGCCTGATGTCTGATGCTTGTGGATGGATGTCTGTTGCCTGATGCTTGTGGATGTCTGATGCCTGATGTTTGATGCCTGATGTCTGATTCTTGTGGATGCCTGATGTCTGATGCGTGTGGATGTCTGATGCCTGATGACTGATGCTTGTGGATGTCTGATGCCTGATGTCACATGACTGATGTCTGATGCCTGATGCTTGTGGATATCTAATGCCTGATGTATGATGCCTGATGCTTGTGGATGTCTGATGCCTGATGTCTGATGCTTGTGGATGTCTGTTGCCTGATGCCTGATGTTTGATGCCTGATGTCTGATGCTTGTTGATGCCTGATGTCTGATGCTTGTGGATGTCTGATGGCTGATGTCTGATGCCTGATGCGTGTGGATGTCTGATGCTTGTGGATGCCTGATGTCTGATGCCTGATGCTTGTGGATGTCTGATGCCTGATGCTTGTGGATGTCTGATGCCTGATGTCTGAAATCTGATGCCTGTTGTTTGATGTCTGATGCCTGATGCTTGTGGATGTGTGTTGCCTGATGTCTGATGTCTGATGCCTGATGTCTGATGCTTGTGGATGTCTGATGCCTGATGTCTGATGCTTGTGGATGTCTGATGCATGATGTCTGATGCATGATGTCTTATGCCTGATGGCTGATGCCTGATGTCTGATGCCTGATGCCTTATGCCTGATGTCTGATTCCTGATGTCTGATGCTTGATGCTTGTGGATGTCTGATGCCTGATGTCTGATGCACGATGTTTGATGTCTGATGCCTGATGATTGTGGATGTTTGTTGCCTGATGTCTGATGCATGATGTCTGACACCTGATGTCTGATGTCTGATGCTTGTGGATGTCTGATGCTTGTGGCTGTCTGATGCCTGATGTCTGATGCTTGTGGATGTCTGATGCATGATGTCTGATGCATGATGTCTGATGCATGATGGCTGATGCCTGATGGCTGATGCCTGATGGCTGATGTCCGATGCCTGATGTCTTATGCCTGATGTCTGATTCCTGATGTCTGTTGCTTGATGCTTGTGGATGTCTGAGGCCTGATGCCCGATGTTTGATGTCTTATACCTGATGCTTGTGGATGTGTGTTGCCTGATGTCTGATGCATGATGTCTGACACCTGATGTCTGATGTCTGATGTCTGATGCCTGATGTTTGTGAATGTCTGATGCCGGATGTCTGATGCATGATGTCTGATGCCTGATGCCTGATGTCTGATGCTTGTGGATGTCTGATGCCTGATGTCTGATGCCTTATGTCTGATGCTTGATGCTTGTGGATGTCTGATGCCTGATGTTTGTGGATGTGTGTTGCCTGATGTCTGATGCATGATGTCTGATGCTTTTGGGTGTCTGATGCTTGATGCTTGTGGATGTCTGATGTCTGATGCCCGATGTTTGATGCCTGGTGCTTGTGGATGTGTGTTGCCTGATGTCTGATGCATGATGTCTGATGCTTGTGGATGTCTGATGCTTGTGAATGTTTGATTCCTGATGTCTGATGCTTGTGGATGTCTGATGCTTGTGGCTGTCTGATGCCTGATGTCTGAAGCTTGTGGATGTCTGCTGCATGATGTCTGACACCTGATGTCATGCATGATGTCTGATGGCTGATGCTTGTGGATGTCTGATGCCTGATGTCTGATGCTTGTGGATGTCTGATGCCTGATGTCTGATGTTTGTGAATGTCTGATGCTGGATGTCTGATGCATGATGTCTGATGTCTGATGGTTGTGGATGCCTTGTGCCTGATGTCTGATTCCTGATGTCTGATTCCTGATGTCTGATGCCTGATGTCTGATGCTTGTGGATGTGTGATGCCTCATGTCTGATGCTTGTGGATGTGTGATGCCTGATGTCTGATGCTTGATGTTTGATGTCTGATGCCTGATGCTTGTGGATGTGTGTTGCCTGATGTCTGATGCTTGTGGATGTCTGATGCTTGTGGATGTTTTATTCCTGATGTCTGATGCTTGTGGCTGTCTGATGCCTGATGTCTGATGCTTGTGGATGTCTGATGCATGATGTCTGATGCATAACTGATGCCTGATGTCTTATGCCTGATGGCTGATGCCTGAAGTCTGATGGCTGATGCCTGATGTCTTATGCCTGATGTTTGTGAATGTCTGATGCCTGATGTCTGATGCCTGATGTCTGATGCTTGTGGATGTCTGATGCCTGATGTCTGATGCCTGATGGCAGATGCCTGATGGCTGATGCTTGATGCTTGTGGATGTCTGATGCCTGATGTTTGTGGATGTGTGTTGCCTGATGTCTGATGCATGATGTCTGATACCTGATGTCTGTTGCTTTTGGATGTCTGATGCTTGATGCTTGTGGACGTCTGATGCCTGATGTCTGATGCCCGATGTTTGATGTCTGATGCCTGGTGCTTGTGGATGTGTGTTGCCTGATGTCTGATGCATGATGTCTGATGCTTGTGGATGTTTGATGCATGATGTCTGATGCTTGTGGATGTCTGATGCTTGTGGATGTTTGATTCCTGATGTCTGATGCTTGTGGATGTCTGATGCTTGTGTCTGTCTAATGCCTGATGTCTGATGCTTGTGGATGTCTGATGCATGATGTCTGACACCTGATGTCATGCATGATGTCTGATGTCTGATGCTTGTGGATGTCTGATGCCTGATGTCTGATGCTTGTGGATGTCTGATGCCTGATGTCTGATGCCTGATGTTTGTGAATGTCTGATGCCGGATGTCTGATGCATGATGTCTGATGCCTGATGTCTGATGCCTGATGTCTGATGCTTGTGGATGCCTGATGCCTGATGTCTGATGTCTGATTCCTGATGTCTGATTCCTGATGTCTGATGCTTGTGGATGTCTGATGCCTGATGTCTGATGCTTGTGGATGTGTGATGCCTGATGTCTGATGCTCGATGTTTGATGTCTGATGCCTGATGCTTGTGGATGTGTGTTGCCTGATGTCTGATGCTTGTGGATGTCTGATGCTTGTGGATGTTTGATTCCTGATGTCTGATGCTTGTGGCTGTCTGATGCCTGATGTCTGATGCTTGTGGATGTCTGATGCATGATGTCTGATGCATGATAACTGATGCCTGATGTCTTATGCCTGATGGCTGATGCCTGAAGTCTGATGGCTGATGCCTGATGTCTTATGCCTGATGTTTGTGAATGTCTGATGCCTGATGTCTGATGCCTGATGTCTGATGCTTGTGGATGTCCGATGCCTGATGTCTGATGCCTGATGGCAGATGCCTGATGGCTGATGCTTGATGCTTGTGGATGTCTGATGCCTGATGTTTGTGGATGTGTGTTGCCTGAGGTCTGATGCATGATGTCTGATACCTGATGTCTGTTGCTTTTGGATGTCTGATGCTTGATGCTTGTGGACGTCTGATGCCTGATGTCTGATGCTTGTGGATGTCTGATGCCTGATGTCTGATGCCTGATGTTTGTGAATGTCTGATGCCAGATGTCTGATGCCAGATGTCTGATGCCTGATGTCTGATGCCTGATGTCTGATGCCTGATGTCTGATGCTTGTGGATGCCTGATGCCTGATGTCTGATGTCTGATTCCTGATGTCTGATTCCTGATGTCTGATGCTTGTGGATGTCTGATGCCTGATGTCTGATGCTTGTGGATGTGTGATGCCTGATGTCTGATGCTCGATGTTTGATGTCTGATGCCTGATGCTTGTGGATGTGTGTTGCCTGATGTCTGATGCTTGTGGATGTCTGATGCTTGTGGATGTTTGATTCCTGATGTCTGATGCTTGTGGCTGTCTGATGCCTGATGTCTGATGCTTGTGGATGTCTGATGCATGATGTCTGATGCTTGATGCTTGTGGATGTCTGATGCCTGATGCTTGTGGATGCCTGATGTCTGATGCCTGATGTCTGATGCCTGATGTCTGATGCTTGTGGATGTCTGATGTCTGATGCTTGTGGATGTCTCATGACTGATGTCTCATGACTGATGTCTGATGCTTGTGGATATCTAATGCCTGATGTATGATGCCTGATGCTTGTGGATGTCTGATGCCTGATGTCTGATGCTTGTGGATGTCTGTTGCCTGATGCTTGTGGATGTCTGACGCCTGATGTTTGATGCCTGATGTCTGATGCTTGTGGATGCCTGATGTCTGATGCACGTGGATGTCTGATGCCTCATGACTGATGTCTGATGCTTGTGGATTTCTGATGCCTGATGTCTCATGACTGATGTCTGATGCCTGATGCTTATGGATATCTAATGCCTGATGTATGATGCCTGATGCTTGTGGATGTCTTATGTCTGATGTCTGATGCTTGTGGATTTCTGTTGCCTGATGCTTGTGGATGTCTGATGCCTGATGTTTGATGCCTGATGTCTGATGCTTGTGGATGCCTGATGTCTGATGCTTGTGGATGTCTGATGCCTGATGTTTGATGTCTGATGCCTGATGCTTGTGGATGTATCTTGCCTGATGTCTGATGCATGATGTCTGATGCTTGTGGATGTTTGATGCCTGATGTCTGATGCATGATGTCTGATGCATGATGTCTGATGCCTGATGTCTTATGCCTGATGGCTGATGCCTGAAGTCTGATGGCTGATGCCTGATGTCTTATGCCTGATGTCTGATTCCTGATGTCTGATGCTTGATGCTTGTGGATGTCTGATGCCTGATGTCTGATGCCCGATGTTTGATGTCTGATGCCTGATGCTTGTGGATGTGTGTTGCCTGATGTCTGATGCATGATGTCTGACACCTGATGTCTGATGCATGATGTCTGATGTCTGATGCTTGTGGATGTCTGATGCCTGATGCCTGATGCGTGTGGATGTCTGATGCTTGTGGATGCCTGATGTCTGATGCCTGATGCTTGTGGATGTCTGATGCCTGATGCTTGTGGATGTCTGATGCCTGATGTCTGATATCTGATGCCTGATGTTTGATGTCTGATGCCTGATGCTTGTGGATGTATGTTGCCTGATGTCTGATGCCTGATGTCTGATGCTTGTGGATGTTTGATTCCTGATGTCTGATGCTTGTGGATGTCTGATAACTGATGTCTGATGCTTGTGGATGTCTGATGCATGATGTCTGACACCTGATGTCTGATGCATGATGTCTGATGCTTGTGGATGTCTGATGCCTGATGGATGATGCTTGTGGGTGTCTGATGCCTGATATCTGATGCCTGATGTTTGTGAATGTCTGATGCCGGATGTCTGATGCCTGATGTCTGATGCCTGATGTCTGATGCATGATGTCTGATGCCTGATGTCTGATGCCTGATTTCTGATGTCTGATTCCTGATGTCTGATTCCTGATGTCTGATGCTTGTGGATGTCTGATGCCTGATGTCTGATGCTTGATGCTTGTGGATGTGTGATGCCTGATGCTCGATGTTTGATGTCTGATGCCTGATGCTTGTGGATGTGTGTTGCTTGATGTCTGATGCATGATGTCTGATGCTTCTGGATGTCTGATGCGTGTGGATGTTTGATTCCTGATGTCTGATGCTTGTGGATGTCTGATGCTTGTGGCTGTCTGATGTCTGATGCTTGTGGATGTCTGATGCATGATGTCTGATGCTTGTGGATGTCTGATGCCTGATGCTTGTGGATGCCTGATGTCTGATGCCTGATGTCTGATGTCTGATGCTTGTGGATGTCTGATGACTGATGTCTGATGCTTGTGGATGTCTGATGCCTGATGTCTCATGACTGATGTCTGATGCCTGATGCTTGTGGATATCTAATGCCTGATGTATGATGCCTGATGCTTGTGGATGTCTGATGCCTGATGTCTGATGCTTGTGGATGTCTGTTGCCTGATGCTTGTGGATGTCTGATGCCTGATGTTTGATGCCTGATGTCTGATTCTTGTGGATGCCTGATGTCTGATGCTTGTGGATGTCTGATGCCTGATGACTGATGCTTGTGGATGTCTGATGCCTGATGTCACATGACTGATGTCTGATGCCTGATGCTTGTGGATATCTAATGCCTGATGTATGATGCCTGATGCTTGTGGATGACTGATGCCTGATGTCTGATGCTTGTGGATGTCTGTTGCCTGATGCTTGTGGATGTCTGATGCCTGATGTTTGATGCCTGATGTCTGATGCTTGTTGATGCCTGATGTCTGATGCTTGTGGATGTCTGATGCATGATGTCTGATGCTTGATGCTTGTGGATGCCTGATGTCTGATGGCTGATGCTTGTGGATGTCTGATGCCTGATGACTGATGTCTGATGCTTGTGGATGTCTGATGCCTGATGTCTCATGACTGATGTCTGATGCCTGATGCTTGTGGATATCTAATGCCTGATGTATGATGCCTAATGCTTGTGGATGTCTGATGCCTGATGTCTGATGCTTGTGGATGGATGTCTGTTGCCTGATGCTTGTGGATGTCTGATGCCTGATGTGTGATGCCTGATGTCTGATTCTTGTGGATGCCTGATGTCTGATGCTTGTGGATGTCTGATGCCTGATGACTGATGCTTGTGGATGTCTGATGCCTGATGTCACATGACTGATGTCTGATACCTGATGCTTGTGGATATCTAATGCCTGATGTATGATGCCTGATGCTTGTGGATGTCTGATGCCTGATGTCTGATGCTTGTGGATGTCTGTTGCCTGATGCCTGATGTTTGATGCCTGATGTCTGATGCTTGTTGATGCCTGATGTCTGATGCTTGTGGATGTCTGATGGCTGATGTCTGATGCCTGATGCGTGTGGATGTCTGATGCTTGTGGATGCCTGATGTCTGATGCCTGATGCTTGTGGATGTCTGATGCCTGATGCTTGTGGATGTCTGATGCCTGATGTCTGATATCTGATGCCTGTTGTTTGATGTCTGATGCCTGATGCTTGTGGATGTATGTTGCCTGATGTCTGATGTCTGATGCCTGATGTCTGATGCTTGTGGATGTCTGATGCCTGATGTCTGATGCTTGTGGATGTCTGATGCATGATGTCTGATGCATGATGTCTTATGCCTGATGGCTGATGCCTGATGTCTGATGCCTGATGCCTTATGCCTGATGTCTGATTCCTGATGTCTGATGCTTGATGCTTGTGGATGTCTGATGCCTGATGTCTGATGCACGATGTTTGATGTCTGATGCCTGATGATTGTGGATGTTTGTTGCCTGATGTCTGATGCATGATGTCTGACACCTGATGTCTGATGTCTGATGCTTGTGGATGTCTGATGCTTGTGGCTGTCTGATGCCTGATGTCTGATGCTTGTGGATGTCTGATGCATGATGTCTGATGCATGATGTCTGATGCATGATGGCTGATGCCTGATGGCTGATGCCTGATGGCTGATGTCCGATGCCTGATGTCTTATGCCTGATGTCTGATTCCTGATGTCTGTTGCTTGATGCTTGTGGATGTCTGAGGCCTGATGCCCGATGTTTGATGTCTTATACCTGATGCTTGTGGATGTGTGTTGCCTGATGTCTGATGCATGATGTCTGACACCTGATGTCTGATGTCTGATATCTGATGTCTGATGCCTGATGTTTGTGAATGTCTGATGCCGGATGTCTGATGCATGATGTCTGATGCCTGATTCCTGATGTCTGATGCTTGTGGATGTCTGATGCCTGATGTCTGATGCCTTATGTCTGATGCTTGATGCTTGTGGATGTCTGATGCCTGATGTTTGTGGATGTGTGTTGCCTGATGTCTGATGCATGATGTCTGATGCTTTTGGGTGTCTGATGCTTGATGCTTGTGGATGTCTGATGCCTGATGTCTGATGCCCGATGTTTGATGCCT
This sequence comes from Triturus cristatus, assembly GCF_964204655.1. Lineage (NCBI taxonomy): Eukaryota > Metazoa > Chordata > Amphibia > Caudata > Salamandridae > Triturus > Triturus cristatus. The sequence continues at coordinate 192,107,738 of NC_140579.1, forward strand.
GGTGCTTGTGGATGTGTGTTGCCTGATGTCTGATGCATGATGTCTGATGCTTGTGGATGTCTGATGCTTGTGAATGTTTGATTCCTGATGTCTGATGCTTGTGGATGTCTGATGCTTGTGGCTGTCTGATGCCTGATGTCTGAAGCTTGTGGATGTCTGCTGCATGATGTCTGACACCTGATGTCATGCATGATGTCTGATGTCTGATGCTTGTGGATGTCTGATGCCTGATGTCTGATGCTTGTGGATGTCTGATGCCTGATGTCTGATGTTTGTGAATGTCTGATGCTGGATGTCTGATGCATGATGTCTGATGCCTGATGTCTGATGGTTGTGGATGCCTTGTGCCTGATGTCTGATTCCTGATGTCTGATTCCTGATGTCTGATGCCTGATGTCTGATGCTTGTGGATGTGTGATGCCTCATGTCTGATGCTTGTGGATGTGTGATGCCTGATGTCTGATGCTCGATGTTTGATGTCTGATGCCTGATGCTTGTGGATGTGTGTTGCCTGATGTCTGATGCATGTGGATGTCTGATGCTTGTGGATGTTTTATTCCTGATGTCTGATGCTTGTGGCTGTCTGATGCCTGATGTCTGATGCTTGTGGATGTCTGATGCATGATGTCTGATGCATAACTGATGCCTGATGTCTTATGCCTGATGGCTGATGCCTGAAGTCTGATGGCTGATGCCTGATGTCTTATGCCTGATGTTTGTGAATGTCTGATGCCTGATGTCTGATGCCTGATGTCTGATGCTTGTGGATGTCTGATGCCTGATGTCTGATGCCTGATGGCAGATGCCTGATGGCTGATGCTTGATGCTTGTGGATGTCTGATGCCTGATGTTTGTGGATGTGTGTTGCCTGATGTCTGATGCATGATGTCTGATACCTGATGTCTGTTGCTTTTGGATGTCTGATGCTTGATGCTTGTGGACGTCTGATGCCTGATGTCTGATGCCCGATGTTTGATGTCTGATGCCTGGTGCTTGTGGATGTGTGTTGCCTGATGTCTGATGCATGATGTCTGATGCTTGTGGATGTTTGATGCATGATGTCTGATGCTTGTGGATGTCTGATGCTTGTGGATGTTTGATTCCTGATGTCTGATGCTTGTGGATGTCTGATGCTTGTGTCTGTCTGATGCCTGATGTCTGATGCTTGTGGATGTCTGATGCATGATGTCTGACACCTGATGTCATGCATGATGTCTGATGTCTGATGCTTGTGGATGTCTGATGCCTGATGTCTGATGCTTGTGGATGTCTGATGCCTGATGTCTGATGCCTGATGTTTGTGAATGTCTGATGCCGGATGTCTGATGCATGATGTCTGATGCCTGATGTCTGATGCCTGATGTCTGATGCTTGTGGATGCCTGATGCCTGATGTCTGATGTCTGATTCCTGATGTCTGATTCCTGATGTCTGATGCTTGTGGATGTCTGATGCCTGATGTCTGATGCTTGTGGATGTGTGATGCCTGATGTCTGATGCTCGATGTTTGATGTCTGATGCCTGATGCTTGTGGATGTGTGTTGCCTGATGTCTGATGCTTGTGGATGTCTGATGCTTGTGGATGTTTGATTCCTGATGTCTGATGCTTGTGGCTGTCTGATGCCTGATGTCTGATGCTTGTGGATGTCTGATGCATGATGTCTGATGCATGATAACTGATGCCTGATGTCTTATGCCTGATGGCTGATGCCTGAAGTCTGATGGCTGATGCCTGATGTCTTATGCCTGATGTTTGTGAATGTCTGATGCCTGATGTCTGATGCCTGATGTCTGATGCTTGTGGATGTCCGATGCCTGATGTCTGATGCCTGATGGCAGATGCCTGATGGCTGATGCTTGATGCTTGTGGATGTCTGATGCCTGATGTTTGTGGATGTGTGTTGCCTGAGGTCTGATGCATGATGTCTGATACCTGATGTCTGTTGCTTTTGGATGTCTGATGCTTGATGCTTGTGGACGTCTGATGCCTGATGTCTGATGCTTGTGGATGTCTGATGCCTGATGTCTGATGCCTGATGTTTGTGAATGTCTGATGCCAGATGTCTGATGCCAGATGTCTGATGCCTGATGTCTGATGCCTGATGTCTGATGCCTGATGTCTGATGCTTGTGGATGCCTGATGCCTGATGTCTGATGTCTGATTCCTGATGTCTGATTCCTGATGTCTGATGCTTGTGGATGTCTGATGCCTGATGTCTGATGCTTGTGGATGTGTGATGCCTGATGTCTGATGCTCGATGTTTGATGTCTGATGCCTGATGCTTGTGGATGTGTGTTGCCTGATGTCTGATGCTTGTGGATGTCTGATGCTTGTGGATGTTTGATTCCTGACGTCTGATGCTTGTGGCTGTCTGATGCCTGATGTCTGATGCTTGTGGATGTCTGATGCATGATGTCTGATGCTTGATGCTTGTGGATGTCTGATGCCTGATGCTTGTGGATGCCTGATGTCTGATGCCTGATGTCTGATGCCTGATGTCTGATGCTTGTGGATGTCTGATGTCTGATGCTTGTGGATGTCTCATGACTGATGTCTCATGACTGATGTCTGATGCTTGTGGATATCTAATGCCTGATGTATGATGCCTGATGCTTGTGGATGTCTGATGCCTGATGTCTGATGCTTGTGGATGTCTGTTGCCTGATGCTTGTGGATGTCTGACGCCTGATGTTTGATGCCTGATGTCTGATGCTTGTGGATGCCTGATGTCTGATGCACGTGGATGTCTGATGCCTCATGACTGATGTCTGATGCTTGTGGATTTCTGATGCCTGATGTCTCATGACTGATGTCTGATGCCTGATGCTTATGGATATCTAATGCCTGATGTATGATGCCTGATGCTTGTGGATGTCTTATGTCTGATGTCTGATGCTTGTGGATTTCTGTTGCCTGATGCTTGTGGATGTCTGATGCCTGATGTTTGATGCCTGATGTCTGATGCTTGTGGATGCCTGATGTCTGATGCTTGTGGATGTCTGATGCCTGATGTTTGATGTCTGATGCCTGATGCTTGTGGATGTATCTTGCCTGATGTCTGATGCATGATGTCTGATGCTTGTGGATGTTTGATGCCTGATGTCTGATGCATGATGTCTGATGCATGATGTCTGATGCCTGATGTCTTATGCCTGATGGCTGATGCCTGAAGTCTGATGGCTGATGCCTGATGTCTTATGCCTGATGTCTGATTCCTGATGTCTGATGCTTGATGCTTGTGGATGTCTGATGCCTGATGTCTGATGCCCGATGTTTGATGTCTGATGCCTGATGCTTGTGGATGTGTGTTGCCTGATGTCTGATGCATGATGTCTGACACCTGATGTCTGATGCATGATGTCTGATGTCTGATGCTTGTGGATGTCTGATGCCTGATGCCTGATGCGTGTGGATGTCTGATGCTTGTGGATGCCTGATGTCTGATGCCTGATGCTTGTGGATGTCTGATGCCTGATGCTTGTGGATGTCTGATGCCTGATGTCTGATATCTGATGCCTGATGTTTGATGTCTGATGCCTGATGCTTGTGAATGTATGTTGCCTGATGTCTGATGCCTGATGTCTGATGCTTGTGGATGTTTGATTCCTGATGTCTGATGCTTGTGGATGTCTGATAACTGATGTCTGATGCTTGTGGATGTCTGATGCATGATGTCTGACACCTGATGTCTGATGCATGATGTCTGATGCTTGTGGATGTCTGATGCCTGATGGCTGATGCTTGTGGGTGTCTGATGCCTGATATCTGATGCCTGATGTTTGTGAATGTCTGATGCCGGATGTCTGATGCCTGATGTCTGATGCCTGATGTCTGATGCATGATGTCTGATGCCTGATGTCTGATGCCTGATTTCTGATGTCTGATTCCTGATGTCTGATTCCTGATGTCTGATGCTTGTGGATGTCTGATGCCTGATGTCTGATGCTTGATGCTTGTGGATGTGTGATGCCTGATGCTCGATGTTTGATGTCTGATGCCTGATGCTTGTGGATGTGTGTTGCTTGATGTCTGATGCATGATGTCTGATGCTTCTGGATGTCTGATGCGTGTGGATGTTTGATTCCTGATGTCTGATGCTTGTGGATGTCTGATGCTTGTGGCTGTCTGATGTCTGATGCTTGTGGATGTCTGATGCATGATGTCTGATGCTTGTGGATGTCTGATGCCTGATGCTTGTGGATGCCTGATGTCTGATGCCTGATGTCTGATGTCTGATGCTTGTGGATGTCTGATGACTGATGTCTGATGCTTGTGGATGTCTGATGCCTGATGTCTCATGACTGATGTCTGATGCCTGATGCTTGTGGATATCTAATGCCTGATGTATGATGCCTGATGCTTGTGGATGTCTGATGCCTGATGTCTGATGCTTGTGGATGTCTGTTGCCTGATGCTTGTGGATGTCTGATGCCTGATGTTTGATGCCTGATGTCTGATTCTTGTGGATGCCTGATGTCTGATGCTTGTGGATGTCTGATGCCTGATGACTGATGCTTGTGGATGTCTGATGCCTGATGTCACATGACTGATGTCTGATGCCTGATGCTTGTGGATATCTAATGCCTGATGTATGATGCCTGATGCTTGTGGATGACTGATGCCTGATGTCTGATGCTTGTGGATGTCTGTTGCCTGATGCTTGTGGATGTCTGATGCCTGATGTTTGATGCCTGATGTCTGATGCTTGTTGATGCCTGATGTCTGATGCTTGTGGATGTCTGATGCATGATGTCTGATGCTTGATGCTTGTGGATGCCTGATGTCTGATGGCTGATGCTTGTGGATGTCTGATGCCTGATGACTGATGTCTGATGCTTGTGGATGTCTGATGCCTGATGTCTCATGACTGATGTCTGATGCCTGATGCTTGTGGATATCTAATGCCTGATGTATGATGCCTAATGCTTGTGGATGTCTGATGCCTGATGTCTGATGCTTGTGGATGGATGTCTGTTGCCTGATGCTTGTGGATGTCTGATGCCTGATGTTTGATGCCTGATGTCTGATTCTTGTGGATGCCTGATGTCTGATGCTTGTGGATGTCTGATGCCTGATGACTGATGCTTGTGGATGTCTGATGCCTGATGTCACATGACTGATGTCTGATGCCTGATGCTTGTGGATATCTAATGCCTGATGTATGATGCCTGATGCTTGTGGATGTCTGATGCCTGATGTCTGATGCTTGTGGATGTCTGTTGCCTGATGCCTGATGTTTGATGCCTGATGTCTGATGCTTGTTGATGCCTGATGTCTGATGCTTGTGGATGTCTGATGGCTGATGTCTGATGCCTGATGCGTGTGGATGTCTGATGCTTGTGGATGCCTGATGTCTGATGCCTGATGCTTGTGGATGTCTGATGCCTGATGCTTGTGGATGTCTGATGCCTGATGTCTGATATCTGATGCCTGTTGTTTGATGTCTGATGCCTGATGCTTGTGGATGTATGTTGCCTGATGTCTGATGTCTAATGCCTGATGTCTGATGCTTGTGGATGTCTGATGCCTGATGTCTGATGCTTGTGGATGTCTGATGCATGATGTCTGATGCATGATGTCTTATGCCTGATGGCTGATGCCTGATGTCTGATGCCTGATGCCTTATGCCTGATGTCTGATTCCTGATGTCTGATGCTTGATGCTTGTGGATGTCTGATGCCTGATGTCTGATGCACGATGTTTGATGTCTGATGCCTGATGATTGTGGATGTTTGTTGCCTGATGTCTGATGCATGATGTCTGACACCTGATGTCTGATGTCTGATGCTTGTGGATGTCTGATGCTTGTGGCTGTCTGATGCCTGATGTCTGATGCTTGTGGATGTCTGATGCATGATGTCTGATGCATGATGTCTGATGCATGATGGCTGATGCCTGATGGCTGATGCCTGATGGCTGATGTCCGATGCCTGATGTCTTATGCCTGATGTCTGATTCCTGATGTCTGTTGCTTGATGCTTGTGGATGTCTGAGGCCTGATGCCCGATGTTTGATGTCTTATACCTGATGCTTGTGGATGTGTGTTGCCTGATGTCTGATGCATGATGTCTGACACCTGATGTCTGATGTCTGATGCCTGATGTCTGATGCCTTATGTCTGATGCTTGATGCTTGTGGATGTCTGATGCCTGATGTTTGTGGATGTGTGTTGCCTGATGTCTGATGCATGATGTCTGATGCTTTTGGGTGTCTGATGCTTGATGCTTGTGGATGTCTGATGCCTGATGTCTGATGCCCGATGTTTGATGCCTGGTGCTTGTGGATGTGTGTTGCCTGATGTCTGATGCATGATGTCTGATGCTTGTGGATGTCTGATGCTTGTGAATGTTTGATTCCTGATGTCTGATGCTTGTGGATGTCTGATGCTTGTGGCTGTCTGATGCCTGATGTCTGAAGCTTGTGGATGTCTGCTGCATGATGTCTGACACCTGATGTCATGCATGATGTCTGATGTCTGATGCTTGTGGATGTCTGATGCCTGATGTCTGATGCTTGTGGATGTCTGATGCCTGATGTCTGATGTTTGTGAATGTCTGATGCTGGATGTCTGATGCATGATGTCTGATGCCTGATGTCTGATGGTTGTGGATGCCTTGTGCCTGATGTCTGATTCCTGATGTCTGATTCCTGATGTCTGATGCCTGATGTCTGATGCTTGTGGATGTGTGATGCCTCATGTCTGATGCTTGTGGATGTGTGATGCCTGATGTCTGATGCTCGATGTTTGATGTCTGATGCCTGATGCTTGTGGATGTGTGTTGCCTGATGTCTGATGCATGTGGATGTCTGATGCTTGTGGATGTTTTATTCCTGATGTCTGATGCTTGTGGCTGTCTGATGCCTGATGTCTGATGCTTGTGGATGTCTGATGCATGATGTCTGATGCATAACTGATGCCTGATGTCTTATGCCTGATGGCTGATGCCTGAAGTCTGATGGCTGATGCCTGATGTCTTATGCCTGATGTTTGTGAATGTCTGATGCCTGATGTCTGATGCCTGATGTCTGATGCTTGTGGATGTCTGATGCCTGATGTCTGATGCCTGATGGCAGATGCCTGATGGCTGATGCTTGATGCTTGTGGATGTCTGATGCCTGATGTTTGTGGATGTGTGTTGCCTGATGTCTGATGCATGATGTCTGATACCTGATGTCTGTTGCTTTTGGATGTCTGATGCTTGATGCTTGTGGACGTCTGATGCCTGATGTCTGATGCCCGATGTTTGATGTCTGATGCCTGGTGCTTGTGGATGTGTGTTGCCTGATGTCTGATGCATGATGTCTGATGCTTGTGGATGTTTGATGCATGATGTCTGATGCTTGTGGATGTCTGATGCTTGTGGATGTTTGATTCCTGATGTCTGATGCTTGTGGATGTCTGATGCTTGTGTCTGTCTGATGCCTGATGTCTGATGCTTGTGGATGTCTGATGCATGATGTCTGACACCTGATGTCATGCATGATGTCTGATGTCTGATGCTTGTGGATGTCTGATGCCTAATGTCTGATGCTTGTGGATGTCTGATGCCTGATGTCTGATGCCTGATGTTTGTGAATGTCTGATGCCGGATGTCTGATGCATGATGTCTGATGCCTGATGTCTGATGCCTGATGTCTGATGCTTGTGGATGCCTGATGCCTGATGTCTGATGTCTGATTCCTGATGTCTGATTCCTGATGTCTGATGCTTGTGGATGTCTGATGCCTGATGTCTGATGCTTGTGGATGTGTGATGCCTGATGTCTGATGCTCGATGTTTGATGTCTGATGCCTGATGCTTGTGGATGTGTGTTGCCTGATGTCTGATGCTTGTGGATGTCTGATGCTTGTGGATGTTTGATTCCTGATGTCTGATGCTTGTGGCTGTCTGATGCCTGATGTCTGATGCTTGTGGATGTCTGATGCATGATGTCTGATGCTTGATGCTTGTGGATGTCTGATGCCTGATGCTTGTGGATGCCTGATGTCTGATGCCTGATGTCTGATGCCTGATGTCTGATGCTTGTGGATGTCTGATGTCTGATGCTTGTGGATGTCTCATGACTGATGTCTCATGACTGATGTCTGATGCTTGTGGATATCTAATGCCTGATGTATGATGCCTGATGCTTGTGGATGTCTGATGCCTCATGTCTGATGCTTGTGGATGTCTGATGCCTGATGTCTGATGCTCGATGTTTGATGTCTGATGCCTGATGCTTGTGGATGTGTGTTGCCTGATGTCTGATGCTTGTGGATGTCTGATGCTTGTGGATGTTTGATTCCTGATGTCTGATGCTTGTGGCTGTCTGATGCCTGATGTCTGATGCTTGTGGATGTCTGATGCATGATGTCTGATGCATGATAACTGATGCCTGATGTCTTATGCCTGATGGCTGATGCCTGAAGTCTGATGGCTGATGCCTGATGTCTTAGACCTGATGTTTGTGAATGTCTGATGCCTGATGTCTGATGCTTGTGGATGTCTGATGCCTGATGTCTGATGCCTGATGGCAGATGCCTGATGGCTGATGCTTGATGCTTGTGGATGTCTGATGCCTGATGTTTGTGGATGTGTGTTGCCTGATGTCTGATGCATGATGTCTGATACCTGATGTCTGTTGCTTTTGGATGTCTGATGCTTGATGCTTGTGGACGTCTGATGCCTGATGTCTGATGCCCGATGTTTGATGTCTGATGCCTGATGCTTGTGGATGTGTGTTGCCTGATGTCTGATGCATGATGTCTGACACCTGATGTCTGATGCATGATGTCTGATGTCTGATGCTTGTGGATGTCTGATGCCTGATGTCTGATGCCTGATGCGTGTGGATGTCTGATCCTTGTGGATGCCTGATGTCTGATGCCTGATGCTTGTGGATGTCTGATGCCTGATGTCTGATATCTGATGCCTGATGTTTGATGTCTGATGCCTGATGCTTGTGGATGTATGTTGCCTGATGTCTGATGCCTGATGTCTGATGCTTGTGGATGTTTGATTCCTGATGTCTGATGCTTGTGGATTTCTGATAACTGATGTCTGATGCTTGTGGATGTCTGATGCATGATGTCTGACACCTGATGTCTGATGCATGATGTCTGATGCTTGTGGATGTCTGATGCCTGATGGCTGATGCTTGTGGGTGTCTGATGCCTGATATCTGATGCCTGATGTTTGTGAATGTCTGATGCCGGATGTCTGATGCCTGATGTCTGATGCATGATGTCTGATGCCTGATGTCTGATGCCTGATTTCTGATGTCTGATTCCTGATGTCTGATTCCTGATGTCTGATGCTTGTGGATGTCTGATGCCTGATGTCTGATGCTTGTGGATGTGTGATGCCTGATGCTCGATGTTTGATGTCTGATGCCTGATGCTTGTGGATGTGTGTTGCTTGATGTCTGATGCATGATGTCTGATGCTTCTGGATGTCTGATGCGTGTGGATGTTTGATTCCTGATGTCTGATGCTTGTGGATGTCTGATGCTTGTGGCTGTCTGATGTCTGATGCTTGTGGATGTCTGATGCATGATGTCTGATGCTTGTGGATGTCTGATGCCTGATGCTTGTGGATGCCTGATGTCTGATGTCTGATGTCTGATGCTTGTGGATGTCTGATGACTGATGTCTGATGCTTGTGGATGTCTGATGCCTGATGTCTCATGACTGATGTCTGATGCCTGATGCTTGTGGATATCTAATGCCTGATGTATGATGCCTGATGCTTGTGGATGTCTGATGCCTGATGTCTGATGCTTGTGGATGTCTGTTGCCTGATGCTTGTGGATGTCTGATGCCTGATGTTTGATGCCTGATGTCTGATTCTTGTGGATGCCTGATGTCTGATGCTTGTGGATGTCTGATGCCTGATGACTGATGCTTGTGGATGTCTGATGCCTGATGTCACATGACTGATGTCTGATGCCTGATGCTTGTGGATATCTAATGCCTGATGTATGATGCCTGATGCTTGTGGATGACTGATGCCTGATGTCTGATGCTTGTGGATGTCTGTTGCCTGATGCTTGTGGATGTCTGATGCCTGATGTTTGATGCCTGATGTCTGATGCTTGTTGATGCCTGATGTCTGATGCTTGTGGATGTCTGATGCATGATGTCTGATGCTTGATGCTTGTGGATGCCTGATGTCTGATGGCTGATGCTTGTGGATGTCTGATGCCTGATGACTGATGTCTGATGCTTGTGGATGTCTGATGCCTGATGTCTCATGACTGATGTCTGATGCCTGATGCTTGTGGATATCTAATGCCTGATGTATGATGCCTAATGCTTGTGGATGTCTGATGCCTGATGTCTGATGCTTGTGGATGGATGTCTGTTGCCTGATGCTTGTGGATGTCTTATGCCTGATGTTTGATGCCTGATGTCTGGTTCTTGTGGATGCCTGATGTCTGATGCTTGTGGATGTCTGATGCCTGATGACTGATGCTTGTGGATGTCTGATGCCTGATGTCACATGACTGATGTCTGATGCCTGATGCTTGTGGATATCTAATGCCTGATGTATGATGCCTGATGCTTGTGGATGTCTGATGCCTGATGTCTGATGCTTGTGGATGTCTGTTGCCTGATGCCTGATGTTTGATGCCTGATGTCTGATGCTTGTTGATGCCTGATGTTTGATGCTTGTGGATGTCTGATGGCTGATGTCTGATGCCTGATGCGTGTGGATGTCTGATGCTTGTGGATGCCTGATGTCTGATGCCTGATGCTTGTGGATGTCTGATGCCTGATGCTTGTGGATGTATGTTGCCTGATGTCTGATGCCTGATGTCTGATGCTTGTGGATGTCTGATGCCTGATGTCTTATGCCTGATGTCTGATTCCTGATGTCTGATGCATGATGCTTGTGGATGTCTGATGCCTGATGTCTGATGCACGATGTTTGATGTCTGATGCCTGATGATTGTGGATGTTTGTTGCCTGATGTCTGATGCATGATGTCTGACACCTGATGTCTGATGTCTGATGCTTGTGGATGTCTGATGCTTGTGGCTGTCTGATGCCTGATGTCTGATGCTTGTGGATGTCTGATGCATGATGTCTGATGCATGATGTCTGATGCATGATGGCTGATGCCTGATGGCTGATGTCCGATGCCTGATGTCTTATGCCTGATGTCTGATTCCTGATGTCTGTTGCTTGATGCTTGTGGATGTCTGAGGCCTGATGCCCGATGTTTGATGTCTTATACCTGATGCTTGTGGATGTGTGTTGCCTGATGTCTGATGCATGATGTCTGACACCTGATGTCTGATGTCTGATATCTGATGTCTGATGCCTGATGTTTGTGAATGTCTGATGCCGGGTGTCTGATGCATGATGTCTGATGCCTGATGCCTGATGTCTGATGCTTGTGGATGTCTGATGCCTGATGTCTGATGCCTGATGTCTGATGCTTGTGGATGTCTGATGCCTGATGTTTGTGGATGTGTGTTGCCTGATGTCTGATGTCTGATGTCTGATGCTTTTGGGTGTCTGATGCTTGATGCTTGTGGATGTCTGATGCCTGATGTCTGATGCCCGATGTTTGATGCCTGGTGCTTGTGGATGTGTGTTTCCTGATGTCTGATGCATGATGTCTGATGCTTGTGGATGTCTGATGCTTGTGGATGTTTGATTCCTGATGTCTGATGCTTGTGGATGTCTGATGCCTGATGTCTGAAGCTTGTGGATGTCTGCTGCATGATGTCTGACACCTGATGTCATGCATGATGTCTGATGTCTGATGCTTGTGGATGTCTGATGCCTGATGTCTGATGCTTGTGGATGTCTGATGCCTGATGTCTGATGTTTGTGAATGTCTGATGCCGGATGTCTGATGCATGATGTCTGATGCCTGATGTCTGATGGTTGTGGATGCCTTGTGTCTGATGTCTGATGCCTGATGTCTGATTCCTGATGTCTGATTCCTGATGTCTGATGCCTGATGTCTGATGCTTGTGGATGTGTGATGCCTCATGTCTGATGCTTGTGGATGTGTGATGCCTGATGTCTGATGCTCAATGTTTGATGTCTGATGCCTGATGCTTGTGGATGTGTGTTGCCTGATGTCTGATGCTTGTGGATGTCTGATGCTTGTGGATGTTTGATTCCTGATGTCTGATGCTTGTGGCTGTCTGATGCCTGATGTCTGATGCTTGTGGATGTCTGGTGCATGATGTCTGATGCATGATAACTGATGCCTGATGTCTTATGCCTGATGGCTGATGCCTGAAGTCTGATGGCTGATGCCTGATGTCTTATGCCTGATGTTTGTGAATGTCTGATGCCTGATGTCTGATGCCTGATGTCTGATGCTTGTGGATGTCTGATGCCTGATGTCTGATGCCTGATGGCAGATGCCTGATGGCTGATGCTTGATGCTTGTGGATGTCTGATGCCTGATGTTTGTGGATGTGTGTTGCCTGATGTCTGATGCATGATGTCTGATACCTGATGGCTGTTGCTTTTGGATGTCTGATGCTTGATGCTTGTGGACGTCTGATGCCTGATGTCTGATGCCCGATGTTTGATGTCTGATGCCTGGTGCTTGTGGATGTGTGTTGCCTGATGTCTGATGCATGATGTCTGATGCTTGTGGATGTTTGATGCATGATGTCTGATGCTTGTGGATGTCTGATGCTTGTGGATGTTTGATTCCTGATGTCTGATGCTTGTGGATGTCTGATGCTTGTGTCTGTCTGATGCCTGATGTCTGATGCATGATATCTGACACCTGATGTCATGCATGATGTCTGATGCTTGTGGATGTCTGATGCCTGATGTCTGATGCTTGTGGATGTCTGATGCCTGATGTCTGATGCCTGATGTTTGTGAATGTCTGATGCCGGATGTCTGATGCATGATGTCTGATGCCTGATGTCTGATGCCTGATGTCTGATGCTTGTGGATGCCTGATGCCTGATGTCTGATGTCTGATTCCTGATGTCTGATTCCTGATGTCTGAGGCTTGTGGATGGCTGATGCCTGATGTCTGATGCTTGTGGATGTGTGATGCCTGATGTCTGATGCTCGATGTTTGATGTCTGATGCCTGATGCTTGTGGATGTGTGTTGCCTGATGTCTGATGCTTGTGGATGTCTGATGCTTGTGGATGTTTGATTCCTGATGTCTGATGCTTGTGGCTGTCTGATGCCTGATGTCTGATGCTTGTGGATGTCTGATGCATGATGTCTGATGCTTGTGGATGTCTGATGCCTGATGCTTGTGGATGCCTGATGTCTGATGCCTGATGTCTGATGCCTGATGTCTGATGCTTGTGGATGTCTGATGTCTGATGCTTGTGGATGTCTCATGACTGATGTCTCATGACTGATGTCTGATGCTTGTGGATATCTAATGCCTGATGTATGATGCCTGATGCTTGTGGATGTCTGATGCCTCATGTCTGATGCTTGTGGATGTGTGATGCCTGATGTCTGATGCTCGATGTTTGATGTCTGATGCCTGATGCTTGTGGATGTGTGTTGCCTGATGTCTGATGCTTGTGGATGTCTGATGCTTGTGGATGTTTGATTCCTGATGTCTGATGCTTGTGGCTGTCTGATGCCTGATGTCTGATGCTTGTGGATGTCTGATGCATGATGTCTGATGCATGATAACTGATACCTGATGTCTTATGCCTGATGGCTGATGCCTGAAGTCTGATGGCTGATGCCTGATGTCTTATGCCTGATGTTTGTGAATGTCTGATGCCTGATGTCTGATGCCTGATGTCTGATGCTTGTGGATGTCCGATGCCTGATGTCTGATGCCTGATGGCAGATGCCTGATGGCTGATGCTTGATGCTTGTGGATGTCTGATGCCTGATGTTTGTGGATGTGTGTTGCCTGAGGTCTGATGCATGATGTCTGATACCTGATGTCTGTTGCTTTTGGATGTCTGATGCTTGATGCTTGTGGACGTCTGATGCCTGATGTCTGATGCTTGTGGATGTCTGATGCCTGATGTCTGATGCCTGATGTTTGTGAATGTCTGATGCCAGATGTCTGATGCCAGATGTCTGATGCCTGATGTCTGATGCCTGATGTCTGATGCCTGATGTCTGATGCTTGTGGATGCCTGATGCCTGATGTCTGATGTCTGATTCCTGATGTCTGATTCCTGATGTCTGATGCTTGTGGATGTCTGATGCCTGATGTCTGATGCTTGTGGATGTGTGATGCCTGATGTCTGATGCTCGATGTTTGATGTCTGATGCCTGATGCTTGTGGATGTGTGTTGCCTGATGTCTGATGCTTGTGGATGTCTGATGCTTGTGGATGTTTGATTCCTGATGTCTGATGCTTGTGGCTGTCTGATGCCTGATGTCTGATGCTTGTGGATGTCTGATGCATGATGTCTGATGCTTGATGCTTGTGGATGTCTGATGCCTGATGCTTGTGGATGCCTGATGTCTGATGCCTGATGCCTGATGTCTGATGCTTGTGGATGTCTGATGTCTGATGCTTGTGGATGTCTCATGACTGATGTCTCATGACTGATGTCTGATGCTTGTGGATATCTAATGCCTGATGTATGATGCCTGATGCTTGTGGATGTCTGATGCCTGATGTCTGATGCTTGTGGATGTCTGTTGCCTGATGCTTGTGGATTTCTGATGCCTGATGTCTCATGACTGATGTCTGATGCCTGATGCTTATGGATATCTAATGCCTGATGTATGATGCCTGATGCTTGTGGATGTCTTATGTCTGATGTCTGATGCTTGTGGATTTCTGTTGCCTGATGCTTGTGGATGTCTGATGCCTGATGTTTGATGCCTGATGTCTGATGCTTGTGGATGCCTGATGTCTGATGCTTGTGGATGTCTGATGCCTGATGTTTGATGTCTGATGCCTGATGCTTGTGGATGTATCTTGCCTGATGTCTGATGCATGATGTCTGATGCTTGTGGATGTTTGATGCCTGATGTCTGATGCATGATGTCTGATGCATGATGTCTGATGCCTGATGTCTTATGCCTGATGGCTGATGCCTGAAGTCTGATGGCTGATGCCTGATGTCTTATGCCTGATGTCTGATTCCTGATGTCTGATGCTTGATGCTTGTGGATGTCTGATGCCTGATGTCTGATGCCCGATGTTTGATGTCTGATGCCTGATGCTTGTGGATGTGTGTTGCCTGATGTCTGATGCATGATGTCTGACACCTGATGTCTGATGCATGATGTCTGATGTCTGATGCTTGTGGATGTCTGATGCCTGATGCCTGATGCGTGTGGATGTCTGATGCTTGTGGATGCCTGATGTCTGATGCCTGATGCTTGTGGATGTCTGATGCCTGATGCTTGTGGATGTCTGATGCCTGATGTCTGATATCTGATGCCTGATGTTTGATGTCTGATGCCTGATGCTTGTGGATGTATGTTGCCTGATGTCTGATGCCTGATGTCTGATGCTTGTGGATGTTTGATTCCTGATGTCTGATGCTTGTGGATGTCTGATAACTGATGTCTGATGCTTGTGGATGTCTGATGCATGATGTCTGACACCTGATGTCTGATGCATGATGTCTGATGCTTGTGGATGTCTGATGCCTGATGGCTGATGCTTGTGGGTGTCTGATGCCTGATATCTGATGCCTGATGTTTGTGAATGTCTGATGCCGGATGTCTGATGCCTGATGTCTGATGCCTGATGTCTGATGCATGATGTCTGATGCCTGATGTCGGATGCCTGATTTCTGATGTCTGATTCCTGATGTCTGATTCCTGATGTCTGATGCTTGTGGATGTCTGATGCCTGATGTCTGATGCTTGATGCTTGTGGATGTGTGATGCCTGATGCTCGATGTTTGATGTCTGATGCCTGATGCTTGTGGATGTGTGTTGCTTGATGTCTGATGCATGATGTCTGATGCTTCTGGATGTCTGATGCGTGTGGATGTTTGATTCCTGATGTCTGATGCTTGTGGATGTCTGATGCTTGTGGCTGTCTGATGTCTGATGCTTGTGGATGTCTGATGCATGATGTCTGATGCTTGTGGATGTCTGATGCCTGATGCTTGTGGATGCCTGATGTCTGATGCCTGATGTCTGATGTCTGATGCTTGTGGATGTCTGATGACTGATGTCTGATGCTTGTGGATGTCTGATGCCTGATGTCTCATGACTGATGTCTGATGCCTGATGCTTGTGGATATCTAATGCCTGATGTATGATGCCTGATGCTTGTGGATGTCTGATGCCTGATGTCTGATGCTTGTGGATGTCTGTTGCCTGATGCTTGTGGATGTCTGATGCCTGATGTTTGATGCCTGATGTCTGATTCTTGTGGATGCCTGATGTCTGATGCTTGTGGATGTCTGATGCCTGATGACTGATGCTTGTGGATGTCTGATGCCTGATGTCACATGACTGATGTCTGATGCCTGATGCTTGTGGATATCTAATGCCTGATGTATGATGCCTGATGCTTGTGGATGACTGATGCCTGATGTCTGATGCTTGTGGATGTCTGTTGCCTGATGCTTGTGGATGTCTGATGCCTGATGTTTGATGCCTGATGTCTGATGCTTGTTGATGCCTGATGTCTAATGCTTGTGGATGTCTGATGCATGATGTCTGATGCTTGATGCTTGTGGATGCCTGATGGCTGATGGCTGATGCTTGTGGATGTCTGATGCCTGATGACTGATGTCTGATGCTTGTGGATGTCTGATGCCTGATGTCTCATGACTGATGTCTGATGCCTGATGCTTGTGGATATCTAATGCCTGATGTATGATGCCTAATGCTTGTGGATGTCTGATGCCTGATGTCTGATGCTTGTGGATGGATGTCTGTTGCCTGATGCTTGTGGATGTCTGATGCCTGATGTTTGATGCCTGATGTCTGATTCTTGTGGATGCCTGATGTCTGATGCTTGTGGATGTCTGATGCCTGATGACTGATGCTTGTGGATGTCTGATGCCTGATGTCACATGACTGATGTCTGATGCCTGATGCTTGTGGATATCTAATGCCTGATGTATGATGCCTGATGCTTGTGGATGTCTGATGCCTGATGTCTGATGCTTGTGGATGTCTGTTGCCTGATGCCTGATGTTTGATGCCTGATGTCTGATGCTTGTTGATGCCTGATGTCTGATGCTTGTGGATGTCTGATGGCTGATGTCTGATGCCTGATGCGTGTGGATGTCTGATGCTTGTGGATGCCTGATGTCTGATGCCTGATGCTTGTGGATGTCTGATGCCTGATGCTTGTGGATGTCTGATGCCTGATGTCTGATATCTGATGCCTGTTGTTTGATGTCTGATGCCTGATGCTTGTGGATGTATGTTGCCTGATGTCTGATGTCTGATGCCTGATGTCTGATGCTTGTGGATGTCTGATGCCTGATGTCTGATGCTTGTGGATGTCTGATGCATGATGTCTGATGCATGATGTCTTATGCCTGATGGCTGATGCCTGATGTCTGATGCCTGATGCCTTATGCCTGATGTCTGATTCCTGATGTCTGATGCTTGATGCTTGTGGATGTCTGATGTCTGATGCACGATGTTTGATGTCTGATGCCTGATGATTGTGGATGTTTGTTGCCTGATGTCTGATGCATGATGTCTGACACCTGATGTCTGATGTCTGATGCTTGTGGATGTCTGATGCTTGTGGCTGTCTGATGCCTGATGTCTGATGCTTGTGGATGTCTGATGCATGATGTCTGATGCATGATGTCTGATGCATGATGGCTGATGCCTGATGGCTGATGCCTGATGGCTGATGTCCGATGCCTGATGTCTTATGCCTGATGTCTGATTCCTGATGTCTGTTGCTTGATGCTTGTGGATGTCTGAGGCCTGATGCCCGATGTTTGATGTCTTATACCTGATGCTTGTGGATGTGTGTCGCCTGATGTCTGATGCATGATGTCTGACACCTGATGTCTGATGTCTGATATCTGATGTCTGATGCCTGATGTTTGTGAATGTCTGATGCCGGATGTCTGATGCATGATGTCTGATGCCTGATGCCTGATGTCTGATGCTTGTGGATGTCTGATGCCTGATGTCTGATGCCTTATGTCTGATGCTTGATGCTTGTGGATGTCTGATGCCTGATGTTTGTGGATGTGTGTTGCCTGATGTCTGATGCATGATGTCTGATGCTTTTGGGTGTCTGATGCTTGATGCTTGTGGATGTCTGATGCCTGATGTCTGATGCCCGATGTTTGATGCCTGGTGCTTGTGGATGTGTGTTGCCTGATGTCTGATGCATGATGTCTGATGCTTGTGGATGTCTGATGCTTGTGAATGTTTGATTCCTGATGTCTGATGCTTGTGGATGTCTGATGCTTGTGGCTGTCTGATGCCTGATGTCTGAAGCTTGTGGATGTCTGCTGCATGATGTCTGACACCTGATGTCATGCATGATGTCTGATGTCTGATGCTTGTGGATGTCTGATGCCTGATGTCTGATGCTTGTGGATGTCTGATGCCTGATGTCTGATGTTTGTGAATGTCTGATGCTGGATGTCTGATGCATGATGTCTGATGCCTGATGTCTGATGGTTGTGGATGCCTTGTGCCTGATGTCTGATTCCTGATGTCTGATTCCTGATGTCTGATGCCTGATGTCTGATGCTTGTGGATGTGTGATGCCTCATGTCTGATGCTTGTGGATGTGTGATGCCTGATGTCTGATGCTCGATGTTTGATGTCTGATGCCTGATGCTTGTGGATGTGTGTTGCCTGATGTCTGATGCTTGTGGATGTCTGATGCTTGTGGATGTTTTATTCCTGATGTCTGATGCTTGTGGCTGTCTGATGCCTGATGCTTGTGGATGTCTGATGCATGATGTCTGATGCATAACTGATGCCTGATGTCTTATGCCTGATGGCTGATGCCTGAAGTCTGATGGCTGATGCCTGATGTCTTATGCCTGATGTTTGTGAATGTCTGATGCCTGATGTCTGATGCCTGATGTCTGATGCTTGTGGATGTCTGATGCCTGATGTCTGATGCCTGATGGCAGATGCCTGATGGCTGATGCTTGATGCTTGTGGATGTCTGATGCCTGATGTTTGTGGATGTGTGTTGCCTGATGTCTGATGCATGATGTCTGATACCTGATGTCTGTTGCTTTTGGATGTCTGATGCTTGATGCTTGTGGACGTCTGATGCCTGATGTCTGATGCCCGATGTTTGATGTCTGATGCCTGGTGCTTGTGGATGTGTGTTGCCTGATGTCTGATGCATGATGTCTGATGCTTGTGGATGTTTGATGCATGATGTCTGATGCTTGTGGATGTCTGATGCTTGTGGATGTTTGATTCCTGATGTCTGATGCTTGTGGATGTCTGATGCTTGTGTCTGTCTGATGCCTGATGTCTGATGCTTGTGGATGTCTGATGCATGATGTCTGACACCTGATGTCATGCATGATGTCTGATGTCTGATGCTTGTGGATGTCTGATGCCTGATGTCTGATGCTTGTGGATGTCTGATGCCTGATGTCTGATGCCTGATGTTTGTCAATGTCTGATGCCGGATGTCTGATGCATGATGTCTGATGCCTGATGTCTGATGCCTGATGTCTGATGCTTGTGGATGCCTGATGCCTGATGTCTGATGTCTGATTCCTGATGTCTGATTCCTGATGTCTGATGCTTGTGGATGTCTGATGCCTGATGTCTGATGCTTGTGGATGTGTGATGCCTGATGTCTGATGCTCGATGTTTGATGTCTGATGCCTGATGCTTGTGGATGTGTGTTGCCTGATGTCTGATGCTTGTGGATGTCTGATGCTTGTGGATGTTTGATTCCTGATGTCTGATGCTTGTGGCTGTCTGATGCCTGATGTCTGATGCTTGTGGATGTCTGATGCATGATGTCTGATGCTTTATGCTTGTGGATGTCTGATGCCTGATGCTTGTGGATGCCTGATGTCTGATGCCTGATGTCTGATGCCTGATGTCTGATGCTTGTGGATGTCTGATGTCTGATGCTTGTGGATGTCTCATGACTGATGTCTCATGACTGATGTCTGATGCTTGTGGATATCTAATGCCTGATGTATGATGCCTGATGCTTGTGGATGTCTGATGCCTCATGTCTGATGCTTGTGGATGTGTGATGCCTGATGTCTGATGCTCGATGTTTGATGTCTGATGCCTGATGCTTGTGGATGTGTGTTGCCTGATGTCTGATGCTTGTGGATGTCTGATGCTTGTGGATGTTTGATTCCTGATGTCTGATGCTTGTGGCTGTCTGATGCCTGATGTCTGATGCTTGTGGATGTCTGATGCATGATGTCTGATGCATGATAACTGATGCCTGATGTCTTATGCCTGATGGCTGATGCCTGAAGACTGATGGCTGATGCCTGATGTCTTAGACCTGATGTTTGTGAATGTCTGATGCCTGATGTCTGATGCTTGTGGATGTCTGATGCCTGATGTCTGATGCCTGATGGCAGATGCCTGATGGCTGATGCTTGATGCTTGTGGATGTCTGATGCCTGATGTTTGTGGATGTGTGTTGCCTGATGTCTGATGCATGATGTCTGATACCTGATGTCTGTTGCTTTTGGATGTCTGATGCTTGATGCTTGTGGACGTCTGATGCCTGATGTCTGATGCCCGATGTTTGATGTCTGATGCCTGATGCTTGTGGATGTGTGTTGCCTGATGTCTGATGCATGATGTCTGACACCTGATGTCTGATGCATGATGTCTGATGTCTGATGCTTGTGGATGTCTGATGCCTGATGTCTGATGCCTGATGCGTGTGGATGTCTGATCCTTGTGGATGCCTGATGTCTGATGCCTGATGCTTGTGGATGTCTGATGCCTGATGTCTGATATCTGATGCCTGATGTTTGATGTCTGATGCCTGATGCTTGTGGATGTATGTTGCCTGATGTCTGATGCCTGATGTCTGATGCTTGTGGATGTTTGATTCCTGATGTCTGATGCTTGTGGATGTCTGATAACTGATGTCTGATGCTTGTGGATGTCTGATGCATGATGTCTGACACCTGATGTCTGATGCATGATGTCTGATGCTTGTGGATGTCTGATGCCTGATGGCTGATGCTTGTGGGTGTCTGATGCCTGATATCTGATGCCTGATGTTTGTGAATGTCTGATGCCGGATGTCTGATGCCTGATGTCTGATGCATGATGTCTGATGCCTGATGTCTGATGCCTGATTTCTGATGTCTGATTCCTGATGTCTGATTCCTGATGTCTGATGCTTGTGGATGTCTGATGCCTGATGTCTGATGCTTGATGCTTGTGGATGTGTGATGCCTGATGCTCGATGTTTGATGTCTGATGCCTGATGCTTGTGGATGTGTGTTGCTTGATGTCTGATGCATGATGTCTGATGCTTCTGGATGTCTGATGCGTGTGGATGTTTGATTCCTGATGTCTGATGCTTGTGGATGTCTGATGCTTGTGGCTGTCTGATGTCTGATGCTTGTGGATGTCTGATGCATGATGTCTGATGCTTGTGGATGTCTGATGCCTGATGCTTGTGGATGCCTGATGTCTGATGTCTGATGCTTGTGGATGTCTGATGACTGATGTCTGATGCTTGTGGATGTCTGATGCCTGATGTCTCATGACTGATGTCTGATGCCTGATGCTTGTGGATATCTAATGCCTGATGTATGATGCCTAATGCTTGTGGATGTCTGATGCCTGATGTCTGATGCTTGTGGATGGATGTCTGTTGCCTGATGCTTGTGGATGTCTGATGCCTGATGTTTGATGCCTGATGTCTGGTTCTTGTGGATGCCTGATGTCTGATGCTTGTGGATGTCTGATGCCTGATGACTGATGCTTGTGGATGTCTGATGCCTGATGTCACATGACTGATGTCTGATGCCTGATGCTTGTGGATATCTAATGCCTGATGTATGATGCCTGATGCTTGTGGATGTCTGATGCCTGATGTCTGATGCTTGTGGATGTCTGTTGCCTGATGCCTGATGTTTGATGCCTGATGTCTGATGCTTGTTGATGCCTGATGTTTGATGCTTGTGGATGTCTGATGGCTGATGTCTGATGCCTGATGCGTGTGGATGTCTGATGCTTGTGGATGCCTGATGTCTGATGCCTGATGCTTGTGGATGTCTGATGCCTGATGCTTGTGGATGTATGTTGCCTGATGTCTGATGCCTGATGTCTGATGCTTGTGGCTGTCTGATGCCTGATGTCTTATGCCTGATGTCTGATTCCTGATGTCTGATGCATGATGCTTGTGGATGTCTGATGCCTGATGTCTGATGCACGATGTTTGATGTCTGATGCCTGATGATTGTGGATGTTTGTTGCCTGATGTCTGATGCATGATGTCTGACACCTGATGTCTGATGTCTGATGCTTGTGGATGTCTGATGCTTGTGGCTGTCTGATGCCTGATGTCTGATGCTTGTGGATGTCTGATGCATGATGTCTGATGCATGATGTCTGATGCATGATGGCTGATGCCTGATGGCTGATGTCCGATGCCTGATGTCTTATGCCTGATGTCTGATTCCTGATGTCTGTTGCTTGATGCTTGTGGATGTCTGAGGCCTGATGCCCGATGTTTGATGTCTTATACCTGATGCTTGTGGATGTGTGTTGCCTGATGTCTGATGCATGATGTCTGACACCTGATGTCTGATGTCTGATATCTGATGTCTGATGCCTGATGTTTGTGAATGTCTGATGCCGGGTGTCTGATGCATGATGTCTGATGCCTGATGCCTGATGTCTGATGCTTGTGGATGTCTGATGCCTGATGTCTGATGCCTGATGTCTGATGCTTGTGGATGTCTGATGCCTGATGTTTGTGGATGTGTGTTGCCTGATGTCTGATGCATGATGTCTGATGCTTTTGGGTGTCTGATGCTTGATGCTTGTGGATGTCTGATGCCTGATGTCTGATGCCCGATGTTTGATGCCTGGTGCTTGTGGATGTGTGTTGCCTGATGTCTGATGCATGATGTCTGATGCTTGTGGATGTCTGATGCTTGTGGATGTTTGATTCCTGATGTCTGATGCTTGTGGATGTCTGATGCCTGATGTCTGAAGCTTGTGAATGTCTGCTGCATGATGTCTGACACCTGATGTCATGCATGATGTCTGATGTCTGATGCTTGTGGATGTCTGATGCCTGATGTCTGATGCTTGTGGATGTCTGATGCCTGATGTCTGATGTTTGTGAATGTCTGATGCCGGATGTCTGATGCATGATGTCTGATGCCTGATGTCTGATGGTTGTGGATGCCTTGTGTCTGATGTCTGATGCCTGATGTCTGATTCCTGATGTCTGATTCCTGATGTCTGATGCCTGATGTCTGATGCTTGTGGATGTGTGATGCCTCATGTCTGATGCTTGTGGATGTGTGATGCCTGATGTCTGATGCTCAATGTTTGATGTCTGATGCCTGATGCTTGTGGATGTGTGTTGCCTGATGTCTGATGCTTGTGGATGTCTGATGCTTGTGGATGTTTGATTCCTGATGTCTGATGCTTGTGGCTGTCTGATGCCTGATGTCTGATGCTTGTGGATGTCTGATGCATGATGTCTGATGCATGATAACTGATGCCTGATGTCTTATGCCTGATGGCTGATGCCTGAAGTCTGATGGCTGATGCCTGATGTCTTATGCCTGATGTTTGTGAATGTCTGATGCCTGATGTCTGATGCCTGATGTCTGATGCTTGTGGATGTCTGATGCCTGATGTCTGATGCCTGATGGCAGATGCCTGATGGCTGATGCTTGATGCTTGTGGATGTCTGATGCCTGATGTTTGTGGATGTGTGTTGCCTGATGTCTGATGCATGATGTCTGATACCTGATGGCTGTTGCTTTTGGATGTCTGATGCTTGATGCTTGTGGACGTCTGATGCCTGATGTCTGATGCCCGATGTTTGATGTCTGATGCCTGGTGCTTGTGGATGTGTGTTGCCTGATGTCTGGTGCATGATGTCTGATGCTTGTGGATGTTTGATGCATGATGTCTGATGCTTGTGGATGTCTGATGCTTGTGGATGTTTGATTCCTGATGTCTGATGCTTGTGGATGTCTGATGCTTGTGTCTGTCTGATGCCTGATGTCTGATGCATGATATCTGACACCTGATGTCATGCATGATGTCTGATGCTTGTGGATGTCTGATGCCTGATGTCTGATGCTTGTGGATGTCTGATGCCTGATGTCTGATGCCTGATGTTTGTGAATGTCTGATGCCGGATGTCTGATGCATGATGTCTGATGCCTGATGTCTGATGCCTGATGTCTGATGCTTGTGGATGCCTGATGCCTGATGTCTGATGTCTGATTCCTGATGTCTGATTCCTGATGTCTGAGGCTTGTGGATGTCTGATGCCTGATGTCTGATGCTTGTGGATGTGTGATGCCTGATGTCTGATGCTCGATGTTTGATGTCTGATGCCTGATGCTTGTGGATGTGTGTTGCCTGATGTCTGATGCTTGTGGATGTCTGATGCTTGTGGATGTTTGATTCCTGATGTCTGATGCTTGTGGCTGTCTGATGCCTGATGTCTGATGCTTGTGGATGTCTGATGCATGATGTCTGATGCTTGTGGATGTCTGATGCCTGATGCTTGTGGATGCCTGATGTCTGATGCCTGATGTCTGATGCCTGATGTCTGATGCTTGTGGATGTCTGATGTCTGATGCTTGTGGATGTCTCATGACTGATGTCTCATGACTGATGTCTGATGCTTGTGGATATCTAATGCCTGATGTATGATGCCTGATGCTTGTGGATGTCTGATGCCTCATGTCTGATGCTTGTGGATGTGTGATGCCTGATGTCTGATGCTCGATGTTTGATGTCTGATGCCTGATGCTTGTGGATGTGTGTTGCCTGATGTCTGATGCTTGTGGATGTCTGATGCTTGTGGATGTTTGATTCCTGATGTCTGATGCTTGTGGCTGTCTGATGCCTGATGTCTGATGCTTGTGGATGTCTGATGCATGATGTCTGATGCATGATAACTGATGCCTGATGTCTTATGCCTGATGGCTGATGCCTGAAGTCTGATGGCTGATGCCTGATGTCTTATGCCTGATGTTTGTGAATGTCTGATGCCTGATGTCTGATGCCTGATGTCTGATGCTTGTGGATGTCTGATGCCTGATGTCTGATGCCTGATGGCAGATGCCTGATGGCTGATGCTTGATGCTTTTGGATGTCTGATGCTTGATGCATGTGGACGTCTGATGCCTGATGTCTGATGCCCGATGTTTGATGTCTGATGCCTGGTGCTTGTGGATGTGTGTTGCCTGATGTCTGATGCATGATGTCTGATGCTTGTGGATGTTTGATTCCTGATGTCTGATGCTTGTGGATGTCTGATGCTTGTGTCTGTCTGATGCCTGATGTCTGATGCTTGTGGATGTCTGATGCATGATGTCTGACACCTGATGTCATGCATGATGTCTGATGCTTGTGGATGTCTGATGCTTGTGGATGTTTGATTCCTGATGTCTGATGCTTTTGGATGTCTGATGCTTGTGTCTGTCTGATGCCTGATGTCTGATGCTTGTGGATGTCTGATGCATGATGTCTGACACCTGATGTCATGCATGATGTCTGATGTCTGATGCTTGTGGATGTCTGATGCCTGATGTCTGATGCTTGTGGATGTCTGATGCATGATGTCTGACACCTGATGTCATGCATGATGTCTGATGTCTGATGCTTGTGGATGTCTGATGCCTGATGTCTGATGCTTGTGGATGTCTGATGCCTGATGTCTGATGCCTGATGTTTGTGAATGTCTGATGCCAGATGTCTGATGCCAGATGTCTGATGCCTGATGTCTGATGCCTGATGTCTGATGCTTGTGGATGCCTGATGCCTGATGTCTGATGTCTGATTCCTGATGTCTGATTCCTGATGTCTGATGCTTGTGGATGTCTGATGCCTGATGCTTGTGGATGTGTGATGCCTGATGTCTGATGCTCGATGTTTGATGTCTGATGCCTGATGCTTGTGGATGTGTGTTGCCTGATGTCTGATGCTTGTGGATGTCTGATGCTTGTGGATGTTTGATTCCTGATGTCTGATGCTTGTGGCTGTCTGATGCCTGATGTCTGATGCTTGTGGATGTCTGATGCATGATGTCTGATGCTTGATGCTTGTGGATGTCTGATGCCTGATGCTTGTGGATGCCTGATGTCTGATGCCTGATGTCTGATGCCTGATGTCTGATGCTTGTGGATGTCTGATGTCTGATGCTTGTGGATGTCTCATGACTGATGTCTCATGACTGATGTCTGATGCTTGTGGATATCTAATGCCTGATGTATGATGCCTGATGCTTGTGGATGTCTGATGCCTGATGTCTGATGCTTGTGGATGTCTGTTGCCTGATGCTTGTGGATGTCTGACGCCTGATGTTTGATGCCTGATGTCTGATGCTTGTGGATGCCTGATGTCTGATGCACGTGGATGTCTGATGCCTCATGACTGATGTCTGATGCTTGTGGATTTCTGATGCCTGATGTCTCATGACTGATGTCTGATGCCTGATGCTTGTGGATATCTAATGCCTGATGTATGATGCCTGATGCTTGTGGATGTCTTATGTCTGATGTCTGATGCTTGTGGATTTCTGTTGCCTGATGCTTGTGGATGTCTGATGCCTGATGTTTGATGCCTGATGTCTGATGCTTGTGGATGCCTGATGTCTGATGCTTGTGGATGTCTGATGCCTGATGTTTGATGTCTGATGCCTGATGCTTGTGGATGTATCTTGCCTGATGTCTGATGCATGATGTCTGATGCTTGTGGATGTTTGATGCCTGATGTCTGATGCATGATGTCTGATGCATGATGTCTGATGCCTGATGTCTTATGCCTGATGGCTGATGCCTAAAGTCTGATGGCTGATGCCTGATGTCTTATGCCTGATGTCTGATTCCTGATGTCTGATGCTTGATGCTTGTGGATGTCTGATGCCTGATGTCTGATGCCCGATGTTTGATGTCTGATGCCTGATGCTTGTGGATGTGTGTTGCCTGATGTCTGATGCATGATGTCTGACACCTGATGTCTGATGCATGATGTCTGATGCTTGTGGATGTGTGATGCCTCATGTCTGATGCTTGTGGATGTGTGATGCCTGATGTCTGATGCTCGATGTTTGATGTCTGATGCCTGATGCTTGTGGATGTGTGTTGCCTGATGTCTGATGCTTGTGGATGTCTGATGCTTGTGGATGTTTGATTCCTGATGTCTGATGCTTGTGGCTGTCTGATGCCTGATGTCTGATGCTTGTGGATGTCTGATGCATGATGTCTGATGCATGATAACTGATGCCTGATGTCTTGTGCCTGATGGCTGATGCCTGAAGTCTGATGGCTGATGCCTGATGTCTTATGCCTGATGTTTGTGAATGTCTGATGCCTGATGTCTGATGCCTGATGTCTGATGCTTGTGGATGTCCGATGCCTGATGTCTGATGCCTGATGGCAGATGCCTGATGGCTGATGCTTGATGCTTGTGGATGTCTGATGCCTGATGTTTGTGGATGTGTGTTGCCTGATGTCTGATGCATGATGTCTGATACCTGATGTCTGTTGCTTTTGGATGTCTGATGCTTGATGCTTGTGGACGTCTGATGCCTGATGTTTCATGTCTGATGCCTGGTGCTTGTGGATGTGTATTGCCTGATGTCTGATGCATGATGTCTGATGCTTGTGGATGTTTGATGCATGATGTCTGATGCTTGTGGATGTTTGATGCATGATGTCTGATGCTTGTGGATGTCTGATGCTTGTGGATGTTTGATTCCTGATGTCTGATGCTTGTGGATGTCTGATGCTTGTGTCTGTCTGATGCCTGATGTCTGATGCTTGTGGATGTCTGATGCATGATGTCTGACACCTGATGTCATGCATGATGTCTGATGTCTGATGCTTGTGGATGTCTGATGCCTGATGTCTGATGCTTGTGGATGTCTGATGCCTGATGTCTGATGCCTGATGTTTGTGAATGTCTGATGCCAGATGTCTGATGCCAGATGTCTGATGCCTGATGTCTGATGCCTGATGTCTGATGCCTGATGTCTGATGCTTGTGGATGCCTGATGCCTGATTGCTGATGTCTGATTCCTGATGTCTGATTCCTGATGTCTGATGCTTGTGGATGTCTGATGCCTGATGTCTGATGCTTGTGGATGTGTGATGCCTGATGTCTGATGCTCGATGTTTGATGTCTGATGCCTGATGCTTGTGGATGTGTGTTGCCTGATGTCTGATGCTTGTGGATGTCTGATGCTTGTGGATGTTTGATTCCTGATGTCTGATGCTTGTGGCTGTCTGATGCCTGATGTCTGATGCTTGTGGATGTCTGATGCATGATGTCTGATGCTTGATGCTTGTGGATGTCTGATGCCTGATGCTTGTGGATGCCTGATGTCTGATGCCTGATGTCTGATGCCTGATGTCTGATGCTTGTGGATGTCTGATGTCTGATGCTTGTGGATGTCTCATGACTGATGTCTCATGACTGATGTCTGATGCTTGTGGATATCTAATGCCTGATGTATGATGCCTGATGCTTGTGGATGTCTGATGCCTGATGTCTGATGCTTGTGGATGTCTGTTGCCTGATGCTTGTGGATGTCTGACGCCTGATGTTTGATGCCTGATGTCTGATGCTTGTGGATGCCTGATGTCTGATGCACGTGGATGTCTGATGCCTCATGACTGATGTCTGATGCTTGTGGATTTCTGATGCCTGATGTCTCATGACTGATGTCTGATGCCTGATGCTTGTGGATATCTAATGCCTGATGTATGATGCCTGATGCTTGTGGATGTCTTATGTCTGATGTCTGATGCTTGTGGATTTCTGTTGCCTGATGCTTGTGGATGTCTGATGCCTGATGTTTGATGCCTGATGTCTGATGCTTGTGGATGCCTGATGTCTGATGCTTGTGGATGTCTGATGCCTGATGTTTGATGTCTGATGCCTGATGCTTGTGGATGTATCTTGCCTGATGTCTGATGCATGATGTCTGATGCTTGTGGATGTTTGATGCCTGATGTCTGATGCATGATGTCTGATGCATGATGTCTGATGCCTGATGTCTTATGCCTGATGGCTGATGCCTGAAGTCTGATGGCTGATGCCTGATGTCTTATGCCTGATGTCTGATTCCTGATGTCTGATGCTTGATGCTTGTGGATGTCTGATGCCTGATGTCTGATGCCCGATGTTTGATGTCTGATGCCTGATGCTTGTGGATGTGTGTTGCCTGATGTCTGATGGATGATGTCTGACACCTGATGTCTGATGCATGATGTCTGATGTCTGATGCTTGTGGATGTCTGATGCCTGATGTCTGATGCCTGATGCGTGTGGATGTCTGATGCTTGTGGATGCCTGATGTCTGATGCCTGATGCTTGTGGATGTCTGATGCCTGATGCTTGTGGATGTCTGATGCCTGATGTCTGATATCTGATGCCTGATGTTTGATGTCTGATGCCTGATGCTTGTGGATGTATGTTGCCTGATGTCTGATGCCTGATGTCTGATGCTTGTGGATGTTTGATTCCTGATGTCTGATGCTTGTGGATGTCTGATAACTGATGTCTGATGCTTGTGGATGTCTGATGCATGATGTCTGACACCTGATGTCTGATGCATGATGTCTGATGCTTGTGGATGTCTGATGCCTGATGGCTGATGCTTGTGGGTGTCTGATGCCTGATATCTGATGCCTGATGTTTGTGAATGTCTGATGCCGGATGTCTGATGCCTGATGTCTGATGCCTGATGTCTGATGCATGATGTCTGATGCCTGATGTCTGATGCCTGATTTCTGATGTCTGATTCCTGATGTCTGATTCCTGATGTCTGATGCTTGTGGATGTCTGATGCCTGATGTCTGATGCTTGATGCTTGTGGATGTGTGATGCCTGATGCTCGATGTTTGATGTCTGATGCCTGATGCTTGTGGATGTGTGTTGCTTGATGTCTGATGCATGATGTCTGATGCTTCTGGATGTCTGATGCGTGTGGATGTTTGATTCCTGATGTCTGATGCTTGTGGATGTCTGATGCTTGTGGCTGTCTGATGTCTGATGCTTGTGGATGTCTGATGCATGATGTCTGATGCTTGTGGATGTCTGATGCCTGATGCTTGTGGATGCCTGATGTCTGATGCCTGATGTCTGATGTCTGATGCTTGTGGATGTCTGATGACTGATGTCTGATGCTTGTGGATGTCTGATGCCTGATGTCTCATGACTGATGTCTGATGCCTGATGCTTGTGGATATCTAATGCCTGATGTATGATGCCTGATGCTTGTGGATGTCTGATGCCTGATGTCTGATGCTTGTGGATGTCTGTTGCCTGATGCTTGTGGATGTCTGATGCCTGATGTTTGATGCCTGATGTCTGATTCTTGTGGATGCCTGATGTCTGATGCTTGTGGATGTCTGATGCCTGATGACTGATGCTTGTGGATGTCTGATGCCTGATGTCACATGACTGATGTCTGATGCCTGATGCTTGTGGATATCTAATGCCTGATGTATGATGCCTGATGCTTGTGGATGACTGATGCCTGATGTCTGATGCTTGTGGATGTCTGTTGCCTGATGCTTGTGGATGTCTGATGCCTGATGTTTGATGCCTGATGTCTGATGCTTGTTGATGCCTGATGTCTGATGCTTGTAGATGTCTGATGCATGATGTCTGATGCTTGATGCTTGTGGATGCCTGATGTCTGATGGCTGATGCTTGTGGATGTCTGATGCCTGATGACTGATGTCTGATGCTTGTGGATGTCTGATGCCTGATGTCTCATGACTGATGTCTGATGCCTGATGCTTGTGGATATCTAATGCCTGATGTATGATGCCTAATGCTTGTGGATGTCTGATGCCTGATGTCTGATGCTTGTGGATGGATGTCTGTTGCCTGATGCTTGTGGATGTCTGATGCCTGATGTTTGATGCCTGATGTCTGATTCTTGTGTATGCCTGATGTCTGATGCTTGTGGATGTCTGATGCCTGACGACTGATGCTTGTGGATGTCTGATGCCTGATGTCACATGACTGATGTCTGATGCCTGAGGCTTGTGGATATCTAATGCCTGATGTATGATGCCTGATGCTTGTGGATGTCTGATGCCTGATGTCTGATGCTTGTGGATGTCTGTTGCCTGATGCCTGATGTTTGATGCCTGATGTCTGATGCTTGTTGATGCCTGATGTCTGATGCTTGTGGATGTCTGATGGCTGATGTCTGATGCCTGATGCGTGTGGATGTCTGATGCTTGTGGATGCCTGATGTCTGATGCCTGATGCTTGTGGATGTCTGATGCCTGATGCTTGTGGATGTCTGATGCCTGATGTCTGATATCTGATGCCTGTTGTTTGATGTCTGATGCCTGATGCTTGTGGATGTATGTTGCCTGATGTCTGATGTCTGATGCCTGATGTCTGATGCTTGTGGATGTCTGATGCCTGATGTCTGATGCTTGTGGATGTCTGATGCATGATGTCTGATGCATGATGTCTTATGCCTGATGGCTGATGCCTGATGTATGATGCCTGATGCCTTATGCCTGATGTCTGATTCCTGATGTCTGATGCTTGATGCTTGTGGATGTCTGATGCCTGATGTCTGATGCACGATGTTTGATGTCTGATGCCTGATGATTGTGGATGTTTGTTGCCTGATGTCTGATGCATGATGTCTGACACCTGATGTCTGATGTCTGATGCTTGTGGATGTCTGATGCTTGTGGCTGTCTGATGCCTGATGTCTGATGCTTGTGGATGTCTGATGCATGATGTCTGATGCATGATGTCTGATGCATGATGGCTGATGCCTGATGGCTGATGCCTGATGGCTGATGTCCGATGCCTGATGTCTTATGCCTGATGTCTGATTCCTGATGTCTGTTGCTTGATGCTTGTGGATGTCTGAGGCCTGATGCCCGATGTTTGATGTCTTATACCTGATGCTTGTGGATGTGTGTTGCCTGATGTCTGATGCATGATGTCTGACACCTGATGTCTGATGTCTGATATCTGATGTCTGATGCCTGATGTTTGTGAATGTCTGATGCCGGATGTCTGATGCATGATGTCTGATGCCTGATGCCTGATGCTTGATGCTTGTGGATGTGTGATGCCTGATGCTCGATGTTTGATGTCTGATGCCTAATGCTTGTGGATGTGTGTTGCTTGATGTCTGATGCATGATGTCTGATGCTTGTGGCTGTCTGATGTATGATGCTTGTGGATGTCTGATGCATGATGTCTGATGCTTGTGGATGTCTGATGCCTGATGCTTGTGGATGCCTGATGTCTGATGTCTGATGTCTGATGCTTGTGGATGTCTGATGACTGATGTCTGATGCTTGTGGATGTCTGATGCCTGATGTCTCATGACTGATGTCTGATGCCTGATGCTTGTGGATATCTAATGCCTGATGTATGATGCCTGATGCTTGTGGATGTCTGATGCCTGATGTCTGATGCTTGTGGATGTCTGTTGCCTGATGCTTGTGGATGTCTGATGCCTGATGTTTGATGCCTGATGTCTGATTCTAGTGGATGCCTGATGTCTGATGCTTGTGGATGTCTGATGCCTGATGACTGATGCTTGTGGATGTCTGATGCCTAATGTCACATGACTGATGTCTGATGCCTGATGCTTGTGGATATCTAATGCCTGATGTATGATGCCTGATGCTTGTGGATGACTGATGCCTGATGTCTGATGCTTGTGGATGTCTGTTGCCTGATGCTTGTGGATGTCTGATGCCTGATGTCTGATGCCTGATGTCTGATGCCTGTGGATGTCTGATGCTTGTGGATGTCTGATGTCTGATGCTTGTGGATGTCTCATGACTGATGTCTCATGACTGATGTCTGATGCTTGTGGATATCTAATGCCTGATGTATGATGCCTGATGCTTGTGGATGTCTGATGCCTGATGTCTGATGCTTGTGGATGTCTGTTGCCTGATGCTTGTGGATGTCTGATGCCTGATGTTTGATGCCTGATGTCTGATTCTAGTGGATGCCTGATGTCTGATGCTTGTGGATGTCTGATGCCTGATGACTGATGCTTGTGGATGTCTGATGCCTAATGTCACATGACTGATGTCTGATGCCTGATGCTTGTGGATATCTAATGCCTGATGTATGATGCCTGATGCTTGTGGATGACTGATGCCTGATGTCTGATGCTTGTGGATGTCTGTTGCCTGATGCTTGTGGATGTCTGATGCCTGATGTTTGATGCCTGATGTCTGATGCTTGTTGATGCCTGATGTCTGATGCTTGTGGATGTCTGATGCATGATGTCTGATGCTTGATGCTTGTGGATGCCTGATGTCTGATGGCTGATGCTTGTGGATGTCTGATGCCTGATGACTGATGTCTGATGCTTGTGGATGTCTGATGCCTGATGTCTTATGACTGATGTCTGATGCCTGATGCTTGTGGATATCTAATGCCTGATGTATGATGCCTAATGCTTGTGGATGTCTGATGCCTGATGTCTGATGCTTGTGGATGGATGTCTGTTGCCTGATGCTTGTGGATGTCTGATGCCTGATGTTTGATGCCTGATGTCTGATTCTTGTGGATGCCTGATGTCTGATGCTTGTGGATGTCTGATGCCTGATGACTGATGCTTGTGGATGTCTGATGCCTGATGTCACATGACTGATGTCTGATGCCTGATGCTTGTGGATATCTAATGCCTGATGTATGATGCCTGATGCTTGTGGATGTCTGATGCCTGATGTCTGATGCTTGTTGATGCCTGATGTCTGATGCTTGTGGATGTCTGATGGCTGATGTCTGATGCCTGATGCGTGTGGATGTCTGATGCTTGTGGATGCGTGATGTCTGATGCCTGATGCTTGTGGATGTCTGATGCCTGATGCTTGTGGATGTATGTTGCCTGATGTCTGATGCCTGATGTCTGATGCTTGTGGATGTCTGATGCCTGATGTCTTATGCCTGATGTCTGATTCCTGATGTCTGATGCTTGATGCTTGTGGATGTCTCATGCCTGATGTCTGATGCACGATGTTTGATGTCTGATGCCTGATGATTGTGGATGTTTGTTGCCTGATGTCTGATGCATGAAGTCTGACACCTGATGTCTGATGTCTGATGCTTGTGGATGTCTGATGCTTGTGGCTGTCTGATGCCTGATGTCTGATGCTTGTGGATGTCTGATGCATGATGTCTGATGCATGATGTCTGATGCATGATGGCTGATGCCTGATGGCTGATGTCCGATGCCTGATGTCTTATGCCTGATGTCTGATTCCTGATGTCTGTTACTTGATGCTTGTGGATGTCTGAGGCCTGATGCCCGATGTTTGATGTCTTATACCTGATGCTTGTGGATGTGTGTTGCCTGATGTCTGATGCATGATGTCTGATGTCTGATATCTGATGTCTGATGCCTGATGTTTGTGAATGTCTGATGCCGGATGTCTGATGCATGATGTCTGATGCCTGATGCCTGATGTCTGATGCTTGTGGATGTCTGATGCCTGATGTCTGATGCTTGTGGATGTCTGATGCCTGATGTTTGTGGATGTGTGTTGCCTGATGTCTGATGCATGATGTCTGATGCTTTTGGGTGTCTGATGCTTGATGCTTGTGGATGTCTGATGCCTGATGTCTGATGCCCGATGTTTGATGCCTGGTGCTTGTGGATGTGTGTTGCCTGATGTCTGATGCATGATGTCTGATGCTTGTGGATGTCTGATGCTTGTGGATGTTTGATTCCTGATGTCTGATGCTTGTGGATGTCTGATGCCTGATGTCTGAAGCTTGTGGATGTCTGCTGCATGATGTCTGACACCTGATGTCATGCATGATGTCTGATGTCTGATGCTTGTGGATGTCTGATGCCTGATGTCTGATGCTTGTGGATGTCTGATGCCTGATGTCTGATGTTTGTGAATGTCTGATGCCGGATGTCTGATGCATGATGTCTGATGCCTGATGTCTGATGGTTGTGGATGCCTTGTGCCTGATGTCTGATGCCTGATGTCTGATTCCTGATGTCTGATTCCTGATGTCTGATGCCTGATGTCTGATGCTTGTGGATGTGTGATGCCTCATGTCTGATGCTTGTGGATGTGTGATGCCTGATGTCTGATGCTCGATGTTTGATGTCTGATGCCTGATGCTTGTGGATGTGTGTTGCCTGATGTCTGATGCTTGTGGATGTCTGATGCTTGTGGATGTTTGATTCCTGATGTCTGATGCTTGTGGCTGTCTGATGCCTGATGTCTGATGCTTGTGGATGTCTGATGCATGATGTCTGATGCATGATAACTGATGCCTGATATCTTATGCCTGATGGCTGATGCCTGAAGTCTGATGGCTGATGCCTGATGTCTTATGCCTGATGTTTGTGAATGTCTGATGCCTGATGTCTGATGCCTGATGTCTGATGCTTGTGGATGTCTGATGCCTGATGTCTGATGCCTGATGGCAGATGCCTGATGGCTGATGCTTGATGCTTGTGGATGTCTGATGCCTGATGTTTGTGGATGTGTGTTGCCTGATGTCTGATACCTGATGTCTGTTGCTTTTGGATGTCTGATGCTTGATGCTTGTGGACGTCTGATGCCTGATGTCTGATGCCCGATGTTTGATGTCTGATGCCTGGTGCTTGTGGATGTGTGTTGCCTGATGTCTGATGCATGATGTCTGATGCTTGTGGATGTTTGATGCATGATGTCTGATGCTTGTGGATGTCTGATGCTTGTGGATGTTTGATTCCTGATGTCTGATGCTTGTGGATGTCTGATGCTTGTGTCTGCCTGATGCCTGATGTCTGATGCATGATATCTGACACCTGATGTCATGCATGATGTCTGATGCTTGTGGATGTCTGATGCCTGATGTCTGATGCTTGTGGATGTCTGATGCCTGATGTCTGATGCCTGATGTTTGTGAATGTCTGATGCCGGATGTCTGATGCATGATGTCTGATGCCTGATGTCTGATGCCTGATGTCTGATGCTTGTGGATGCCTGATGCCTGATGTCTGATGTCTGATTCCTGATGTCTGATTCCTGATGTCTGAGGCTTGTGGATGTCTGATGCCTGATGTCTGATGCTTGTGGATGTGTGATGCCTGATGTCTGATGCTCGATGTTTGATGTCTGATGCCTGATGCTTGTGGATGTGTGTTGCCTGATGTCTGATGCTTGTGGATGTCTGATGCTTGTGGATGTTTGATTCCTGATGTCTGATGCTTGTGGCTGTCTGATGCCTGATGTCTGATGCTTGTGGATGTCTGATGCATGATGTCTGATGCTTGTGGATGTCTGATGCCTGATGCTTGTGGATGCCTGATGTCTGATGCCTGATGTCTGATGCCTGATGTCTGATGCTTGTGGATGTCTGATGTCTGATGCTTGTGGATGTCTCATGACTGATGTCTCATGACTGATGTCTGATGCTTGTGGATATCTAATGCCTGATGTATGATGCCTGATGCTTGTGGATGTCTGATGCCTCATGTCTGATGCTTGTGGATGTGTGATGCCTGATGTCTGATG
Source organism: Triturus cristatus (assembly GCF_964204655.1). Classification (NCBI taxonomy): domain Eukaryota; kingdom Metazoa; phylum Chordata; class Amphibia; order Caudata; family Salamandridae; genus Triturus; species Triturus cristatus. The sequence goes on from NC_140579.1 coordinate 192,144,312, forward strand.
CTCGATGTTTGATGTCTGATGCCTGATGCTTGTGGATGTGTGTTGCCTGATGTCTGATGCTTGTGGATGTCTGATGCTTGTGGATGTTTGATTCCTGATGTCTGATGCTTGTGGCTGTCTGATGCCTGATGTCTGATGCTTGTGGATGTCTGATGCATGATGTCTGATGCATGATAACTGATGCCTGATGTCTTATGCCTGATGGCTGATGCCTGAAGTCTGATGGCTGATGCCTGATGTCTAATGCCTGATGTTTGTGAATGTCTGATGCCTGATGTCTGATGCCTGATGTCTGATGCTTGTGGATGTCTGATGCCTGATGTCTGATGCCTGATGGCAGATGCCTGATGGCTGATGCTTGATGCTTTTGGATGTCTGATGCTTGATGCTTGTGGACGTCTGATGCCTGATGTCTGATGCCCGATGTTTGATGTCTGATGCCTGGTGCTTGTGGATGTGTGTTGCCTGATGTCTGATGCATGATGTCTGATGCTTGTGGATGTTTGATGCATGATGTCTGATGCTTGTGGATGTCTGATGCTTGTGGATGTTTGATTCCTGATGTCTGATGCTTGTGGATGTCTGATGCTTGTGTCTGTCTGATGCCTGATGTCTGATGTTTGTGGATGTCTGATGCATGATGTCTGACACCTGATGTCATGCATGATGTCTGATGCTTGTGGATGTCTGATGCCTGATGTCTGATGCTTGTGGATGTCTGATGCCTGATGTCTGATGCCTAATGTTTGTGAATGTCTGATGCCGGATGTCTGATGCATGATGTCTGATGCCTGATGTCTGATGCCTGATGTCTGATGCTTGTGGATGCCTGATGCCTGATGTCTGATGTCTGATTCCTGATGTCTGATTCCTGATGTCTGATGCTTGTGGATGTCTGATGCCTGATGTCTGATGCTTGTGGATGTGTGATGCCTGATGTCTGATGCTCGATGTTTGATGTCTGATGCCTGATGCTTGTGGATGTGTGTTGCCTGATGTCTGATGCTTGTGGATGTCTGATGCTTGTGGATGTTTGATTCCTGATGTCTGATGCTTGTGGCTGTCTGATGCCTGATGTCTGATGCTTGTGGATGTCTGATGCATGATGTCTGATGCATGATGCTTGTGGATGTCTGATGCCTGATGCTTGTGGATGCCTGATGTCTGATGCCTGATGTCTGATGCCTGATGTCTGATGCTTGTGGATGTCTGATGTCTGATGCTTGTGGATGTCTCATGACTGATGTCTCATGACTGATGTCTGATGCTTGTGGATATCTAATGCCTGATGTATGATGCCTGATGCTTGTGGATGTCTGATGCCTGATGTCTGATGCTTGTGGATGTCTGTTGCCTGATGCTTGTGGATGTCTGATGCCTGATGTTTGATGCCTGATGTCTGATGCTTGTGGATGCCTGATGTCTGATGCACGTGGATGTCTGATGCCTCATGACTGATGTCTGATGCTTGTGGATTTCTGATGCCTGATGTCTGATGCCCGATGTTTGATGCCTGGTGCTTGTGGATGTGTGTTGCCTGATGTCTGATGCATGATGTCTGATGCTTGTGGATGTCTGATGCTTGTGGATGTTTGATTCCTGATGTCTGATGCTTGTGGATGTCTGATGCTTGTGGCTGTCTGATGCCTGATGTCTGAAGCTTGTGGATGTCTGCTGCATGATGTCTGACACCTGATGTCATGCATGATGTCTGATGTCTGATGCTTGTGGATGTCTGATGCCTGATGTCTGATGCTTGTGGATGTCTGATGCCTGATGTCTGATGTTTGTGAATGTCTGATGCCGGATGTCTGATGCATGATGTCTAATGCCTGATGTCTGATGGTTGTGGATGCCTTGTGCCTGATGTCTGATGCCTGATGTCTGATTCCTGATGTCTGATTCCTGATGTCTGATGCCTGATGTCTGATGCTTGTGGATGTGTGATGCCTCATGTCTGATGCTTGTGGATGTGTGATGCCTGATGTCTGATGCTCGATGTTTGATGTCTGATGCCTGATGCTTGTGGATGTGTGTTGCCTGATGTCTGATGCTTGTGGATGGCTGATGCTTGTGGATGTTTGATTCCTGATGTCTGATGCTTGTGGCTGTCTGATGCCTGATGTCTGATGCTTGTGGATGTCTGATGCATGATGTCTGATGCATGATAACTGATGCCTGATGTCTTATGCCTGATGGCTGATGCCTGAAGTCTGATGGCTGATGCCTGATGTCTTATGCCTGATGTTTGTGAATGTCTGATGCCTGATGTCTGATGCCTGATGTCTGATGCTTGTGGATGTCCGATGCCTGATGTCTGATGCCTGATGGCAGATGCCTGATGGCTGATGCTTGATGCTTGTGGATGTCTGATGCCTGAGGTCTGATGCATGATGTCTGATACCTGATGTCTGTTGCTTTTGGATGTCTGATGCTTGATGCTTGTGGACGTCTGAAGCCTGATGTCTGATGCTTGTGGATGTCTGATGCCTGATGTCTGATGCCTGATGTTTGTGAATGTCTGATGCCAGATGTCTGATGCCAGATGTCTGATGCCTGATGTCTGATGCCTGATGTCTGATGCCTGATGTCTGATGCTTGTGGATGCCTGATGCCTGATGTCTGATGTCTGATTCCTGATGTCTGATTCCTGATGTCTGATGCTTGTGGATGTCTGATGCCTGATGTCTGATGCTTGTGGATGTGTGATGCCTGATGTCTGATGCTCGATGTTTGATGTCTGATGCCTGATGCTTGTGGATGTGTGTTGCCTGATGTCTGATGCTTGTGGATGTCTGATGCTTGTGGATGTTTGATTCCTGATGTCTGATGCTTGTGGCTGTCTGATGCCTGATGTCTGATGCTTGTGGATGTCTGATGCATGATGTCTGATGCTTGATGCTTGTGGATGTCTGATGCCTGATGCTTGTGGATGCCTGATGTCTGATGCCTGATGTCTGATGCCTGATGTCTGATGCTTGTGGATGTCTGATGTCTGATGCTTGTGGATGTCTCATGACTGATGTCTCATGACTGATGTCGGATGCTTGTGGATATCTAATGCCTGATGTATGATGCCTGATGCTTGTGGATGTCTGATGCCTGATGTCTGATGCTTGTGGATGTCTGTTGCCTGATGCTTGTGGATGTCTGACGCCTGATGTTTGATGCCTGATGTCTGATGCTTGTGGATGCCTGATGTCTGATGCACGTGGATGTCTGATGCCTCATGACTGATGTCTGATGCTTGTGGATTTCTGATGCCTGATGTCTCATGACTGATGTCTGATGCCTGATGCTTGTGGATATCTAATGCCTGATGTATGATGCCTGATGCTTGTGGATGTCTTATGTCTGATGTCTGATGCTTGTGGATTTCTGTTGCCTGATGCTTGTGGATGTCTGATGCCTGATGTTTGATGCCTGATGTCTGATGCTTGTGGATGCCTGATGTCTGATGCTTGTGGATGTCTGATGCCTGATGTTTGATGTCTGATGCCTGATGCTTGTGGATGTATCTTGCCTGATGTCTGATGCATGATGTCTGATGCTTGTGGATGTTTGATGCCTGATGTCTGATGCATGATGTCTGATGCATGATATCTGATGCCTGATGTCTTATGCCTGATGGCTGATGCCTGAAGTCTGATGGCTGATGCCTGATGTCTTATGCCTGATGTCTGATTCCTGATGTCTGATGCTTGATGCTTGTGGATGTCTGATGCCTGATGTCTGATGCCCGATGTTTGATGTCTGATGCCTGATGCTTGTGGATGTGTGTTGCCTGATGTCTGATGCATGATGTCTGACACCTGATGTCTGATGCATGATGTCTGATGTCTGATGCTTGTGGATGTCTGATGCCTGATGCCTGATGCGTGTGGATGTCTGATGCTTGTGGGTGCCTGATGTCTGATGCCTGATGCTTGTGGATGTCTGATGCCTGGTGCTTGTGGATGTCTGATGCCTGATGTCTGATATCTGATGCCTGATGTTTGATGTCTGATGCCTGATGCTTGTGGATGTATGTTGCCTGATGTCTGATGCCTGATGTCTGATGCTTATGGATGTTTGATTCCTGATGTCTGATGCTTGTGGATGTCTGATAACTGATGTCTGATGCTTGTGGATGTCTGATGCATGATGTCTGACACCTGATGTCTGATGCATGATGTCTGATGCTTGTGGATGTCTGATGCCTGATGGCTGATGCTTGTGGGTGTCTGATGCCTGATATCTGATGCCTGATGTTTGTGAATGTCTGATGCCGGATGTCTGAAGCCTGATGTCTGATGCCTGATGTCTGATGCATGATGTCTGATGCCTGATGTCTGATGCCTGATTTCTGATGTCTGATTCCTGATGTCTGATTCCTGATGTCTGATGCTTGTGGATGTCTGATGCCTGATGTCTGATGCTTGATGCTTGTGGATGTGTGATGCCTGATGCTCGATGTTTGATGTCTGATGCCTGATGCTTGTGGATGTGTGTTGCTTGATGTCTGATGCATGATGTCTGATGCTTCTGGATGTCTGATGCGTGTGGATGTTTGATTCCTGATGTCTGATGCTTGTGGATGTCTGATGCTTGTGGCTGTCTGATGTCTGATGCTTGTGGATGTCTGATGCATGATGTCTGATGCTTGTGGATGTCTGATGCCTGATGCTTGTGGATGCCTGATGTCTGATGCCTGATGTCTGATGTCTGATGCTTGTGGATGTCTGATGACTGATGTCTGATGCTTGTGGATGTCTGATGCCTGATGTCTCATGACTGATGTCTGATGCCTGATGCTTGTGGATATCTAATGCCTGATGTATGATGCCTGATGCTTGTGGATGTCTGATGCCTGATGTCTGATGCTTGTGGATGTCTGTTGCCTGATGCTTGTGGATGTCTGATGCCTGATGTTTGATGCCTGATGTCTGATTCTTGTGGATGCCTGATGTCTGATGCTTGTGGATGTCTGATGCCTGATGACTGATGCTTGTGGATGTCTGATGCCTGATGTCACATGACTGATGTCTGATGCCTGATGCTTGTGGATATCTAATGCCTGATGTATGATGCCTGATGCTTGTGGATGACTGATGCCTGATGTCTGATGCTTGTGGATGTCTGTTGCCTGATGCTTGTGGATGTCTGATGCCTGATGTTTGATGCCTGATGTCTGATGCTTGTTGATGCCTGATGTCTGATGCTTGTGGATGTCTGATGCATGATGTCTGATGCTTGATGCTTGTGGATGCCTGATGTCTGATGGCTGATGCTTGTGGATGTCTGATGCCTGATGACTGATGTCTGATGCTTGTGGATGTCTGATGCCTGATGTCTCATGACTGATGTCTGATGCCTGATGCTTGTGGATATCTAATGCCTGATGTATGATGCCTAATGCTTGTGGATGTCTGATGCCTGATGTCTGATGCTTGTGGATGGATGTCGGTTGCCTGATGCTTGTGGATGTCTGATGCCTGATGTTTGATGCCTGATGTCTGATTCTTGTGGATGCCTGATGTCTGATGCTTGTGGATGTCTGATGCCTGATGACTGATGCTTGTGGATGTCTGATGCCTGATGTCACATGACTGATGTCTGATGCCTGATGCTTGTGGATATCTAATGCCTGATGTATGATGCCTGATGCTTGTGGATGTCTGATGCCTGATGTCTGATGCTTGTGGATGTCTGTTGCCTGATGCCTGATGTTTGATGCCTGATGTCTGATGCTTGTTGATGCCTGATGTCTGATGCTTGTGGATGTCTGATGGCTGATGTCTGATGCCTGATGCGTGTGGATGTCTGATGCTTGTGGATGCCTGATGTCTGATGCCTGATGCTTGTGGATGTCTGATGCCTGATGCTTGTGGATGTCTGATGCCTGATGTCTGATATCTGATGCCTGTTGTTTGATGTCTGATGCCTGATGCTTGTGGATGTATGTTGCCTGATGTCTGATGTCTGATGCCTGATGTCTGATGCTTGTGGATGTCTGATGCCTGATGTCTGATGCTTGTGGATGTCTGATGCATGATGTCTGATGCATGATGTCTTATGCCTGATGGCTGATGCCTGATGTCTGATGCCTGATGTCTTATGCCTGATGTCTGATTCCTGATGTCTGATGCTTGATGCTTGTGGATGTCTGATGCCTGATGTCTGATGCACGATGTTTGATGTCTGATGCCTGATGATTGTGGATGTTTGTTGCCTGATGTCTGATGCATGATGTCTGACACCTGATGTCTGATGTCTGATGCTTGTGGATGTCTGATGATTGTGGCTGTCTGATGCCTGATGTCTGATGCTTGTGGATGTCTGATGCATGATGTCTGATGCATGATGTCTGATGCATGATGGCTGATGCCTGATGGCTGATGTCCGATGCCTGATGTCTTATGCCTGATGTCTGATTCCTGATGTCTGTTACTTGATGCTTGTGGATGTCTGAGGCCTGATGCCCGATGTTTGATGTCTTATACCTGATGCTTGTGGATGTGTGTTGCCTGATGTCTGATGCATGATGTCTGACACCTGATGTCTGATGTCTGATATCTGATGTCTGATGCCTGATGTTTGTGAATGTCTGATGCCGGATGTCTGATGCATGATGTCTGATGCCTGATGCCTGATGTCTGATGCTTGTGGATGTCTGATGCCTGATGTCTGATGCTTGTGGATGTCTGATGCCTGATGTTTGTGGATGTGTGTTGCCTGATGTCTGATGCATGATGTCTGATGCTTTTGGGTGTCTGATGCTTGATGCTTGTGGATGTCTGATGCCTGATGTCTGATGCCCGATGTTTGATGCCTGGTGCTTGTGGATGTGTGTTGCCTGATGTCTGATGCATGATGTCTGATGCTTGTGGATGTCTGATGCTTGTGGATGTTTGATTCCTGATGTCTGATGCTTGTGGATGTCTGATGCCTGATGTCTGAAGCTTGTGGATGTCTGCTGCATGATGTCTGACACCTGATGTCATGCATGATGTCTGATGTCTGATGCTTGTGGATGTCTGATGCCTGATGGCTGATGCTTGTGGATGTCTGATGCCTGATGTCTGATGTTTGTGAATGTCTGATGCCGGATGTCTGATGCATGATGTCTGATGCCTGATGTCTGATGGTTGTGGATGCCTTGTGCCTGATGTCTGATTCCTGATGTCTGATTCCTGATGTCTGATGCCTGATGCCTGATGTCTGATGCTTGTGGATGTGTGATGCCTCATGTCTGATGCTTGTGGATGTGTGATGCCTGATGTCTGATGCTCGATGTTTGATGTCTGATGCCTGATGCTTGTGGATGTGTGTTGCCTGATGTCTGATGCTTGTGGATGTCTGATGCTTGTGGATGTTTGATTCCTGATGTCTGATGCTTGTGGCTGTCTGATGCCTGATGTCTGATGCTTGTGGATGTCTGATGCATGATGTCTGATGCATGATAACTGATGCCTGATATCTTATGCCTGATGGCTGATGCCTGAAGTCTGATGGCTGATGCCTGATGTCTTATGCCTGATGTTTGTGAATGTCTGATGCCTGATGTCTGATGCCTGATGTCTGATGCTTGTGGATGTCTGATGCCTGATGTCTGATGCCTGATGGCAGATGCCTGATGGCTGATGCTTGATGCTTGTGGATGTCTGATGCCTGATGTTTGTGGATGTGTGTTGCCTGATGTCTGATGCATGATGTCTGATACCTGATGTCTTTTGCTTTTGGATGTCTGATGCTTGATGCTTGTGGACGTCTGATGCCTGATGTCTGATGCCCGATGTTTGATGTCTGATGCCTGGTGCTTGTGGATGTGTGTTGCCTGATGTCTGATGCATGATGTCTGATGCTTGTGGATGTTTGATGCATGATGTCTGATGCTTGTGGATGTCTGATGCTTGTGGATGTTTGATTCCTGATGTCTGATGCTTGTGGATGTCTGATGCTTGTGTCTGCCTGATGCCTGATGTCTGATGCATGATATCTGACACCTGATGTCATGCATGATGTCTGATGCTTGTGGATGTCTGATGCCTGATGTCTGATGCTTGTGGATGTCTGATGCCTGATGTCTGATGCCTGATGTTTGTGAATGTCTGATGCCGGATGTCTGATGCATGATGTCTGATGCCTGATGTCTGATGCCTGATGTCTGATGCTTGTGGATGCCTGATGCCTGATGTCTGATGTCTGATTCCTGATGTCTGATTCCTGATGTCTGAGGCTTGTGGATGTCTGATGCCTGATGTCTGATGCTTGTGGATGTGTGATGCCTGATGTCTGATGCTCGATGTTTGATGTCTGATGCCTGATGCTTGTGGATGTGTGTTGCCTGATGTCTGATGCTTGTGGATGTCTGATGCTTGTGGATGTTTGATTCCTGATGTCTGATGCTTGTGGCTGTCTGATGCCTGATGTCTGATGCTTGTGGATGTCTGATGCATGATGTCTGATGCTTGATGCTTGTGGATGTCTGATGCCTGATGCTTGTGGATGCCTGATGTCTGATGCCTGATGTTTGATGCCTGATGTCTGATGCTTGTGGATGTCTGATGTCTGATGCTTGTGGATGTCTCATGACTGATGTCTCATGACTGATGTCTGATGCTTGTGGATATCTAATGCCTGATGTATGATGCCTGATGCTTGTGGATGTCTGATGCCTCATGTCTGATGCTTGTGGATGTGTGATGCCTGATGTCTGATGCTCGATGTTTGATGTCTGATGCCTGATGCTTGTGGATGTGTGTTGCCTGATGTCTGATGCTTGTGGATGTCTGATGCTTGTGGATGTTTGATTCCTGATGTCTGATGCTTGTGGCTGTCTGATGCCTGATGTCTGATGCTTGTGGATGTCTGATGCATGATGTCTGATGCATGATAACTGATGCCTGATGTCTTATGCCTGATGGCTGATGCCTGAAGTCTGATGGCTGATGCCTGATGTTTTATGCCTGATGTTTGTGAATGTCTGATGCCTGATGTCTGATGCCTGATGTCTGATGCTTGTGGATGTCTGATGCCTGATGTCTGATGCCTGATGGCAGATGCCTGATGGCTGATGCTTGATGCTTTTGGATGTCTGATGCTTGATGCTTGTGGACGTCTGATGCCTGATGTCTGATGCCCGATGTTTGATGTCTGATGCCTGGTGCTTGTGGATGTGTGTTGCCTGATGTCTGATGCATGATGTCTGATGCTTGTGGATGTTTGATGCATGATGTCTGATGCTTGTGGATGTCTGATGCTTGTGGATGTTTGATTCCTGATGTCTGATGCTTGTGGATGTCTGATGCTTGTGTCTGTCTGATGCCTGATGTCTGATGCTTGTGGATGTCTGATGCATGATGTCTGACACCTGATGTCATGCATGATGTCTGATGCTTGTGGATGTCTGATGCCTGATGTCTGATGCTTGTGGATGTCTGATGCCTGATGTCTGATGCCTGATGTTTGTGAATGTCTGATGCCGGATGTCTGATGCATGATGTCTGATGCCTGATGTCTGATGCCTGATGTCTGATGCTTGTGGATGCCTGATGCCTGATGTCTGATGTCTGATTCCTGATGTCTGATTCCTGATGTCTGATGCTTGTGGATGTCTGATGCCTGATGTCTGATGCTTGTGGATGTGTGATGCCTGATGTCTGATGCTCGATGTTTGATGTCTGATGCCTGATGCTTGTGGATGTGTGTTGCCTGATGTCTGATGCTTGTGGATGTCTGATGCTTGTGGATGTTTGATTCCTGATGTCTGATGCTTGTGGCTGTCTGATGCCTGATGTCTGATGCTTGTGGATGTCTGATGCATGATGTCTGATGCATGATGCTTGTGGATGTCTGATGCCTGATGCTTGTGGATGCCTGATGTCTGATGCCTGATGTCTGATGCCTGATGTCTGATGCTTGTGGATGTCTGATGTCTGATGCTTGTGGATGTCTCATGACTGATGTCTCATGACTGATGTCTGATGCTTGTGGATATCTAATGCCTGATGTATGATGCCTGATGCTTGTGGATGTCTGATGCCTGATGTCTGATGCTTGTGGATGTCTGTTGCCTGATGCTTGTGGATGTCTGATGCCTGATGTTTGATGCCTGATGTCTGATGCTTGTGGATGCCTGATGTCTGATGCACGTGGATGTCTGATGCCTCATGACTGATGTCTGATGCTTGTGGATTTCTGATGCTTGATGTCTGATGCCCGATGTTTGATGCCTGGTGCTTGTGGATGTGTGTTGCCTGATGTCTGATGCATGATGTCTGATGCTTGTGGATGTCTGATGCTTGTGGATGTTTGATTCCTGATGTCTGATGCTTGTGGATGTCTGATGCCTGATGTCTGAAGCTTGTGGATGTCTGCTGCATGATGTCTGACACCTGATGTCATGCATGATGTCTGATGTCTGATGCTTGTGGATGTCTGATGCCTGATGTCTGATGCTTGTGGATGTCTGATGCCTGATGTCTGATGTTTGTGAATGTCTGATGCCGGATGTCTGATGCATGATGTCTGATGCCTGATGTCTGATGGTTGTGGATGCCTTGTGCCTGATGTCTGATGCCTGATGTCTGATTCCTGATGTCTGATTCCTGATGTCTGATGCCTGATGCCTGATGTCTGATGCTTGTGGATGTGTGATGCCTCATGTCTGATGCTTGTGGATGTGTGATGCCTGATGTCTGATGCTCGATGTTTGATGTCTGATGCCTGATGCTTGTGGATGTGTGTTGCCTGATGTCTGATGCTTGTGGATGTCTGATGCTTGTGGATGTTTGATTCCTGATGTCTGATGCTTGTGGCTGTCTGATGCCTGATGTCTGATGCTTGTGGTTGTCTGATGCATGATGTCTGATGCATGATAACTGATGCCTGATATCTTATGCCTGATGGCTGATGCCTGAAGTCTGATGGCTGATGCCTGATGTCTTATGCCTGATGTTTGTGAATGTCTGATGCCTGATGTCTGATGCCTGATGTCTGATGCTTGTGGATGTCTGATGCCTGATGTCTGATGCCTGATGGCAGATGCCTGATGGCTGATGCTTGATGCTTGTGGATGTCTGATGCCTGATGTTTGTGGATGTGTGTTGCCTGATGTCTGATGCATGATGTCTGATACCTGATGTCTGTTGCTTTTGAATGTCTGATGCTTGATGCTTGTGGACGTCTGATGCCTGATGTCTGATGCCCGATGTTTGATGTCTGATGCCTGGTGCTTGTGGATGTGTGTTGCCTGATGTCTGATGCATGATGTCTGATGCTTGTGGATGTTTGATGCATGATGTCTGATGCTTGTGGATGTCTGATGCTTGTGGATGTTTGATTCCTGATGTCTGATGCTTGTGGATGTCTGATGCTTGTGTCTGCCTGATGCCTGATGTCTGATGCATGATATCTGACACCTGATGTCATGCATGATGTCTGATGCTTGTGGATGTCTGATGCCTGATGTCTGATGCTTGTGGATGTCTGATGCCTGATGTCTGATGCCTGATGTTTGTGAATGTCTGATGCCGGATGTCTGATGCATGATGTCTGATGCCTGATGTCTGATGCCTGATGTCTGATGCTTGTGGATGCCTGATGCCTGATGTCTGATGTCTGATTCCTGATGTCTGATTCCTGATGTCTGAGCCTTGTGGATGTCTGATGCCTGATGTCTGATGCTTGTGGATGTGTGATGCCTGATGTCTGATGCTCGATGTTTGATGTCTGATGCCTGATGCTTGTGGATGTGTGTTGCCTGATGTCTGATGCTTGTGGATGTCTGATGCTTGTGGATGTTTGATTCCTGATGTCTGATGCTTGTGGCTGTCTGATGCCTGATGTCTGATGCTTGTGGATGTCTGATGCATGATGTCTGATGTTTGATGCTTGTGGATGTCTGATGCCTGATGCTTGTGGATGCCTGATGTCTGATGCCTGATGTCTGATGCCTGATGTCTGATGCTTGTGGATGTCTGATGTCTGATGCTTGTGGATGTCTCATGACTGATGTCTCATGACTGATGTCTGATGCTTGTGGATATCTAATGCCTGATGTATGATGCCTGATGCTTGTGGATGTCTGATGCCTCATGTCTGATGCTTGTGGATGTGTGATGCCTGATGTCTGATGCTCGATGTTTGATGTCTGATGCCTGATGCTTGTGGATGTGTGTTGCCTGATGTCTGATGCTTGTGGATGTCTGATGCTTGTGGATGTTTGATTCCTGATGTCTGATGCTTGTGGCTGTCTGATGCCTGATGTCTGATGCTTGTGGATGTCTGATGCATGATGTCTGATGCATGATAACTGATGCCTGATGTCTTATGCCTGATGGCTGATGCCTGAAGTCTGATGGCTGATGCCTGATGTTTTATGCCTGATGTTTGTGAATGTCTGATGCCTGATGTCTGATGCCTGATGTCTGATGCTTGTGGATGTCTGATGCCTGATGTCTGATGCCTGATGGCAGATGCCTGATGGCTGATGCTTGATGCTTTTGGATGTCTGATGCTTGATGCTTGTGGACGTCTGATGCCTGATGTCTGATGCCCGATGTTTGATGTCTGATGCCTGGTGCTTGTGGATGTGTGTTGCCTGATGTCTGATGCATGATGTCTGATGCTTGTGGATGTTTGATGCATGATGTCTGATGCTTGTGGATGTCTGATGCTTGTGGATGTTTGATTCCTGATGTCTGATGCTTGTGGATGTCTGATGCTTGTGTCTGTCTGATGCCTGATGTCTGATGCTTGTGGATGTCTGATGCATGATGTCTGACACCTGATGTCATGCATGATGTCTGATGCTTGTGGATGTCTGATGCCTGATGTCTGATGCTTGTGGATGTCTGATGCCTGATGTCTGATGCCTGATGTTTGTGAATGTCTGATGCCGGATGTCTGATGCATGATGTCTGATGCCTGATGTCTGATGCCTGATGTCTGATGCTTGTGGATGCCTGATGCCTGATGTCTGATGTCTGATTCCTGATGTCTGATTCCTGATGTCTGATGCTTGTGGATGTCTGATGCCTGATGTCTGATGCTTGTGGATGTGTGATGCCTGATGTCTGATGCTCGATGTTTGATGTCTGATGCCTGATGCTTGTGGATGTGTGTTGCCTGATGTCTGATGCTTGTGGATGTCTGATGCTTGTGGATGTTTGATTCCTGATGTCTGATGCTTGTGGCTGTCTGATGCCTGATGTCTGATGCTTGTGGATGTCTGATGCATGATGTCTGATGCATGATGCTTGTGGATGTCTGATGCCTGATGCTTGTGGATGCCTGATGTCTGATGCCTGATGTCTGATGCCTGATGTCTGATGCTTGTGGATGTCTGATGTCTGATGCTTGTGGATGTCTCATGACTGATGTCTCATGACTGATGTCTGATGCTTGTGGATATCTAATGCCTGATGTATGATGCCTGATGCTTGTGGATGTCTGATGCCTGATGTCTGATGCTTGTGGATGTCTGTTGCCTGATGCTTGTGGATGTCTGATGCCTGATGTTTGATGCCTGATGTCTGATGCTTGTGGATGCCTGATGTCTGATGCACGTGGATGTCTGATGCCTCATGACTGATGTCTGATGCTTGTGGATTTCTGATGCCTGATGTCTGATGCCCGATGTTTGATGCCTGGTGCTTGTGGATGTGTGTTGCCTGATGTCTGATGCATGATGTCTGATGCTTGTGGATGTCTGATGCTTGTGGATGTTTGATTCCTGATGTCTGATGCTTGTGGATGTCTGATGCTTGTGGCTGTCTGATGCCTGATGTCTGAAGCTTGTGGATGTCTGCTGCATGATGTCTGACACCTGATGTCATGCATGATGTCTGATGTCTGATGCTTGTGGATGTCTGATGCCTGATGTCTGATGCTTGTGGATGTCTGATGCCTGATGTCTGATGTTTGTGAATGTCTGATGCCGGATGTCTGATGCATGATGTCTGATGCCTGATGTCTGATGGTTGTGGATGCCTTGTGCCTGATGTCTGATGCCTGATGTCTGATTCCTGATGTCTGATTCCTGATGTCTGATGCCTGATGTCTGATGCTTGTGGATGTGTGATGCCTCATGTCTGTTGCTTGTGGATGTGTGATGCCTGATGTCTGATGCTCGATGTTTGATGTCTGATGCCTGATGCTTGTGGATGTGTGTTGCCTGATGTCTGATGCTTGTGGATGTCTGATGCTTGTGGATGTTTGATTCCTGATGTCTGATGCTTGTGGCTGTCTGATGCCTGATGTCTGATGCTTGTGGATGTCTGATGCATGATGTCTGATGCATGATAACTGATGCCTGATGTCTTATGCCTGATGGCTGATGCCTGAAGTCTGATGGCTGATGCCTGATGTCTTATGCCTGATGTTTGTGAATGTCTGATGCCTGATGTCTGATGCCTGATGTCTGATGCTTGTGGATGTCCGATGCCTGATGTCTGATGCCTGATGGCAGATGCCTGATGGCTGATGCTTGATGCTTGTGGATGTCTGATGCCTGATGTTTGTGGATGTGTGTTGCCTGAGGTCTGATGCATGATGTCTGATACCTGATGTCTGTTGCTTTTGGATGTCTGATGCTTGATGCTTGTGGACGTCTGATGCCTGATGTCTGATGCTTGTGGATGTCTGATGCCTGATGTCTGATGCCTGATGTTTGTGAATGTCTGATGCCAGATGTCTGATGCCAGATGTCTGATGCCTGATGTCTGATGCCTGATGTCTGATGCCTGATGTCTGATGCTTATGGATGCCTGATGCCTGATGTCTGATGTCTGATTCCTGATGTCTGATTCCTGATGTCTGATGCTTGTGGATGTCTGATGCCTGATGTCTGATGCTTGTGGATGTGTGATGCCTGATGTCTGATGCTCGATGTTTGATGTCTGATGCCTGATGCTTGTGGATGTGTGTTGCCTGATGTCTGATGCTTGTGGATGTCTGATGCTTGTGGATGTTTGATTCCTGATGTCTGATGCTTGTGGCTGTCTGATGCCTGATGTCTGATGCTTGTGGATGTCTGATGCATGATGTCTGATGCTTGATGCTTGTGGATGTCTGATGCCTGATGCTTGTGGATGCCTGATGTCTGATGCCTGATGTCTGATGCCTGATGTCTGATGCTTGTGGATGTCTGATGTCTGATGCTTGTGGATGTCTCATGACTGATGTCTCATGACTGATGTCTGATGCTTGTGGATATCTAATGCCTGATGTATGATGCCTGATGCTTGTGGATGTCTGATGCCTGATGTCTGATGCTTGTGGATGTCTGTTGCCTGATGCTTGTGGATGTCTGACGCCTGATGTTTGATGCCTGATGTCTGATGCTTGTGGATGCCTGATGTCTGATGCACGTGGATGTCTGATGCCTCATGACTGATGTCTGATGCTTGTGGATTTCTGATGCCTGATGTCTCATGACTGATGTCTGATGCCTGATGCTTATGGATATCTAATGCCTGATGTATGATGCCTGATGCTTGTGGATGTCTTATGTCTGATGTCTGATGCTTGTGGATTTCTGTTGCCTGATGCTTGTGGATGTCTGATGCCTGATGTTTGATGCCTGATGTCTGATGCTTGTGGATGCCTGATGTCTGATGCTTGTGGATGTCTGATGCCTGATGTTTGATGTCTGATGCCTGATGCTTGTGGATGTATCTTGCCTGATGTCTGATGCATGATGTCTGATGCTTGTGGATGTTTGATGCTTGATGTCTGATGCATGATGTCTGATGCATGATGTCTGATGCCTGATGTCTTATGCCTGATGGCTGATGCCTGAAGTCTGATGGCTGATGCCTGATGTCTTATGCCTGATGTCTGATTCCTGATGTCTGATGCTTGATGCTTGTGGATGTCTGATGCCTGATGTCTGATGCCCGATGTTTGATGTCTGATGCCTGATGCTTGTGGATGTGTGTTGCCTGATGTCTGATGCATGATGTCTGACACCTGATGTCTGATGCATGATGTCTGATGTCTGATGCTTGTGGATGTCTGATGCCTGATGCCTGATGCGTGTGGATGTCTGATGCTTGTGGATGCCTGATGTCTGATGCCTGATGCTTGTGGATGTCTGATGCCTGATGCTTGTGGATGTCTGATGCCTGATGTCTGATATCTGATGCCTGATGTTTGATGTCTGATGCCTGATGCTTGTGGATGTATGTTGCCTGATGTCTGATGCCTGATGTCTGATGCTTGTGGATGTTTGATTCCTGATGTCTGATGCTTGTGGATGTCTGATAACTGATGTCTGATGCTTGTGGATGTCTGATGCATGATGTCTGACACCTGATGTCTGATGCATGATGTCTGATGCTTGTGGATGTCTGATGCCTGATGGCTGATGCTTGTGGGTGTCTGATGCCTGATATCTGATGCCTGATGTTTGTGAATGTCTGATGCTGGATGTCTGATGCCTGATGTCTGATGCCTGATGTCTGATGCATGATGTCTGATGCCTGATGTCTGATGCCTGATTTCTGATGTCTGATTCCTGATGTCTGATTCCTGATGTCTGATGCTTGTGGATGTCTGATGCCTGATGTCTGATGCTTGATGCTTGTGGATGTGTGATGCCTGATGCTCGATGTTTGATGTCTGATGCCTGATGCTTGTGGATGTGTGTTGCTTGATGTCTGATGCATGATGTCTGATGCTTCTGGATGTCTGATGCGTGTGGATGTTTGATTCCTGATGTCTGATGCTTGTGGATGTCTGATGCTTGTGGCTGTCTGATGTCTGGTGCTTGTGGATGTCTGATGCATGATGTCTGATGCTTGTGGATGTCTGATGCCTGATGCTTGTGGATGCCTGATGTCTGATGCCTGATGTCTGATGTCTGATGCTTGTGGATGTCTGATGACTGATGTCTGATGCTTGTGGATGTCTGATGCCTGATGTCTCATGACTGATGTCTGATGCCTGATGCTTGTGGATATCTAATGCCTGATGTATGATGCCTGATGCTTGTGGATGTCTGATGCCTGATGTCTGATGCTTGTGGATGTCTGTTGCCTGATGCTTGTGGATGTCTGATGCCTGATGTTTGATGCCTGATGTCTGATTCTTGTGGATGCCTGATGTCTGATGCTTGTGGATGTCTGATGCCTGATGACTGATGCTTGTGGATGTCTGATGCCTGATGTCACATGACTGATGTCTGATGCCTGATGCTTGTGGATATCTAATGCCTGATGTATGATGCCTGATGCTTGTGGATGACTGATGCCTGATGTCTGATGCTTGTGGATGTCTGTTGCCTGATGCTTGTGGATGTCTGATGCCTGATGTTTGATGCCTGATGTCTGATGCTTGTTGATGCCTGATGTCTGATGCTTGTGGATGTCTGATTCATGATGTCTGATGCTTGATGCTTGTGGATGCCTGATGTCTGATGGCTGATGCTTGTGGATGTCTGATGCCTGATGACTGATGTCTGATGCTTGTGGATGTCTGATGCCTGATGTCTCATGACTGATGTCTGATGCCTGATGCTTGTGGATATCTAATGCCTGATGTATGATGCCTAATGCTTGTGGATGTCTGATGCCTGATGTCTGATGCTTGTGGATGGATGTCTGTTGCCTGATGCTTGTGGATGTCTGATGCCTGATGTTTGATGCCTGATGTCTGATTCTTGTGGATGCCTGATGTCTGATGCTTGTGGATGTCTGATGCCTGATGACTGATGCTTGTGGATGTCTGATGCCTGATGTCACATGACTGATGTCTGATGCCTGATGCTTGTGGATATCTAATGCCTGATGTATGATGCCTGATGCTTGTGGATGTCTGATGCCTGATGTCTGATGCTTGTGGATGTCTGTTGCCTGATGCCTGATGTTTGATGCCTGATGTCTGATGCTTGTTGATGCCTGATGTCTGATGCTTGTGGATGTCTGATGGCTGATGTCTGATGCCTGATGCGTGTGGATGTCTGATGCTTGTGGATGCCTGATGTCTGATGCCTGAAGCTTGTGGATGTCTGATGCCTGATGCTTGTGGATGTCTGATGCCTGATGTCTGATATCTGATGCCTGTTGTTTGATGTCTGATGCCTGATGCTTGTGGATGTATGTTGCCTGATGTCTGATGTCTGATGCCTGATGTCTGATGCTTGTGGATGTCTGATGCCTGATGTCTGATGCTTGTGGATGTCTGATGCATGATGTCTGATGCATGATGTCTTATGCCTGATGGCTGATGCCTGATGTCTGATGCCTGATGCCTTATGCCTGATGTCTGATTCCTGATGTCTGATGCTTGATGCTTGTGGATGTCTGATGCCTGATGTCTGATGCACGATGTTTGATGTCTGATGCCTGATGATTGTGGATGTTTGTTGCCTGATGTCTGATGCATGATGTCTGACACCTGATGTCTGATGTCTGATGCTTGTGGATGTCTGATGCTTGTGGCTGTCTGATGCCTGATGTCTGATGCTTGTGGATGTCTGATGCATGATGTCTGATGCATGATGGCTGATGCCTGATGGCTGATGCCTGATGGCTGATGTCCGATGCCTGATGTCTTATGCCTGATGTCTGATTCCTGATGTCTGTTGCTTGATGCTTGTGGATGTCTGAGGCCTGATGCCCGATGTTTGATGTCTTATACCTGATGCTTGTGGATGTGTGTTGCCTGATGTCTGATGCATGATGTCTGACACCTGATGTCTGATGTCTGATATCTGATGTCTGATGCCTGATGTTTGTGAATGTCTGATGCCGGATGTCTGATGCATGATGTCTGATGCCTGATGCCTGATGTCTGATGCTTGTGGATGTCTGATGCCTGATGTCTGATGCCTTATGTCTGATGCTTGATGCTTGTGGATGTCTGATGCCTGATGTTTGTGGATGTGTGTTGCCTGATGTCTGATGCATGATGTCTGATGCTTTTGGGTGTCTGATGCTTGATGCTTGTGGATGTCTGATGCCTGATGTCTGATGCCCGATGTTTGATGCCTGGTGCTTGTGGATGTGTGTTGCCTGATGTCTGATGCATGATGTCTGATGCTTGTGGATGTCTGATGCTTGTGAATGTTTGATTCCTGATGTCTGATGCTTGTGGATGTCTGATGCTTGTGGCTGTCTGATGCCTGATGTCTGAAGCTTGTGGATGTCTGCTGCATGATGTCTGACACCTGATGTCATGCATGATGTCTGATGGCTGATGCTTGTGGATGTCTGATGCCTGATGTCTGATGCTTGTGGATGTCTGATGCCTGATGTCTGATGTTTGTGAATGTCTGATGCTGGATGTCTGATGCATGATGTCTGATGCCTGATGTCTGATGGTTGTGGATGCCTTGTGCCTGATGTCTGATTCCTGATGTCTGATTCCTGATGTCTGATGCCTGATGTCTGATGCTTGTGGATGTGTGATGCCTCATGTCTGATGCTTGTGGATGTGTGATGCCTGATGTCTGATGCTCGATGTTTGATGTCTGATGCCTGATGCTTGTGGATGTGTGTTGCCTGATGTCTGATGCTTGTGGATGTCTGATGCTTGTGGATGTTTTATTCCTGATGTCTGATGCTTGTGGCTGTCTGATGCCTGATGTCTGATGCTTGTGGATGTGTGATGCATGATGTCTGATGCATAACTGATGCCTGATGTCTTATGCCTGATGGCTGATGCCTGAAGTCTGATGGCTGATGCCTGATGTCTTATGCCTGATGTTTGTGAATGTCTGATGCCTGATGTCTGATGCCTGATGTCTGATGCTTGTGGATGTCTGATGCCTGATGTCTGATGCCTGATGGCAGATGCCTGATGGCTGATGCTTGATGCTTGTGGATGTCTGATGCCTGATGTTTGTGGATGTGTGTTGCCTGATGTCTGATGCATGATGTCTGATACCTGATGTCTGTTGCTTTTGGATGTCTGATGCTTGATGCTTGTGGACGTCTGATGCCTGATGTCTGATGCCCGATGTTTGATGTCTGATGCCTGGTGCTTGTGGATGTGTGTTGCCTGATGTCTGATGCATGATGTCTGATGCTTGTGGATGTTTGATGCATGATGTCTGATGCTTGTGGATGTCTGATGCTTGTGGATGTTTGATTCCTGATGTCTGATGCTTGTGGATGTCTGATGCTTGTGTCTGTCTGATGCCTGATGTCTGATGCTTGTGGATGTCTGATGCATGATGTCTGACACCTGATGTCATGCATGATGTCTGATGTCTGATGCTTGTGGATGTCTGATGCCTGATGTCTGATGCTTGTGGATGTCTGATGCCTGATGTCTGATGCCTGATGTTTGTGAATGTCTGATGCCGGATGTCTGATGCATGATGTCTGATGCCTGATGTCTGATGCCTGATGTCTGATGCTTGTGGATGCCTGATGCCTGATGTCTGATGTCTGATTCCTGATGTCTGATTCCTGATGTCTGATGCTTGTGGATGTCTGATGCCTGATGTCTGATGCTTGTGGATGTGTGATGCCTGATGTCTGATGCTCGATGTTTGATGTCTGATGCCTGATGCTTGTGGATGTGTGTTGCCTGATGTCTGATGCTTGTGGATGTCTGATGCTTGTGGATGTTTGATTCCTGATGTCTGATGCTTGTGGCTGTCTGATGCCTGATGTCTGATGCTTGTGGATGTCTGATGCATGATGTCTGATGCATGATAACTGATGCCTGATGTCTTATGCCTGATGGCTGATGCCTGAAGTCTGATGGCTGATGCCTGATGTCTTATGCCTGATGTTTGTGAATGTCTGATGCCTGATGTCTGATGCCTGATGTCTGATGCTTGTGGATGTCCGATGCCTGATGTCTGATGCCTGATGGCAGATGCCTGATGGCTGATGCTTGATGCTTGTGGATGTCTGATGCCTGATGTTTGTGGATGTGTGTTGCCTGAGGTCTGATGCATGATGTCTGATACCTGATGTCTGTTGCTTTTGGATGTCTGATGCTTGATGCTTGTGGACGTCTGATGCCTGATGTCTGATGCTTGTGGATGTCTGATGCCTGATGTCTGATGCCTGATGTTTGTGAATGTCTGATGCCAGATGTCTGATGCCAGATGTCTGATGCCTGATGTCTGATGCCTGATGTCTGATGCCTGATGTCTGATGCTTGTGGATGCCTGATGCCTGATGTCTGATGTCTGATTCCTGATGTCTGATTCCTGATGTCTGATGCTTGTGGATGTCTGATGCCTGATGTCTGATGCTTGTGGATGTGTGATGCCTGATGTCTGATGCTCGATGTTTGATGTCTGATGCCTGATGCTTGTGGATGTGTGTTGCCTGATGTCTGATGCTTGTGGATGTCTGATGCTTGTGGATGTTTGATTCCTGATGTCTGATGCTTGTGGCTGTCTGATGCCTGATGTCTGATGCTTGTGGATGTCTGATGCATGATGTCTGATGCTTGATGCTTGTGGATGTCTGATGCCTGATGCTTGTGGATGCCTGATGTCTGATGCCTGATGTCTGATGCCTGATGTCTGATGCTTGTGGATGTCTGATGTCTGATGCTTGTGGATGTCTCATGACTGATGTCTCATGACTGATGTCTGATGCTTGTGGATATCTAATGCCTGATGTATGATGCCTGATGCTTGTGGATGTCTGATGCCTGATGTCTGATGCTTGTGGATGTCTGTTGCCTGATGCTTGTGGATGTCTGACGCCTGATGTTTGATGCCTGATGTCTGATGCTTGTGGATGCCTGATGTCTGATGCACGTGGATATCTGATGCCTCATGACTGATGTTTGATGCTTGTGGATTTCTGATGCCTGATGTCTCATGACTGATGTCTGATGCCTGATGCTTATGGATATCTAATGCCTGATGTATGATGCCTGATGCTTGTGGATGTCTTATGTCTGATGTCTGATGCTTGTGGATTTCTGTTGCCTGATGCTTGTGGATGTCTGATGCCTGATGTTTGATGCCTGATGTCTGATGCTTGTGGATGCCTGATGTCTGATGCTTGTGGATGTCTGATGCCTGATGTTTGATGTCTGATGCCTGATGCTTGTGGATGTATCTTGCCTGATGTCTGATGCATGATGTCTGATGCTTGTGGATGTTTGATGCCTGATGTCTGATGCATGATGTCTGATGCATGATGTCTGATGCCTGATGTCTTATGCCTGATGGCTGATGCCTGAAGTCTGATGGCTGATGCCTGATGTCTTATGCCTGATGTCTGATTCCTGATGTCTGATGCTTGATGCTTGTGGATGTCTGATGCCTGATGTCTGATGCCCGATGTTTGATGTCTGATGCCTGATGCTTGTGGATGTGTGTTGCCTGATGTCTGATGCATGATGTCTGACACCTGATGTCTGATGCATGATGTCTGATGTCTGATGCTTGTGGATGTCTGATGCCTGATGCCTGATGCGTGTGGATGTCTGATGCTTGTGGATGCCTGATGTCTGATGCCTGATGCTTGTGGATGTCTGATGCCTGATGCTTGTGGATGTCTGATGCCTGATGTCTGATATCTGATGCCTGATGTTTGATGTCTGATGCCTGATGCTTGTGGATGTATGTTGCCTGATGTCTGATGCCTGATGTCTGATGCTTGTGGATGTTTGATTCCTGATGTCTGATGCTTGTGGATGTCTGATAACTGATGTCTGATGCTTGTGGATGTCTGATGCATGATGTCTGACACCTGATGTCTGATGCGTGATGTCTGATGCTTGTGGATGTCTGATGCCTGATGGATGATGCTTGTGGGTGTCTGATGCCTGATATCTGATGCCTGATGTTTGTGAATGTCTGATGCCGGATGTCTGATGCCTGATGTCTGATGCCTGATGTCTGATGCATGATGTCTGATGCCTGATGTCTGATGCCTGATTTCTGATGTCTGATTCCTGATGTCTGATTCCTGATGTCTGATGCTTGTGGATGTCTGATGCCTGATGTCTGATGCTTGATGCTTGTGGATGTGTGATGCCTGATGCTCGATGTTTGATGTCTGATGCCTGATGCTTGTGGATGTGTGTTGCTTGATGTCTGATGCATGATGTCTGATGCTTCTGGATGTCTGATGCGTGTGGATGTTTGATTCCTGATGTCTGATGCTTGTGGATGTCTGATGCTTGTGGCTGTCTGATGTCTGATGCTTGTGGATGTCTGATGCATGATGTCTGATGCTTGTGGATGTCTGATGCCTGATGCTTGTGGATGCCTGATGTCTGATGCCTGATGTCTGATGTCTGATGCTTGTGGATGTCTGATGACTGATGTCTGATGCTTGTGGATGTCTGATGCCTGATGTCTCATGACTGATGTCTGATGCCTGATGCTTGTGGATATCTAATGCCTGATGTATGATGCCTGATGCTTGTGGATGTCTGATGCCTGATGTCTGATGCTTGTGGATGTCTGTTGCCTGATGCTTGTGGATGTCTGATGCCTGATGTTTGATGCCTGATGTCTGATTCTTGTGGATGCCTGATGTCTGATGCTTGTGGATGTCTGATGCCTGATGACTGATGCTTGTGGATGTCTGATGCCTGATGTCACATGACTGATGTCTGATGCCTGATGCTTGTGGATATCTAATGCCTGATGTATGATGCCTGATGCTTGTGGATGACTGATGCCTGATGTCTGATGCTTGTGGATGTCTGTTGCCTGATGCTTGTGGATGTCTGATGCCTGATGTTTGATGCCTGATGTCTGATGCTTGTTGATGCCTGATGTCTGATGCTTGTGGATGTCTGATGCATGATGTCTGATGCTTGATGCTTGTGGATGCCTGATGTCTGATGGCTGATGCTTGTGGATGTCTGATGCCTGATGACTGATGTCTGATGCTTGTGGATGTCTGATGCCTGATGTCTCATGACTGATGTCTGATGCCTGATGCTTGTGGATATCTAATGCCTGATGTATGATGCCTAATGCTTGTGGATGTCTGATGCCTGATGTCTGATGCTTGTGGATGGATGTCTGTTGCCTGATGCTTGTGGATGTCTGATGCCTGATGTTTGATGCCTGATGTCTGATTCTTGTGGATGCCTGATGTCTGATGCTTGTGGATGTCTGATGCCTGATGACTGATGCTTGTGGATGTCTGATGCCTGATGTCACATGACTGATGTCTGATACCTGATGCTTGTGGATATCTAATGCCTGATGTATGATGCCTGATGCTTGTGGATGTCTGATGCCTGATGTCTGATGCTTGTGGATGTCTGTTGCCTGATGCCTGATGTTTGATGCCTGATGTCTGATGCTTGTTGATGCCTGATGTCTGATGCTTGTGGATGTCTGATGGCTGATGTCTGATGCCTGATGCGTGTGGATGTCTGATGCTTGTGGATGCCTGATGTCTGATGCCTGATGCTTGTGGATGTCTGATGCCTGATGCTTGTGGATGTCTGATGCCTGATGTCTGATATCTGATGCCTGTTGTTTGATGTCTGATGCCTGATGCTTGTGGATGTATGTTGCCTGATGTCTGATGTCTGATGCCTGATGTCTGATGCTTGTGGATGTCTGATGCCTGATGTCTGATGCTTGTGGATGTCTGATGCATGATGTCTGATGCATGATGTCTTATGCCTGATGGCTGATGCCTGATGTCTGATGCCTGATGCCTTATGCCTGATGTCTGATTCCTGATGTCTGATGCTTGATGCTTGTGGATGTCTGATGCCTGATGTCTGATGCACGATGTTTGATGTCTGATGCCTGATGATTGTGGATGTTTGTTGCCTGATGTCTGATGCATGATGTCTGACACCTGATGTCTGATGTCTGATGCTTGTGGATGTCTGATGCTTGTGGCTGTCTGATGCCTGATGTCTGATGCTTGTGGATGTCTGATGCATGATGTCTGATGCATGATGTCTGATGCATGATGGCTGATGCCTGATGGCTGATGCCTGATGGCTGATGTCCGATGCCTGATGTCTTATGCCTGATGTCTGATTCCTGATGTCTGTTGCTTGATGCTTGTGGATGTCTGAGGCCTGATGCCCAATGTTTGATGTCTTATACCTGATGCTTGTGGATGTGTGTTGCCTGATGTCTGATGCATGATGTCTGACACCTGATGTCTGATGTCTGATATCTGATGTCTGATGCCTGATGTTTGTGAATGTCTGATGCCGGATGTCTGATGCATGATGTCTGATGCCTGATGCCTGATGTCTGATGCTTGTGGATGTCTGATGCCTGATGTCTGATGCCTTATGTCTGATGCTTGATGCTTGTGGATGTCTGATGCCTGATGTTTGTGGATGTGTGTTGCCTGATGTCTGATGCATGATGTCTGATGCTTTTGGGTGTCTGATGCTTGATGCTTGTGGATGTCTGATGCCTGATGTCTGATGCCCGATGTTTGATGCCTGGTGCTTGTGGATGTGTGTTGCCTGATGTCTGATGCATGATGTCTGATGCTTGTGGATGTCTGATGCTTGTGAATGTTTGATTCCTGATGTCTGATGCTTGTGGATGTCTGATGCTTGTGGCTGTCTGATGCCTGATGTCTGAAGCTTGTGGATGTCTGCTGCATGATGTCTGACACCTGATGTCATGCATGATGTCTGATGTCTGATGCTTGTGGATGTCTGATGCCTGATGTCTGATGCTTGTGGATGTCTGATGCCTGATGTCTGATGTTTGTGAATGTCTGATGCTGGATGTCTGATGCATGATGTCTGATGCCTGATGTCTGATGGTTGTGGATGCCTTGTGCCTGATGTCTGATTCCTGATGTCTGATTGCTGATGTCTGATGCCTGATGTCTGATGCTTGTGGATGTGTGATGCCTCATGTCTGATGCTTGTGGATGTGTGATGCCTGATGTCTGATGCTCGATGTTTGATGTCTGATGCCTGATGCTTGTGGATGTGTGTTGCCTGATGTCTGATGCTTGTGGATGTCTGATGCTTGTGGATGTTTTATTCCTGATGTCTGATGCTTGTTGCTGTCTGATGCCTGATGTCTGATGCTTGTGGATGTCTGATGCATGATGTCTGATGCATAACTGATGCCTGATGTCTTATGCCTGATGGCTGATGCCTGAAGTCTGATGGCTGATGCCTGATGTCTTATGCCTGATGTTTGTGAATGTCTGATGCCTGATGTCTGATGCCTGATGTCTGATGCTTGTGGATGTCTGATGCCTGATGTCTGATGCCTGATGGCAGATGCCTGATGGCTGATGCTTGATGCTTGTGGATGTCTGATGCCTGATGTTTGTGGATGTGTGTTGCCTGATGTCTGATGCATGATGTCTGATACCTGATGTCTGTTGCTTTTGGATGTCTGATGCTTGATGCTTGTGGACGTCTGATGCCTGATGTCTGATGCCCGATGTTTGATGTCTGATGCCTGGTGCTTGTGGATGTGTGTTGCCTGATGTCTGATGCATGATGTCTGATGCTTGTGGATGTTTGATGCATGATGTCTGATGCTTGTGGATGTCTGATGCTTGTGGATGTTTGATTCCTGATGTCTGATGCTTGTGGATGTCTGATGCTTGTGTCTGTCTGATGCCTGATGTCTGATGCTTGTGGATGTCTGATGCATGATGTCTGACACCTGATGTCATGCATGATGTCTGATGTCTGATGCTTGTGGATGTCTGATGCCTGATGTCTGATGCTTGTGGATGTCTGATGCCTGATGTCTGATGCCTGATGTTTGTGAATGTCTGATGCCGGATGTCTGATGCATGATGTCTGATGCCTGATGTCTGATGCCTGATGTCTGATGCTTGTGGATGCCTGATGCCTGATGTCTGATGTCTGATTCCTGATGTCTGATTCCTGATGTCTGATGCTTGTGGATGTCTGATGCCTGATGTCTGATGCTTGTGGATGTGTGATGCCTGATGTCTGATGCTCGATGTTTGATGTCTGATGCCTGATGCTTGTGGATGTGTGTTGCCTGATGTCTGATGCTTGTGGATGTCTGATGCTTGTGGATGTTTGATTCCTGATGTCTGATGCTTGTGGCTGTCTGATGCCTGATGTCTGATGCTTGTGGATGTCTGATGCATGATGTCTGATGCATGATAACTGATGCCTGATGTCTTATGCCTGATGGCTGATGCCTGAAGTCTGATGGCTGATGCCTGATGTCTTATGCCTGATGTTTGTGAATGTCTGATGCCTGATGTCTAATGCCTGATGTCTGATGCTTGTGGATGTCCGATGCCTGATGTCTGATGCCTGATGGCAGATGCCTGATGGCTGATGCTTGATGCTTGTGGATGTCTGATGCCTGATGTTTGTGGATGTGTGTTGCCTGAGGTCTGATGCATGATGTCTGATACCTGATGTCTGTTGCTTTTGGATGTCTGATGCTTGATGCTTGTGGACGTCTGATGCCTGATGTCTGATGCTTGTGGATGTCTGATGCCTGATGTCTGATGCCTGATGTTTGTGAATGTCTGATGCCAGATGTCTGATGCCAGATGTCTGATGCCTGATGTCTGATGCCTGATGTCTGATGCCTGATGTCTGATGCTTGTGGATGCCTGATGCCTGATGTCTGATGTCTGATTCCTGATGTCTGATTCCTGATGTCTGATGCTTGTGGATGTCTGATGCCTGATGTCTGATGCTTGTGGATGTGTGATGCCTGATGTCTGATGCTCGATGTTTGATGTCTGATGCCTGATGCTTGTGGATGTGTGTTGCCTGATGTCTGATGCTTGTGGATGTCTGATGCTTGTGGATGTTTGATTCCTGACGTCTGATGCTTGTGGCTGTCTGATGCCTGATGTCTGATGCTTGTGGATGTCTGATGCATGATGTCTGATGCTTGATGCTTGTGGATGTCTGATGCCTGATGCTTGTGGATGCCTGATGTCTGATGCCTGATGTCTGATGCCTGATGTCTGATGCTTGTGGATGTCTGATGTCTGATGCTTGTGGATGTCTCATGACTGATGTCTCATGACTGATGTCTGATGCTTGTGGATATCTAATGCCTGATGTATGATGCCTGATGCTTGTGGATGTCTGATGCCTGATGTCTGATGCTTGTGGATGTCTGTTGCCTGATGCTTGTGGATGTCTGACGCCTGATGTTTGATGCCTGATGTCTGATGCTTGTGGATGCCTGATGTCTGATGCACGTGGATGTCTGATGCCTCATGACTGATGTCTGATGCTTGTGGATTTCTGATGCCTGATGTCTCATGACTGATGTCTGATGCCTGATGCTTATGGATATCTAATGCCTGATGTATGATGCCTGATGCTTGTGGATGTCTTATGTCTGATGTCTGATGCTTGTGGATTTCTGTTGCCTGATGCTTGTGGATGTCTGATGCCTGATGTTTGATGCCTGATGTCTGATGCTTGTGGATGCCTGATGTCTGATGCTTGTGGATGTCTGATGCCTGATGTTTGATGTCTGATGCCTGATGCTTGTGGATGTATCTTGCCTGATGTCTGATGCATGATGTCTGATGCTTGTGGATGTTTGATGCCTGATGTCTGATGCATGATGTCTGATGCATGATGTCTGATGCCTGATGTCTTATGCCTGATGGCTGATGCCTGAAGTCTGATGGCTGATGCCTGATGTCTTATGCCTGATGTCTGATTCCTGATGTCTGATGCTTGATGCTTGTGGATGTCTGATGCCTGATGTCTGATGCCCGATGTTTGATGTCTGATGCCTGATGCTTGTGGATGTGTGTTGCCTGATGTCTGATGCATGATGTCTGACACCTGATGTCTGATGCATGATGTCTGATGTCTGATGCTTGTGGATGTCTGATGCCTGATGCCTGATGCGTGTGGATGTCTGATGCTTGTGGATGCCTGATGTCTGATGCCTGATGCTTGTGGATGTCTGATGCCTGATGCTTGTGGATGTCTGATGCCTGATGTCTGATATCTGATGCCTGATGTTTGATGTCTGATGCCTGATGCTTGTGGATGTATGTTGCCTGATGTCTGATGCCTGATGTCTGATGCTTGTGGATGTTTGATTCCTGATGTCTGATGCTTGTGGATGTCTGATAACTGATGTCTGATGCTTGTGGATGTCTGATGCATGATGTCTGACACCTGATGTCTGATGCGTGATGTCTGATGCTTGTGGATGTCTGATGCCTGATGGATGATGCTTGTGGGTGTCTGATGCCTGATATCTGATGCCTGATGTTTGTGAATGTCTGATGCCGGATGTCTGATGCCTGATGTCTGATGCCTGATGTCTGATGCATGATGTCTGATGCCTGATGTCTGATGCCTGATTTCTGATGTCTGATTCCTGATGTCTGATTCCTGATGTCTGATGCTTGTGGATGTCTGATGCCTGATGTCTGATGCTTGATGCTTGTGGATGTGTGATGCCTGATGCTCGATGTTTGATGTCTGATGCCTGATGCTTGTGGATGTGTGTTGCTTGATGTCTGATGCATGATGTCTGATGCTTCTGGATGTCTGATGCGTGTGGATGTTTGATTCCTGATGTCTGATGCTTGTGGATGTCTGATGCTTGTGGCTGTCTGATGTCTGATGCTTGTGGATGTCTGATGCATGATGTCTGATGCTTGTGGATGTCTGATGCCTGATGCTTGTGGATGCCTGATGTCTGATGCCTGATGTCTGATGTCTGATGCTTGTGGATGTCTGATGACTGATGTCTGATGCTTGTGGATGTCTGATGCCTGATGTCTCATGACTGATGTCTGATGCCTGATGCTTGTGGATATCTAATGCCTGATGTATGATGCCTGATGCTTGTGGATGTCTGATGCCTGATGTCTGATGCTTGTGGATGTCTGTTGCCTGATGCTTGTGGATGTCTGATGCCTGATGTTTGATGCCTGATGTCTGATTCTTGTGGATGCCTGATGTCTGATGCTTGTGGATGTCTGATGCCTGATGACTGATGCTTGTGGATGTCTGATGCCTGATGTCACATGACTGATGTCTGATGCCTGATGCTTGTGGATATCTAATGCCTGATGTATGATGCCTGATGCTTGTGGATGACTGATGCCTGATGTCTGATGCTTGTGGATGTCTGTTGCCTGATGCTTGTGGATGTCTGATGCCTGATGTTTGATGCCTGATGTCTGATGCTTGTTGATGCCTGATGTCTGATGCTTGTGGATGTCTGATGCATGATGTCTGATGCTTGATGCTTGTGGATGCCTGATGTCTGATGGCTGATGCTTGTGGATGTCTGATGCCTGATGACTGATGTCTGATGCTTGTGGATGTCTGATGCCTGATGTCTCATGACTGATGTCTGATGCCTGATGCTTGTGGATATCTAATGCCTGATGTATGATGCCTAATGCTTGTGGATGTCTGATGCCTGATGTCTGATGCTTGTGGATGGATGTCTGTTGCCTGATGCTTGTGGATGTCTGATGCCTGATGTTTGATGCCTGATGTCTGATTCTTGTGGATGCCTGATGTCTGATGCTTGTGGATGTCTGATGCCTGATGACTGATGCTTGTGGATGTCTGATGCCTGATGTCACATGACTGATGTCTGATGCCTGATGCTTGTGGATATCTAATGCCTGATGTATGATGCCTGATGCTTGTGGATGTCTGATGCCTGATGTCTGATGCTTGTGGATGTCTGTTGCCTGATGCCTGATGTTTGATGCCTGATGTCTGATGCTTGTTGATGCCTGATGTCTGATGCTTGTGGATGTCTGATGGCTGATGTCTGATGCCTGATGCGTGTGGATGTCTGATGCTTGTGGATGCCTGATGTCTGATGCCTGATGCTTGTGGATGTCTGATGCCTGATGCTTGTGGATGTCTGATGCCTGATGTCTGATATCTGATGCCTGTTGTTTGATGTCTGATGCCTGATGCTTGTGGATGTATGTTGCCTGATGTCTGATGTCTGATGCCTGATGTCTGATGCTTGTGGATGTCTGATGTCTGATGCTTGTGGATGTCTGATGCATGATGTCTGATGCATGATGTCTTATGCCTGATGGCTGATGCCTGATGTCTGATGCCTGATGCCTTATGCCTGATGTCTGATTCCTGATGTCTGATGCTTGATGCTTGTGGATGTCTGATGCCTGATGTCTGATGCACGATGTTTGATGTCTGATGCCTGATGATTGTGGATGTTTGTTGCCTGATGTCTGATGCATGATGTCTGACACCTGATGTCTGATGTCTGATGCTTGTGGATGTCTGATGCTTGTGGCTGTCTGATGCCTGATGTCTGATGCTTGTGGATGTCTGATGCATGATGTCTGATGCATGATGTCTGATGCATGATGGCTGATGCCTGATGGCTGATGCCTGATGGCTGATGTCCGATGCCTGATGTCTTATGCCTGATGTCTGATTCCTGATGTCTGTTGCTTGATGCTTGTGGATGTCTGAGGCCTGATGCCCGATGTTTGATGTCTTATACCTGATGCTTGTGGATGTGTGTTGCCTGATGTCTGATGCATGATGTCTGACACCTGATGTCTGATGTCTGATGCCTGATGTCTGATGCCTTATGTCTGATGCTTGATGCTTGTGGATGTCTGATGCCTGATGTTTGTGGATGTGTGTTGCCTGATGTCTGATGCATGATGTCTGATGCTTTTGGGTGTCTGATGCTTGATGCTTGTGGATGTCTGATGCCTGATGTCTGATGCCCGATGTTTGATGCCTGGTGCTTGTGGATGTGTGTTGCCTGATGTCTGATGCATGATGTCTGATGCTTGTGGATGTCTGATGCTTGTGAATGTTTGATTCCTGATGTCTGATGCTTGTGGATGTCTGATGCTTGTGGCTGTCTGATGCCTGATGTCTGAAGCTTGTGGATGTCTGCTGCATGATGTCTGACACCTGATGTCATGCATGATGTCTGATGTCTGATGCTTGTGGATGTCTGATGCCTGATGTCTGATGCTTGTGGATGTCTGATGCCTGATGTCTGATGTTTGTGAATGTCTGATGCTGGATGTCTGATGCATGATGTCTGATGCCTGATGTCTGATGGTTGTGGATGCCTTGTGCCTGATGTCTGATTCCTGATGTCTGATTCCTGATGTCTGATGCCTGATGTCTGATGCTTGTGGATGTGTGATGCCTCATGTCTGATGCTTGTGGATGTGTGATGCCTGATGTCTGATGCTCGATGTTTGATGTCTGATGCCTGATGCTTGTGGATGTGTGTTGCCTGATGTCTGATGCATGTGGATGTCTGATGCTTGTGGATGTTTTATTCCTGATGTCTGATGCTTGTGGCTGTCTGATGCCTGATGTCTGATGCTTGTGGATGTCTGATGCATGATGTCTGATGCATAACTGATGCCTGATGTCTTATGCCTGATGGCTGATGCCTGAAGTCTGATGGCTGATGCCTGATGTCTTATGCCTGATGTTTGTGAATGTCTGATGCCTGATGTCTGATGCCTGATGTCTGATGCTTGTGGATGTCTGATGCCTGATGTCTGATGCCTGATGGCAGATGCCTGATGGCTGATGCTTGATGCTTGTGGATGTCTGATGCCTGATGTTTGTGGATGTGTGTTGCCTGATGTCTGATGCATGATGTCTGATACCTGATGTCTGTTGCTTTTGGATGTCTGATGCTTGATGCTTGTGGACGTCTGATGCCTGATGTCTGATGCCCGATGTTTGATGTCTGATGCCTGGTGCTTGTGGATGTGTGTTGCCTGATGTCTGATGCATGATGTCTGATGCTTGTGGATGTTTGATGCATGATGTCTGATGCTTGTGGATGTCTGATGCTTGTGGATGTTTGATTCCTGATGTCTGATGCTTGTGGATGTCTGATGCTTGTGTCTGTCTGATGCCTGATGTCTGATGCTTGTGGATGTCTGATGCATGATGTCTGACACCTGATGTCATGCATGATGTCTGATGTCTGATGCTTGTGGATGTCTGATGCCTAATGTCTGATGCTTGTGGATGTCTGATGCCTGATGTCTGATGCCTGATGTTTGTGAATGTCCGATGCCGGATGTCTGATGCATGATGTCTGATGCCTGATGTCTGATGCCTGATGTCTGATGCTTGTGGATGCCTGATGCCTGATGTCTGATGTCTGATTCCTGATGTCTGATTCCTGATGTCTGATGCTTGTGGATGTCTGATGCCTGATGTCTGATGCTTGTGGATGTGTGATGCCTGATGTCTGATGCTCGATGTTTGATGTCTGATGCCTGATGCTTGTGGATGTGTGTTGCCTGATGTCTGATGCTTGTGGATGTCTGATGCTTGTGGATGTTTGATTCCTGATGTCTGATGCTTGTGGCTGTCTGATGCCTGATGTCTGATGCTTGTGGATGTCTGATGCATGATGTCTGATGCTTGATGCTTGTGGATGTCTGATGCCTGATGCTTGTGGATGCCTGATGTCTGATGCCTGATGTCTGATGCCTGATGTCTGATGCTTGTGGATGTCTGATGTCTGATGCTTGTGGATGTCTCATGACTGATGTCTCATGACTGATGTCTGATGTTTGTGGATATGTAATGCCTGATGTATGATGCCTGATGCTTGTGGATGTCTGATGCCTCATGTCTGATGCTTGTGGATGTGTGATGCCTGATGTCTGATGCTCGATGTTTGATGTCTGATGCCTGATGCTTGTGGATGTGTGTTGCCTGATGTCTGATGCTTGTGGATGTCTGATGCTTGTGGATGTTTGATTCCTGATGTCTGATGCTTGTGGCTGTCTGATGCCTGATGTCTGATGCTTGTGGATGTCTGATGCATGATGTCTGATGCATGATAACTGATGCCTGATGTCTTATGCCTGATGGCTGATGCCTGAAGTCTGATGGCTGATGCCTGATGTCTTAGACCTGATGTTTGTGAATGTCTGATGCCTGATGTCTGATGCTTGTGGATGTCTGATGCCTGATGTCTGATGCCTGATGGCAGATGCCTGATGGCTGATGCTTGATGCTTGTGGATGTCTGATGCCTGATGTTTGTGGATGTGTGTTGCCTGATGTCTGATGCATGATGTCTGATACCTGATGTCTGTTGCTTTTGGATGTCTGATGCTTGATGCTTGTGGACGTCTGATGCCTGATGTCTGATGCCCGATGTTTGATGTCTGATGCCTGATGCTTGTGGATGTGTGTTGCCTGATGTCTGATGCATGATGTCTGACACCTGATGTCTGATGCATGATGTCTGATGTCTGATGCTTGTGGATGTCTGATGCCTGATGTCTGATGCCTGATGCGTGTGGATGTCTGATCCTTGTGGATGCCTGATGTCTGATGCCTGATGCTTGTGGATGTCTGATGCCTGATGTCTGATATCTGATGCCTGATGTTTGATGTCTGATGCCTGATGCTTGTGGATGTATGTTGCCTGATGTCTGATGCCTGATGTCTGATGCTTGTGGATGTTTGATTCCTGATGTCTGATGCTTGTGGATTTCTGATAACTGATGTCTGATGCTTGTGGATGTCTGATGCATGATGTCTGACACCTGATGTCTGATGCATGATGTCTGATGCTTGTGGATGTCTGATGCCTGATGGCTGATGCTTGTGGGTGTCTGATGCCTGATATCTGATGCCTGATGTTTGTGAATGTCTGATGCCGGATGTCTGATGCCTGATGTCTGATGCATGATGTCTGATGCCTGATGTCTGATGCCTGATTTCTGATGTCTGATTCCTGATGTCTGATTCCTGATGTCTGATGCTTGTGGATGTCTGATGCCTGATGTCTGATGCTTGTGGATGTGTGATGCCTGATGCTCGATGTTTGATGTCTGATGCCTGATGCTTGTGGATGTGTGTTGCTTGATGTCTGATGCATGATGTCTGATGCTTCTGGATGTCTGATGCGTGTGGATGTTTGATTCCTGATGTCTGATGCTTGTGGATGTCTGATGCTTGTGGCTGTCTGATGTCTGATGCTTGTGGATGTCTGATGCATGATGTCTGATGCTTGTGGATGTCTGATGCCTGATGCTTGTGGATGCCTGATGTCTGATGTCTGATGTCTGATGCTTGTGGATGTCTGATGACTGATGTCTGATGCTTGTGGATGTCTGATGCCTGATGTCTCATGACTGATGTCTGATGCCTGATGCTTGTGGATATCTAATGCCTGATGTATGATGCCTGATGCTTGTGGATGTCTGATGCCTGATGTCTGATGCTTGTGGATGTCTGTTGCCTGATGCTTGTGGATGTCTGATGCCTGATGTTTGATGCCTGATGTCTGATTCTTGTGGATGCCTGATGTCTGATGCTTGTGGATGTCTGATGCCTGATGACTGATGCTTGTGGATGTCTGATGCCTGATGTCACATGACTGATGTCTGATGCCTGATGCTTGTGGATATCTAATGCCTGATGTATGATGCCTGATGCTTGTGGATGACTGATGCCTGATGTCTGATGCTTGTGGATGTCTGTTGCCTGATGCTTGTGGATGTCTGATGCCTGATGTTTGATGCCTGATGTCTGATGCTTGTTGATGCCTGATGTCTGATGCTTGTGGATGTCTGATGCATGATGTCTGATGCTTGATGCTTGTGGATGCCTGATGTCTGATGGCTGATGCTTGTGGATGTCTGATGCCTGATGACTGATGTCTGATGCTTGTGGATGTCTGATGCCTGATGTCTCATGACTGATGTCTGATGCCTGATGCTTGTGGATATCTAATGCCTGATGTATGATGCCTAATGCTTGTGGATGTCTGATGCCTGATGTCTGATGCTTGTGGATGGATGTCTGTTGCCTGATGCTTGTGGATGTCTTATGCCTGATGTTTGATGCCTGATGTCTGGTTCTTGTGGATGCCTGATGTCTGATGCTTGTGGATGTCTGATGCCTGATGACTGATGCTTGTGGATGTCTGATGCCTGATGTCACATGACTGATGTCTGATGCCTGATGCTTGTGGATATCTAATGCCTGATGTATGATGCCTGATGCTTGTGGATGTCTGATGCCTGATGTCTGATGCTTGTGGATGTCTGTTGCCTGATGCCTGATGTTTGATGCCTGATGTCTGATGCTTGTTGATGCCTGATGTTTGATGCTTGTGGATGTCTGATGGCTGATGTCTGATGCCTGATGCGTGTGGATGTCTGATGCTTGTGGATGCCTGATGTCTGATGCCTGATGCTTGTGGATGTCTGATGCCTGATGCTTGTGGATGTATGTTGCCTGATGTCTGCTGCCTGATGTCTGATGCTTGTGGATGTCTGATGCCTGATGTCTTATGCCTGATGTCTGATTCCTGATGTCTGATGCATGATGCTTGTGGATGTCTGATGCCTGATGTCTGATGCACGATGTTTGATGTCTGATGCCTGATGATTGTGGATGTTTGTTGCCTGATGTCTGATGCATGATGTCTGACACCTGATGTCTGATGTCTGATGCTTGTGGATGTCTGATGCTTGTGGCTGTCTGATGCCTGATGTCTGATGCTTGTGGATGTCTGATGCATGATGTCTGATGCATGATGTCTGATGCATGATGGCTGATGCCTGATGGCTGATGTCCGATGCCTGATGTCTTATGCCTGATGTCTGATTCCTGATGTCTGTTGCTTGATGCTTGTGGATGTCTGAGGCCTGATGCCCGATGTTTGATGTCTTATACCTGATGCTTGTGGATGTGTGTTGCCTGATGTCTGATGCATGATGTCTGACACCTGATGTCTGATGTCTGATATCTGATGTCTGATGCCTGATGTTTGTGAATGTCTGATGCCGGGTGTCTGATGCATGATGTCTGATGCCTGATGCCTGATGTCTGATGCTTGTGGATGTCTGATGCCTGATGTCTGATGCCTGATGTCTGATGCTTTTGGGTGTCTGATGCTTGATGCTTGTGGATGTCTGATGCCTGATGTCTGATGCCCGATGTTTGATGCCTGGTGCTTGTGGATGTGTGTTTCCTGATGTCTGATGCATGATGTCTGATGCTTGTGGATGTCTGATGCTTGTGGATGTTTGATTCCTGATGTCTGATGCTTGTGGATGTCTGATGCCTGATGTCTGAAGCTTGTGGATGTCTGCTGCATGATGTCTGACACCTGATGTCATGCATGATGTCTGATGTCTGATGCTTGTGGATGTCTGATGCCTGATGTCTGATGCTTGTGGATGTCTGATGCCTGATGTCTGATGTTTGTGAATGTCTGATGCCGGATGTCTGATGCATGATGTCTGATGCCTGATGTCTGATGGTTGTGGATGCCTTGTGTCTGATGTCTGATGCCTGATGTCTGATTCCTGATGTCTGATTCCTGATGTCTGATGCCTGATGTCTGATGCTTGTGGATGTGTGATGCCTCATGTCTGATGCTTGTGGATGTGTGATGCCTGATGTCTGATGCTCAATGTTTGATGTCTGATGCCTGATGCTTGTGGATGTGTGTTGCCTGATGTCTGATGCTTGTGGATGTCTGATGCTTGTGGATGTTTGATTCCTGATGTCTGATGCTTGTGGCTGTCTGATGCCTGATGTCTGATGCTTGTGGATGTCTGATGCATGATGTCTGATGCATGATAACTGATGCCTGATGTCTTATGCCTGATGGCTGATGCCTGAAGTCTGATGGCTGATGCCTGATGTCTTATGCCTGATGTTTGTGAATGTCTGATGCCTGATGTCTGATGCCTGATGTCTGATGCTTGTGGATGTCTGATGCCTGATGTCTGATGCCTGATGGCAGATGCCTGATGGCTGATGCTTGATGCTTGTGGATGTCTGATGCCTGATGTTTGTGGATGTGTGTTGCCTGATGTCTGATGCATGATGTCTGATACCTGATGGCTGTTGCTTTTGGATGTCTGATGCTTGATGCTTGTGGACGTCTGATGCCTGATGTCTGATGCCCGATGTTTGATGTCTGATGCCTGGTGCTTGTGGATGTGTGTTGCCTGATGTCTGATGCATGATGTCTGATGCTTGTGGATGTTTGATGCATGATGTCTGATGCTTGTGGATGTCTGATGCTTGTGGATGTTTGATTCCTGATGTCTGATGCTTGTGGATGTCTGATGCTTGTGTCTGTCTGATGCCTGATGTCTGATGCATGATATCTGACACCTGATGTCATGCATGATGTCTGATGCTTGTGGATGTCTGATGCCTGATGTCTGATGCTTGTGGATGTCTGATGCCTGATGTCTGATGCCTGATGTTTGTGAATGTCTGATGCCGGATGTCTGATGCATGATGTCTGATGCCTGATGTCTGATGCCTGATGTCTGATGCTTGTGGATGCCTGATGCCTGATGTCTGATGTCTGATTCCTGATGTCTGATTCCTGATGTCTGAGGCTTGTGGATGTCTGATGCCTGATGTCTGATGCTTGTGGATGTGTGATGCCTGATGTCTGATGCTCGATGTTTGATGTCTGATGCCTGATGCTTGTGGATGTGTGTTGCCTGATGTCTGATGCTTGTGGATGTCTGATGCTTGTGGATGTTTGATTCCTGATGTCTGATGCTTGTGGCTGTCTGATGCCTGATGTCTGATGCTTGTGGATGTCTGATGCATGATGTCTGATGCTTGTGGATGTCTGATGCCTGATGCTTGTGGATGCCTGATGTCTGATGCCTGATGTCTGATGCCTGATGTCTGATGCTTGTGGATGTCTGATGTCTGATGCTTGTGGATGTCTCATGACTGATGTCTCATGACTGATGTCTGATGCTTGTGGATATCTAATGCCTGATGTATGATGCCTGATGCTTGTGGATGTCTGATGCCTCATGTCTGATGCTTGTGGATGTGTGATGCCTGATGTCTGATGCTCGATGTTTGATGTCTGATGCCTGATGCTTGTGGATGTGTGTTGCCTGATGTCTGATGCTTGTGGATGTCTGATGCTTGTGGATGTTTGATTCCTGATGTCTGATGCTTGTGGCTGTCTGATGCCTGATGTCTGATGCTTGTGGATGTCTGATGCATGATGTCTGATGCATGATAACTGATACCTGATGTCTTATGCCTGATGGCTGATGCCTGAAGTCTGATGGCTGATGCCTGATGTCTTATGCCTGATGTTTGTGAATGTCTGATGCCTGATGTCTGATGCCTGATGTCTGATGCTTGTGGATGTCCGATGCCTGATGTCTGATGCCTGATGGCAGATGCCTGATGGCTGATGCTTGATGCTTGTGGATGTCTGATGCCTGATGTTTGTGGATGTGTGTTGCCTGAGGTCTGATGCATGATGTCTGATACCTGATGTCTGTTGCTTTTGGATGTCTGATGCTTGATGCTTGTGGACGTCTGATGCCTGATGTCTGATGCTTGTGGATGTCTGATGCCTGATGTCTGATGCCTGATGTTTGTGAATGTCTGATGCCAGATGTCTGATGCCAGATGTCTGATGCCTGATGTCTGATGCCTGATGTCTGATGCCTGATGTCTGATGCTTGTGGATGCCTGATGCCTGATGTCTGATGTCTGATTCCTGATGTCTGATTCCTGATGTCTGATGCTTGTGGATGTCTGATGCCTGATGTCTGATGCTTGTGGATGTGTGATGCCTGATGTCTGATGCTCGATGTTTGATGTCTGATGCCTGATGCTTGTGGATGTGTGTTGCCTGATGTCTGATGCTTGTGGATGTCTGATGCTTGTGGATGTTTGATTCCTGATGTCTGATGCTTGTGGCTGTCTGTTGCCTGATGTCTGATGCTTGTGGATGTCTGATGCATGATGTCTGATGCTTGATGCTTGTGGATGTCTGATGCCTGATGCTTGTGGATGCCTGATGTCTGATGCCTGATGTCTGATGCCTGATGTCTGATGCTTGTGGATGTCTGATGTCTGATGCTTGTGGATGTCTCATGACTGATGTCTCATGACTGATGTCTGATGCTTGTGGATATCTAATGCCTGATGTATGATGCCTGATGCTTGTGGATGTCTGATGCCTGATGTCTGATGCTTGTGGATGTCTGTTGCCTGATGCTTGTGGATGTCTGACGCCTGATGTTTGATGCCTGATGTCTGATGCTTGTGGATGCCTGATGTCTGATGCACGTGGATGTCTGATGCCTCATGACTGATGTCTGATGCTTGTGGATTTCTGATGCCTGATGTCTCATGACTGATGTCTGATGCCTGATGCTTATGGATATCTAATGCCTGATGTATGATGCCTGATGCTTGTGGATGTCTTATGTCTGATGTCTGATGCTTGTGGATTTCTGTTGCCTGATGCTTGTGGATGTCTGATGCCTGATGTTTGATGCCTGATGTCTGATGCTTGTGGATGCCTGATGTCTGATGCTTGTGGATGTCTGATGCCTGATGTTTGATGTCTGATGCCTGATGCTTGTGGATGTATCTTGCCTGATGTCTGATGCATGATGTCTGATGCTTGTGGATGTTTGATGCCTGATGTCTGATGCATGATGTCTGATGCATGATGTCTGATGCCTGATGTCTTATGCCTGATGGCTGATGCCTGAAGTCTGATGGCTGATGCCTGATGTCTTATGCCTGATGTCTGATTCCTGATGTCTGATGCTTGATGCTTGTGGATGTCTGATGCCTGATGTCTGATGCCCGATGTTTGATGTCTGATGCCTGATGCTTGTGGATGTGTGTTGCCTGATGTCTGATGCATGATGTCTGACACCTGATGTCTGATGCATGATGTCTGATGTCTGATGCTTGTGGATGTCTGATGCCTGATGCCTGATGCGTGTGGATGTCTGATGCTTGTGGATGCCTGATGTCTGATGCCTGATGCTTGTGGATGTCTGATGCCTGATGCTTGTGGATGTCTGATGCCTGATGTCTGATATCTGATGCCTGATGTTTGATGTCTGATGCCTGATGCTTGTGGATGTATGTTGCCTGATGTCTGATGCCTGATGTCTGATGCTTGTGGATGTTTGATTCCTGATGTCTGATGCTTGTGGATGTCTGATAACTGATGTCTGATGCTTGTGGATGTCTGATGCATGATGTCTGACACCTGATGTCTGATGCATGATGTCTGATGCTTGTGGATGTCTGATGCCTGATGGCTGATGCTTGTGGGTGTCTGATGCCTGATATCTGATGCCTGATGTTTGTGAATGTCTGATGCCGGATGTCTGATGCCTGATGTCTGATGCCTGATGTCTGATGCATGATGTCTGATGCCTGATGTCTGATGCCTGATTTCTGATGTCTGATTCCTGATGTCTGATTCCTGATGTCTGATGCTTGTGGATGTCTGATGCCTGATGTCTGATGCTTGATGCTTGTGGATGTGTGATGCCTGATGCTCGATGTTTGATGTCTGATGCCTGATGCTTGTGGATGTGTGTTGCTTGATGTCTGATGCATGATGTCTGATGCTTCTGGATGTCTGATGCGTGTGGATGTTTGATTCCTGATGTCTGATGCTTGTGGATGTCTGATGCTTGTGGCTGTCTGATGTCTGATGCTTGTGGATGTCTGATGCATGATGTCTGATGCTTGTGGATGTCTGATGCCTGATGCTTGTGGATGCCTGATGTCTGATGCCTGATGTCTGATGTCTGATGCTTGTGGATGTCTGATGACTGATGTCTGATGCTTGTGGATGTCTGATGCCTGATGTCTCATGACTGATGTCTGATGCCTGATGCTTGTGGATATCTAATGCCTGATGTATGATGCCTGATGCTTGTGGATGTCTGATGCCTGATGTCTGATGCTTGTGGATGTCTGTTGCCTGATGCTTGTGGATGTCTGATGCCTGATGTTTGATGCCTGATGTCTGATTCTTGTGGATGCCTGATGTCTGATGCTTGTGGATGTCTGATGCCTGATGACTGATGCTTGTGGATGTCTGATGCCTGATGTCACATGACTGATGTCTGATGCCTGATGCTTGTGGATATCTAATGCCTGATGTATGATGCCTGATGCTTGTGGATGACTGATGCCTGATGTCTGATGCTTGTGGATGTCTGTTGCCTGATGCTTGTGGATGTCTGATGCCTGATGTTTGATGCCTGATGTCTGATGCTTGTTGATGCCTGATGTCTGATGCTTGTGGATGTCTGATGCATGATGTCTGATGCTTGATGCTTGTGGATGCCTGATGTCTGATGGCTGATGCTTGTGGATGTCTGATGCCTGATGACTGATGTCTGATGCTTGTGGATGTCTGATGCCTGATGTCTCATGACTGATGTCTGATGCCTGATGCTTGTGGATATCTAATGCCTGATGTATGATGCCTAATGCTTGTGGATGTCTGATGCCTGATGTCTGATGCTTGTGGATGGATGTCTGTTGCCTGATGCTTGTGGATGTCTGATGCCTGATGTTTGATGCCTGATGTCTGATTCTTGTGGATGCCTGATGTCTGATGCTTGTGGATG
The DNA here is from genome assembly GCF_964204655.1 of Triturus cristatus. Taxonomy (NCBI): domain Eukaryota; kingdom Metazoa; phylum Chordata; class Amphibia; order Caudata; family Salamandridae; genus Triturus; species Triturus cristatus. Next base: position 192,186,604 of record NC_140579.1, read on the forward strand.
TCTGATGCCTGATGACTGATGCTTGTGGATGTCTGATGCCTGATGTCACATGACTGATGTCTGATGCCTGATGCTTGTGGATATCTAATGCCTGATGTATGATGCCTGATGCTTGTGGATGTCTGATGCCTGATGTCTGATGCTTGTGGATGTCTGTTGCCTGATGCCTGATGTTTGATGCCTGATGTCTGATGCTTGTTGATGCCTGATGTCTGATGCTTGTGGATGTCTGATGGATGATGTCTGATGCCTGATGCGTGTGGATGTCTGATGCTTGTGGATGCCTGATGTCTGATGCCTGATGCTTGTGGATGTCTGATGCCTGATGCTTGTGGATGTCTGATGCCTGATGTCTGATATCTGATGCCTGTTGTTTGATGTCTGATGCCTGATGCTTGTGGATGTATGTTGCCTGATGTCTGATGTCTGATGCCTGATGTCTGATGCTTGTGGATGTCTGATGCCTGATGTCTGATGCTTGTGGATGTCTGATGCATGATGTCTGATGCATGATGTCTTATGCCTGATGGCTGATGCCTGATGTCTGATGCCTGATGCCTTATGCCTGATGTCTGATTCCTGATGTCTGATGCTTGATGCTTGTGGATGTCTGATGCCTGATGTCTGATGCACAATGTTTGATGTCTGATGCCTGATGATTGTGGATGTTTGTTGCCTGATGTCTGATGCATGATGTCTGACACCTGATGTCTGATGTCTGATGCTTGTGGATGTCTGATGCTTGTGGCTGTCTGATGCCTGATGTCTGATGCTTGTGGATGTCTGATGCATGATGTCTGATGCATGATGTCTGATGCATGATGGCTGATGCCTGATGGCTGATGCCTGATGGCTGATGTCCGATGCCTGATGTCTTATGCCTGATGTCTGATTCCTGATGTCTGTTGCTTGATGCTTGTGGATGTCTGAGGCCTGATGCCCGATGTTTGATGTCTTATACCTGATGCTTGTGGATGTGTGTTGCCTGATGTCTGATGCATGATGTCTGACACCTGATGTCTGATGTCTGATGCCTGATGTCTGATGCCTTATGTCTGATGCTTGATGCTTGTGGATGTCTGATGCCTGATGTTTGTGGATGTGTGTTGCCTGATGTCTGATGCATGATGTCTGATGCTTTTGGGTGTCTGATGCTTGATGCTTGTGGATGTCTGATGCCTGATGTCTGATGCCCGATGTTTGATGCCTGGTGCTTGTGGATGTGTGTTGCCTGATGTCTGATGCATGATGTCTGATGCTTGTTGATGTCTGATGCTTGTGAATGTTTGATTCCTGATGTCTGATGCTTGTGGATGTCTGATGCTTGTGGCTGTCTGATGCCTGATGTCTGAAGCTTGTGGATGTCTGCTGCATGATGTCTGACACCTGATGTCATGCATGATGTCTGATGTCTGATGCTTGTGGATGTCTGATGCCTGATGTCTGATGCTTGTGGATGTCTGATGCCTGATGTCTGATGTTTGTGAATGTCTGATGCTGGATGTCTGATGCATGATGTCTGATGCCTGATGTCTGATGGTTGTGGATGCCTTGTGCCTGATGTCTGATTCCTGATGTCTGATTCCTGATGTCTGATGCCTGATGTCTGATGCTTGTGGATGTGTGATGCCTCATGTCTGATGCTTGTGGATGTGTGATGCCTGATGTCTGATGCTCGATGTTTGATGTCTGATGCCTGATGCTTGTGGATGTGTGTTGCCTGATGTCTGATGCTTGTGGATGTCTGATGCTTGTGGATGTTTTATTCCTGATGTCTGATGCTTGTGGCTGTCTGATGCCTGATGTCTGATGCTTGTGGATGTCTGATGCATGATGTCTGATGCATAACTGATGCCTGATGTCTTATGCCTGATGGCTGATGCCTGAAGTCTGATGGCTGATGCCTGATGTCTTATGCCTGATGTTTGTGAATGTCTGATGCCTGATGTCTGATGCCTGATGTCTGATGCTTGTGGATGTCTGATGCCTGATGTCTGATGCCTGATGGCAGATGCCTGATGGCTGATGCTTGATGCTTGTGGATGTCTGATGCCTGATGTTTGTGGATGTGTGTTGCCTGATGTCTGATGCATGATGTCTGATACCTGATGTCTGTTGCTTTTGGATGTCTGATGCTTGATGCTTGTGGACGTCTGATGCCTGATGTCTGATGCCCGATGTTTGATGTCTGATGCCTGGTGCTTGTGGATGTGTGTTGCCTGATGTCTGATGCATGATGTCTGATGCTTGTGGATGTTTGATGCATGATGTCTGATGCTTGTGGATGTCTGATGCTTGTGGATGTTTGATTCCTGATGTCTGATGCTTGTGGATGTCTGATGCTTGTGTCTGTCTGATGCCTGATGTCTGATGCTTGTGGATGTCTGATGCATGATGTCTGACACCTGATGTCATGCATGATGTCTGATGTCTGATGCTTGTGGATGTCTGATGCCTGATGTCTGATGCTTGTGGATGTCTGATGCCTGATGTCTGATGCCTGATGTTTGTGAATGTCTGATGCCGGATGTCTGATGCATGATGTCTGATGCCTGATGTCTGATGCCTGATGTCTGATGCTTGTGGATGCCTGATGCCTGATGTCTGATGTCTGATTCCTGATGTCTGATTCCTGATGTCTGATGCTTGTGGATGTCTGATGCCTGATGTCTGATGCTTGTGGATGTGTGATGCCTGATGTCTGATGCTCGATGTTTGATGTCTGATGCCTGATGCTTGTGGATGTGTGTTGCCTGATGTCTGATGCTTGTGGATGTCTGATGCTTGTGGATGTTTGATTCCTGATGTCTGATGCTTGTGGCTGTCTGATGCCTGATGTCTGATGCTTGTGGATGTCTGATGCATGATGTCTGATGCTTGATGCTTGTGGATGTCTGATGCCTGATGCTTGTGGATGCCTGATGTCTGATGCCTGATGTCTGATGCCTGATGTCTGATGCTTGTGGATGTCTGATGTCTGATGCTTGTGGATGTCTCATGACTGATGTCTCATGACTGATGTCTGATGCTTGTGGATATCTAATGCCTGATGTATGATGCCTGATGCTTGTGGATGTCTGATGCCTCATGTCTGATGCTTGTGGATGTGTGATGCCTGATGTCTGATGCTCGATGTTTGATGTCTGATGCCTGATGCTTGTGGATGTGTGTTGCCTGATGTCTGATGCTTGTGGATGTCTGATGCTTGTGGATGTTTGATTCCTGATGTCTGATGCTTGTGGCTGTCTGATGCCTGATGTCTGATGCTTGTGGATGTCTGATGCATGATGTCTGATGCATGATAACTGATGCCTGATGTCTTATGCCTGATGGCTGATGCCTGAAGTCTGATGGCTGATGCCTGATGTCTTAGACCTGATGTTTGTGAATGTCTGATGCCTGATGTCTGATGCTTGTGGATGTCTGATGCCTGATGTCTGATGCCTGATGGCAGATGCCTGATGGCTGATGCTTGATGCTTGTGGATGTCTGATGCCTGATGTTTGTGGCTGTGTGTTGCCTGATGTCTGATGCATGATGTCTGATACCTGATGTCTGTTGCTTTTGGATGTCTGATGCTTGATGCTTGTGGACGTCTGATGCCTGATGTCTGATGCCCGATGTTTGATGTCTGATGCCTGATGCTTGTGGATGTGTGTTGCCTGATGTCTGATGCATGATGTCTGACACCTGATGTCTGATGCATGATGTCTGATGTCTGATGCTTGTGGATGTCTGATGCCTGATGTCTGATGCCTGATGCGTGTGGATGTCTGATCCTTGTGGATGCCTGATGTCTGATGCCTGATGCTTGTGGATGTCTGATGCCTGATGCTTGTGGATGCCTGATGCCTGATGTCTGATGTCTGATGCTTGTGGATGTCTGATGACTGATGTCTGATGCTTGTGGATGTCTGATGCCTGATGTCTCATGACTGATGTCTGATGCCTGATGCTTGTGGATATCTAATGCCTGATGTATGATGCCTGATGCTTGTGGATGTCTGATGCCTGATGTCTGATGCTTGTGGATGTCTGTTGCCTGATGCTTGTGGATGTCTGATGCCTGATGCACGTGGATGTCTGATGCCTCATGACTGATGTCTGATGCTTGTGGATTTCTGATGCCTGATGTCTCATGACTGATGTCTGATGCCTGATGCTTGTGGATATCTAATGCCTGATGTATGATGCCTGATGCTTGTGGATGTCTTATGTCTGATGTCTGATGCTTGTGGATGTCTGTTGCCTGATGTCTGATGCTTGTGGATTTCTGATAACTGATGTCTGATGCTTGTGGATGTCTGATGCATGATGTCTGACACCTGATGTCTGATGCATGATGTCTGATGCTTGTGGATGTCTGATGCCTGATGGCTGATGCTTGTGGGTGTCTGATGCCTGATATCTGATGCCTGATGTTTGTAAATGTCTGATGCCGGATGTCTGATGCCTGATGTCTGATGCATGATGTCTGATGCCTGATGTCTGATGCCTGATTTCTGATGTCTGATTCCTGATGTCTGATTCCTGATGTCTGATGCTTGTGGATGTCTGATGCCTGATGTCTGATGCTTGATGCTTGTGGATGTGTGATGCCTGATGCTCGATGTTTGATGTCTGATGCCTGATGCTTGTGGATGTGTGTTGCTTGATGTCTGATGCATGATGTCTGATGCTTCTGGATGTCTGATGCGTGTGGATGTTTGATTCCTGATGTCTGATGCTTGTGGATGTCTGATGCTTGTGGCTGTCTGATGTCTGATGCTTGTGGATGTCTGATGCATGATGTCTGATGCTTGTGGATGTCTGATGCCTGATGCTTGTGGATGCCTGATGTCTGATGTCTGATGTCTGATGCTTGTGGATGTCTGATGACTGATGTCTGATGCTTGTGGATGTCTGATGCCTGATGTCTCATGACTGATGTCTGATGCCTGATGCTTGTGGATATCTAATGCCTGATGTATGATGCCTGATGCTTGTGGATGTCTGATGCCTGATGTCTGATGCTTGTGGATGTCTGTTGCCTGATGCTTGTGGATGTCTGATGCCTGATGTTTGATGCCTGATGTCTGATTCTTGTGGATGCCTGATGTCTGATGCTTGTGGATGTCTGATGCCTGATGACTGATGCTTGTGGATGTCTGATGCCTGATGTCACATGACTGATGTCTGATGCCTGATGCTTGTGGATATCTAATGCCTGATGTATGATGCCTGATGCTTGTGGATGACTGATGCCTGATGTCTGATGCTTGTGGATGTCTGTTGCCTGATGCTTGTGGATGTCTGATGCCTGATGTTTGATGCCTGATGTCTGATGCTTGTTGATGCCTGATGTCTGATGCTTGTGGATGTCTGATGCATGATGTCTGATGCTTGATGCTTGTGGATGCCTGATGTCTGATGGCTGATGCTTGTGGATGTCTGATGCCTGATGACTGATGTCTGATGCTTGTGGATGTCTGATGCCTGATGTCTCATGACTGATGTCTGATGCCTGATGCTTGTGGATATCTAATGCCTGATGTATGATGCCTAATGCTTGTGGATGTCTGATGCCTGATGTCTGATGCTTGTGGATGGATGTCTGTTGCCTGATGCTTGTGGATGTCTGATGCCTGATGTTTGATGCCTGATGTCTGGTTCTTGTGGATGCCTGATGTCTGATGCTTGTGGATGTCTGATGCCTGATGACTGATGCTTGTGGATGTCTGATGCCTGATGTCACATGACTGATGTCTGATGCCTGATGCTTGTGGATATCTAATGCCTGATGTATGATGCTTGATGCTTGTGGATGTCTGATGCCTGATGTCTGATGCTTGTGGATGTCTGTTGCCTGATGTTTGATGCCTGATGTCTGATGCTTGTTGATGCCTGATGTTTGATGCTTGTGGATGTCTGATGGCTGATGTCTGATGCCTGATGCGTTTGGATGTCTGATGCTTGTGGATGCCTGATGTCTGATGCCTGATGCTTGTGGATGTCTGATGCCTGATGCTTGTGGATGTATGTTGCCTGATGTCTGATGCCTGATGTCTGATGCTTGTGGATGTCTGATGCCTGATGTCTTATGCCTGATGTCTGATTCCTGATGTCTGATGCATGATGCTTGTGGATGTCTGATGCCTGATGTCTGATGCACGATGTTTGATGTCTGATGCCTGATGATTGTGGATGTTTGTTGCCTGATGTCTGATGCATGATGTCTGACACCTGATGTCTGATGTCTGATGCTTGTGGATGTCTGATGCTTGTGGCTGTCTGATGCCTGATGTCTGATGCTTGTGGATGTCTGATGCATGATGTCTGATGCATGATGTCTGATGCATGATGGCTGATGCCTGATGGCTGATGTCTGATGCCTGATGTCTTATGCCTGATGTCTGATTCCTGATGTCTGTTGCTTGATGCTTGTGGATGTCTGAGGCCTGATGCCCGATGTTTGATGTCTTATACCTGATGCTTGTGGATGTGTGTTGCCTGATGTCTGATGCATGATGTCTGACACCTGATGTCTGATGTCTGATATCTGATGTCTGATGCCTGATGTTTGTGAATGTCTGATGCCGGGTGTCTGATGCATGATGTCTGATGCCTGATGTCTGATGCTTGTGGATGTCTGATGCCTGATGTCTGATGCCTGATGTCTGATGCTTGTGGATGTCTGATGCCTGATGTTTGTGGATGTGTGTTGCCTGATGTCTGATGCATGATGTCTGATGCTTTTGGGTGTCTGATGCTTGATGCTTGTGGATGTCTGATGCCTGATGTCTGATGCCCGATGTTTGATGCCTGGTGCTTGTGGATGTGTGTTTCCTGATGTCTGATGCATGATGTCTGATGCTTGTGGATGTCTGATGCTTGTGGATGTTTGATTCCTGATGTCTGATGCTTGTGGATGTCTGATGCCTGATGTCTGAAGCTTGTGGATGTCTGCTGCATGATGTCTGACACCTGATGTCATGCATGATGTCTGATGTCTGATGCTTGTGGATGTCTGATGCCTGATGTCTGATGCTTGTGGATGTCTGATGCCTGATGTCTGATGTTTGTGAATGTCTGATGCCGGATGTCTGATGCATGATGTCTGATGCCTGATGTCTGATGGTTGTGGATGCCTTGTGTCTGATGTCTGATGCCTGATGTCTGATTCCTGATGTCTGATTCCTGATGTCTGATGCCTGATGTCTGATGCTTGTGGATGTGTGATGCCTCATGTCTGATGCTTGTGGATGTGTGATGCCTGATGTCTGATGCTCAATGTTTGATGTCTGATGCCTGATGCTTGTGGATGTGTGTTGCCTGATGTCTGATGCTTGTGGATGTCTGATGCTTGTGGATGTTTGATTCCTGATGTCTGATGCTTGTGGCTGTCTGATGCCTGATGTCTGATGCTTGTGGATGTCTGATGCATGATGTCTGATGCATGATAACTGATGCCTGATGTCTTATGCCTGATGGCTGATGCCTGAAGTCTGATGGCTGATGCCTGATGTCTTATGCCTGATGTTTGTGAATGTCTGATGCCTGATGTCTGATGCCTGATGTCTGATGCTTGTGGATGTCTGATGCCTGATGTCTGATGCCTGATGGCAGATGCCTGATGGCTGATGCTTGATGCTTGTGGATGTCTGATGCCTGATGTTTGTGGATGTGTGTTGCCTGATGTCTGATGCATGATGTCTGATACCTGATGGCTGTTGCTTTTGGATGTCTGATGCTTGATGCTTGTGGACGTCTGATGCCTGATGTCTGATGCCCGATGTTTGATGTCTGATGCCTGGTGCTTGTGGATGTGTGTTGCCTGATGTCTGATGCATGATGTCTGATGCTTGTGGATGTTTGATGCATGATGTCTGATGCTTGTGGATGTCTGATGCTTGTGGATGTTTGATTCCTGATGTCTGATGCTTGTGGATGTCTGATGCTTGTGTCTGTCTGATGCCTGATGTCTGATGCATGATATCTGACACCTGATGTCATGCATGATGTCTGATGCTTGTGGATGTCTGATGCCTGATGTCTGATGCTTGTGGATGTCTGATGCCTGATGTCTGATGCCTGATGTTTGTGAATGTCTGATGCCGGATGTCTGATGCATGATGTCTGATGCCTGATGTCTGATGCCTGATGTCTGATGCTTGTGGATGCCTGATGCCTGATGTCTGATGTCTGATTCCTGATGTCTGATTCCTGATGTCTGAGGCTTGTGGATGTCTGATGCCTGATGTCTGATGCTTGTGGATGTGTGATGCCTGATGTCTGATGCTCGATGTTTGATGTCTGATGCCTGATGCTTGTGGATGTGTGTTGCCTGATGTCTGATGCTTGTGGATGTCTGATGCTTGTGGATGTTTGATTCCTGATGTCTGATGCTTGTGGCTGTCTGATGCCTGATGTCTGATGCTTGTGGATGTCTGATGCATGATGTCTGATGCTTGTGGATGTCTGATGCCTGATGCTTGTGGATGCCTGATGTCTGATGCCTGATGTCTGATGCCTGATGTCTGATGCTTGTGGATGTCTGATGTCTGATGCTTGTGGATGTCTCATGACTGATGTCTCATGACTGATGTCTGATGCTTGTGGATATCTAATGCCTGATGTATGATGCCTGATGCTTGTGGATGTCTGATGCCTCATGTCTGATGCTTGTGGATGTGTGATGCCTGATGTCTGATGCTCGATGTTTGATGTCTGATGCCTGATGCTTGTGGATGTGTGTTGCCTGATGTCTGATGCTTGTGGATGTCTGATGCTTGTGGATGTTTGATTCCTGATGTCTGATGCTTGTGGCTGTCTGATGCCTGATGTCTGATGCTTGTGGATGTCTGATGCATGATGTCTGATGCATGATAACTGATGCCTGATGTCTTATGCCTGATGGCTGATGCCTGAAGTCTGATGGCTGATGCCTGATGTCTTATGCCTGATGTTTGTGAATGTCTGATGCCTGATGTCTGATGCCTGATGTCTGATGCTTGTGGATGTCTGATGCCTGATGTCTGATGCCTGATGGCAGATGCCTGATGGCTGATGCTTGATGCTTTTGGATGTCTGATGCTTGATGCTTGTGGACGTCTGATGCCTGATGTCTGATGCCCGATGTTTGATGTCTGATGCCTGGTGCCTGTGGATGTGTGTTGCCTGATGTCTGATGCATGATGTCTGATGCTTGTGGATGTTTGATTCCTGATGTCTGATGCTTGTGGATGTCTGATGCTTGTGTCTGTCTGATGCCTGATGTCTGATGCTTGTGGATGTCTGATGCATGATGTCTGACACCTGATGTCATGCATGATGTCTGATGCTTGTGGATGCCTGATGTCTGATGCTTGTGGATGTCTGATGCCTGATGTCTGATGCCTGATGTTTGTGAATGTCTGATGCCGGATGTCTGATGCATGATGTCTGATGCCTGATGTCTGATGCCTGATGTCTGATGCTTGTGGATGCCTGATGCCTGATGTCTGATGTCTGATTCCTGATGTCTGATTCCTGATGTCTGATGCTTGTGGATGTCTGATGCCTGATGTCTGATGCTTGTGGATGTGTGATGCCTGATGTCTGATGCTCGATGTTTGATGTCTGATGCCTGATGCTTGTGGATGTGTGTTGCCTGATGTCTGATGCTTGTGGATGTCTGATGCTTGTGGATGTTTGATTCCTGATGTCTGATGCTTGTGGCTGTCTGATGCCTGATGTCTGATGCTTGTGGATGTCTGATGCATGATGTCTGATGCATGATGCTTGTGGATGTCTGATGCCTGATGCTTGTGGATGCCTGATGTCTGATGCCTGATGTCTGATGCCTGATGTCTGATGCTTGTGGATGTCTGATGTCTGATGCTTGTGGATGTCTCATGACTGATGTCTCATGACTGATGTCTGATGCTTGTGAATATCTAATGCCTGATGTATGATGCCTGATGCTTGTGGATGTCTGATGCCTGATGTCTGATGCTTGTGGATGTCTGTTGCCTGATGCTTGTGGATGTCTGATGCCTGATGTTTGATGCCTGATGTCTGATGCTTGTGGATGCCTGATGTCTGATGCACGTGGATGTCTGATGCCTCATGACTGATGTCTGATGCTTGTGGATTTCTGATGCCTGATGTCTCATGACTGATGTCTGATGCCTGATGCTTGTGAATATCTAATGCCTGATGCATGATGCCGGATGCTTGTGGATGTCTTATGTCTGATGTCTGATGCTTGTGGATTTCTGTTGCCTGATGCTTGTGGATGTCTGATGCCTGATGTTTGATGCCTGATGTCTGATGCTTGTGGATGCCTGATGTCTGATGCTGGTGGATGTCTGATGCCTGATGTCTGATGCCTGATGCTTGTGGATGCCTGATGCCTGATGCTTGTGGATGCCTGATGTCTGATGCCTGACACTTGTGGATGTCTGATGCCTGATGCTTTTGGATGTCTGATGCCTGATGTCTGATATCTGATGCCTGATGTTTGATGTCTGATGCCTGATGCTTGTGGATGTATCTTGCCTGATGTCTGATGCATGATTTCTGATGCTTGTGGATGTTTGATGCCTGATGTCTGATGCTTGTGGATGTCTGATGCATGATGTCTGATGCATGATGTCTGATGCCTGATGTCTTATGCCTGATGGCTTATGCCTGATGTCTTATGCCTGATGTCTGATTCCTGATGCTTGATGCTTGTGGATGTCTGATGCCTGATGTCTGATGCCCGATGTTTGATGTCTGATGCCTGATGCTTGTGGATGTGTGTTGCCTGATGTCTGATGCATGATGTCTGACACCTGATGTCTGATGCATGATGTCTGATGTCTGATGCTTGTGGATGTCTGATGCCTGATGTCTGATGCCTGATGCATGTGGATGTCTGATGCCTGATGCGTGTGGATGTCTGATGCTTGTGGATGCCTGATGTCTGATGCCTGATGCTTGTGGATGTCTGATGCCTGATGCTTGTGGATGTCTGATGCCTGATGTCTGATATCTGATGCCTGATGTTTGATGTCTGATGCCTGATGCTTGTGGATGTATGTTGCCTGATGTCTGATGCCTGATGTCTGATGCTTGTGTCTGTCTGATGCCTCATGTCTGATGCTTGTGGATGTCTGATGCATGATGTCTGACACCGGATGTCATGCATGATGTCTGATGTTTTAATTGGCGAGCCTACTTAAAGCTCCCCTCTCCCGCGCAGCGGGACGCGCAGGTGAGGACGCCGTCGCTTAGCCGGAGTCGTGCCAGAGTCCTGCCCGTCTGCGCTCGTCCGCGTCGAGGCAGCGCGAGGCGGGGCAGGCTCTGTATCTCAACACATCGTTGTTTAGCCGCTCCTGGCAGGTATGTTGTCCTACACACGGTCAGAGCTGCTGGCCATAGGGCAAACGTCCAAAGGAGGTGCGTGTAAACCTGTGGACCCTTTAATTGGCCCATACAGCTGCGCCTGTAAAGGCTGGTCTCTTAAGAGCCCTACTAAAATACGCTCCTTGGACAATGCCGCCCCAGTCACACGATTACGTGTTGCATCGCGAGATCTTCGTATTTGGTGCCTTAATGTTAGATCACTTGTAAAGCATCATTTGTCTATTTACGACCTGATAGAGAAAGAGGATCCCGATGTTTTCTTAATGACAGAAACCTGGCTTCAGGACTCCGACTCTGCCATATTGAATCTTGCATTCCCCCAGAACTATACCATCTTCACATCTAACAGGACCACAAGAGGTGGTAGCATTGCTATGGCAGTCAAATCCTGTTTTCCGGCGGAATGGAAGTCGTCAGGACTACCAGCATGTGAAAGCGCTATTTTTAAAGTCGCCTTTTCCCATCAGTTTACTTTCAGTGGCCTACTTGTATACCGTCCCCCCGGCAATGACTCGGTTTTTAGGTCTGCGCTGGCCGATATGGTCAGTCCTATAGCACTCGGCTGTGCCAATTTTAATATTTTGGGTGACCTCAACATCCATTTCGATAATGGGTCTTCCACTACTGTGAGCTCCTTGTTGGCGGATCTGGAAGCTCTCCAACTGATTCAGCTCGTTACCCTTCCAACCCACTCGGGAGGCCATATTCTTGACCCCTTCTTCTCCACACTAGATGGGTTAAGGCTGTCAGAACCGAGGTTGATGGGGTGGACTGATCACTTGTTAGTAGAAGCGTTCTGTCCGGTCCTTGATAGGCCTTTTATACCCACAGACAAGCCTATCCTTAAAAGGCCTTGGCATAAGCTTACGTTGGAAGAGTTTTACGGTATATTAGAGCGAAACCCTCTGAGTACCTTCACTAATGTGGATCAAGGATATCAACAGTTCTGCGCATGGATTACAGATGCCTTGGATTCTCTTATACCTCTGCGGTGGTCGAAAGGCCGGACAAAAACATCTAGCCCCTGGTATAATGAGTCTCTCGCAGAATTAAAGAAATCCTGCCGAAAAACAGAGAGGGAATGGAGACGTTCCTATGACCCTGCGCTGAAAACTCGGTATTTCACTGAGTTGAAGCTCTATCATAGAGCTATCTGCAGAGCAAGAGCTGCATTCTACGCTCAGGAATTCGCTACCAGCCCCAATCCTACAAAACTGATTTTCAAGATACTGAAGGACCTTATGAAAAACAGATCCTCATCAGAGGTGATTTGCACAGATTCGCACTGTGATAAATTGGCCTCCTTTTTTGTGGAGAAAGTGGAAAAAATCTATCATGGGTTCGACACACTCCACCAGGATCGACTGGCTTCTACCCCTGTCACGACAGATCTTGAGCCTTTGGCCATTTTACCTGAACTGTCTATTGAGGCCTTTGACAGGTTCAGCCTTAAGGTCAAGTCAGGCTCTCCTGCGGACCCGTTAAAGCCAGCCTTCATTAACACACTTTCCCCGCTGTGCCGTGACCCCATATTGAATCTTATCAATATGTCACTGTCTTGTGGAACGGTACCCGCGGCATGGAAACAGGCAGTGGTCACTCCGATATTAAAAAAAGCCAACTCTGACCCCCGATTGCCAGAAAACTATCGACCTATCTCCCTGTTGCCTTGGATTGCCAAAGTAACAGAAGCCCATGTCAACTCTGTTCTGTCCGAGCATCTGGTCCGTAACCAGATTCTGGATTCCAGTCAGAACGGCTTCCGGTCTGGACACAGTACCGAGACGGCATTACTTTACATCACGGAACATCTTCGCCAGGTACTTGACTTAGGTCATACTGCAGCGCTTATACTATTAGATCTAAGCGCTGCCTTCGATACTGTGTCCCACCATATACTTATCCAACGCTTACAGGAGGCGGGAGTGACGGATGTCGCTCTCCAGTGGTTTCGGTCTTTTCTGGCAGACCGCTCCTTTAAAGTGGCTATACCACCTGGTCAATCTGCCACCTATCCTTTGGAGCTCGGGGTACCACAGGGATCTTCGTTGAGCCCGACAATGTTCAACCTCTATGTGAAACCGTTGGCTGGTGTCGTCAAACAGTGGGGTCTCACGATGGCCTCATACGCGGACGACACACAGCTAGCGGTGACACTTAGTGAAGACCCTGAGGTGGAGGCCCCCAGATTCCGTGCGGGTCTCTTGGCAGTAGCCGGCTGGCTTCGCACCAACTGCCTTCAGTTGAATGCCACCAAAACGGAGGTGTTGGTTCTAGGGAAGCACGCGGAGTTATGGGGAAATCAGTGGTGGCCATCGGAGCTTGGCGTCACTCCTATTCCAGCTGCTGGAGTGAGAAATCTAGGAGTATGGGTAGACTCTGCGCTGACCTTCAGAGATCACACCAAGAAGGTGGCTGCCACGTGCTACGGAATTTTGCGTGGTACTAGGCCGGTCCTAAAGTACTTTGATCCCCCTACCAGACAGCTTGTAGTCCAGGCCTCAATACTTTCTCGGCTGGACTACGGCAGCTCATTGCTGTTAGGGGTGAATCAAGCGGAGGCCTCTAGGCTTCAAAGAGTACAAAACGCCGCGGCACGAGCCATTGTGGGCCTTCCCAGACATTGTTCAGTGTCTGGTACCATCACGGCCTTGCACTGGCTCCCGGTTAGACAGCGAATTAAGTTCAAGGCGCTGTGCCTGGCCTTTAAAATTCAGAAATCTTTTTCGCCGCCGGCACTTGTTCCTCTTCTTACGCCCTATATGCCTTCGAGATCCTTGAGATCGGCGGGGCTTCATCTGGCCATCTGTCCACGCTTCAAGCTGAGCAGAATGGGTGGCCGCTCCTTTAGGGTGCTAGCGGCAGGCTTATGGAATTCGCTCCCTGTTTGCATTCGAGCTCTTGAAGATCTGCTCACCTTCAGGCAGGCGATTAAAACCTTCCTGTTCCCGGTATCTAGTTAATTTCTTTTTCTTTATTGTGTGTTATGTTATAGCATCTGTCAAAGCGCCAGGACGCCCCTTTGCTGGGGCAGCTGTGCGCTATAAAAATACCAAATAACATAACATAACATAACATGTCTGATGCTTGTGGATGTCTGATGCCTGATGTCTGATGCTTGTGGATGTCTGATGCCTGATGTCTGATGCCTGATGTTTGTGGATGTCTGATGCCGGATGTCTGATGCATGATGTCTGATGCCTGATGTCTGATGCCTGATGTCTGATGCTTGTGGATGCCTGATGCCTGATGTCTGATGTCTGATTCCTGATGTCTGATTCCTGATGTCTGAGGCTTGTGGATGTCTGATGCCTGATGTCTGATGCTTGTGGATGTGTGATGCCTGATGTCTGATGCTCGATGTTTGATGTCTGATGCCTGATGCTTGTGGATGTGTGTTGCCTGATGTCTGATGCTTGTGGATGTCTGATGCTTGTGGATGTTTGATTCCTGATGTCTGATGCTTGTGGCTGTCTGATGCCTGATGTCTGATGCTTGTGGATGTCTGATGCATGATGTCTGATGCTTGTGGATGTCTGATGCTTGTGGATGTCTGATGCCTGATGCTTGTGGATGCCTGATGTCTGATGCCTGATGTCTGATGCCTGATGTCTGATGCTTGTGGATGTCTGATGTCTGATGCTTGTGGATGTCTCATGACTGATGTCTCATGACTGATGTCTGATGCTTGTGGATATCTAATGCCTGATGTATGATGCCTGATGCTTGTGGATGTCTGATGCCTGATGTCTGATGCTTGTGGATGTGTGATGCCTGATGTCTGATGCTCGATGTTTGATGTCTGATGCCTGATGCTTGTGGATGTATGTTGCCTAATGTCTGATGCTTGTGGATGTCTGATGCTTGTGGATGTTTGATTCCTGATGTCTGATGCTTGTGGCTGTCTGATGCCTGATGTCTGATGCTTGTGGATGTCTGATGCATGATGTCTGATGCATGATAACTGATGCCTGATGTCTTATGCCTGATGGCTGATGCCTGAAGTCTGATGGCTGATGCCTGATGTCTTATGCCTGATGTTTGTGAATGTCTGATGCCTGATGTCTGATGCCTGATGTCTGATGCTTGTGGATGTCTGATGCCTGATGTCTGATGCCTGATGGCAGATGCCTGATAGCTGATGCTTGATGCTTTTGGATGTCTGATGCTTGATGCTTGTGGACGCCTGATGCCTGATGTCTGATGCCCGATGTTTGATGTCTGATGCCTGGTGCTTGTGGATGTGTGTTGCCTGATGTCTGATGCATGATGTCTGATGCTTGTGGATGTTTGATGCATGATGTCTGATGCTTGTGGATGTCTGATGCTTGTGGATGTTTGATTCCTGATGTCTGATGCTTGTGGATGTCTGATGCTTGTGTCTGTCTGATGCCTGATGTCTGATGCTTGTGGATGTCTGATGCATGATGTCTGACACCTGATGTCATGCATGATGTCTGATGCTTGTGGATGTCTGATGCCTGATGTCTGATGCTTGTGGATGTCTGATGCCTGATGTCTGATGCCTGATGTTTGTGAATGTCTGATGCCGGATGTCTGATGCATGATGTCTGATGCCTGATGTCTGATGCCTGATGTCTGATGCTTGTGGATGCCTGATGCCTGATGTCTGATGTCTGATTCCTGATGTCTGATTCCTGATGTCTGATGCTTGTGGATGTCTGATGCCTGATGCTTGTGGATGTGTGATGCCTGATGTCTGATGCTCGATGTTTGATGTCTGATGCCTGATGCTTGTGGATGTGTGTTGCCTGATGTCTGATGCTTGTGGATGTCTGATGCTTGTGGATGTTTGATTCCTGATGTCTGATGCTTGTGGCTGTCTGATGCCTGATGTCTGATGCTTGTGGATGTCTGATGCATGATGTCTGATGCATGATGCTTGTGGATGTCTGATGCCTGATGCTTGTGGATGCCTGATGTCTGATGCCTGATGTCTGATGCCTGATGTCTGATGCTTGTGGATGTCTGATGTCTGATGCTTGTGGATGTCTCATGACTGATGTCTCATGACTGATGTCTGATGCTTGTGGATATCTAATGCCTGATGTATGATGCCTGATGCTTGTGGATGTCTGATGCCTGATGTCTGATGCTTGTGGATGTCTGTTGCCTGATGCTTGTGGATGTCTGATGCCTGATGTTTGATGCCTGATGTCTGATGCTTGTGGATGCCTGATGTCTGATGCACGTGGATGTCTGATGCCTCATGACTGATGTCTGATGCTTGTGGATTTCTGATGCCTGATGTCTGATGCCCGATGTTTGATGCCTGGTGCTTGTGGATGTGTGTTGCCTGATGTCTGATGCATGATGTCTGATGCTTGTGGATGTCTGATGCTTGTGGATGTTTGATTCCTGATGTCTGATGCTTGTGGATGTCTGATGCTTGTGGCTGTCTGATGCCTGATGTCTGAAGCTTGTGGATGTCTGCTGCATGATGTCTGATACCTGATGTCATGCATGATGTCTGATGTCTGATGCTTGTGGATGTCTGATGCCTGATGTCTGATGCTTGTGGATGTCTGATGCCTGATGTCTGATGTTTGTGAATGTCTGATGCCGGATGTCTGATACATGATGTCTGATGCCTGATGTCTGATGGTTGTGGATGCCTTGTGCCTGATGTCTGATGCCTGATGTCTGATTCCTGATGTCTGATTCCTGATGTCTGATGCCTGATGTCTGATGCTTGTGGATGTGTGATGCCTCATGTCTGATGCTTGTGGATGTGTGATGCCTGATGTCTGATGCTCGATGTTTGATGTCTGATGCCTGATGCTTGTGGATGTGTGTTGCCTGATGTCTGATGCTTGTGGATGTCTGATGCTTGTGGATGTTTGATTCCTGATGTCTGATGCTTGTGGCTGTCTGATGCCTGATGTCTGATGCTTGTGGATGTCTGATGCATGATAACTGATGCCTGATGTCTTATGCCTGATGGCTGATGCCTGAAGTCTGATGGCTGATGCCTGATGTCTTATGCCTGATGTTTGTGAATGTCTGATGCCTGATGTCTGATGCCTGATGTCTGATGCTTGTGGATGTCCGATGCCTGATGTCTGATGCCTGATGGCAGATGCCTGATGGCTGATGCTTGATGCTTGTGGATGTCTGATGCCTGATGTTTGTGGATGTGTGTTGCCTGATGTCTGATGCATGATGTCTGATACCTGATGTCTGTTGCTTTTGGATGTCTGATGCTTGATGCTTGTGGACGTCTGATGCCTGATGTCTGATGCCCGATGTTTGATGTCTGATGCCTGGTGCTTGTGGATGTGTATTGCCTGATGTCTGATGCATGATGTCTGATGCTTGTGGATGTTTGATGCATGATGTCTGATGCTTGTGGATGTTTGATGCATGATGTCTGATGCTTGTGGATGTCTGATGCTTGTGGATGTTTGATTCCTGATGTCTGATGCTTGTGGATGTCTGATGCTTGTGTCTGTCTGATGCCTGATGTCTGATGCTTGTGGATGTCTGATGCATGATGTCTGACACCTGATGTCATGCATGATGTCTGATGTCTGATGCTTGTGGATGTCTGATGCCTGATGTCTGATGCTTGTGGATGTCTGATGCCTGATGTCTGATGCCTGATGTTTGTGAATGTCTGATGCCAGATGTCTGATGCCAGATGTCTGATGCCTGATGTCTGATGCCTGATGTCTGATGCCTGATGTCTGATGCTTGTGGATGCCTGATGCCTGATGTCTGATGTCTGATTCCTGATGTCTGATTCCTGATGTCTGATGCTTGTGGATGTCTGATGCCTGATGTCTGATGCTTGTGGATGTGTGATGCCTGATGTCTGATGCTCGATGTTTGATGTCTGATGCCTGATGCTTGTGGATGTGTGTTGCCTGATGTCTGATGCTTGTGGATGTCTGATGCTTGTGGATGTTTGATTCCTGATGTCTGATGCTTGTGGCTGTCTGATGCCAGATGTCTGATGCTTGTGGATGTCTGATGCATGATGTCTGATGCTTGATGCTTGTGGATGTCTGATGCCTGATGCTTGTGGATGCCTGATGTCTTATGCCTGATGTCTGATGCCTGATGTCTGATGCTTGTGGATGTCTGATGTCTGATGCTTGTGGATGTCTCATGACTGATGTCTCATAACTGATGTCTGATGCTTGTGGATATCTAATGCCTGATGTATGATGCCTGATGCTTGTGGATGTCTGATGCCTGATGTCTGATGCTTGTGGATGTCTGTTGCCTGATGCTTGTGGATGTCTGACGCCTGATGTTTGATGCCTGATGTCTGATGCTTGTGGATGCCTGATGTCTGATGCACGTGGATGTCTGATGCCTCATGACTGATGTCTGATGCTTGTGGATTTCTGATGCCTGATGTCTCATGACTGATGTCTGATGCCTGATGCTTGTGGATATCTAATGCCTGATGTATGATGCCTGATGCTTGTGGATGTCTTATGTCTGATGTCTGATGCTTGTGGATTTCTGTTGCCTGATGCTTGTGGATGTCTGATGCCTGATGTTTGATGCCTGATGTCTGATGCTTGTGGATGCCTGATGTCTGATGCTTGTGGATGTCTGATGCCTGATGTTTGATGTCTGATGCCTGATGCTTGTGGATGTATCTTGCCTGATGTCTGATGCATGATGCCTGATGCTTGTGGATGTTTGATGCCTGATGTCTGATGCATGATGTCTGATGCATGATGTCTGATGCCTGATGTCTTATGCCTGATGGCTGATGCCTGAAGTCTGATGGCTGATACCTGATGTCTTATGCCTGATGTCTGATTCCTGATGTCTGATGCTTGATACTTGTGGATGTCTGATGCCTGATGTCTGATGCCTGATGCTTGTGGATGTGTGTTGCCTGATGTCTGATGCATGATGTCTGACACCTGATGTCTGATGCATGATGTCTGATGTCTGATGCTTGTGGATGTCTGATGCCTGATGTCTGATGCCTGATGCGTGTGGATGTCTGATGCTTGTGGATGCCTGATGTCTGATGCCTGATGCTTGTGGATGTCTGATGCCTGATGCTTGTGGATGTCTGATGCCTGATGTCTGATATCTGATGCCTGATGTTTGATGTCTGATGCCTGATGCTTGTGGATGTATGTTGCCTGATGTCTGATGCCTGATGTCTGATGCTTGTGGATGTTTGATTCCTGATGTCTGATGCTTGTGGATGTCTGATAACTGATGTCTGATGCTTGTGGATGTCTGATGCATGATGTCTGACACCTGATGTCTGATGCATGATGTCTGATGCTTGTGGATGTCTGATGCCTGATGGCTGATGCTTGTGGGTGTCTGATGCCTGATATCTGATGCCTGATGTTTGTGAATGTCTGATGCCGGATGTCTGATGCCTGATGTCTGATGCCTGATGTCTGATGCATGATGTCTGATGCCTGATGTCTGATGCCTGATTTCGGATGTCTGATTCCTGATGTCTGATTCCTGATGTCTGATGCTTGTGGATGTCTGATGCCTGATGTCTGATGCTTGATGCTTGTGGATGTGTGATGCCTGATGCTCGATGTTTGATGTCTGATGCCTGATGCTTGTGGATGTGTGTTGCTTGATGTCTGATGCATGATGTCTGATGCTTCTGGATGTCTGATGCATGTGGATGTTTGATTCCTGATGTCTGATGCTTGTGGATGTCTGATGCTTGTGGCTGTCTGATGTCTGATGCTTGTGGATGTCTGATGCATGATGTCTGATGCTTGTGGATGTCTGATGCCTGATGCTTGTGGATGCCTGATGTCTGATGCCTGATGTCTGATGTCTGATGCTTGTGGATGTCTGATGACTGATGTCTGATGCTTGTGGATGTCTGATGCCTGATGTCTCATGACTGATGTCTGATGCCTGATGCTTGTGGATATCTAATGCCTGATGTATGATGCCTGATGCTTGTGGATGTCTGATGCCTGATGTCTGATGCTTGTGGATGTCTGTTGCCTGATGCTTGTGGATGTCTGATGCCTGATGTTTGATGCCTGATGTCTGATTCTTGTGGATGCCTGATGTCTGATGCTTGTGGATGTCTGATGCCTGATGACTGATGCTTGTGGATGTCTGATGCCTGATGTCACATGACTGATGTCTGATGCCTGATGCTTGTGGATATCTAATGCCTGATGTATGATGCCTGATGCTTGTGGATGACTGATGCCTGATGTCTGATGCTTGTGGATGTCTGTTGCCTGATGCTTGTGGATGTCTGATGCCTGATGTTTGATGCCTGATGTCTGATGCTTGTTGATGCCTGATGTCTGATGCTTGTGGATGTCTGATGCATGATGTCTGATGCTTGATGCTTGTGGATGCCTGATGTCTGATGGCTGATGCTTGTGGATGTCTGATGCCTGATGACTGATGTCTGATGCTTGTGGATGTCTGATGCCTGATGTCTCATGACTGATGTCTGATGCCTGATGCGTGTGGATATCTAATGCCTGATGTATGATGCCTAATGCTTGTGGATGTCTGATGCCTGATGTCTGATGCTTGTGGATGGATGTCTGTTGCCTGATGCTTGTGGATGTCTGATGCCTGATGTTTGATGCCTGATGTCTGATTCTTGTGGATGCCTGATGTCTGATGCTTGTGGATGTCTGATGCCTGATGACTGATGCTTGTGGATGTCTGATGCCTGATGTCACATGACTGATGTCTGATGCCTGATGCTTGTGGATATATAATGCCTGATGTATGATGCCTGATGCTTGTGGATGTCTGATGCCTGATGTCTGATGCTTGTGGATGTCTGTTGCCTGATGCCTGATGTTTGATGCCTGATGTCTGATGCTTGTTGATGCCTGATGTCTGATGCTTGTGGATGTCTGATGGCTGATGTCTGATGCCTAATGCGTGTGGATGTCTGATGCTTGTGGATGCCTGATGTCTGATGCCTGATGCTTGTGGATGTCTGATGCCTGATGCTTGTGGATGTCTGATGCCTGATGTCTGATATCTGATGCCTGTTGTTTGATGTCTGATGCCTGATGCTTGTGGATGTATGTTGCCTGATGTCTGATGTCTGATGCCTGATGTCTGATGCTTGTGGATGTCTGATGCCTGATGTCTGATGCTTGTGGATGTCTGATGCATGATGTCTGATGCATGATGTCTTATGCCTGATGGCTGATGCCTGATGTCTGATGCCTGATGTCTTATGCCTGATGTCTGATTCCTGATGTCTGATGCTTGATGCTTGTGGATGTCTGATGCCTGATGTCTGATGCACGATGTTTGATGTCTGATGCCTGATGATTGTGGATGTTTGTTGCCTGATGTCTGATGCATGATGTCTGACACCTGATGTCTGATGTCTGATGCTTGTGGATGTCTGATGCTTGTGGCTGTCTGATGCCTGATGTCTGATGCTTGTGGATGTCTGATGCATGATGTCTGATGCATGATGTCTGATGCATGATGGCTGATGCCTGATGGCTGATGCCTGATGGCTGATGTCCTATGCCTGATGTCTTATGCCTGATGTCTGATTCCTGATGTCTGTTGCTTGATGCTTGTGGATGTCTGAGGCCTGATGCCCGATGTTTGATGTCTTATACCTGATGCTTGTGGATGTGTGTTGCCTGATGTCTGATGCATGATGTCTGATGCCTGATGTCTGATGGTTGTGGATGCCTTGTGCCTGATGTCTGATGCCTGATGTCTGATTCCTGATGTCTGATTCCTGATGTCTGATGCCTGATGTCTGATGCTTGTGGATGTGTGATGCCTCATGTCTGATGCTTGTGGATGTGTGATGCCTGATGTCTGATGCTCGATGTTTGATGTCTGATGCCTGATGCTTGTGGATGTGTGTTGCCTGATGTCTGATGCTTGTGGATGTCTGATGCTTGTGGATGTTTGATTCCTGATGTCTGATGCTTGTGGCTGTCTGATGCCTGATGTCTGATGCTTGTGGATGTCTGATGCATGATGTCTGATGCATAACTGATGCCTGATGTCTTATGCCTGATGGCTGATGCTTGTGGATGTCTGATGCCTGATGTCTGATGCCTGATGTCTGATGCTTGTGGATGTCTGATGCCTGATGTCTGATGCCTGATGGCAGATGCCTGATGGCTGATGCTTGATGCTTGTGGATGTCTGATGCCTGATGTTTGTGGATGTGTGTTGCCTGATGTCTGATGCATGATGTCTGATACCTGATGTCTGTTGCTTTTGGATGTCTGATGCTTGATGCTTGTGGACGTCTGATGCCTGATGTCTGATGCCCGATGTTTGATGTCTGATGCCTGGTGCTTGTGGATGTGTGTTGCCTGATGTCTGATGCATGATGTCTGATGCTTGTGGATGTTTGATGCATGATGTCTGATGCTTGTGGATGTCTGATGCTTGTTGATGTTTGATTCCTGATGTCTGATGCTTGTGGATGTCTGATGCTTGTGTCTGTCTGATGCCTGATGTCTGATGCTTGTGGATGTCTGATGCATGATGTCTGACACCTGATGTCATGCATGATGTCTGATGTCTGATGCTTGTGGATGTCTGATGCCTGATGTCTGATGCTTGTGGATGTCTGATGCCTGATGTCTGATGCCTGATGTTTGTGAATGTCTGATGCCGGATGTCTGATGCATGATGTCTGATGCCTGATGTCTGATGCCTGATGTCTGATGCTTGTGGATGCCTGATGCCTGATGTCTGATGTCTGATTCCTGATGTCTGATTCCTGATGTCTGATGCTTGTGGATGTGTGATGCCTGATGTCTGATGCTTGTGGATGTGTGATGCCTGATGTCTGATGCTCGATGTTTGATGTCTGATGCCTGATGCTTGTGGATGTGTGTTGCCTGATGTCTGATGCTTGTGGATGTCTGATGCTTGTGGATGTTTGATTCCTGATGTCTGATGCTTGTGACTGTCTGATGCCTGATGTCTGATGCTTGTGGATGTCTGATGCATGATGTCTGATGCTTGATGCTTGTGGATGTCTGATGCCTGATGCTTGTGGATGCCTGATGTCTGATGCCTGATGTCTGATGCCTGATGTCTGATGCTTGTGGATGTCTGATGTCTGATGCTTGTGGATGTCTCATGACTGATGTCTCATGACTGATGTCTGATGCTTGTGGATATCTAATGCCTGATGTATGATGCCTGATGCTTGTGGATGTCTGATGCCTCATGCCTGATGCTTGTGGATGTGTGATGCCTGATGTCTGATGCTCGATGTTTGATGTCTGATGCCTGATGCTTGTGGATGTGTGTTGCCTGATGTCTGATGCTTGTGGATGTCTGATGCTTGTGGATGTTTGATTCCTGATGTCTGATGCTTGTGGCTGTCTGATGCCTGATGTCTGATGCTTGTGGATGTCTGATGCATGATGTCTGATGCATGATAACTGATGCCTGATGTCTTATGCCTGATGCCTGATGCCTGAAGTCTGATGGCTGATGCCTGATGTCTTATGCCTGATGTTTGTGAATGTCTGATGCCTGATGTCTGATGCTTGTGGATGTCTGATGCCTGATGTCTGATGCCTGATGGCAGATGCCTGATGGCTGATGCTTGATGCTTGTGGATGTCTGATGCCTGATGTTTGTGGATGTGTGTTGCCTGATGTCTGATGCATGATGTCTGATACCTGATGTCTATTGCTTTTGGATGTCTGATGCTTGATGCTTGTGGACATCTGATGCCTGATGTCTGATGCCTGATGTTTGATGTCTGATGCCTGATGCTTGTGGATGTGTGTTGCCTGATGTCTGATGCATGATGTCTGATGTCTGATGCTTGTGGATGTCTGATGCCTGATGTCTGATGCCTGATGCGTGTGGATGTCTGATCCTTTTGGATGCCTGATGTCTGATGCCTGATGCTTTTGGATGTCTAATGCCTGATGTCTGATATCTGATGCCTGATGTTTGATGTCTGATGCCTGATGCTTGTGGATGTATGTTGCCTGATGTCTGATGCCTGATGTCTGATGCTTGTGGATGTTTGATTCCTGATGTCTGATGCTTGTGGATGTCTGATAACTGATGTCTGATGCTTGTGGATGTCTGATGCATGATGTCTGACACCTGATGTCTGATGCATGATGTCTGATGCTTGTGGATGTCTGATGCCTGATGGCTGATGCTTGTGGGTGTCTGATGCCTGATATCTGATGCCTGATGTTTGTGAATGTCTGATGCCGGATGTCTGATGCCTGATGTCTGATGCATGATGTCTGATGCCTGATGTCTGATGCCTGATTTCTGATGTCTGATTCCTGATGTCTGATTCCTGATGTCTGATGCTTGTGGATGTCTGATGCCTGATGTCTGATGCTTGATGCTTGTGGATGTGTGATGCCTGATGCTCGATGTTTGATGTCTGATGCCTGATGCTTGTGGATGTGTGTTGCTTGATGTCTGATGCATGATGTCTGATGCTTCTGGATGTCTGATGCGTGTGGATGTTTGATTCCTGATGTCTGATGCTTGTGGATGTCTGATGCTTGTGGCTGTCTGATGTCTGATGCTTGTGGATGTCTGATGCATGATGTCTGATGCTTGTGGATGTCTGATGCCTGATGCTTGTGGATACCTGATGTCTGATGTCTGATGTCTGATGCTTGTGGATGTCTGATGACTGATGTCTGATGCTTGTGGATGTCTGATGCCTGATGTCTCATGACTGATGTCTGATGCCTGATGCTTGTGGATATCTAATGCCTGATGTATGATGCCTGATGCTTGTGGATGTCTGATGCCTGATGTCTGATGCTTGTGGATGTCTGTTGCCTGATGCTTGTGGATGTCTGATGCCTGATGTTTGATGCCTGATGTCTGATTCTTGTGGATGCCTGATGTCTGATGCTTGTGGATGTCTGATGCCTGATGACTGATGCTTGTGGATGTCTGATGCCTGATGTCACATGACTGATGTCTGATGCCTGATGCTTGTGGATATCTAATGCCTGATGTATGATGCCTGATGCTTGTGGATGACTGATGCCTGATGTCTGATGCTTGTGGATGTCTGTTGCCTGATGCTTGTGGATGTCTGATGCCTGATGTTTGATGCCTGATGTCTGATGCTTGTTGATGCCTGATGTCTGATGCTTGTGGATGTCTGATGCATGATGTCTGATGCTTGATGCTTGTGGATGCCTGATGTCTGATGGCTGATGCTTGTGGATGTCTGATGCCTGATGTCTCATGACTGATGTCTGATGCCTGATGCTTGTGGATATCTAATGCCTGATGTATGATGCCTAATGCTTGTGGATGTCTGATGCCTGATGTCTGATGCTTGTGGATGGATGTCTGTTGCCTGATGCTTGTGGATGTCTGATGCCTGATGTTTGATGCCTGATGTCTGATTCTTGTGGATGCCTGATGTCTGATGCTTGTGGATGTCTGATGCCTGATGACTGATGCTTGTGGATGTCTGATGCCTGATGTCACATGACTGATGTCTGATGCCTGATGCTTGTGGATATCTAATGCCTGATGTATGATGCCTGATGCTTGTGGATGTCTGATGCCTGATGTCTGATGCTTGTGGATGTCTGTTGCCTGATGCCTGATGTTTGATGCCTGATGTCTGATGCTTGTTGATGCCTGATGTCTGATGCTTGTGGATGTCTGATGGCTGATGTCTGATGCCTGATGCGTGTGGATGTCTGATGCTTGTGGATGCCTGATGTCTGATGCCTGATGCTTGTGGATGTCTGATGCCTGATGCTTGTGGATGTATGTTGCCTGATGTCTGATGCCTGATGTCTGATGCTTGTGGATGTCTGATGCCTGATGTCTTATGCCTGATGTCTGATTCCTGATGTCTGATGCTTGATGCTTGTGGATGTCTGATGCCTGATGTCTGATGCACGATGTTTGATGTCTGATGCCTGATGATTGTGGATGTTTGTTGCCTGATGTCTGATGCATGATGTCTGACACCTGATGTCTGATGTCTGATGCTTGTGGATGTCTGATGCTTGTGGCTGTCTGATGCCTGATGTCTGATGCTTGTGGATGTCTGATGCATGATGTCTGATGCATGATGTCTGATGCATGATGGCTGATGCCTGATGGCTGATGTCCGATGCCTGATGTCTTATGCCTGATGTCTGATTCCTGATGTCTGTTGCTTGATGCTTGTGGATGTCTGAGGCCTGATGCCCGATGTTTGATGTCTTATACCTGATGCTTGTGGATGTGTGTTGCCTGATGTCTGATGCATGATGTCTGACACCTGATGTCTGATGTCTGATATCTGATGTCTGATGCCTGATGTTTGTGAATGTCTGATGCCGGGTGTCTGATGCATGATGTCTGATGCCTGATGCCTGATGTCTGATGCTTGTGGATGTCTGATGCCTGATGTCTGATGCCTGATGTCTGATGCTTGTGGATGTCTGATGCCTGATGTTTGTGGATGTGTGTTGCCTGATGTCTGATGCATGATGTCTGATGCTTTTGGGTGTCTGATGCTTGATGCTTGTGGATGTCTGATGCCTGATGTCTGATGCCCGATGTTTGATGCCTGGTGCTTGTGGATGTGTGTTGCCTGATGTCTGATGCATGATGTCTGATGCTTGTGGATGTCTGATGCTTGTGGATGTTTGATTCCTGATGTCTGATGCTTGTGGATGTCTGATGCCTGATGTCTGAAGCTTGTGGATGTCTGCTGCATGATGTCTGACACCTGATGTCATGCATGATGTCTGATGTCTGATGCTTGTGGATGTCTGATGCCTGATGTCTGATGCTTGTGGATGTCTGATGCCTGATGTCTGATGTTTGTGAATGTCTGATGCCGGATGTCTGATGGATGATGTCTGATGCCTGATGTCTGATGGTTGTGGATGCCTTGTGCCTGATGTCTGATGCCTGATGTCTGATTCCTGATGTCTGATTCCTGATGTCTGATGCCTGATGTCTGATGCTTGTGGATGTGTGATGCCTCATGTCTGATGCTTGTGGATGTGTGATGCCTGATGTCTGATGCTCGATGTTTGATGTCTGATGCCTGATGCTTGTGGATGTGTGTTGCCTGATGTCTGATGCTTGTGGATGTCTGATGCTTGTGGATGTTTGATTCCTGATGTCTGATGCTTGTGGCTGTCTGATGCCTGATGTCTGATGCTTGTGGATGTCTGATGCATGATGTCTGATGCATGATAACTGATGCCTGATGTCTTATGCCTGATGGCTGATGCCTGAAGTCTGATGGCTGATGCCTGATGTCTTATGCCTGATGTTTGTGAATGTCTGATGCCTGATGTCTGATGCCTGATGTCTGATGCTTGTGGATGTCTGATGCCTGATGCCTGATGCCTGATGGCAGATGCCTGATGGCTGATGCTTGATGCTTGTGGATGTCTGATGCCTGATGTTTGTGGATGTGTGTTGCCTGATGTCTGATGCATGATGTCTGATACCTGATGGCTGTTGCTTTTGGATGTCTGATGCTTGATGCTTGTGGACGTCTGATGCCTGATGTCTGATGCCCGATGTTTGATGTCTGATGCCTGGTGCTTGTGGATGTGTGTTGTCTGATGTCTGATGCATGATGTCTGATGCTTGTGGATGTTTGATGCATGATGTCTGATGCTTGTGGATGTCTGATGCTTGTGGATGTTTGATTCCTGATGTCTGATGCTTGTGGATGTCTGATGCTTGTGTCTGTCTGATGCCTGATGTCTGATGCATGATATCTGACACCTGATGTCATGCATGATGTCTGATGCTTGTGGATGTCTGATGCCTGATGTCTGATGCTTGTGGATGTCTGATGCCTGATGTCTGATGCCTGATGTTTGTGAATGTCTGATGCCGGATGTCTGATGCATGATGTCTGATGTCTGATGCCTGATGTCTGATGCTTGTGGATGCCTGATGCCTGATGTCTGATGTCTGATTCCTGATGTCTGATTCCTGATGTCTGAGGCTTGTGGATGTCTGATGCCTGATGTCTGATGCTTGTGGATGTGTGATGCCTGATGTCTGATGCTCGATGTTTGATGTCTGATGCCTGATGCTTGTGGATGTGTGTTGCCTGATGTCTGATGCTTGTGGATGTCTGATGCTTGTGGATGTTTGATTCCTGATGTCTGATGCTTGTGGCTGTCTGATGCCTGATGTCTGATGCTTGTGGATGTCTGATGCATGATGTCTGATGCTTGTGGATGTCTGATGCCTGATGCTTGTGGATGCCTGATGTCTGATGCCTGATGTCTGATGCCTGATGTCTGATGCTTGTGGATGTCTGATGTCTGATGCTTGTGGATGTCTCATGACTGATGTCTCATGACTGATGTCTGATGCTTGTGGATATCTAATGCCTGATGTATGATGCCTGATGCTTGTGGATGTCTGATGCCTCATGTCTGATGCTTGTGGATGTGTGATGCCTGATGTCTGATGCTCGATGTTTGATGTCTGATGCCTGATGCTTGTGGATGTGTGTTGCCTGATGTCTGATGCTAGTGGATGTCTGATGCTTGTGGATGTTTGATTCCTGATGTCTGATGCTTGTGGCTGTCTGATGCCTGATGTCTGATGCTTGTGGATGTCTGATGCATGATGTCTGATGCATGATAACTGATGCCTGATGTCTTTTGCCTGATGGCTGATGCCTGAAGTCTGATGGCTGATGCCTGATGTCTTATGCCTGATGTTTGTGAATGTCTGATGCCTGATGTCTGATGCCTGATGTCTGATGCTTGTGGATGTCTGATGCCTGATGTCTGATGCCTGATGGCAGATGCCTGATGGCTGATGCTTGATGCTTTTGGATGTTTTATGCCTGATGGCAGATGCCTGATGGCTGATGCTTGATGCTTTTGGATGTCTGATGCTTGATGCTTGTGGACATCTGATGCCTGATGTCTGATGCCCGATGTTTGATGTCTGATGCCTGGTGCTTGTGGATGTGTGTTGCCTGATGTCTGATGCATGATGTCTGATGCTTGTGGATGTTTGATTCCTGATGTCTGATGCTTGTGGATGTCTGATGCTTGTGTCTGTCTGATGCCTGATGTCTGATGCTTGTGGATGTCTGATGCATGATGTCTGACACCTGATGTCATGCATGATGTCTGATGCTTGTGGATGCCTGATGTCTGATGCTTGTGGATGTCTGATGCCTGATGTCTGATGCCTGATGTTTGTGAATGTCTGATGCCGGATGTCTGATGCATGATGTCTGATGCCTGATGTCTGATGCCTGATGTCTGATGCTTGTGGATGCCTGATGCCTGATGTCTGATGTCTGATTCCTGATGTCTGATTCCTGATGTCTGATGCTTGTGGATGTCTGATGCCTGATGTCTGATGCTTGTGGATGTGTGATGCCTGATGTCTGATGCTCGATGTTTGATGTCTGATGCCTGATGCTTGTGGATGTGTGTTGCCTGATGTCTGATGCTTGTGGATGTCTGATGCTTGTGGATGTTTGATTCCTGATGTCTGATGCTTGTGGCTGTCTGATGCCTGATGTCTGATGCTTGTGGATGTCTGATGCCTGATGCTTGTGGATGCCTGATGTCTGATGCCTGATGTCTGATGCCTGATGTCTGATGCTTGTGGATGTCTGATGTCTGATGCTTGTGGATGTCTCATGACTGATGTCTCATGACTGATGTCTGATGCTTGTGGATATCTAATGCCTGATGTATGATGCCTGATGCTTGTGGATGTCTGATGCCTGATGTCTGATGCTTGTGGATGTCTGTTGCCTGATGCTTGTGGATGTCTGATGCCTGATGTTTGATGCCTGATGTCTGATGCTTGTGGATGCCTGATGTCTGATGCATGTGGATGTCTGATGCCTCATGACTGATGTCTGATGCTTGTGGATTTCTGATGCCTGATGTCTCATGACTGATGTCTGATGCCTGATGCTTGTGGATATCTAATGCCTGATGTATGATGCCTGATGCTTGTGGATGTCTTATGTCTGATGTCTGATGCTTGTGGATTTCTGTTGCCTGATGCTTGTGGATGTCTGATGCCTGATGTTTGATGCCTGATGTCTGATGCTTGTGGATGCCTGATGTCTGATGCTGGTGGATGTCTGATGCCTGATGTCTGATGCCTGATGCTTGTGGATGCCTGATGCCTGATGCTTGTGGATGCCTGATGTCTGATGCCTGACACTTGTGGATGTCTGATGCCTGATGCTTTTGGATGTCTGATGCCTGATGTCTGATATCTGATGCCTGATGTTTGATGTCTGATGCCTGATGCTTGTGGATGTATCTTGCCTGATGTCTGATGCATGATGTCTGATGCTTGTGGATGTTTGATGCCTGATGTCTGATGCTTGTGGATGTCTGATGCATGATGTCTGATGCATGATGTCTGATGCCTGATGTCTTATGCCTGATGGCTGATGCCTGATGTCTTATGCCTGATGTCTGATTCCTGATGCTTGATGCTTTTGGATGTCTGATGCCTGATGTCTGATGCCCGATGTTTGATGTCTGATGCCTGATGCTTGTGGATGTGTGTTGCCTGATGTCTGATGCATGATGTCTGACACCTGATGTCTGATGCATGATGTCTGATGTCTGATGCTTGTGGATGTCTGATGCCTGATGTCTGATGCCTGATGCGTGTGGATGTCTGATGCTTGTGGATGCCTGATGTCTGATGCCTGATGCTTGTGGATGTCTGATGCCTGATGCTTGTGGATGTCTGATGCCTGATGTCTGATATCTGATGCCTGATGTTTGATGTCTGATGCTTGATGCTTGTGGATGTATGTTGCCTGATGTCTGATGCCTGATGTCTGATGCTTGTGAATGTCTGATGCCTGATGTCTGATGCTTGTGGATGTCTGATGCATGATGGCTGATGCATGATGTCTGATGCATGATGTCTGATGCATGATGTCTGATGGCTGATGCCTGATGGCTGATGCCTGATGTCTGATGCCTGATGTCTTATGCCTGATGTCTGATTCCTGATGTCTGATGCTTGATGCTTGTGGATATCTGATGCCTGATGTCTGATGCCTGATGTCAGATGCCTGATGTCTGATGCTTGATGCTTGTGGATGTCTGATGCCTGATGTTTGTGGATGTGTGTTGCCTGATGCATGATGTCTGATACCTGATGTCTGATGCTTTTGGATGTCTGATGCTTGATGCTTGTGGACGTCTGATGCCTGATGTCTGATGCCCGATGTTTGATGTCTGATGCCTGGTGCTTGTGGATGTTTGTTGCCTGATGTCTGATGCATGATGTCTGATGCTTGTGGATGTTTGATTCCTGATGTCTGATGCTTGTGGATGTCTGATGCTTGTGGCTGTATGATGCCTGATGTCTGATGCTTGTGGATGTCTGATGCATGATGTCTGACACCTGATGTCATGCATGATGTCTGATGTCTGATGCTTGTGGATGTCTGATGCCTGATGCTTGTGGATGTCTGATGCCTGATGTCTGATGCCTGATGTTTGTGAATGTCTGATGCCGGATGTCTGATGCATGATGTCTGATGCCTGATGTCTGATGCTTGTGGATGCCTGGTGTCTGATGCCTCATGTCTGATTCCTGATGTCTGATGCTTGTGGATGTCTGATGCCTGATGTCTGATGCTTGTGGATGTGTGATGCTTGATGTCTGATGCTCGATGTTTGATGTCTGATGCCTGATGCTTGTGGATGTGTGTTGCCTGATGTCTGATGCATGATGTCTGATGCTTGTGGATGTCTGATGCTTGTGTATGTTTGATTCCTGATGTCTGATGCTTGTGGCTGTCTGATGTCTGATGCTTAATGCTTGTTGAAGTAAGATGCCTGATGTCTGATGCCCGATGTTTGATGTCTGATATCTGATGCTTGTGGATGTGTGTTGCCTGATGTCTGATGCATGATGTCTGATGCTTGTGGATGTCTGATGCTTGTGGATGTTTGATTCCTGATGTCTGATGCTCGTGGATGTCTGATGCATGATGTCTGACACCTGATGTCTGATGCATGATGTCTGATACATGATGCCTGATGCTTGTGGATGTCTGATGCTTGTGGATGTCTGATACATGATGTCTGATGCTTGTGGATGTCTGATGCCTGATGTCTGATGCCTGATGTTTGATGCCTGATGTCTGTTAATGTCTGAGTCCGGATGTCTGATGCCTGATGCCTGATGCTTGTGGATGTCTGATGTCTGATGCTTGATGCTTGTGGATGTCTGATGCCTGATGCTTGTGGATGTGTGTTGCCTGATGTCTGATGCATGATGTCTGATACCTGATGTCTGATGCTTGTGGATGTCTGATGCCTGATGTCTGATGCTTGATGCTTGTGGAAGTCTGATGCCTGATGTCTGATGCCCGATGTTTGATGTCTGGTGCTTGTGGATGTGTGTTGCCTGATGTCTGATGCATGATGTCTGATGCTTGTGGATGTTTGATTCCTCATGTCTGATGATTGTGGATATCTGATGCCTGATGTCTGATGCTTGTGGATGTCTGATGCATGATGTCTGACACCTGATGTCTGATGCATGATGTCTGATGCTTGTGGATGTCTGATGCCTGATGGCTGATGCTTGTGGGTGTCTGATGCCTGATATCTGATGCCTGATGTTTGTGAATGTCTGATGCCAGATGTCTGATGCCTGATGTCTGATGCATGATGTCTGATGCCTGATGTCTGATGCCTGATTCCTGATGTCTGATTCCTGATGTCTGATTCCTGATGTCTGATGCTTGTGGATGTCTGATGCCTGATGTCTGATGCTTGATGCTTGTGGATGTGTGATGCCTGATGCTCGATGTTTGATGTCTGATGCCTGATGCTTGTGGATGTGTGTTGCTTGATGTCTGATGCATGATGTCTGATGCTTCTGGATGTCTGATGCTTGTGGATGTTTGATTCCTGATGTCTGATGCTTGTGGATGTCTGATGCTTGTGGCTGTCTGATGTCTGATGCTTGTGGATGTCTGATGCATGATGTCTGATGCTTGTGGATGTCTGATGCCTGATGCTTGTGGATGCCTGATGTCTGATGCCTTATGTCTGATGTCTGATGCTTGTGGATGTCTGATGACTGATGTCTGATGCTTGTGGATGTCTGATGCCTGATGTCTCATGACTGATGTCTGATGCCTGATGCTTGTGGATATATAATGCCTGATGTATGATGCCTGATGCTTGTGGATGTCTGATGCCTGATGTCTGATGCTTGTGGATGTCTGTTGCCTGATGCTTGTGGATGTCTGATGCCTGATGTTTGATGCCTGATGTCTGATTCTTGTGGATGCCTGATGTCTGATGCTTGTGGATGTCTGATGCCTGATGACTGATGCTTGTGGATGTCTGATGCCTGATGTCACATGACTGATGTCTGATGCCTGATGCTTGTGGATATCTAATGCCTGATGTATGATGCCTGATGCTTGTGGATGTCTGATGCCTGATGTCTGATGCATGATGTCTGACACCTGATGTCTGATGTCTGATGCTTGTGGATGTCTGATGCTTGTGGCTGTCTGATGCCTGATGTCTGATGCTTGTGGATGTCTGATGCATGATGTCTGATGCATGATGTCTGATGCATGATGGCTGATGCCTGATGGCTGATGTCCGATGCCTGATGTCTTATGCCTGATGTCTGATTCCTGATGTCTGTTGCTTGATGCTTGTGGATGTCTGAGGCCTGATGCCCGATGTTTGATGTCTTATACCTGATGCTTGTGGATGTGTGTTGCCTGATGTCTGATGCATGATGTCTGACACATGATGTCTGATGTCTGATATCTGATGTCTGATGCCTGATGTTTGTGAATGTCTGATGCCGGGTGTCTGATGCATGATGTCTGATGCCTGATGCCTGATGCCTGATGCTTGTGGATGTCTGATGCCTGATGTCTGATGCCTGATGTCTGATGCTTGTGGATGTCTGATGCCTGATGTTTGTGGATGTGTGTTGCCTGATGTCTGATGCATGATGTCTGATGCTTTTGGGTGTCTGATGCTTGATGCTTGTGGATGTCTGATGCCTGATGTCTGATGCCCGATGTTTGATGCCTGGTGCTTGTGGATGTGTGTTGCCTGATGTCTGATGCATGATGTCTGATGCTTGTGGATGTCTGATGCTTGTGGATGTTTGATTCCTGATGTCTGATGCTTGTGGATGTCTGATGCCTGATGTCTGAAGCTTGTGGATGTCTGCTGCATGATGTCTGACACCTGATGTCATGCATGATGTCTGATGTCTGATGCTTGTGGATGTCTGATGCCTGATGTCTGATGCTTGTGGATGTCTGATGCCTGATGTCTGATGTTTGTGAATGTCTGATGCCGGATGTCTGATGCATGATGTCTGATGCCTGATGTCTGATGGTTGTGGATGCCTTGTGCCTGATGTCTGATGCCTGATGTCTGATTCCTGATGTCTGATTCCTGATGTCTGATGCCTGATGTCTGATGCTTGTGGATGTGTGATGCCTCATGTCTGATGCTTGTGGATGTGTGATGCCTGATGTCTCGATGCTCGATGTTTGATGTCTGATGCCTGATGCTTGTGGATGTGTGTTGCCTGATGTCTGATGCTTGTGGATGTCTGATGCTTGTGGATGTTTGATTCCTGATGTCTGATGCTTGTGGCTGTCTGATGCCTGATGTCTGATGCTTGTGGATGTCTGATGCATGATGTCTGATGCATGATAACTGATGCCTGATGTCTTATGCCTGATGGCTGATGCCTGAAGTCTGATGGCTGATGCCTGATGTCTTATGCCTGATGTTTGTGAATGTCTGATGCCTGATGTCTGATGCCTGATGTCTGATGCTTGTGGATGTCTGATACCTGATGTCTGATGCCTGATGGCAGATGCCTGATGGCTGATGCTTGATGCTTGTGGATGTCTGATGCCTGATGTTTGTGGATGTGTGTTGCCTGATGTCTGATGCATGATGTCTGATACCTGATGGCTGTTGCTTTTGGATGTCTGATGCTTGATGCTTGTGGACGTCTGATGCCTGATGTCTGATGCCCGATGTTTGATGTCTGATGCCTGGTGCTTGTGGATGTGTGTTGTCTGATGTCTGATGCATGATGTCTGATGCTTGTGGATGTTTGATGCATGATGTCTGATGCTTGTGGATGTCTGATGCTTGTGGATGTTTGATTCCTGATGTCTGATGCTTGTGGATGTCTGATGCTTGTGTCTGTCTGATGCCTGATGTCTGATGCATGATATCTGACACCTGATGTCATGCATGATGTCTGATGCTTGTGGATGTCTGATGCCTGATGTCTGATGCTTGTGGATGTCTGATGCCTGATGTCTGATGCCTGATGTTTGTGAATGTCTGATGCTGGATGTCTGATGCATGATGTCTGATGCCTGATGTCTGATGCCTGATGTCTGATGCTTGTGGATGCCTGATGCCTGATGTCTGATGTCTGATTCCTGATGTCTGATTCCTGATGTCTGAGGCTTGTGGATGTCTGATGCCTGATGTCTGATGCTTGTGGATGTGTGATGCCTGATGTCTGATGCTCGATGTTTGATGTCTGATGCCTGATGCTTGTGGATGTGTGTTGCCTGATGTCTGATGCTTGTGGATGTCTGATGCTTGTGGATGTTTGATTCCTGATGTCTGATGCTTGTGGCTGTCTGATGCCTGATGTCTGATGCTTGTGGATGTCTGATGCATGATGTCTGATGCTTGTGGATGTCTGATGCCTGATGCTTGTGGATGCCTGATGTCTGATGCCTGATGTCTGATGCCTGATGTCTGATGCTTGTGGATGTCTGATGTCTGATGCTTGTGGATGTCTCATGACTGATGTCTCATGACTGATGTCTGATGCTTGTGGATATCTAATGCCTGATGTATGATGCCTGATGCTTGTGGATGTCTGATGCCTCATGTCTGATGCTTGTGGATGTGTGATGCCTGATGTCTGATGCTCGATGTTTGATGTCTGATGCCTGATGCTTGTGGATGTGTGTTGCCTGATGTCTGATGCTTGTGGATGTCTGATGCTTGTGGATGTTTGATTCCTGATGTCTGATGCTTGTGGCTGTCTGATGCCTGATGTCTGATGCTTGTGGATGTCTGATGCATGATGTCTGATGCATGATAACTGATGCCTGATGTCTTATGCCTGATGGCTGATGCCTGAAGTCTGATGGCTGATGCCTGATGTATTATGCCTGATGTTTGTGAATGTCTGATGCCTGATGTCTGATGCCTGATGTCTGATGCTTGTGGATGTCTGATGCCTGATGTCTGATGCCTGATGGCAGATGCCTGATGGCTGATGCTTGATGCTTTTGGATGTCTGATGCCTGATGGCAGATGCCTGATGGCTGATGCTTGATGCTTTTGGATTTCTGATGCTTGATGCTTGTGGACGTCTGATGCCTGATGTCTGATGCCCGATGTTTGATGTCTGATGCCTGGTGCTTGTGGATGTGTGTTGCCTGATGTCTGATGCATGATGTCTGATGCTTGTGGATGTTTGATTCCTGATGTCTGATGCTTGTGGATGTCTGATGCTTGTGTCTGTCTGATGCCTGATGTCTGATGCTTGTGGATGTCTGATGCATGATGTCTGACACCTGATGTCATGCATGATGTCTGATGCTTGTGGATGCCTGATGTCTGATGCTTGTGGATGTCTGATGCCTGATGTCTGATGCCTGATGTTTGTGAATGTCTGATGCCGGATGTCTGATGCATGATGTCTGATGCCTGATGTCTGATGCCTGATGTCTGATGCTTGTGGATGCCTGATGCCTGATGTCTGATGTCTGATTCCTGATGTCTGATTCCTGATGTCTGATGCTTGTGGATGTCTGATGCCTGATGTCTGATGCTTGTGGATGTGTGATGCCTGATGTCTGATGCTCGATGTTTGATGTCTGATGCCTGATGCTTGTGGATGTGTGTTGCCTGATGTCTGATGCTTGTGGATGTCTGATGCTTGTGGATGTTTGATTCCTGATGTCTGATGCTTGTGGCTGTCTGATGCCTGATGTCTGATGCTTGTGGATGTCTGATGCATGATGTCTGATGCATGATGCTTGTGGATGTCTGATGCCTGATGCTTGTGGATGCCTGATGTCTGATACCTGATGTCTGATGCCTGATGTCTGATGCTTGTGGATGTCTGATGTCTGATGCTTGTGGATGTCCCATGACTGATGTCTCATGACTGATGTCTGATGCTTGTGGATATCTAATGCCTGATGTATGATGCCTGATGCTTGTGGATGTCTGATGCCTGATGTCTGATGCTTGTGGATGTCTGTTGCCTGATGCTTGTGGATGTCTGATGCCTGATGTTTGATGCCTGATGTCTGATGCTTGTGGATGCCTGATGTCTGATGCACGTGGATGTCTGATGCCTCATGACTGATGTCTGATGCTTGTGGATTTCTGATGCCTGATGTCTCATGACTGATGTCTGATGCCTGATGCTTGTGGATATCTAATGCCTGATGTATGATGCCTGATGCTTGTGGATGTCTTATGTCTGATGTCTGATGCTTGTGGATTTCTGTTGCCTGATGCTTGTGGATGTCTGATGCCTGATGTTTGATGCCTGATGTCTGATGCTTGTGGATGCCTGATGTCTGATGCTGGTGGATGTCTGATGCCTGATGCCTGATGCTTGTGGATGCCTGATGCCTGATGCTTGTGGATGCCTGATGTCTGATGCCTGACACTTGTGGATGTCTGATGCCTGATGCTTTTGGATGTCTGATGCCTGATGTCTGATATCTGATGCCTGATGTTTGATGTCTGATGCCTGATGCTTGTGGATGTATCTTGCCTGATGTCTGATGCATGATGTCTGATGCTTGTGGATGTTTGATGCCTGATGTCTGATGCTTGTGGATGTCTGATGCATGATGTCTGATGCATGATGTCTGATGCCTGATGTCTTATGCCTGATGGCTGATGCCTGATGTCTTATGCCTGATGTCTGATTCCTGATGCTTGATGCTTGTGGATGTCTGATGCCTGATGTCTGATGCCCGATGTTTGATGTCTGATGCCTGATGCTTGTGGATGTGTGTTGCCTGATGTCTGATGCATGATGTCTGACACCTGATGTCTGATGCATGATGTCTGATGTCTGATGCTTGTGGATGTCTGATGCCTGATGTCTGATGCCTGATGCGTGTGGATGTCTGATGCTTGTGGATGCCTGATGTCTGATGCCTGATGCTTGTGGATGTCTGATGCCTGATGCTTGTGGATGTCTGATGCCTGATGTCTGATATCTGATGCCTGATGTTTGATGTCTGATGCTTGATGCTTGTGGATGTATGTTGCCTGATGTCTGATGCCTGATGTCTGATACTTGTGGATGTCTGATGCCTGATGTCTGATGCTTGTGGATGTCTGATGCATGATGTCTGATGCATGATGTCTGATGCATGATGTCTGATGCCTGATGTCTGATGGCTGATGCCTGATGGCTGATGCCTGATGGCTGATGTCTGATGCCTGATGTCTTATGCCTGATGTCTGATTCCTGATGTCTGATGCTTGATGCTTGTGGATATCTGATGCCTGATGTCTGATGCCTGATGTCAGATGCCTGATGTCTGATGCTTGATGCTTGTGGATGTCTGATGCCTGATGTTTGTGGATGTGTGTTGCCTGATGCATGATGTCTGATACCTGATGTCTGATGCTTTTGGATGTCTGATGCTTGATGCTTGTGGACGTCTGATGCCTGATGTCTGATGCCCGATGTTTGATGTCTGATGCCTGGTGCTTGTGGATGTTTGTTGCCTGATGTCTGATGCATGATGTCTGATGCTTGTGGATGTTTGATTCCTGATGACTGATGCTTGTGGATGTCTGATGCTTGTGGCTGTATGATGCCTGATGCTTGTGGATGTCTGATGCATGATGTCTGACACCTGATGTCATGCATGATGTCTGATGTCTGATGCTTGTGGATGTCTGATGCCTGATGCTTGTGGATGTCTGATGCCTGATGTCTGATGCCTGATGTTTGTGAATGTCTGATGCCGGATGTCTGATGCATGATGTCTGATGCCTGATGTCTGATGCTTGTGGATGCCTGGTGTCTGATGCCTCATGTCTGATTCCTGATGTCTGATGCTTGTGGATGTGTGATGCTTGATGTCTGATGCTCGATGTTTGATGTCTGATGCCTGATGCTTGTGGATGTGTGTTGCCTGATGTCTGATGCATGATGTCTGATGCTTGTGGATGTCTGATGCTTGTGTATGTTTGATTCCTGATGTCTGATGCTTGTGGCTGTCTGATGTCTGATGCTTAATGCTTGTTGAAGTAAGATGCCTGATGTCTGATGCCCGATGTTTGATGTCTGATATCTGATGCTTGTGGATGTGTGTTGCCTGATGTCTGATGCATGATGTCTGATGCTTGTGGATGTCTGATGCTTATGGATGTTTGATTCCTGATGTCTGATGCTCGTGGATGTCTGATGCATGATGTCTGACACCTGATGTCTGATGCATGATGTCTGATACATGATGCCTGATGCTTGTGGATGTCTGATGCTTGTGGATGTCTGATACATGATGTCTGATGCTTGTGGATGTCTGATGCCTGATGTCTGATGCCTGATGTTTGATGCCTGATGTCTGTTAATGTCTGAGTCCGGATGTCTGATGCCTGATGCCTGATGCTTGTGGATGTCTGATGTCTGATGCTTGATGCTTGTGGATGTCTGATGCCTGATGCTTGTGGATGTGTGTTGCCTGATGTCTGATGCATGATGTCTGATACCTGATGTCTGATGCTTGTGGATGTCTGATGCCTGATGTCTGATGCTTGATGCTTGTGGAAGTCTGATGCCTGATGTCTGATGCCCGATGTTTGATGTCTGGTGCTTGTGGATGTGTGTTGCCTGATGTCTGATGCATGATGTCTGATGCTTGTGGATGTTTGATTCCTCATGTCTGATGATTGTGGATATCTGATGCCTGATGTCTGATGCTTGTGGATGTCTGATGCATGATGTCTGACACCTGATGTCTGATGCATGATGTCTGATGCTTGTGGATGTCTGATGCCTGATGGCTGATGCTTGTGGGTGTCTGATTCCTGATATCTGATGCCTGATGTTTGTGAATGTCTGATGCCGGATGTCTGATGCCTGATGTCTGATGCATGATGTCTGATGCCTGATGTCTGATGCCTGATTCCTGATGTCTGATTCCTGATGTCTGATTCCTGATGTCTGATGCTTGTGGATGTCTGATGCCTGATGTCTGATGCTTGATGCTTGTGGATGTGTGATGCCTGATGCTCGATGTTTGATATCTGATGCCTGATGCTTGTGGATGTGTGTTGCTTGATGTCTGATGCATGATGTCTGATGCTTCTGGATGTCTGATGCTTGTGGATGTTTGATTCCTGATGTCTGATGCTTGTGGATGTCTGATGCTTGTGGCTGTCTGATGTCTGATGCTTGTGGATGTCTGATGCATGATGTCTGATGCTTGTGGATGTCTGATGCCTGATGCTTGTGGATGCCTGATGTCTGATGCCTTATGTCTGATGTCTGATGCTTGTGGATGTCTGATGACTGATGTCTGATGCTTGTGGATGTCTGATGCCTGATGTCTCATGACTGATGTCTGATGCCTGATGCTTGTGGATATATAATGCCTGATGTATGATGCCTGATGCTTGTGGATGTCTGATGCCTGATGTCTGATGCTTGTGGATGTCTGTTGCCTGATGCTTGTGGATGTCTGATGCCTGATGTTTGATGCCTGATGTCTGATTCTTGTGGATGCCTGATGTCTGATGCTTGTGGATGTCTGATGCCTGATGACTGATGCTTGTGGATGTCTGATGCCTGATGTCACATGACTGATGTCTGATGCCTGATGCTTGTGGATATCTAATGCCTGATGTATGATGCCTGATGCTTGTGGATGTCTGATGCCTGATGTCTGATGCTTGTGGATGTCTGTTGCCTGATGCTTGTGGATGTCTGATGCCTGATGTTTGATGCCTGATGTCTGATGCTTGTTGATGCCTGATGTCTGATGCTTGTGGATGTCTGATGCATGATGTCTGATGCTTGATGCTTGTGGATGCCTGATGGCTGATGCTTGTGGATGTCTGATGCCTAATGACTGATGTCTGATGCTTGTGGAAGTCTGATGCCTGATGTCTCATGACTGATGTCTGATGCCTGATGCTTGTGGATATCTAATGCCTGATGTATGATGCCTAATGCTTGTGGATGTCTGATGCCTGATGTCTGATGCTTGTGGATGGATGTCTGTTGCTTGATGCTTGTGGATGTCTGATGCCTGATGTTTGATGCCTGATGTCTGATTCTTGTGGATGCCTGATGTCTGATGCTTGTGGATGTCTGATGCCTGATGACTGATGCTTGTGGATGTCTGATGCCTGATGTCACATGACTGATGTCTGATTCCTGATGCTTGTGGATATCTAATGCCTGATGTATGATGCCTGATGCTTGTGGATGTCTGATGCCTGATGTCTGATGCCCGATGTTTGATGTCTGATGCCTGATGCTTGTGGATGTGTGTTGCCTGATGTCTGATGCATGATGTCTGACACCTGATGTCTGATGCATGATGTCTGATGTCTGATGCTTGTGGATGTCTGATGCCAGATGTCTGATGCCTGATGCGTGTGGATGTCTGATGCTTGTGGATGCCTGATGTCTGATGCCTGATGCTTGTGGATGTCTGATGCCTGATGCTTGTGGATGTCTGATGCCTGATGTCTGATATCTGATGCCTGATGTTTGATGTCTGATGCTTGATGCTTGTGGATGTATGTTGCCTGATGTCTGATGCCTGATGTCTGATGCTTGTGAATGTCTGATGCCTGATGTCTGATGCTTGTGGATGTCTGATGCATGATGTCTGATGCATGATGTCTGATGCATGATGTCTGATGCATGATGTCTGATGGCTGATGCCTGATGGCTGATGCCTGATGTCTGATGTCTGATGCCTGATGTCTTATGCCTGATGTCTGATTCCTGATGTCTGATGCTTGATGCTTGTGGATATCTGATGCCTGATGTCTGATGCCTGATGTCAGATGCCTGATGTCTGATGCTTGATGCTTGTGGATGTCTGATGCCTGATGTTTGTGGATGTGTGTTGCCTGATGCATGATGTCTGATACCTGATGTCTGATGCTTTTGGATGTCTGATGCTTGATGCTTGTGGACGTCTGATGCCTGATGTCTGATGCCCGATGTTTGATGTCTGATGCCTGGTGCTTGTGGATGTTTGTTGCCTGATGTCTGATGCATGATGTCTGATGCTTTTGGATGTTTGATTCCTGATGTCTGATGCTTGTGGATGTCTGATGCTTGTGGCTGTATGATGCCTGATGTCTGATGCTTGTGGATGTCTGATGCATGATGTCTGACACCTGATGTCATGCATGATGTCTGATGTCTGATGCTTGTGGATGTCTGATGCCTGATGCTTGTGGATGTCTGATGCCTGATGTCTGATGCCTGATGTTTGTGAATGTCTGATGCCGGATGTCTGATGCATGATGTCTGATGCCTGATGTCTGATGCTTGTGGATGCCTGGTGTCTGATGCCTCATGTCTGATTCCTGATGTCTGATGCTTGTGGATGTCTGATGCCTGATGTCTGATGCTTGTGGATGTGTGATGCTTGATGTCTGATGCTCGATGTTTGATGTCTGATGCCTGATGCTTGTGGATGTGTGTTGCCTGATGTCTGATGCATGATGTCTGATGCTTGTGGATGTCTGATGCTTGTGTATGTTTGATTCCTGATGTCTGATGCTTGTGGCTGTCTGATGTCTGATGCTTAATGCTTGTTGAAGTAAGATGCCTGATGTCTGATGCCCGATGTTTGATGTCTGATATCTGATGCTTGTGGATGTGTGTTGCCTGATGTCTGATGCTTGTGGATGTCTGATGCTTGTGGATGTCTGATGCTTGTGGATGTTTGATTCCTGATGTCTGATGCTCGTGGATGTCTGATGCATGATGTCTGACACCT
Source organism: Triturus cristatus (assembly GCF_964204655.1). Taxonomy (NCBI): domain Eukaryota; kingdom Metazoa; phylum Chordata; class Amphibia; order Caudata; family Salamandridae; genus Triturus; species Triturus cristatus. Next base: position 192,229,988 of record NC_140579.1, read on the forward strand.
GATGTCTGATGCATGATGTCTGATACATGATGCCTGATGCTTGTGGATGTCTGATGCTTGTGGATGTCTGATACATGATGTCTGATGCTTGTGGATGTCTGATGCCTGATGTCTGATGCCTGATGTTTGATGCCTGATGTCTGTTAATGTCTGAGTCCGGATGTCTGATGCCTGATGCCTGATGCTTGTGGATGTCTGATGTCCGATGCTTGATGCTTGTGGATGTCTGATGCCTGATGCTTGTGGATGTGTGTTGCCTGATGTCTGATGCATGATGTCTGATACCTGATGTCTGATGCTTGTGGATGTCTGATGCCTGATGTCTGATGCTTGATGCTTGTGGAAGTCTGATGCCTGATGTCTGATGCCCGATGTTTGATGTCTGGTGCTTGTGGATGTGTGTTGCCTGATGTCTGATGCATGATGTCTGATGCTTGTGGATGTTTGATTCCTCATGTCTGATGATTGTGGATATCTGATGCCTGATGTCTGATGCTTGTGGATGTCTGATGCATGATGTCTGACACCTGATGTCTGATGCATGATGTCTGATGCTTGTGGATGTCTGATGCCTGATGGCTGATGCTTGTGGGTGTCTGATGCCTGATATCTGATGCCTGATGTTTGTGAATGTCTGATGCCAGATGTCTGATGCCTGATGTCTGATGCATGATGTCTGATGCCTGATGTCTGATGCCTGATTCCTGATGTCTGATTCCTGATGTCTGATTCCTGATGTCTGATGCTTGTGGATGTCTGATGCCTGATGTCTGATGCTTGATGCTTGTGGATGTGTGATGCCTGATGCTCGATGTTTGATGTCTGATGCCTGATGCTTGTGGATGTGTGTTGCTTGATGTCTGATGCATGATGTCTGATGCTTCTGGATGTCTGATGCTTGTGGATGTTTGATTCCTGATGTCTGATGCTTGTGGATGTCTGATGCTTGTGGCTGTCTGATGTCTGATGCTTGTGGATGTCTGATGCATGATGTCTGATGCTTGTGGATGTCTGATGCCTGATGCGTGTGGATGCCTGATGTCTGATGCCTTATGTCTGATGTCTGATGCTTGTGGATGTCTGATGACTGATGTCTGATGCTTGTGGATGTCTGATGCCTGATGTCTCATGACTGATGTCTGATGCCTGATGCTTGTGGATATATAATGCCTGATGTATGATGCCTGATGCTTGTGGATGTCTGATGCCTGATGTCTGATGCTTGTGGATGTCTGTTGCCTGATGCTTGTGGATGTCTGATGCCTGATGTTTGATGCCTGATGTCTGATTCTTGTGGATGCCTGATGTCTGATGCTTGTGGATGTCTGATGCCTGATGACTGATGCTTGTGGATGTCTGATGCCTGATGTCACATGACTGATGTCTGATGCCTGATGCTTGTGGATATCTAATGCCTGATGTATGATGCCTGATGCTTGTGGATGTCTGATGCCTGATGTCTGATGCATGATGTCTGACACCTGATGTCTGATGTCTGATGCTTGTGGATGTCTGATGCTTGTGGCTGTCTGATGCCTGATGTCTGATGCTTGTGGATGTCTGATGCATGATGTCTGATGCATGATGTCTGATGCATGATGGCTGATGCCTGATGGCTGATGTCCGATGCCTGATGTCTTATGCCTGATGTCTGATTCCTGATGTCTGTTGCTTGATGCTTGTGGATGTCTGAGGCCTGATGCCCGATGTTTGATGTCTTATACCTGATGCTTGTGGATGTGTGTTGCCTGATGTCTGATGCATGATGTCTGACACCTGATGTCTGATGTCTGATATCTGATGTCTGATGCCTGATGTTTGTGAATGTCTGATGCCGGGTGTCTGATGCATGATGTCTGATGTCTGATGCCTGATGTCTGATGCTTGTGGATGTCTGATGCCTGATGTCTGATGCCTGATGTCTGATGCTTGTGGATGTCTGATGCCTGATGTTTGTGGATGTGTGTTGCCTGATGTCTGATGCATGATGTCTGATGCTTTTGGGTGTCTGATGCTTGATGCTTGTGGATGTCTGATGCCTGATGTCTGATGCCCGATGTTTGATGCCTGGTGCTTGTGGATGTGTGTTGCCTGATGTCTGATGCATGATGTCTGATGCTTGTGGATGTCTGATGCTTGTGGATGTTTGATTCCTGATGTCTGATGCTTGTGGATGTCTGATGCCTGATGTCTGAAGCTTGTGGATGTCTGCTGCATGATGTCTGACACCTGATGTCATGCATGATGTCTGATGTCTGATGCTTGTGGATGTCTGATGCCTGATGTCTGATGCTTGTGGATGTCTGATGCCTGATGTCTGATGTTTGTGAATGTCTGATGCCGGATGTCTGATGCATGATGTCTGATGCCTGATGTCTGATGGTTGTGGATGCCTTGTGCCTGATGTCTGATGCCTGATGTCTGATTCCTGATGTCTGATTCCTGATGTCTGATGCCTGATGTCTGATGCTTGTGGATGTGTGATGCCTGATGTCTGATGCTCAATGTTTGATGTCTGATGCCTGATGCATGTGGATGTGTGTTGCCTGATGTCTGATGCTTGTGGATGTCTGATGCTTGTGGATGTTTGATTCCTGATGTCTGATGCTTGTGGCTGTCTGATGCCTGATGTCTGATGCTTGTGGATGTCTGATGCATGATGTCTGATGCATGATAACTGATGCCTGATGTCTTATGCCTGATGGCTGATGCCTGAAGTCTGATGGCTGATGCCTGATGTCTTATGCCTGATGTTTGTGAATGTCTGATGCCTGATGTCTGATGCCTGATGTCTGATGCTTGTGGATGTCTGATGCCTGATGTCTGATGCCTGATGGCAGATGCCTGATGGCTGATGCTTGATGCTTGTGGATGTCTGATGCCTGATGTTTGTGGATGTGTGTTGCCTGATGTCTGATGCATGATGTCTGATACCTGATGGCTGTTGCTTTTGGATGTCTGATGCTTGATGCTTGTGGACGTCTGATGCCTGATGTCTGATGCCCGATGTTTGATGTCTGATGCCTGGTGCTTGTGGATGTGTGTTGTCTGATGTCTGATGCATGATGTCTGATGCTTGTGGATGTTTGATGCATGATGTCTGATGCTTGTGGATGTCTGATGCTTGTGGATGTTTGATTCCTGATGTCTGATGCTTGTGGATGTCTGATGCTTGTGTCTGTCTGATGCCTGATGTCTGATGCATGATATCTGACACCTGATGTCATGCATGATGTCTGATGCTTGTGGATGTCTGATGCCTGATGTCTGATGCTTGTGGATGTCTGATGCCTGATGTCTGATGCCTGATGTTTGTGAATGTCTGATGCTGGATGTCTGATGCATGATGTCTGATGCCTGATGTCTGATGCCTGATGTCTGATGCTTGTGGATGCCTGATGCCTGATGTCTGATGTCTGATTCCTGATGTCTGATTCCTGATGTCTGAGGCTTGTGGATGTCTGATGCCTGATGTCTGATGCTTGTGGATGTGTGATGCCTGATGTCTGATGCTCGATGTTTGATGTCTGATGCCTGATGCTTGTGGATGTGTGTTGCCTGATGTCTGATGCTTGTGGATGTCTGATGCTTGTGGATGTTTGATTCCTGATGTCTGATGCTTGTGGCTGTCTGATGCCTGATGTCTGATGCTTGTGGATGTCTGATGCATGATGTCTGATGCTTGTGGATGTCTGATGCCTGATGCTTGTGGATGCCTGATGTCTGATGCCTGATGTCTGATGCCTGATGTCTGATGCTTGTGGATGTCTGATGCCTGATGCTTGTGGATGTCTGATGCCTGATGTCTGATATCTGATGCCTGATGTTTGATGTCTGATGCTTGATGCTTGTGGATGTATGTTGCCTGATGTCTGATGCCTGATGTCTGATGCTTGTGAATGTCTGATGCCTGATGTCTGATGCTTGTGGATGTCTGATGCATGATGTCTGATGCATGATGTCTGATGCATGATGTCTGATGCATGATGTCTGATGGCTGATGCCTGATGGCTGATGCCTGATGTCTGATGTCTGATGCCTGATGTCTTATGCCTGATGTCTGATTCCTGATGTCTGATGCTTGATGCTTGTGGATATCTGATGCCTGATGTCTGATGCCTGATGTCAGATGCCTGATGTCTGATGCTTGATGCTTGTGGATGTCTGATGCCTGATGTTTGTGGATGTGTGTTGCCTGATGCATGATGTCTGATACCTGATGTCTGATGCTTTTGGATGTCTGATGCTTGATGCTTGTGGACGTCTGATGCCTGATGTCTGATGCCCGATGTTTGATGTCTGATGCCTGGTGCTTGTGGATGTTTGTTGCCTGATGTCTGATGCATGATGTCTGATGCTTGTGGATGTTTGATTCCTGATGTACGATGCTTGTGGATGTCTGATGCTTGTGGCTGTATGATGCCTGATGTCTGATGCTTGTGGATGTCTGATGCATGATGTCTGACACCTGATGTCATGCATGATGTCTGATGTCTGATGCTTGTGGATGTCTGATGCCTGATGCTTGTGGATGTCTGATGCCTGATGTCTGATGCCTGATGTTTGTGAATGTCTGATGCCGGATGTCTGATGCATGATGTCTGATGCCTGATGTCTGATGCTTGTGGATGCCTGGTGTCTGATGCCTCATGTCTGATTCCTGATGTCTGATGCTTGTGGATGTCTGATGCCTGATGTCTGATGCTTGTGGATGTGTGATGCTTGATGTCTGATGCTCGATGTTTGATGTCTGATGCCTGATGCTTGTGGATGTGTGTTGCCTGATGTCTGATGCATGATGTCTGATGCTTGTGGATGTCTGATGCTTGTGTATGTTTGATTCCTGATGTCTGATGCTTGTGGCTGTCTGATGTCTGATGCTTAATGCTTGTTGAAGTAAGATGCCTGATGTCTGATGCCCGATGTTTGATGTCTGATATCTGATGCTTGTGGATGTGTGTTGCCTGATGTCTGATGCTTGTGGATGTCTGATGCTTGTGGATGTCTGATGCTTGTGGATGTTTGATTCCTGATGTCTGATGCTCGTGGATGTCTGATGCATGATGTCTGACACCTGATGTCTGATGCATGATGTCTGATACATGATGCCTGATGCTTGTGGATGTCTGATGCTTGTGGATGTCTGATACATGATGTCTGATGCTTGTGGATGTCTGATGCCTGATGTCTGATGCCTGATGTTTGATGCCTGATGTCTGTTAATGTCTGAGTCCGGATGTCTGATGCCTGATGCCTGATGCTTGTGGATGTCTGATGTCCGATGCTTGATGCTTGTGGATGTCTGATGCCTGATGCTTGTGGATGTGTGTTGCCTGATGTCTGATGCATGATGTCTGATACCTGATGTCTGATGCTTGTGGATGTCTGATGCCTGATGTCTGATGCTTGATGCTTGTGGAAGTCTGATGCCTGATGTCTGATGCCCGATGTTTGATGTCTGGTGCTTGTGGATGTGTGTTGCCTGATGTCTGATGCATGATGTCTGATGCTTGTGGATGTTTGATTCCTCATGTCTGATGATTGTGGATATCTGATGCCTGATGTCTGATGCTTGTGGATGTCTGATGCATGATGTCTGACACCTGATGTCTGATGCATGATGTCTGATGCTTGTGGATGTCTGATGCCTGATGGCTGATGCTTGTGGGTGTCTGATGCCTGATATCTGATGCCTGATGTTTGTGAATGTCTGATGCCAGATGTCTGATGCCTGATGTCTGATGCATGATGTCTGATGCCTGATGTCTGATGCCTGATTCCTGATGTCTGATTCCTGATGTCTGATTCCTGATGTCTGATGCTTGTGGATGTCTGATGCCTGATGTCTGATGCTTGATGCTTGTGGATGTGTGATGCCTGATGCTCGATGTTTGATGTCTGATGCCTGATGCTTGTGGATGTGTGTTGCTTGATGTCTGATGCATGATGTCTGATGCTTCTGGATGTCTGATGCTTGTGGATGTTTGATTCCTGATGTCTGATGCTTGTGGATGTCTGATGCTTGTGGCTGTCTGATGTCTGATGCTTGTGGATGTCTGATGCATGATGTCTGATGCTTGTGGATGTCTGATGCCTGATGCGTGTGGATGCCTGATGTCTGATGCCTTATGTCTGATGTCTGATGCTTGTGGATGTCTGATGACTGATGTCTGATGCTTGTGGATGTCTGATGCCTGATGTCTCATGACTGATGTCTGATGCCTGATGCTTGTGGATATATAATGCCTGATGTATGATGCCTGATGCTTGTGGATGTCTGATGCCTGATGTCTGATGCTTGTGGATGTCTGTTGCCTGATGCTTGTGGATGTCTGATGCCTGATGTTTGATGCCTGATGTCTGATTCTTGTGGATGCCTGATGTCTGATGCTTGTGGATGTCTGATGCCTGATGACTGATGCTTGTGGATGTCTGATGCCTGATGTCACATGACTGATGTCTGATGCCTGATGCTTGTGGATATCTAATGCCTGATGTATGATGCCTGATGCTTGTGGATGTCTGATGCCTGATGTCTGATGCATGATGTCTGACACCTGATGTCTGATGTCTGATGCTTGTGGATGTCTGATGCTTGTGGCTGTCTGATGCCTGATGTCTGATGCTTGTGGATGTCTGATGCATGATGTCTGATGCATGATGTCTGATGCATGATGGCTGATGCCTGATGGCTGATGTCCGATGCCTGATGTCTTATGCCTGATGTCTGATTCCTGATGTCTGTTGCTTGATGCTTGTGGATGTCTGAGGCCTGATGCCCGATGTTTGATGTCTTATACCTGATGCTTGTGGATGTGTGTTGCCTGATGTCTGATGCATGATGTCTGACACCTGATGTCTGATGTCTGATATCTGATGTCTGATGCCTGATGTTTGTGAATGTCTGATGCCGGGTGTCTGATGCATGATGTCTGATGTCTGATGCCTGATGTCTGATGCTTGTGGATGTCTGATGCCTGATGTCTGATGCCTGATGTCTGATGCTTGTGGATGTCTGATGCCTGATGTTTGTGGATGTGTGTTGCCTGATGTCTGATGCATGATGTCTGATGCTTTTGGGTGTCTGATGCTTGATGCTTGTGGATGTCTGATGCCTGATGTCTGATGCCCGATGTTTGATGCCTGGTGCTTGTGGATGTGTGTTGCCTGATGTCTGATGCATGATGTCTGATGCTTGTGGATGTCTGATGCTTGTGGATGTTTGATTCCTGATGTCTGATGCTTGTGGATGTCTGATGCCTGATGTCTGAAGCTTGTGGATGTCTGCTGCATGATGTCTGACACCTGATGTCATGCATGATGTCTGATGTCTGATGCTTGTGGATGTCTGATGCCTGATGTCTGATGCTTGTGGATGTCTGATGCCTGATGTCTGATGTTTGTGAATGTCTGATGCCGGATGTCTGATGCATGATGTCTGATGCCTGATGTCTGATGGTTGTGGATGCCTTGTGCCTGATGTCTGATGCCTGATGTCTGATTCCTGATGTCTGATTCCTGATGTCTGATGCCTGATGTCTGATGCTTGTGGATGTGTGATGCCTGATGTCTGATGCTCAATGTTTGATGTCTGATGCCTGATGCATGTGGATGTGTGTTGCCTGATGTCTGATGCTTGTGGATGTCTGATGCTTGTGGATGTTTGATTCCTGATGTCTGATGCTTGTGGCTGTCTGATGCCTGATGTCTGATGCTTGTGGATGTCTGATGCATGATGTCTGATGCATGATAACTGATGCCTGATGTCTTATGCCTGATGGCTGATGCCTGAAGTCTGATGGCTGATGCCTGATGTCTTATGCCTGATGTTTGTGAATGTCTGATGCCTGATGTCTGATGCCTGATGTCTGATGCTTGTGGATGTCTGATGCCTGATGTCTGATGCCTGATGGCAGATGCCTGATGGCTGATGCTTGATGCTTGTGGATGTCTGATGCCTGATGTTTGTGGATGTGTGTTGCCTGATGTCTGATGCATGATGTCTGATACCTGATGGCTGTTGCTTTTGGATGTCTGATGCTTGATGCTTGTGGACGTCTGATGCCTGATGTCTGATGCCCGATGTTTGATGTCTGATGCCTGGTGCTTGTGGATGTGTGTTGTCTGATGTCTGATGCATGATGTCTGATGCTTGTGGATGTTTGATGCATGATGTCTGATGCTTGTGGATGTCTGATGCTTGTGGATGTTTGATTCCTGATGTCTGATGCTTGTGGATGTCTGATGCTTGTGTCTGTCTGATGCCTGATGTCTGATGCATGATATCTGACACCTGATGTCATGCATGATGTCTGATGCTTGTGGATGTCTGATGCCTGATGTCTGATGCTTGTGGATGTCTGATGCCTGATGTCTGATGCCTGATGTTTGTGAATGTCTGATGCTGGATGTCTGATGCATGATGTCTGATGCCTGATGTCTGATGCCTGATGTCTGATGCTTGTGGATGCCTGATGCCTGATGTCTGATGCCTGATGTCTGATTCCTGATGTCTGAGGCTTGTGGATGTCTGATGCCTGATGTCTGATGCTTGTGGATGTGTGATGCCTGATGTCTGATGCTCGATGTTTGATGTCTGATGCCTGATGCTTGTGGATGTGTGTTGCCTGATGTCTGATGCTTGTGGATGTCTGATGCTTGTGGATGTTTGATTCCTGATGTCTGATGCTTGTGGCTGTCTGATGCCTGATGTCTGATGCTTGTGGATGTCTGATGCATGATGTCTGATGCTTGTGGATGTCTGATGCCTGATGCTTGTGGATGCCTGATGTCTGATGCCTGATGTCTGATGCCTGATGTCTGATGCTTGTGGATGTCTGATGTCTGATGCTTGTGGATGTCTCATGACTGATGTCTCATGACTGATGTCTGATGCTTGTGGATATCTAATGCCTGATGTATGATGCCTGATGCTTGTGGATGTCTGATGCCTCATGTCTGATGCTTGTGGATGTGTGATGCCTGATGTCTGATGCTCGATGTTTGATGTCTGATGCCTGATGCTTGTGGATGTGTGTTGCCTGATGTCTGATGCTTGTGGATGTCTGATGCTTGTGGATGTTTGATTCCTGATGTCTGATGCTTGTGGCTGTCTGATGCCTGATGTCTGATGCTTGTGGATGTCTGATGCATGATGTCTGATGCATGATAACTGATGCCTGATGTCTTATGCCTGATGGCTGATGCCTGAAGTCTGATGGCTGATGCCTGATGTCTTATGCCTGATGTTTGTGAATGTCTGATGCCTGATGTCTGATGCCTGATGTCTGATGCTTGTGGATGTCTGATGCCTGATGTCTGATGCCTGATGGCAGATGCCTGATGGCTGATGCTTGATGCTTTTGGATGTCTGATGCCTGATGGCAGATGCCTGATGGCTGATGCTTGATGCTTTTGGATTTCTGATGCTTGATGCTTGTGGACGTCTGATGCCTGATGTCTGATGCCCGATGTTTGATGTCTGATGCCTGGTGCTTGTGGATGTGTGTTGCCTGATGTCTGATGCATGATGTCTGATGCTTGTGGATGTTTGATTCCTGATGTCTGATGCTTGTGGATGTCTGATGCTTGTGTCTGTCTGATGCCTGATGTCTGATGCTTGTGGATGTCTGATGCATGATGTCTGACACCTGATGTCATGCATGATGTCTGATGCTTGTGGATGCCTGATGTCTGATGCTTGTGGATGTCTGATGCCTGATGTCTGATGCCTGATGTTTGTGAATGTCTGATGCCGGATGTCTGATGCATGATGTCTGATGCCTGATGTCTGATGCCTGATGTCTGATGCTTGTGGATGCCTGATGCCTGATGTCTGATGTCTGATTCCTGATGTCTGATTCCTGATGTCTGATGCTTGTGGATGTCTGATGCCTGATGTCTGATGCTTGTGGATGTGTGATGCCTGATGTCTGATGCTCGATGTTTGATGTCTGATGCCTGATGCTTGTGGATGTGTGTTGCCTGATGTCTGATGCTTGTGGATGTCTGATGCTTGTGGATGTTTGATTCCTGATGTCTGATGCTTGTGGCTGTCTGATGCCTGATGTCTGATGCTTGTGGATGTCTGATGCATGATGTCTGATGCATGATGCTTGTGGATGTCTGATGCCTGATGCTTGTGGATGCCTGATGTCTGATGCCTGATGTCTGATGCCTGATGTCTGATGCTTGTGGATGTCTGATGTCTGATGCTTGTGGATGTCCCATGACTGATGTCTCATGACTGATGTCTGATGCTTGTGGATATCTAATGCCTGATGTATGATGCCTGATGCTTGTGGATGTCTGATGCCTGATGTCTGATGCTTGTGGATGTCTGTTGCCTGATGCTTGTGGATGTCTGATGCCTGATGTTTGATGCCTGATGTCTGATGCTTGTGGATGCCTGATGTCTGATGCACGTGGATGTCTGATGCCTCATGACTGATGTCTGATGCTTGTGGATTTCTGATGCCTGATGTCTCATGACTGATGTCTGATGCCTGATGCTTGTGGATATCTAATGCCTGATGTATGATGCCTGATGCTTGTGGATGTCTTATGTCTGATGTCTGATGCTTGTGGATGTCTGATGCCTGATGTTTGATGCCTGATGTCTGATGCTTGTGGATGCCTGATGTCTGATGCTGGTGGATGTCTGATGCCTGATGCCTGATGCTTGTGGATGCCTGATGCCTGATGCTTGTGGATGCCTGATGTCTGATGCCTGACACTTGTGGATGTCTGATGCCTGATGCTTTTGGATGTCTGATGCCTGATGTCTGATATCTGATGCCTGATGTTTGATGTCTGATGCCTGATGCTTGTGGATGTATCTTGCCTGATGTCTGATGCATGATGTCTGATGCTTGTGGATGTTTGATGCCTGATGTCTGATGCTTGTGGATGTCTGATGCATGATGTCTGATGCATGATGTCTGATGCCTGATGTCTTATGCCTGATGGCTGATGCCTGATGTCTTATGCCTGATGTCTGATTCCTGATGCTTGATGCTTGTGGATGTCTGATGCCTGATGTCTGATGCCCGATGTTTGATGTCTGATGCCTGATGCTTGTGGATGTGTGTTGCCTGATGTCTGATGCATGATGTCTGACACCTGATGTCTGATGCATGATGTCTGATGTCTGATGCTTGTGGATGTCTGATGCCTGATGTCTGATGCCTGATGCGTGTGGATGTCTGATGCTTGTGGATGCCTGATGTCTGATGCCTGATGCTTGTGGATGTCTGATGCCTGATGCTTGTGGATGTCTGATGCCTGATGTCTGATATCTGATGCCTGATGTTTGATGTCTGATGCTTGATGCTTGTGGATGTATGTTGCCTGATGTCTGATGCCTGATGTCTGATGCTTGTGGATGTCTGATGCCTGATGTCTGATGCTTGTGGATGTCTGATGCATGATGTCTGATGCATGATGTCTGATGCATGATGTCTGATGGCTGATGCCTGATGGCTGATGCCTGATGGCTGATGTCTGATGGCTGATGTCTGATGCCTGATGTCTTATGCCTGATGTCTGATTCCTGATGTCTGATGCTTGATGCTTGTGGATATCTGATGCCTGATGTCTGATGCCTGATGTCAGATGCCTGATGTCTGATGCTTGATGCTTGTGGATGTCTGATGCCTGATGTTTGTGGATATGTGTTGCCTGATGCATGATGTCTGATACCTGATGTCTGATGCTTTTGGATGTCTGATGCTTGATGCTTGTGGACGTCTGATGCCTGATGTCTGATGCCCGATGTTTGATGTCTGATGCCTGGTGCTTGTGGATGTTTGTTGCCTGATGTCTGATGCATGATGTCTGATGCTTGTGGATGTTTGATTCCTGATGTCTGATGCTTGTGGATGTCTGATGCTTGTGGCTGTATGATGCCTGATGCTTGTGGATGTCTGATGCATGATGTCTGACACCTGATGTCATGCATGATGTCTGATGTCTGATGCTTGTGGATGTCTGATGCCTGATGCTTGTGGATGTCTGATGCCTGATGTCTGATGCCTGATGTTTGTGAATGTCTGATGCCGGATGTCTGATGCATGATGTCTGATGCCTGATGTCTGATGCTTGTGGATGCCTGGTGTCTGATGCCTCATGTCTGATTCCTGATGTCTGATGCTTGTGGATGTGTGATGCTTGATGTCTGATGCTCGATGTTTGATGTCTGATGCCTGATGCTTGTGGATGTGTGTTGCCTGATGTCTGATGCATGATGTCTGATGCTTGTGGATGTCTGATGCTTGTGTATGTTTGATTCCTGATGTCTGATGCTTGTGGCTGTCTGATGTCTGATGCTTAATGCTTGTTGAAGTAAGATGCCTGATGTCTGATGCCCGATGTTTGATGTCTGATATCTGATGCTTGTGGATGTGTGTTGCCTGATGTCTGATGCATGATGTCTGATGCTTGTGGATGTCTGATGCTTGTGGATGTTTGATTCCTGATGTCTGATGCTCGTGGATGTCTGATGCATGATGTCTGACACCTGATGTCTGATGCATGATGTCTGATACATGATGCCTGATGCTTGTGGATGTCTGATGCTTGTGGATGTCTGATACATGATGTCTGATGCTTGTGGATGTCTGATGCCTGATGTCTGATGCCTGATGTTTGATGCCTGATGTCTGTTAATGTCTGAGTCCGGATGTCTGATGCCTGATGCCTGATGCTTGTGGATGTCTGATGTCTGATGCTTGATGCTTGTGGATGTCTGATGCCTGATGCTTGTGGATGTGTGTTGCCTGATGTCTGATGCATGATGTCTGATACCTGATGTCTGATGCTTGTGGATGTCTGATGCCTGATGTCTGATGCTTGATGCTTGTGGAAGTCTGATGTCTGATGCCCGATGTTTGATGTCTGGTGCTTGTGGATGTGTGTTGCCTGATGTCTGATGCATGATGTCTGATGCTTGTGGATGTTTGATTCCTCATGTCTGATGATTGTGGATATCTGATGCCTGATGTCTGATGCTTGTGGATGTCTGATGCATGATGTCTGACACCTGATGTCTGATGCATGATGTCTGATGCTTGTGGATGTCTGATGCCTGATGGCTGATGCTTGTGGGTGTCTGATTCCTGATATCTGATGCCTGATGTTTGTGAATGTCTGATGCCGGATGTCTGATGCCTGATGTCTGATGCATGATGTCTGATGCCTGATGTCTGATGCCTGATTCCTGATGTCTGATTCCTGATGTCTGATTCCTGATGTCTGATGCTTGTGGATGTCTGATGCCTGATGTCTGATGCTTGATGCTTGTGGATGTGTGATGCCTGATGCTCGATGTTTGATGTCTGATGCCTGATGCTTGTGGATGTGTGTTGCTTGATGTCTGATGCATGATGTCTGATGCTTCTGGATGTCTGATGCTTGTGGATGTTTGATTCCTGATGTCTGATGCTTGTGGATGTCTGATGCTTGTGGCTGTCTGATGTCTGATGCTTGTGGATGTCTGATGCATGATGTCTGATGCTTGTGGATGTCTGATGCCTGATGCTTGTGGATGCCTGATGTCTGATGCCTTATGTCTGATGTCTGATGCTTGTGGATGTCTGATGACTGATGTCTGATGCTTGTGGATGTCTGATGCCTGATGTCTCATGACTGATGTCTGATGTCTGATGCTTGTGGATATATAATGCCTGATGTATGATGCCTGATGCTTGTGGATGTCTGATGCCTGATGTCTGATGCTTGTGGATGTCTGTTGCCTGATGCTTGTGGATGTCTGATGCCTGATGTTTGATGCCTGATGTCTGATTCTTGTGGATGCCTGATGTCTGATGCTTGTGGATGTCTGATGCCTGATGACTGATGCTTGTGGATGTCTGATGCCTGATGTCACATGACTGATGTCTGATGCCTGATGCTTGTGGATATCTAATGCCTGATGTATGATGCCTGATGCTTGTGGATGTCTGATGCCTGATGTCTGATGCTTGTGGATGTCTGTTGCCTGATGCTTGTGGATGTCTGATGCCTGATGTTTGATGCCTGATGTCTGATGCTTGTTGATGCCTGATGTCTGATGCTTGGGGATGTCTGATGCATGATGTCTGATGCTTGATGCTTGTGGATGCCTGATGGCTGATGCTTGTGGATGTCTGATGCCTAATGACTGATGTCTGATGCTTGTGGAAGTCTGATGCCTGATGTCTCATGACTGATGTCTGATGCCTGATGCTTGTGGATATCTAATGCCTGATGTATGATGCCTAATGCTTGTGGATGTCTGATGCCTGATGTCTGATGCTTGTGGATGGATGTCTGTTGCTTGATGCTTGTGGATGTCTGATGCCTGATGTTTGATGCCTGATGTCTGATTCTTGTGGATGCCTGATGTCTGATGCTTGTGGATGTCTGATGCCTGATGACTGATGATTGTGGATGTCTGATGCCTGATGTCACATGACTGATGTCTGATTCCTGATGCTTGTGGATATCTAATGCCTGATGTATGATGCCTGATGCTTGTGGATGTCTGATGCCTGATGTCTGATGCTTGTGGATGTCTGTTGCCTGATGCCTGATGTTTGATGCCTGATGTCTGATGCTTGTTGATGCCTGATGTCTGATGCTTGAGGATGTCTGATGGCTGATGCGTGTGGATGTCTGATGCTTGTGGATGCCTGATGTCTGATGCCTGATGCTTGTGGATGTCTGATGCCTGATGCTTGTGGATGTCTGATGCCTGATGTCTGATATCTGATGCCTGTTGTTTGATGTCTGATGCCTGATGCTTGTGGATGTATGTTGCCTGATGTCTGATGCCTGATGTCTGATGCTTGTGGATGTCTGATGCCTGATGTCTGATGCTTGTGGATGTCTGATGCATGATGTCTGATGCATGATGTCTGATGCCTGATGGCTGATGCCTGATGTCTGATGCCTGATGTCTTATGCCTGATGTCTGATTCCTGATGTCTGATGCTTGATGCTTGTGGATGTCTGATGCCTGATGTCTGATGCACGATGTTTGGTGTCTGATGCCTGATGATTGTGGATGTTTGTTGCCTGATGTCTGATGCATGATGTCTGACACCTGATGTCTGATGCATGATGTCTGATGTCTGATGCTTGTGGCTGTCTGATGCCTGATGTCTGATGCTTGTGGATGTCTGATGCATGATGTCTGATGCATGATGTCTGATGCATGATGGCTGATGCCTGATGGCTGATGTCCGATGCCTGATGTCTTATGCCTGATGTCTGATTCCTGATGTCTGTTGCTTGATGCTTGTGGATGTCTGAGGCCTGATGCCCGATGTTTGATGTCTTATACCTGATGCTTGTGGATGTGTGTTGCCTGATGTCTGATGCATGATGTCTGACACCTGATGTCTGATGTCTGATATCTGATGTCTGATGCCTGATGTTTGTGAATGTCTGATGCCGGGTGTCTGATGCATGATGTCTGATGCCTGATGCCTGATGTCTGATGCTTGTGGATGTCTGATGCCTGATGTCTGATGCCTGATGTCTGATGCTTGTGGATGTCTGATGCCTGATGTTTGTGGATGTGTGTTGCCTGATGTCTGATGCATGATGTCTGATGCTTTTGGGTGTCTGATGCTTGATGCTTGTGGATGTCTGATGCCTGATGTCTGATGCCCGATGTTTGATGCCTGGTGCTTGTGGATGTGTGTTTCCTGATGTCTGATGCATGATGTCTGATGCTTGTGGATGTCTGATGCTTGTGGATGTTTGATTCCTGATGTCTGATGCTTGTGGATGTCTGATGCCTGATGTCTGAAGCTTGTGGATGTCTGCTGCATGATGTCTGACACCTGATGTCATGCATGATGTCTGATGTCTGATGCTTGTGGATGTCTGATGCCTGATGTCTGATGCTTGTGGATGTCTGATGCCTGATGTCTGATGTTTGTGAATGTCTGATGCCGGATGTCTGATGCCTGATGTCTGATGGTTGTGGATGCCTTGTGTCTGATGTCTGATGCCTGATGTCTGATTCCTGATGTCTGATTCCTGATGTCTGATGCCTGATGTCTGATGCTTGTGGATGTGTGATGCCTCATGTCTGATGCTTGTGGATGTGTGATGCCTGATGTCTGATGCTCAATGTTTGATGTCTGATGCCTGATGCTTGTGGATGTGTGTTGCCTGATGTCTGATGCTTGTGGATGTCTGATGCTTGTGGATGTTTGATTCCTGATGTCTGATGCTTGTGGCTGTCTGATGCCTGATGTCTGATGCTTGTGGATGTCTGATGCATGATGTCTGATGCATGATAACTGATGCCTGATGTCTTATGCCTGATGGCTGATGCCTGAAGTCTGATGGCTGATGCCTGATGTCTTATGCCTGATGTTTGTGAATGTCTGATGCCTGATGTCTGATGCCTGATGTCTGATGCTTGTGGATGTCTGATGCCTGATGTCTGATGCCTGATGGCAGATGCCTGATGGCTGATGCTTGATGCTTGTGGATGTCTGATGCCTGATGTTTGTGGATGTGTGTTGCCTGATGTCTGATGCATGATGTCTGATACCTGATGGCTGTTGCTTTTGGATGTCTGATGCTTGATGCTTGTGGACGTCTGATGCCTGATGTCTGATGCCCGATGTTTGATGTCTGATGCCTGGTGCTTGTGGATGTGTGTTGCCTGATGTCTGATGCATGATGTCTGATGCTTGTGGATGTTTGATGCATGATGTCTGATGCTTGTGGATGTCTGATGCTTGTGGATGTTTGATTCCTGATGTCTGATGCTTGTGGATGTCTGATGCTTGTGTCTGTCTGATGCCTGATGTCTGATGCATGATATCTGACACCTGATGTCATGCATGATGTCTGATGCTTGTGGATGTCTGATGCCTGATGTCTGATGCTTGTGGATGTCTGATGCCTGATGTCTGATGCCTGATGTTTGTGAATGTCTGATGCCGGATGTCTGATGCATGATGTCTGATGCCTGATGTCTGATGCCTGATGTCTGATGCTTGTGGATGCCTGATGCCTGATGTCTGATGTCTGATTCCTGATGTCTGATTCCTGATGTCTGAGGCTTGTGGATGTCTGATGCCTGATGTCTGATGCTTGTGGATGTGTGATGCCTGATGTCTGATGCTCGATGTTTGATGTCTGATGCCTGATGCTTGTGGATGTGTGTTGCCTGATGTCTGATGCTTGTGGATGTCTGATGCTTGTGGATGTTTGATTCCTGATGTCTGATGCTTGTGGCTGTCTGATGCCTGATGTCTGATGCTTGTGGATGTCTGATGCATGATGTCTGATGCTTGTGGATGTCTGATGCCTGATGCTTGTGGATGCCTGATGTCTGATGCCTGATGTCTGATGCCTGATGTCTGATGCTTGTGGATGTCTGATGTCTGATGCTTGTGGATGTCTCATGACTGATGTCTCATGACTGATGTCTGATGCTTGTGGATATCTAATGCCTGATGTATGATGCCTGATGCTTGTGGATGTCTGATGCCTCATGTCTGATGCTTGTGGATGTGTGATGCCTGATGTCTGATGCTCGATGTTTGATGTCTGATGCCTGATGCTTGTGGATGTGTGTTGCCTGATGTCTGATGCTTGTAGATGTCTGATGCTTGTGGATGTTTGATTCCTGATGTCTGATGCTTGTGGCTGTCTGATGCCTGATGTCTGATGCTTGTGGATGTCTGATGCATGATGTCTGATGCCTGATGTCTTATGCCTGATGGCTGATGCCTGAAGTCTGATGGCTGATGCCTGATGTCTTATGCCTGATGTTTGTGAATGTCTGATGCCTGATGTCTGATGCCTGATGTCTGATGCTTGTGGATGTCTGATGCCTGATGTCTGATGCCTGATGGCAGATGCCTGATGGCTGATGCTTGATGCTTTTGGATGTCTGATGCTTGATGCTTGTGGACGTCTGATGCCTGATGTCTGATGCCCGATGTTTGATGTCTGATGCCTGGTGCCTGTGGATGTGTGTTGCCTGATGTCTGATGCCTGATGTCTGATGCTTGTGGATGCCTGATGCCTGATGTCTGATGTCTGATTCCTGATGTCTGATTCCTGATGTCTGATGCTTGTGGATGCCTGATGTCTGATGGCTGATGCTTGTGGATGTGTGATGCCTGATGACTGATGTCTGATGCTTGTGGATGTCTGATGCCTGATGTCTCATGACTGATGTCTGATGCCTGATGCTTGTGGATATCTAATGCCTGATGTATGATGCCTAATGCTTGTGGATGTCTGATGCCTGATGTCTGATGCTTGTGGATGGATGTCTGTTGCCTGATGCTTGTGGATGTCTGATGCCTGATGTTTGATGTCTGATGTCTGATTCTTGTGGATGCCTGATGTCTGATGCTTGTGGATGTCTGATGCCTGATGACTGATGCTTGTGGATGTCTGATGCCTGATGTCACATGACTGATGTCTGATGCCTGATGCTTGTGGATATCTAATGCCTGATGTATGATGCCTGATGCTTGTGGATGTCTGATGCCTGATGTCTGATGCTTGTGGATGTCTGTTGCCTGATGCCTGATGTTTTATGCCTGATGTCTGATGCTTGTTGATGCCTGATGTCTGATGCTTGTGGATGTCTGATGGCTGATGTCTGATGCCTGATGCATGTGGATGTCTGATGCTTGTGGATGCCTGATGTCTGATGCCTGATGCTTGTGGATGTCTGATGCCTGATGCTTGTGGATGTCTGATGCCTGATGTCTGATATCTGATGCCTGTTGTTTGATGTCTGATGCCTGATGCTTGTGGATGTATGTTGCCTGATGTCTGATGCCTGATGTCTGATGCTTGTGGATGTCTGATGCCTGATGTCTGATGCTTGTGGATGTCTGATACATGATGTCTGATGCATGATGTCTTATGCCTGATGGCTGATGCCTGATGTCTAATGCCTGATGTCTGATGCCTGATGTCTTATGCCTGATGTCTGATTCCTGATGTCTGATGCTTGATGCTTGTGGATGTCTGATGCCTGATGTCTGATGCACGATGTTTGATGTCTGATGCCTGATGATTGTGGATGTTTGTTGCCTGATGTCTGATGCATGATGTCTGACACCTGATGTCTGATGCATGATGTCTGATGTCTGATGTCTGATGCGTGTGGATGTCTGATGCCTGATGTCTGATGCTTGTGGATGTCTGATGCATGATGTCTGATGCATGATGTCTGATGCATGATGGCTGATGCCTGATGGCTGATGTCCGATGCCTGATGTCTGATTCCTGATGTCTGTTGCTTGATGCTTGTGGATGTCTGAGGCCTTATGCCCGATGTTTGATGTCTGATACCTGATGCTTGTGGATGTGTGTTGCCTGATGTCTGATGCATGATGTCTGACACCTGATGTCTGATGTCTGATATCTGATGTCTGATGCCTGATGTTTGTGAATGTCTGATGCCAGATGTCTGATGCATGATGTCTGATGCCTGATGCTTGATGTCTGATGCTTGTGGATGTCTGATGCCTGATGTCTGATGTCTGATGCTTGATGCTTGTGGATGTCTGATGACTGATGTTTGTGGATGTGTGTTGCCTGATGTCTGATGCATGATGTCTGATACCTGATGTCTGATGCTTTTGGGTGTCTGATGCTTGATGCTTGTGGACGTCTGATGTCTGATGCCCGATGTTTGATGCCTGGTGCTTGTGGATGTGTGTTGCCTGATGTCTGATGCATGATGTCTGATGCTTGTGGATGTCTGATGCTTGTGGATGTTTGATTCCAGATGTCTGATGCTTGTGGCTGTCTGATGCCTGATGTCTGAAGCTTGTGGATGTCTGCTGCATGATGTCTGACACCTGATGTCATGCATGATGTCTGATGTCTGATGCTTGTGGATGTCTGATGCCTGATGTCTGATGTTTGTGAATGTCTGATGCCGGATGTCTGATGCATAATGTCTGATGCCTGATGTATGATGGTTGTGGATGCCTTGTGCCTAATGTCTGATGCCTGATGTCTGATTCCTGATGTCTGATTCCTGATGTCTGATTCCTGATGTCTGATGCCTGATGTCTGATGCTTGTGGATGTGTGATGCCTCATGTCTGATGCTTGTGGATGTGTGATGCCTGATGTCTGCTGCTCGATGTTTGATGTCTGATGCCTGATGCTTGTGGATGTGTGTTGCCTGATGTCTGATGCTTGTGGATGTCTGATGCTTGTGGATGTTTGATTCCTGATGTCTGATGCTTGTGGCTGTCTGATGCCTGATGTCTGATGCTTGTGGATGTCTGATGCTTGTGGATGTCTGATGCATGATGTCTGATGCATGATAACTGATGCCTGATGTCTTATGCCTGATGGCTGATGCCTGAAGTGTGATGGCTGATGCCTGATGTCTTATGCCTGATGTTTGTGAATGTCTGATGCCTGATGTCTGATGCCTGATGTCTGATGATTGTGGATGTCTGATGCCTGATGTCTGATGCCTGATGTCAGATGCCTGATGGCTGATGCTTGATGCTTGTGGATGTCTGATGCCTGATGTTTGTGGATATGTGTTGCCTGATGTCTGATGCATGATGTCTGATACCTGATGTCTGTTGCTTTTGGATGTCTGATGCTTGATGCTTGTGGACGTCTGATGCCTGATGTCTGATGCCCGATGTTTGATGTCTGATGTCTGGTGCTTGTGGATGTGTGTTGCCTGATGTCTGATGCTTGTTGATGTCTGATGCTTGTGGATGTTTGATGCATGATGTCTGATGCTTGTGGATGTCTGATGCTTGTGGATGTTTGATTCCTGATGTCTGATGCTTGTGGATGTCTGATGCTTGTGTCTGTCTGATGCCTGATGTCTGATGCTTGTGGATGTCTGATGCATGATGTCTGACACTGGATGTCATGCATGATGTCTGATGTCTGATGCTTGTGGATGTCTGATGCCTGATGTCTGATGCTTGTGGATGTCTGATGCCTGATGTCTGATGCCTGATGTTTGTGAATGTCTGATGCCGGATGTCTGATGCATGATGTCTGATGCCTGATGTCTGATGCCTGATGTCTGATGTCTATCTGATTCCTGATGTCTGATTCCTGATGTCTGATGCTTGTGGATGTCTGATGCCTGATGTCTGATGCTTGTGGATGTGTGATGCCTGATGTCTGATGCTCGATGTTTGATATCTGATGCCTGATGCTTGTGGATGTGTGTTGCCTGATGTCTGATGCTTGTGGATGTCTGATGCTTGTGGATGTTTGATTCCTGATGTCTGATGCTTGTTGCTGTCTGATGCCTGATGTCTGATGCTTGTGGATGTCTGATGCATGATGTCTGATGCTTGATGCTTGTGGATGTCTGATGCCTGATGCTTGTGGATGCCTGATGTCTGATGCCTGATGTCTGATGCCTGATGTCTGATGCTTGTGGATGTCTGATGTCTGATGCTTGTGGATGTCTCATGACTGATGTCTCATGACTGATGTCTGATGCTTGTGGATATCTAATGCCTGATGTATAATGCCTGATGCTTGTGGATGTCTGATGCCTGATGTCTGATGCTTGTGGATGTCTGTTGCCTGATGCTTGTGGATGTCTGATGCCTGATGTTTGATGCCTGATGTCTGATGCTTGTGGATTCCTGATGTCTGATGCACGTGGATGTCTGATGCCTCATGATTGATGTCTGATGCTTGTGGATTTCTGATGCCTGATGTCTCATGACTGATGTCTGATGCCTGATGCTTGTGGATATCTAATGCCTGATGTATGATGCCTGATGCTTGTGGATGTCTTATGTCTGATGTCTGATGCTTGTGAAATTCTGTTGCCTGATGCTTGTGGATGTCTGATGCCTGATGTTTGATGCCTGATGTCTGATGCTTGTGGATGCCTGATGTCTGATGCTGGTGGATGTCTGATGCCTGATGTCTGATGCCTGATGCTTGTGGATGCCTGATGCCTGATGCTTGTGGATGCCTGATGTCTGATGCCTGACGCTTGTGGATGTATGATGCCTGATGCTTTTGGATGTCTGATGCCTGATGTCTGATATCTGATGCCTGATGTTTGATGTCTGATGCCTGATGCTTGTGGATGTATCTTGCCTGATGTCTGATGCATGATGTCTGATGCTTGTGGATGTTTGATGCCTGATGTCTGATGCTTGTGGATGTCTGATGCATGATGTCTGATGCATGATGTCTGATGCCTGATGTCTTATGCCTGATGGCTGATGCCTTATGCCTGATGTCTGATTCCTGATGTCTGATGCTTGATGCTTGTGGATGTCTGATGCCTGATGTCTGATGCCCGATGTTTGATGTCTGATGCCTGATGCTTGTGGATGTGTGTTGCCTGATGTCTGATGCATGATGTCTGACACCTGATGTCTGATGCATGATGTCTGATGTCTGATGCTTGTGGATGTCTGATGCCTGATGTCTGATGCCTGATGCGTGTGGATGTCTGATGCTTGTGGATGCCTGATGTCTGATGCCTGATGCTTGTGGATGTCTGATGCCTGATGCTTGTGGATGTCTGATGCCTGATGTCTGATATCTGATGCCTGATGTTTGATGTCTGATGCCTGATGCTTGTGGATGTATGTTGCCTGATGTCTGATGCCTGATGTCTGATGCTTGTGGATGTCTGATGCCTGATGTCTGATGCTTGTGGATGTCTGATGCATGATGTCTGATGCATGATGTCTGATGCATGATGTCTTATGCCTGATGTCTTATGCCTGATGGCTGATGCCTGATGGCTGATGGCTGATGCCTGATGTCTTATGTCTGATGTCTGATTCCTGATGTCTGATACTTGATGCTTGTGGATATCTGATGCCTGATGTCTGATGCCTGATGTCTGATGCCTGATGTCTGATGCTTGATGCGTGTGGATGTCTGATGCCTGATGTTTGTGGATGTGTGTTGCCTGATGCATGATGTCTGATACCTGATGTCTGATGCTTTTGGATGTCTGATGCTTGATGCTTGTGGACGTCTGATGCCTGATGTCTGATGCCCGATGTTTGATGTCTGATGCCTGGTGCTTGTGGATGTTTGTTGCCTGATGTCTGATGCATGATGTCTGATGCTTGTGGATGTTTGATTCCTGATGTCTGATGCTTGTGGATGTCTGATGCTTGTGGCTGTCTGATGCCTGATGTCTGATGCTTGTGGATGTCTGATGCATGATGTCTGACACCTGATGTCATGCATGATGTCTGATGTCTGATGCTTGTGGATGTCTGATGCCTGATGCCTGATGTTTGTGAATGTCTGATGCCGGATGTCTGATGCATGATGTCTGATGCCTGATGTCTGATGCTTGTGGATGCCTGGTGTCTGATGCCTCATGTCTGATTCCTGATGTCTGATGCTTGTGGATGTCTGATGCCTGATGTCTGATGCTTGTGGATGTGTGATGCTTGATGTCTGATGCTCGATGTTTGATGTCTGATGCCTGATGCTTGTGGATTTGTGTTGCCTGATGTCTGATGCATGATGTCTGCTGCTTGTGGATGTCTGATGCTTGTGTATGTTTGATTCCTGATGTCTGATGCTTGTGGCTGTCTGATGTCTGATGTCTGATGCTTGATGCTTGTTGAAGTAAGATGCCTGATGTCTGATGCCTGATGTTTGATGTCTGATATCTGATGCTTGTGGATGTGTGTTGTCTGATGCATGATGTCTGATGCTTGTGGATGTCTGATGCTTGTGGATGTTTGATTCCTGATGTCTGATGCTTGTGGATGTCTGATGCATGATGTCTGACACCTGATGTCTGATGCATGATGTCTGATACATGATGCCTGATGCTTGTGGATGTCTGATGCTTGTGGATGTCTGATACATGATGTCTGATGCTTGTGGATGTCTGATGCCTGATGTCTGATGCCTGATGTTTGATGCCTGATGTCTGTTATTGTCTGAGTCCGGATGTCTGATGCCTGATGCCTGATGCCTGATGTCTGATGCCTGATGTCTGATGCTTGTGGATGTCTGATGCCTGATGTCTGATGTCTGATTCCTGATGTCTGATGCTTGTGGATGTCTGATGTCTGATGCTTGATGCTTGTGGATGTCTGATGCCTGATGCTTGTGGATGTGTGTTGCCTGATGTCTGATGCATGATGTCTGATACCTGATGTCTGATGCTTGTGGATGTCTGATGCCTTATGTCTGATGCTTGATGCTTGTGGAAGTCTGATGCCTGATGTCTGATGCCCGATGTTTGATGTCTGGTACTTGTGGATGTGTGTTGCCTGATGTCTGATGCATGATGTCTGATGCTTGTGGATGTTTGATTCCTGATGTCTGATGATTGTGGACATCTGATGCCTGATGTCTGATGCTTGTGGATGTCTGATGCATGATGTCTGACACCTGATGTCTGATGCATGATGTCTGATGCTTGTGGATGTCTGATGCCTGATGGCTGATGCTTGTGGGTGTCTGATGCCTGATATCTGATGCCTGATGTTTGTGAATGTCTGATGCCGGATGTCTGATGCCTGATGTCTGATGCCGGATGTCTGATGCCTGATGTCTGATGCATGATGTCTGATGCCTGATGTCTGATGCCTGATTTCTGATGTCTGATTCCTGATGTCTGATTCCTGATGTCTGATGCTTGTGGATGTCTGATGCCTGATGTCTGATGCTTGATGCTTGTGGATGTGTGATGCCTGATGCTCGATGTTTGATGTCTGATGCCTGATGCTTGTGGATGTGTGTTGCTTGATGTCTGATGCATGATGTCTGATGCTTCTGGATGTCTGATGCTTGTGGATGTTTGATTCCTGATGTCTGATGCTTGTGGATGTCTGATGTCTGATGCTTGTGGATGTCTGATGCATGATGTCTGATGCTTGTGGATGTCTGATGCCTGATGCTTGTGGATGCCTGATGTCTGATGCCTTATGTCCGATGTCTGATGCTTGTGGATGTCTGATGACTGATGTCTGATGCTTGTGGATGTCTGATGCCTGATGTCTCATGACTGATGTCTGATGCCTGATGCTTGTGGATATCTAATGCCTGATGTATGATGCCTGATGCTTGTGGATGTCTGATGCCTGATGTCTGATGCTTGTGGATGTCTGTTGCCTGATGCTTGTGGATGTCTGATGCCTGATGTTTGATGCCTGATGTCTGATTCTTGTGGATGCCTGATGTCTGATGCTTGTGGATGTCTGATGCCTGATGACTGATGCTTGTGGATGTCTGATGCCTGATGTCACATGACTGATGTCTGATGCCTGATGCTTGTGGATATCTAATATCTGATGTATGATGCCTGATGCTTGTGGATGACTGATGCCTGATGTCTGATGCTTGTGGATGTCAGTTGCCTGATGCTTGTGGATGTCTGATGCCTGATGTTTGATGCCTGATGTCTGATGCTTGTTGATGCCTGATGTCTGATGCTTGTGGATGTCTGATGCATGATGTCTGATGCTTGATGCTTGTGGATGCCTGATGTCTGATGGCTGATGCTTGTGGATGTCTGATGCCTAATGACTGATGTCTGATGCTTGTTGAAGTCTGATGCCTGATGTCTCATGACTGATGTCTGATGCCTGATGCTTGTAGATATCTAATGCCTGATGTATGATGCCTAATGCTTGTGGATGTCTGATGCCTGATGTCTGATGCTTGTGGATGGATGTCTGTTGCTTGATGCTTGTGGATGTCTGATGCCTGATGTTTGATGCCTGATGTCTGATTCTTGTGGATGCCTGATGTCTGATGCTTGTGGATGTCTGATGCCTGATGACTGATGCTTGTGGATGTCTGATGCCTGATGTCACATGACTGATGTCTGATGCCTGATGCTTGTGGATATCTAATGCCTGATGTATGATGCCTGAAGCTTGTGGATGTCTGATGCCTGATGTCTGATGCTTGTGGATGTCTGTTGCCTGATGCCTGATATTTGATGCCTGATGTCTGATGCTTGTGGATGCCTGATGTCTGATGCTTGTGGATGTCTGATGGCTGATGCATGTGGATGTCTGATGCTTGTGGATGCCTGATGTCTGATGCCTGATGCTTGTGGATGTCTGATGCCTGATGCTTGTGGATGTCTGATGCCTGATGTCTGATATCTGATGCCTGTTGTTTGATGTCTGATGTCTGATGCTTGTGGATGTCTGATGCCTGATGTCTGATGCTTGTGGATGTCTGATGCATGATGTCTGATGCATGATGTCTTATGCCTGATGGCTGATGCCGGATGTCTGATGCCTGATGTCTGATGCATGATGTCTGATGCCTGATGTCTGATGCCTGATTTCTGATGTCTGATTCCTGATGTCTGATTCCTGATGTCTGATGCTTGTGGATGTCTGATGCCTGATGTCTGATGCTTGATGCTTGTGGATGTGTGATGCCTGATGCTCGATGTTTGATGTCTGATGCCTGATGCTTGTGGATGTGTGTTGCTTGATGTCTGATGCATGATGTCTGATGCTTCTGGATGTCTGATGCTTGTGGATGTTTGATTCCTGATGTCTGATGCTTGTGGATGTCTGATGTCTGATGCTTGTGGATGTCTGATGCATGATGTCTGATGCTTGTGGATGTCTGATGCCTGATGCTTGTGGATGCCTGATGTCTGATGCCTTATGTCCGATGTCTGATGCTTGTGGATGTCTGATGACTGATGTCTGATGCTAGTGGATGCCTGATGCCTGATGTCTCATGACTGATGTCTGATGCCTGATGCTTGTGGATATCTAATGCCTGATGTATGATGCCTGATGCTTGTGGATGTCTGATGCCTGATGTCTGATTCTTGTGGATGTCTGTTGCCTGATGCTTGTGGATGTCTGATGCCTGATGTTTGATGCCTGATGTCTGATTCTTGTGGATGCCTGATGTCTGATGCTTGTGGATGTCTGATGCCTGATGACTGATGCTTGTGGATGTCTGATGCCTGATGTCACATGACTGATGTCTGATGCCTGATGCTTGTGGATATCTAATATCTGATGTATGATGCCTGATGCTTGTGGATGACTGATGCCTGATGTCTGATGCTTGTGGATGTCGGTTGCCTGATGCTTGTGGATGTCTGATGCCTGATGTTTGATGCCTGATGTCTGATGCTTGTTGATGCCTGATGTCTGATGCTTGTGGATGTCTGATGCATGATGTCTGATGCTTGATGCTTGTGGATGCCTGATGTCTGATGGCTGATGCTTGTGGATGTCTGATGCCTAATGACTGATGTCTGATGCTTGTTGAAGTCTGATGCCTGATGTCTCATGACTGATGTCTGATGCCTGATGCTTGTGGATATCTAATGCCTGATGTATGATGCCTAATGCTTGTGGATGTCTGATGCCTGATGTCTGATGCTTGTGGATGGATGTCTGTTGCTTGATGCTTGTGGATGTCTGATGCCTGATGTTTGATGCCTGATGTCTGATTCTTGTGGATGCCTGATGTCTGATGCTTGTGGATGTCTGATGCCTGATGACTGATGCTTGTGGATGTCTGATGCCTGATGTCACATGACTGATGTCTGATGCCTGATGCTTGTGGATATCTAATGCCTGATGTATGATGCCTGATGCTTGTGGATGTCTGATGCCTGATGTCTGATGCTTGTGGATGTCTGTTGCCTGATGCCTGATGTTTGATGCCTGATGTCTGATGCTTGTGGATGCCTGATGTCTGATGCTTGTGGATGTCTGATGGCTGATGCATGTGGATGTCTGATGCTTGTGGATGCCTGATGTCTGATGCCTGATGCTTGTGGATGTCTGATGCCTGATGCTTGTGGATGTCTGATGCCTGATGTCTGATATCTGATGCCTGTTGTTTGATGTCTGATGTCTGATGCTTGTGGATGTCTGATGCCTGATGTCTGATGCTTGTGGATGTCTGATGCATGATGTCTGATGCATGATGTCTTATGCCTGATGGCTGATGCCTGATGTCTGATGCCTGATGTCTGATGCCTGATGTCTTATGCCTGATGTCTGATTCCTGATGTCTTATGCTTGATGCTTGTGGATGTCTGATGCCTGATGTCTGATGCACGATGTTTGATGTCTGATGCCTGATGATTGTGGATGTTTGTTGCCTGATGTCTGATGCATGATGTCTGACACCTGATGTCTGATGCATGATGTCTGATGCTTGTGGATGTCTGATGCTTGTGGCTGTCTGATGCCTGATGTCTGATGCTTGTGGATGTCTGATGCATGATGTCTGATGCATGATGTCTGATGCATGATGGCTGATGCCTGATGGCTGATGTCCGATGCCTGATGTCTTATGCCTGATGTCTGATTCCTGATGTCTGTTGCTTGATGCTTGTGGATGTCTGAGGCCTGATGCCCGATGTTTGATGTCTGATACCTGATGCTTGTGGATGTGTGTTGCCTGATGTCTGATGCATGATGTCTGACACCTGATGTCTGATGTCTGATGCCTGATGTCTGATGCTTGTGGATGTCTGATGCATGATGTCTGATGCTTGATGCTTGTGGATGCCTGATGTCTGATGGCTGATGCTTGTGGATGTGTGATGCCTGATGACTGATGTCTGATGCTTGTGGATGTCTGATGCCTGATGTCTCATGACTGATGTCTGATGCCTGATGCTTGTGGATATCTAATGCCTGATGTATGATGCCTAATGCTTGTGGATGTCTGATGCCTGATGTCTGATGCTTGTGGATGGATGTCTGTTGCCTGATGCTTGTGGATGTCTGATGCCTGATGTTTGATGCCTGATGTCTGATTCTTGTGGATGCCTGATGTCTGATGCTTGTGGATGTCTGATGCCTGATGACTGATGCTTGTGGATGTCTGATGCCTGATGTCACATGACTGATGTCTGATGCCTGATGCTTGTTGATATCTAATGCCTGATGTATGATGCCTGATGCTTGTGGATGTCTGATGCCTGATGTCTGATGCTTGTGGATGTCTGTTGGCTGATGCCTGATGTTTGATGCCTGATGTCTGATGCTTGTTGATGCCTGATGTCTGATGCTTGTGGATGTCTGATGGCTGATGTCTGATGCCTGATGCGTGTGGATGTCTGATGCTTGTGGATGCCTGATGTCTGATGCCTGATGCTTGTGGATGTCTGATGCCTGATGTCTGATATCTGATGCCTGTTGTTTGATGTCTGATGCCTGATGCTTGTGGATGTATGTTGCCTGATGTCTGATGCCTGATGTCTGATGCTTGTGGATGTCTGATGCCTGATGTCTGATGCTTGTGGATGTCTGATGCATGATGTCTGATGCATGATGTCTTATGCCTGATGGCTGATGCCTGATGTCTGATGCCTGATGTCTGATGCCTGATGTCTTATGCCTGATGTCTGATTCCTGATGTCTGATGCTTGATGCTTGTGGATGTCTGATGCCTGATGTCTGATGCACGATGTTTGATGTCTGATGCCTGATGATTGTGGATGTTTGTTGCCTGATGTCTGATGCATGATGTCTGACACCTGATGTCTGATGCATGATGTCTGATGTCTGATGCTTGTGGATGTCTGATGCTTGTGGCTGTCTGATGCCTGATGTCTGATGCTTGTGGATGTCTGATGCATGAAGTCTGATGCATGATGTCTGATGCATGATGGCTGATGCCTGATGGCTGATGTCCGATGCCTGATGTCTGATTCCTGATGTCTGTTGCTTGATGCTTGTGGATGTCTGAGGCCTTATGCCCGATGTTTGATGTCTGATACCTGATGCTTGTGGATGTGTGTTGCCTGATGTCTGCTGCATGATGTCTGACACCTGATGTCTGATGTCTGATATCTGA
Organism: Triturus cristatus; assembly: GCF_964204655.1. Classification (NCBI taxonomy): domain Eukaryota; kingdom Metazoa; phylum Chordata; class Amphibia; order Caudata; family Salamandridae; genus Triturus; species Triturus cristatus. The sequence continues at coordinate 192,259,774 of NC_140579.1, forward strand.
TGTCTGATGCCTGATGTTTGTGAATGTCTGATGCCGGATGTCTGATGCATGATGTCTGATGCCTGATGCTTGATGTCTGATGCTTGTGGATGTCTGATGCCTGATATCTGATGCCTGATGTCTGATGCTTGATGCTTGTGGATGTCTGATGCCTGATGTTTGTGGATGTGTGTTGCCTGATGTCTGATGCATGATGTCTGATACCTGATGTCTGATGCTTTTGGGTGTCTGATGCTTGATGCTTGTGGACGTCTGATGCCTGATGTCTGATGCCCGATGTTTGATGCCTGGTGCTTGTGGATGTGTGTTGCCTGATGTCTGATGCATGATGTCTGATGCTTGTGGATGTCTGATGTCTGAAGCTTGTGGATGTCTGCTGCATGATGTCTGACACCTGATGTCATGCATGATGTCTGATGTCTGATGCTTGTGGATGTTTGATGCCTGATGTCTGATGTTTGTGAATGTCTGATGCCGGATGTCTGATGCATGATGTCTGATGCCTGATGTCTGATGGTTGTGGATGCCTTGTGCCTGATGTCTGATGCCTGATGTCTGATTCCTGATGTCTGATTCCTGATGGCTGATGCCTGATGTCTGATGCTTGTGGATGTGTGATGCCTCATGTCTGATGCTTGTGGATGTGTGATGCCTGATGTCTGATGCTCAATGTTTGATGTCTGATGCCTGATGCTTGTGGATGTGTGTTGCCTGATGTCTGATGCTTGTGGATGTCTGATGCTTGTGGATGTTTGATTCCTGATGTCTGATGCTTGTGGCTGTCTGATGCTTGTGGATGTCTGATGCATGATGTCTGATGCATGATGTCTGATGCATGATAACTGATGCCTGATGTCTTATGCCTGATGGCTGATGCCTGAAGTGTGATGGCTGATGCCTGATGTCTTATGCCTGATGTTTGTGAATGTCTGATGCCTGATGTCTGATGCCTGATGTCTGATGCTTGTGGATGTCTGATGCCTGATGTCTGATGCCTGATGTCAGATGCCTGATGGCTGATGCTTGATGCTTGTGGATGTCTGATGCCTGATGTTTGTGGATATGTGTTGCCTGATGTCTGATGCATGATGTCTGATACCTGATGTCTGTTGCTTTTGGATGTCTGATGCTTGATGCTTGTGGACATCTGATGCCTGATGTCTGATGCCCGATGTTTGATGTCTGATGCCTGGTGCTTGTGGATGTGTGTTGCCTGATGTCTGATGCATGATGTCTGATGCTTGTGGATGTCTGATGCTTGTGGATGTTTGATGCATGATGTCTGATGCTTGTGGATGTCTGATGCTTGTGGATGTTTGATTCCTGATGTCTGATGCTTGTGGATGTCTGATGCTTGTGTCTGTCTGATGCCTGATGTCTGATGCTTGTGGATGTCTGATGCATGATGTCTGACACCGGATGTCATGCATGATGTCTGATGTCTGATGCTTGTGGATGTCTGATGCCTGATGTCTGATGCTTGTGGATGTCTGATGCCTGATGTCTGATGCCTGATGTTTGTGAATGTCTGATGCCGGATGTCTGATGCATGATGTCTGATGTCTGATGCCTGATGTCTGATGCTTGTTGATGCCTGATGCCTGATGCCTGATGTCTGATGTCTGATTCCTGATGTCTGATTCCTGATGTCTGATGCTTGTGGATGTCTGATGCCTGATGTCTGATGCTTGTGGATGTGTGATGCCTGATGTCTGATGCTCGATGTTTGATATCTGATGCCTGATGCTTGTGGATGTGTGTTGCCTGATGTCTGATGCTTGTGGATGTCTGATGCTTGTGGATGTTTGATTCCTGATGTCTGATGCTTGTTGCTGTCTGATGCCTGATGTCTGATGCTTGTGGATGTCTGATGCATGATGTCTGATGCTTGATGCTTGTGGATGTCTGATGCCTGATGCTTGTGGATGCCTTTTGTCTGATGCCTGATGTCTGATGCCTGATGTCTGATGCTTGTGGATGTCTGATGTCTGATGCTTGTGGATGTCTCATGACTGATGTCTCATGACTGATGTCTGATGCCTGATGCTTGTGGATATCTAATGCCTGATGTATGATGCCTGATGCTTGTGGATGTCTGATGCCTGATGTCTGATGCTTGTGGATGTCTGTTGCCTGATGCTTGTGGATGTCTGATGCCTGATGTTTGATGCCTGATGTCTGATGCTTGTGGATGCCTGATGTCTGATGCACGTCGATGTCTGATGCCTCATGACTGATGTCTGATGCTTGTGGATTTCTGATGCCTGATGTCTCATGACTGATGTCTGATGCCTGATGCTTGTGGATATCTAATGCCTGATGTATGATGCCTGATGCTTGTGGATGTCTTATGTCTGATGTCTGATGCTTGTGGATGTCTGTTGCCTGATGCTTGTGGATGTCTGATGCCTGATGTTTGATGCCTGATGTCTAATGCTTGTGGATGCCTGATGTCTGATGCTGGTGGATGTCTGATGCCTGATGTCTGATGCCTGATGCCTGATGCTTGTGGATGCCTGATGCCTGATGCTTGTGGATGCCTGATGTCTGATGCCTGACGCTTGTGGATGTCTGATGCCTGATGCTTTTGGATGTCTGATGCCTGATGTCTGATATCTGATGCCTGATGTTTGATGTCTGATGCCTGATGCTTGTGGATGTATCTTGCCTGATGTCTGATGCATGATGTCTGATGCTTGTGGATGTTTGATGCCTGATGTCTGATGCATGATGTCTGATGCATGATGTCTTATGCCTGATGGCTGATGCCTGAAGTCTGATGGCTGATGCCTGATGTCTTATGCCTGATGTCTGATTCCTGATGTCTGATGCTTGATGCTTGTGGATGTCTGATGCCTGATGTCTGATGCCCGATGTTTGATGTCTGATGCCTGATGCTTGTGGATGTGTGTTGCCTGATGTCTGATGCATGATGTCTGACACCTGATGTCTGATGCATGATGTCTGATGTCTGATGCTTGTGGATGTCTGATGCCTGATGTCTGATGCTTGTGGCTGTCTGATGCCTGATGCTTGTGGATGTCTGATGCATGATGTCTGATGCATGATGTCTGATGCTTGTGGATGTCTGATGCCTGATGTCTGATGCTTGTGAATGTCTGATGTCTGCTGCCTGATGTTTGTGAATGTCTGATGCCGGATGTCTGATGCCTGATGTCTGATGCATGATGTCTGATGCCTGATGTCTGATGCCTGATGCCTGATGTCTGATGCTTGTGGATGTCTGATGTCTGATGCCTGATGTCTGATGCATGATGTCTGATGCATGATGTCTGATGCTTGTGGATGTCTGACGCCTGATTCTTGTGGATGTCTGATGTCTGATGCCTGATGTTTGTGAATGTCTGATGCCGGATGTCTGATGCAAAATTTCTTACCTACTAATAAACACAATGTAATGAAAACCCTAGAATGCTCCTTCAACCCTTCCTCGGATTACCTGAATGAGTATACCTGAGTAAAATAAAAACAAATAAACAGATACACCAACTGAACAGTAGATGGCAGTGTCACATAAAAGAAGATTCCAAACTCAAGTTCTGCAATGTTATCTACAATTCCCCTATCAGAGTGACAGAGTGAATGTGGTTTACATTTTTAGGTCTCGCCTGGCTATCGTGCAAGCGAGCGCTCAGCGAGACTCTAGTAAGGGGCTCCCAAAAGTGCTCCCAAAAGCGGATTGCATGGCGAGCACGCGCACAATCACGTGCATCGTGCCGCCATGCAATCCGTTTGGCATCCTACTTCAAAGGGTCTGCTCACCCGCCTGGAATGCGCTCCCCCGCCCCCGCCAAGCACGCGCGCCACGCTCCGCCGGGCTTGTCTTGTTCGTCTTTTTAAACATTCACGTTATCATGTGCTTACAAAAGCCTGCATGTTCGAAATGGGTTTCTTTATTTTCAGAGCGAAGGGCTTTACGATGGACGTCTTTAACATTATTTAATGCCAACAGAGCGCGGTCTTTTTACATTTTTGTTTGTTTTTAGGTTGCCATGAGCACATAACTGCGCTGCACGCTAAGCTTTATATTAATAGCAGTGCACATACTTTTTGTAGTACAAGTTAGTACTTTGCTTTGTTTATTGTTTACTTTGCTATTATTCCAGCAGACATAATACAACTGAGCACACTGTCTGATGTCTGATGCCTGATGCTTGCGGATGTCTGATGCCTGATGCTTGTGGATGTCTTATGCCTGATGTCTGATGCCTGATGTTTGATGCCTGATGTCTTATGCCTGATGTCTGATATCTGATGTTTGATGCTGATGCCTGATGCTTGTGGATGTGTGTTGTCTAATGTCTGATGCATGATGTCTGATGCTTGTGGATGTCTGATATTTGTGGATGTTTGATTCCTGATGTCTGATGCTTGTGGATGTCTGATGCCTGATGTCTGATGCTTGTGGATGTCTGATGCATGATGTCTGACACCTGATGTCTGATGCATGATGTCTGATGCCTGATGCATGATGTTTGTGGATGTCTGATGCCTGATGCTTATGGATGTCTGATGCCTGATGTTTGTGAATGTCTGATGCCGGATGTCTGATGCCTGATGTTTGTGGATGTCTGATGCTTGTGGATGTCTGGTGCCTGATGTCTGGTGCCTGATTTCTGATGCCTGATGTCTGATTCCTGATGTCTGATGCTTGTGGATGTCTGATGCCTGATGCTTGATGCTTGTGGATGTGTGATGCCTGATGCTCGATGTTTGATGTCTGATGCCTGATGCTTGTGGATGTGTGTTGCTTGATGTCTGATGCATGATGTCTGATGCTTGTGGATGTTTGATTCCTGATGTCTGATGCTTGTGGATGTCTGATGCTTGTGGCTGTCTGATGTCTGATGCTTGTGGATGTCTGATGCATGATGTCTGATGCTTGTGGATGTCTGATGCCTGATGCTTGTGGATGCCTGATGTCTGATGCCTGATGTCTGATGTCTGATGCTTGTGGATGTCTGATGACTGATGTCTGATGCTTGTGGATGTCTGATGCCTGATGTCTCATGACTGATGTCTGATGCCTGATGCTTGTGGATATCTAATGCCTGATGTATGATGCCTGATGCTTGTGGATGACTGATGCCTGATGTCTGATGCTTGTGGATGTCTGTTGCATGATGCTTGTGGATGTCTGATGCCTGATGTTTGATGCCTGATGTCTGATGCTTGTTGATGCCTGATGCCTGATGCTTGTGGATGTCTGATGCCTGATGTTTGATGCCTGATGTCTGATTCTTGTGGATGCCTGATGTCTGATGCTTGTGGATGTCTGATGCCTGATGACTGATGCTTGTGGATGTCTGATGCCTGATGTCACATGACTGATGTCTGATGCCTGATGCTTGTGGATATCTAATGCCTGGTGTATGATGCCTGATGCTTGTGGATGACTGATGCCTGATGTCTGATGCTTTTGGATGTCTGTTGCCTGATGCTTGTGGATGTCTGATGCCTGATGTTTGATGCCTGATGTCTGATGCTTGTTGATGCCTGAAGTCTGATGCTTGTGCATGTCTGATGCATGATGTCTGATGCTTGATGCTTGTGGATGCCTGATGTCTGATGGCTGATGCTTGTGGATGTCTGATGCCTGATGACTGATGTCTGATGCTTGTGGATATCTGATGCCTGATGTCTCATGACTGATGTCTGATGCCTGATGCTTGTGGATATCTAATGCCTGATGTATGATGCCTAATGCTTGTGGATGTCTGATGCCTGATGTCTGATGCTTGTGGATGGATGTCTGTTGCCAGATGATTGTGGATGTCTGATGCCTGCTGTTTGATGCCTGATGTCTGATTCTTGTGGATGCCTGATGTCTGATGCTTGTGGATGTCTGATGCCTGATGACTGATGCTTGTGGATGTCTGATGCCTGATGTCACATGACTGATGTCTGATGCCTGATGCTTGTGGATATCTAATGCCTGATGTATGATGCCTGATGCTTGTGGATGTCTGATGCCTGATGTCTGATGCTTGTGGATGTCTGTTGCCTGATGCCTGATGTTTGATGCCTGATGTCTGATGTCTGATGCTTATGGATGTCTGATGCCTGATGTCTTATGCTTGTGGCTGTCTGATGCCTGATGTCTGATGCTTGTGGATGTCTGATGCATGATGTCTGATGCATGATGTCTGATGCATGATGGCTGATACCTGATGGCTGATGTCTGATGCCTGTCTGATGCCTGATGTCTTATGTCTGATTCCTGATGTCTGATGTTTGATGCTTGTGGATGTGTGTTGCCTGATGTCTGATGCATGATGTCTGACACCTGATGTCTGATGTCTGATGCCTGATGTTTGTGGATGTGTATTGCCTGATGTCTGATGCATGATGTCTGATACCTGATGTCTGATATCTGATGTCTGATGCCTGATGTTTGTGAAAGTCTGATGCCGGATGTCTGATGCATGATGTCTGATGCCTGATGCCTGATGTCTGATGCTTGTGGATGTCTGATGCCTGATGTCTGATGCCTGATGTCTGATGCCTGGTGTCTGATGTTTGATGCTTGTGGATGTCTGATGCCTGATGTTTGTGGATGTGTTTTGCCTGATGTCTGATGTCTGATACCTGATGTCTGAGGCTTTTGTACGTCTGATGCCTGATATCTGATGCCTGATGTTTGATGTCTGATGCTTGTGGATGTATGTTGCCTGATGTCTGATGCCTGATGTCTGATGCTTGTGGATGTCTGATGCCTGATGCTTGTGGATGTCTGATGCATGATGTCTGATGCATGATGTCTTATGCCTGATGTCTTATGCCTGATGACTGATGCCTGATGGCTGATGTCTGATGTCTGATGCCTGATGTCTGATGCCTGATGTCTTATGCCTGATGTCTGATTCCTGATGTCTGATGCTTGATGCTTGTGGATGTCTGATGCCTGATGTCTGATGCACGATGTTTGATGTCTGATGTCTGATGCCTGATGATTGTGGATGTGTGTTGCCTGATGTCTGATGCATGATGTCTGACACCTGATGTCTGATGCATGATGTCTGATGTCTGATGCTTGTGGATGTCTGATGCCTGATGTCTTATGCTTGTGGCTGTCTGATGCCTGATGTCTGATGCTTGTGGATGTCTGATGCATGATGTCTGATGCATGATGTCTGATGCATGATGGCTGATGCCTGATAGCTGATGTCTGATGCCTGATGTCTGATGCCTGATGTCTTATGCCTGATGTCTGATTCCTGATGTCTGATGCTTGATGCTTGTGGATGTCTGATGCCTGATGCCCGATGTTTGATGTCTGATACCTGATGCTTGTGGATGTGTGTTGCCTGATGTCTGATGCATGATGTCTGACACCTGATGTCTGATATCTGATGTCTGATGCCTTGTGTTTGTGAAAGTCTGATGCCGGATGTCTGATGCATGATGTCTGATGCCTGATGTCTGATGCTTGTGGATGTCTGATGCCTGATGTCTGATGCCTGATTTCTGATGCCTGGTGTCTGATGTTTGATGCTTGTGGATGTCTGATGCCTGATGTTTGTGGATGTGTTTTGCCTGATGTCTGATGCATGATGTCTGATACCTGATGTCTGAGGCTTTTGGATGTCTGATGCTTGATGTCTGATGCCCGATGTTTGATGTCTGATGCCTGGTGCTTGTGGATGTGTGTTGCCTGATGTCTGATGCATGATGTCTGATGCTTGTGGATGTCTGATGCTTGTGGATGTTTGATTCCTGATATCTGATGCTTGTGGATGTCTGATACTTGTGGCTGTCTGATGCCTGATGTCTGATGCATGATGTCTGACACCTGATGTCATGCATGATGTCTGATGCTTGTGGATGCCTGATGTCTGATGCTTGTGGATGTCTAATGCCTGATGTCTGATGCCTGATGCGTGTGGATGTCTGATGCTTGTGGATGCCTGATGTCTGATGCCTGATGCTTGTGGATGTCTGACGCCTGATGCTTGTGGATGTCTGATGCCTGATGTCTGATATCTGATGCCTGATGTTTGATGTCTGATGCCTGATGCTTGTGGATGTATGTTGCCTGATGTCTGATGCCTGATGTCTGATGCTTGTGGATGTCTGATGCCTGATGTCTGATGCTTGTGGATGTCTGATGCATGATGTCTGATGCATGATGTCTGATGCATGATGTCTTATACCTGATGTCTTATGCCTGATGGCTGATGCCTGATGGCTGATGTCTGATGCCTGATGTCTGATGCCTGATGTATTATGCCTGATGTCTGATTCCTGATGTCTGATGCTTGATGCTTGTGGATGTCTGATGCCTGATGTCTGATGCCTGATTTCAGATGCCTGATGTCTGATGCTTGATGCTTGTGGATGTCTGATGCCTGATGTTTGTGGATGTGTGTTGCCTGATGCATGATGTCTGATGCTTGTGGATGTCTGATGCCTGATGTCTGATGCCTGATGTTTGTGAATGTCTGATGCCGGATGTCTGATGCATGATGTCTGATGTCTGATGCCTGATTTCTGATGCTTGTGGATGCCTGATGCCTGATGCCTGATGTCTGATGTCTGATGTCTGATTCCTGATGTCTGATTCCTGATGTCTGATGCTTGTGGATGTCTGATGCCTGATGTCTGATGCTTGTGGATGTCTGATGCCTGATGTCTGATGCTCGATGTTTGATGTCTGATGCCTGATGCTTGTGGATGTGTGTTGCCTGATGTCTGATGCTTGTGGATGTCTGATGCTTGTGGATGTTTGATTCCTGATGTCTGATGCTTGTGGCTGTCTGATGCTTGTGGATGTCTGATGCATGATGTCTGATGCATGATGTCTGATGCATGATGTCTGATGCATGATAACTGATGCCTGATGTCTTATGCCTGATGGCTGATGCCTGAAGTGTGATGGCTGATGCCTGATGTCTTATGCCTGATGTTTGTGAATGTCTGATGCCTGATGTCTGATGCCTGATGTCTGATTCTTGTGGATGCCTGATGTCTGATGCTTGTGGATGTCTGATGCCTGATGACTGATGCTTGTGGATGTCTGATGCCTGATGTCACATGACTGATGTCTGATGCCTGATGCTTGTGGATATCTAATGCCTGATGTATGATGCCTGATGCTTGTGGATGTCTGATGCCTGATGTCTGATGCTTGTGGATGTCTGTTGCCTGATGCCTGATGTTTGATGCCTGATGTCTGATGTCTGATGCTTGTGGATGTCTGATGCCTGATGTCTTATGCTTGTGGCTGTCTGATGCCTGATGTCTGATGCTTGTGGATGTCTGATGCATGATGTCTGATGCATGATGTCTGATGCATGATGGCTGATACCTGATGGCTGATGTCTGATGCCTGTCTGATGCCTGATGTCTTATGTCTGATTCCTGATGTCTGATGTTTGATGCTTGTGGATGTGTGTTGCCTGATGTCTGATGCATGATGTCTGACACCTGATGTCTGATGTCTGATGCCTGATGTTTGTGGATGTGTGTTGCCTGATGTGTGATGCATGATGTCTGATACCTGATGTCTGATATCTGATGTCTGATGCCTGATGTTTGTGAAAGTCTGATGCCGGATGTCTGATGCATGATGTCTGATGCCTGATGTCTGATGCCTGATGTCTGATGCTTGTGGATGTCTGATGCCTGATGTCTGATGCCTGATGTCTGATGCCTGGTGTCTGATGTTTGATGCTTGTGGATGTCTGATGCCTGATGTTTGTGGATGTGTTTTGCCTGATGTCTGATGTCTGATACCTGATGTCTGAGGCTTTTGTATGTCTGATGCCTGATATCTGATGCCTGATGTTTGATGTCTGATGCTTGTGGATGTATGTTGCCTGATGTCTGATGCCTGATGTCTGATGCTTGTGGATGTCTGATGCCTGATGTCTGATGCTTGTGGATGTCTGATGCATGATGTCTGATGCATGATGTCTTATGCCTGATGTCTTATGCCTGATGACTGATGCCTGATGGCTGATGTCTGATGTCTGATGCCTGATGTCTGATGCCTGATGTCTTATGCCTGATGTCTGATTCCTGATGTCTGATGCTTGATGCTTGTGGATGTCTGATGCCTGATGTCTGATGCACGATGTTTGATGTCTGATGTCTGATGCCTGATGATTGTGGATGTGTGTTGCCTGATGTCTGATGCATGATGTCTGACACCTGATGTCTGATGCATGATGTCTGATGTCTGATGCTTGTGGATGTCTGATGCCTGATGTCTTATGCTTGTGGCTGTCTGATGCCTGATGTCTGATGCTTGTGGATGTCTGATGCATGATGTCTGATGCATGATGTCTGATGCATGATGGCTGATGCCTGAAGGCTGATGTCTGATGCCTGATGTCTGATGCCTGATGTCTTATGCCTGATGTCTGATTCCTGATGTCTGATGCTTGATGCTTGTGGATGTCTGATGCCTGATGCCCGATGTTTGATGTCTGATACCTGATGCTTGTGGATGTGTGTTGCCTGATGTCTGATGCATGATGTCTGACACCTGATGTCTGATATCTGATGTCTGATGCCTTGTGTTTGTAAAAGTCTGATGCCGGATGTCTGATGCATGATGTCTGATGCCTGATGTCTGATGCTTGTGGATGTCTGATGCCTGATGTCTGATGCCTGATTTCTGATGCCTGGTGTCTGATGTTTGATGCTTGTGGATGTCTGATGCCTGATGTTTGTGGATGTGTTTTGCCTGATGTCTGATGCATGATGTCTGATACCTGATGTCTGAGGCTTTTGGATGTCTGATGCTTGATGTCTGATGCCCGATGTTTGATGTCTGATGCCTGGTGCTTGTGGATGTATGTTGCCTGATGTCTGATGCATGATGTCTGATGCTTGTGGATGTCTGATGCTTGTGGATGTTTGATTCCTGATATCTGATGCTTGTGGATGTCTGATACTTGTGGCTGTCTGATGCCTGATGTCTGATGCATGATGTCTGACACCTGATGTCATGCATGATGTCTGATGCTTGTGGATGCCTGATGTCTGATGCTTGTGGATGTCTAATGCCTGATGTCTGATGCCTGATGCGTGTGGATGTCTGATGCTTGTGGATGCCTGATGTCTGATGCCTGATGCTTGTGGATGTCTGATGCCTGATGCTTGTGGATGTCTGATGCCTGATGTCTGATATCTGATGCCTGATGTTTGATGTCTGATGCCTGATGCTTGTGGATGTATGTTGCCTGATGTCTGATGCCTGATGTCTGATGCTTGTGGATGTCTGATGCCTGATGTCTGATGCTTGTGGATGTCTGATGCATGATGTCTGATGCATGATGTCTGATGCATGATGTCTTATACCTGATGTCTTATGCCTGATGGCTGATGCCTGATGGCTGATGTCTGATGCCTGATGTCTGATGTATTATGCCTGATGTCTGATTCCTGATGTCTGATGCTTGATGCTTGTGGATGTCTGATGCCTGATGTCTGATGCCTGATGTCAGATGCCTGATGTCTGATGCTTGATGCTTGTGGATGTCTGATGCCTGATGTTTGTGGATGTGTGTTGCCTGATGCATGATGTCTGATACCTGATGTCTGATGCTTTTGGATGTCTGATGCTTGATGCTTGTGGACGTCTGATGCCTGATGTCTGATGTCTGATGCCTGATGTCTGATGCTTGTGGATGTCTGATGCCTGATGTCTGATGCCTGATGTTTGTGAATGTCTGATGCCGGATGTCTGATGCATGATGTCTGATGTCTGATGCCTGATGTCTGATGCTTGTGGATGCCTGATGCCTGATGCCTGATGTCTGATGTCTGATTCCTGATGTCTGATTCCTGATGTCTGATGCTTGTGGATGTCTGATGCCTGATGTCTGATGCTTGTGGATGTGTGATGCCTGATGTCTGATGCTCGATGTTTGATGTCTTATGCCTGATGCTTGTGGATGTGTGTTGCCTGATGTCTGATGCTTGTGGATGTCTGATGCTTGTGGATGTTTGATTCCTGATGTCTGATGCTTGTGGCTGTCTGATGCTTGTGGATGTCTGATGCATGATGTCTGATGCATGATGTCTGATGCATGATGTCTGATGCATGATAACTGATGCCTGATGTCTTATGCCTGATGGCTGATGCCTGAAGTGTGATGGCTGATGCCTGATGTCTTATGCCTGATGTTTGTGAATGTCTGATGCCTGATGTCTGATGCCTGATGTCTGATGCTTGTGGATGCCTGATGCCTGATGCCTGATGTCAGATGCCTGATGGCTGATGCTTGATGCTTGTGGATGTCTGATGCCTGATGTTTGTGGATATGTGTTGCCTGATGTCTGATGCATGATGTCTGATACCCGATGTCTGTTGCTTTTGGATGTCTGATGCTTGATGCTTGTGGACATCTGATGCCTGATGTCTGATGCCCAATGTTTGATGTCTGATGCCTGGTGCTTGTGGATGTGTGTTGCCTGAAGTCTGATGCATGATGTCTGATGCTTGTGGATGTCTGATGCTTGTGGATGTTTGATGCATGATGTCTGATGCTTGTGGATGTCTGATGCTTGTGGATGTTTGATTCCTGATGTCTGATGCTTGTGGATGTCTGATGCTTGTGTCTGTCTGATGCCTGATGTCTGATGCTTGTGGATGTCTGATGCATGATGTCTGACACCGGATGTCATGCATGATGTCTGATGTCTGATGCTTGTGGATGTCTGATGCCTGATGTCTGATGCTTGTGGATGTCTGATGCCTGATGTCTGATGCCTGATGTTTGTGAATGTCTGATGCTGGATGTCTGATGCATGATGTCTGATGCCTGATGTCTGATGCTTGTGGATGCCTGATGCCTGATGCCTGATGTCTGATGTCTGATTCCTGATGTCTGATTCCTGATGTCTGATGCTTGTGGATGTCTGATGCCTGATGTCTGATGCTTGTGGATGTGTGATGCCTGATGTCTGATGCTCGATGTTTGATATCTGATGCCTGATGCTTGTGGATGTGTGTTGCCTGATGTCTGATGCTTGTGGATGTCTGATGCTTGTGGATGTTTGATTCCTGATGTCTGATGCTTGTTGCTGTCTGATGCCTGATGTCTGATGCTTGTGGATGTCTGATGCATGATGTCTGATGCTTGATGCTTGTGGATGTCTGATGCCTGATGCTTGTGGATGCCTTTTGTCTGATGCCTGATGTCTGATGCCTGATGTCTGATGCTTGTGGATGTCTGATGTCTGATGCTTGTGGATGTCTCATGACTGATGCTTGTGGATGTCTGATGCCTGATGTCTGATATCTGATGCCTGATGTTTGATGTCTGATGCCTGATGCTTGTGGATGTATGTTGCCTGATGTCTGATGCCTGATGTCTGATGCTTGTGGATGTCTGATGCCTGATGTCTGATGCTTGTGGATGTCTGATGCATGATGTCTGATGCATGATGTCTGATGCATGATGTCTTATACCTGATGTCTTATGCCTGATGGCTGATGCCTGATGGCTGATGTCTGATGCCTGATGTCTGATGTATTATGCCTGATGTCTGATTCCTGATGTCTGATGCTTGATGCTTGTGGATGTCTGATGCCTGATGTCTGATGCCTGATGTCAGATGCCTGATGTCTGATGCTTGATGCTTGTGGATGTCTGATGCCTGATGTTTGTGGATGTGTGTTGCCTGATGCATGATGTCTGATACCTGATGTCTGATGCTTTTGGATGTCTGATGCTTGATGCTTGTGGACGTCTGATGCCTGATGTCTGATGCCCGATGTTTGATGTCTGATGCCTGATGTCTGATGCTTGTGGATGTCTGATGCCTGATGTCTGATGCCTGATGTTTGTGAATGTCTGATGCCGGATGTCTGATGCATGATGTCTGATGTCTGATGCCTGATGTCTGATGCTTGTGGATGCCTGATGCCTGATGCCTGATGTCTGATGTCTGATTCCTGATGTCTGATTCCTGATGTCTGATGCTTGTGGATGTCTGATGCCTGATGTCTGATGCTTGTGGATGTGTGATGCCTGATGTCTGATGCTCGATGTTTGATGTCTGATGCCTGATGCTTGTGGATGTGTGTTGCCTGATGTCTGATGCTTGTGGATGTCTGATGCTTGTGGATGTTTGATTCCTGATGTCTGATGCTTGTGGCTGTCTGATGCTTGTGGATGTCTGATGCATGATGTCTGATGCATGATGTCTGATGCATGATGTCTGATGCATGATAACTGATGCCTGATGTCTTATGCCTGATGGCTGATGCCTGAAGTGTGATGGCTGATGCCTGATGTCTTATGCCTGATGTTTGTGAATGTCTGATGCCTGATGTCTGATGCCTGATGTCTGATGCTTGTGGATGTCTGATGCCTGATGCCTGATGTCAGATGCCTGATGGCTGATGCTTGATGCTTGTGGATGTCTGATGCCTGATGTTTGTGGATATGTGTTGCCTGATGTCTGATGCATGATGTCTGATACCCGATGTCTGTTGCTTTTGGATGTCTGATGCTTGATGCTTGTGGACATCTGATGCCTGATGTCTGATGCCCGATGTTTGATGTCTGATGCCTGGTGCTTGTGGATGTGTGTTGCCTGAAGTCTGATGCATGATGTCTGATGCTTGTGGATGTCTGATGCTTGTGGATGTTTGATGCATGATGTCTGATGCTTGTGGATGTCTGATGCTTGTGGATGTTTGATTCCTGATGTCTGATGCTTGTGGATGTCTGATGCTTGTGGATGTCTGATGCTTGTGTCTGTCTGATGCCTGATGTCTGATGCTTGTGGATGTCTGATGCATGATGTCTGACACCGGATGTCATGCATGATGTCTGATGTCTGATGCTTGTGGATGTCTGATGTCTGATGTCTGATGCTTGTGGATGTCTGATGCCTGATGTCTGATGCCTGATGTTTGTGAATGTCTGATGCTGGATGTCTGATGCATGATGTCTGATGCCTGATGTCTGATGCTTGTGGATGCCTGATGCCTGATGCCTGATGTCTGATGTCTGATTCCTGATGTCTGATTCCTGATGTCTGATGCTTGTGGATGTCTGATGCCTGATGTCTGATGCTTGTGGATGTGTGATGCCTGATGTCTGATGCTCGATGTTTGATATCTGATGCCTGATGCTTGTGGATGTGTGTTGCCTGATGTCTGATGCTTGTGGATGTCTGATGCTTGTGGATGTTTGATTCCTGATGTCTGATGCTTGTTGCTGTCTGATGCCTGATGTCTGATGCTTGTGGATGTCTGATGCATGATGTCTGATGCTTGATGCTTGTGGATGTCTGATGCCTGATGCTTGTGGATGCCTTTTGTCTGATGCCTGATGTCTGATGCCTGATGTCTGATGCTTGTGGATGTCTGATGTCTGATGCTTGTGGATGTCTCATGACTGATGTCTCATGACTGATGTCTGATGCCTGATGCTTGTGGATATCTAATGCCTGATGTATGATGCCTGATGCTTGTGGATGTCTGATGCCTGATGTCTGATGCTTGTGGATGTCTGTTGCCTGATGCTTGTGGATGTCTGATGCCTGATGTTTGATGCCTGATGTCTGATGCTTGTGGATGCCTGATGTCTGATGCACGTGGATGTCTGATGCCTCATGACTGATGTCTGATGCTTGTGGATTTCTGATGCCTGATGTCTCATGACTGATGTCTGATGCCTGATGCTTGTGGATATCTAATGCCTGATGTATGATGCCTGATGCTTGTGGATGTCTTATGTCTGATGTCTGATGCTTGTGGATGTCTGTTGCCTGATGCTTGTGGATGTCTGATGCCTGATGTTTGATGCCTGATGTCTAATGCTTGTGGATGCCTGATGTCTGATGCTGGTGGATGTCTGATGCCTGATGTCTGATGCCTGATGCTTGTGGATGCCTGATGCCTGATGCTTGTGGATGCCTGATGTCTGATGCCTGACGCTTGTGGATGTCTGATGCCTGATGCTTTTGGATGTCTGATGCCTGATATCTGATATCTGATGCCTGATGTTTGATGTCTGATGCCTGATGCTTGTGGATGTATCTTGCCTGATGTCTGATGCATGATGTCTGATGCTTGTGGATGTTTGATGCCTGATGTCTGATGCATGATGTCTGATGCATGATGTCTTATGCCTGATGGCTGATGCCTGAAGTCTGATGGCTGATGCCTGATGTCTTATGCCTGATGTCTGATTCCTGATGTCTGATGCTTGATGCTTGTGGATGTCTGATGCCTGATGTCTGATGCCCGATGTTTGATGTCTGATGCCTGATGCTTGTGGATGTGTGTTGCCTGATGTCTGATGCATGATGTCTGACACCTGATGTCTGATGCATGATGTCTGATGTCTGATGCTTGTGGATGTCTGATGCCTGATGTCTGATGCTTGTGGCTGTCTGATGCCTGATGCTTGTGGATGTCTGATGCATGATGTCTGATGCATGATGTCTGATGCTTGTGGATGTCTGATGCCTGATGTCTGATGCTTGTGAATGTCTGATGTCTGCTGCCTGATGTTTGTGAATGTCTGATGCCGGATGTCTGATGCCTGATGTCTGATGCATGATGTCTGATGCCTGATGTCTGATGCCTGATGCCTGATGTCTGATGCTTGTGGATGTCTGATGTCTGATGCCTGATGTCTGATGCATGATGTCTGATGCATGATGTCTGATGCTTGTGGATGTCTGACGCCTGATTCTTGTGGATGTCTGATGTCTGATGCCTGATGTTTGTGAATGTCTGATGCCGGATGTCTGATGCAAAATTTCTTACCTACTAATAAACACAATGTAATGAAAACCCTAGAATGCTCCTTCAACCCTTCCTCGGATTACCTGAATGAGTATACCTGAGTAAAATAAAAACAAATAAACAGATACACCAACTGAACAGTAGATGGCAGTGTCACATAAAAGAAGATTCCAAACTCAAGTTCTGCAATGTTATCTACAATTCCCCTATCAGAGTGACAGAGTGAATGTGGTTTACATTTTTAGGTCTCGCCTGGCTATCGTGCAAGCGAGCGCGCAGCGAGACTCTAGTAAGGGTCTCCCAAAAGTGCTCCCAAAAGCGGATTGCATGGCGAGCACGCGCACAATCACGTGCATCGTGCCGCCATGCAATCCGTTTGGCATCCTACTTCAAAGGGTCTGCTCACCCGCCTGGAATGCGCTCCCCCGCCCCCGCCAAGCACGCGCGCCACGCTCCGCCGGGCTTGTCTTGTTCGTCTTTTTAAACATTCACGTTATCATGTGCTTACAAAAGCCTGCATGTTCGAAATGGGTTTCTTTATTTTCAGAGCGAAGGGCTTTACGATGGACGTCTTTAACATTATTTAATGCCAACAGAGCGCGGTCTTTTTACATTTTTGTTTGTTTTTAGGTTGCCATGAGCACATAACTGCACTGCACGCTAAGCTTTATATTAATAGCAGTGCACATACTTTTTGTAGTACAAGTTAGTACTTTGCTTTGTTTATTGTTTACTTTGCTATTATTCCAGCAGACATAATACAACTGAGCACACTGTCTGATGTCTGATGCCTGATGCTTGCGGATGTCTGATGCCTGATGCTTGTGGATGTCTTATGCCTGATGTCTGATGCCTGATGTTTGATGCCTGATGTCTTATGCCTGATGTCTGATATCTGATGTTTGATGCTGATGCCTGATGCTTGTGGATGTGTGTTGTCTAATGTCTGATGCATGATGTCTGATGCTTGTGGATGTCTGATATTTGTGGATGTTTGATTCCTGATGTCTGATGCTTGTGGATGTCTGATGCCTGATGTCTGATGCTTGTGGATGTCTGATGCATGATGTCTGACACCTGATGTCTGATGCATGATGTCTGATGCCTGATGCATGATGTTTGTGGATGTCTGATGCCTGATGCTTATGGATGTCTGATGCCTGATGTTTGTGAATGTCTGATGCCGGATGTCTGATGCCTGATGTTTATGGATGTCTGATGCTTGTGGATGTCTGGTGCCTGATGTCTGGTGCCTGATTTCTGATGCCTGATGTCTGATTCCTGATGTCTGATGCTTGTGGATGTCTGATGCCTGATGCTTGATGCTTGTGGATGTGTGATGCCTGATGCTCGATGTTTGATGTCTGATGCCTGATGCTTGTGGATGTGTGTTGCTTGATGTCTGATGCATGATGTCTGATGCTTGTGGATGTTTGATTCCTGATGTCTGATGCTTGTGGATGTCTGATGCTTGTGGCTGTCTGATGTCTGATGCTTGTGGATGTCTGATGCATGATGTCTGATGCTTGTGGATGTCTGATGCCTGATGCTTGTGGATGCCTGATGTCTGATGCCTGATGTCTGATGTCTGATGCTTGTGGATGTCTGATGACTGATGTCTGATGCTTGTGGATGTCTGATGCCTGATGTCTCATGACTGATGTCTGATGCCTGATGCTTGTGGATATCTAATGCCTGATGTATGATGCCTGATGCTTGTGGATGACTGATGCCTGATGTCTGATGCTTGTGGATGTCTGTTGCATGATGCTTGTGGATGTCTGATGCCTGATGTTTGATGCCTGATGTCTGATGCTTGTTGATGCCTGATGCCTGATGCTTGTGGATGTCTGATGCCTGATGTTTGATGCCTGATGTCTGATTCTTGTGGATGCCTGATGTCTGATGCTTGTGGATGTCTGATGCCTGATGACTGATGCTTGTGGATGTCTGATGCCTGATGTCACATGACTGATGTCTGATGCCTGATGCTTGTGGATATCTAATGCCTGGTGTATGATGCCTGATGCTTGTGGATGACTGATGCCTGATGTCTGATGCTTTTGGATGTCTGTTGCCTGATGCTTGTGGATGTCTGATGCCTGATGTTTGATGCCTGATGTCTGATGCTTGTTGATGCCTGAAGTCTGATGCTTGTGCATGTCTGATGCATGATGTCTGATGCTTGATGCTTGTGGATGCCTGATGTCTGATGGCTGATGCTTGTGGATGTCTGATGCCTGATGACTGATGTCTGATGCTTGTGGATATCTGATGCCTGATGTCTCATGACTGATGTCTGATGCCTGATGCTTGTGGATATCTAATGCCTGATGTATGATGCCTAATGCTTGTGGATGTCTGATGCCTGATGTCTGATGCTTGTGGATGGATGTCTGTTGCCAGATGATTGTGGATGTCTGATGCCTGCTGTTTGATGCCTGATGTCTGATTCTTGTGGATGCCTGATGTCTGATGCTTGTGGATGTCTGATGCCTGATGACTGATGCTTGTGGATGTCTGATGCCTGATGTCACATGACTGATGTCTGATGCCTGATGCTTGTGGATATCTAATGCCTGATGTATGATGCCTGATGCTTGTGGATGTCTGATGCCTGATGTCTGATGCTTGTGGATGTCTGTTGCCTGATGCCTGATGTTTGATGCCTGATGTCTGATGTCTGATGCTTATGGATGTCTGATGCCTGATGTCTTATGCTTGTGGCTGTCTGATGCCTGATGTCTGATGCTTGTGGATGTCTGATGCATGATGTCTGATGCATGATGTCTGATGCATGATGGCTGATACCTGATGGCTGATGTCTGATGCCTGTCTGATGCCTGATGTCTTATGTCTGATTCCTGATGTCTGATGTTTGATGCTTGTGGATGTGTGTTGCCTGATGTCTGATGCATGATGTCTGACACCTGATGTCTGATGTCTGATGCCTGATGTTTGTGGATGTGTGTTGCCTGATGTCTGATGCATGATGTCTGATACCTGATGTCTGATATCTGATGTCTGATGCCTGATGTTTGTGAAAGTCTGATGCCGGATGTCTGATGCATGATGTCTGATGCCTGATGTCTGATGCCTGATGTCTGATGCTTGTGGATGTCTGATGCCTGATGTCTGATGCCTGATGTCTGATGCCTGGTGTCTGATGTTTGATGCTTGTGGATGTCTGATGCCTGATGTTTGTGGATGTGTTTTGCCTGATGTCTGATGTCTGATACCTGATGTCTGAGGCTTTTGTATGTCTGATGCCTGATATCTGATGCCTGATGTTTGATGTCTGATGCTTGTGGATGTATGTTGCCTGATGTCTGATGCCTGATGTCTGATGCTTGTGGATGTCTGATGCCTGATGCTTGTGGATGTCTGATGCATGATGTCTGATGCATGATGTCTTATGCCTGATGTCTTATGCCTGATGACTGATGCCTGATGGCTGATGTCTGATGTCTGATGCCTGATGTCTGATGCCTGATGTCTTATGCCTGATGTCTGATTCCTGATGTCTGATGCTTGATGCTTGTGGATGTCTGATGCCTGATGTCTGATGCACGATGTTTGATGTCTGATGTCTGATGCCTGATGATTGTGGATGTGTGTTGCCTGATGTCTGATGCATGATGTCTGACACCTGATGTCTGATGCATGATGTCTGATGTCTGATGCTTGTGGATGTCTGATGCCTGATGTCTTATGCTTGTGGCTGTCTGATGCCTGATGTCTGATGCTTGTGGATGTCTGATGCATGATGTCTGATGCATGATGTCTGATGCATGATGGCTGATGCCTGATAGCTGATGTCTGATGCCTGATGTCTGATGCCTGATGTCTTATGCCTGATGTCTGATTCCTGATGTCTGATGCTTGATGCTTGTGGATGTCTGATGCCTGATGCCCGATGTTTGATGTCTGATACCTGATGCTTGTGGATGTGTGTTGCCTGATGTCTGATGCATGATGTCTGACACCTGATGTCTGATATCTGATGTCTGATGCCTTGTGTTTGTGAAAGTCTGATGCCGGATGTCTGATGCATGATGTCTGATGCCTGATGTCTGATGCTTGTGGATGTCTGATGCCTGATGTCTGATGCCTGATTTCTGATGCCTGGTGTCTGATGTTTGATGCTTGTGGATGTCTGATGCCTGATGTTTGTGGATGTGTTTTGCCTGATGTCTGATGCATGATGTCTGATACCTGATGTCTGAGGCTTTTGGATGTCTGATGCTTGATGTCTGATGCCCGATGTTTGATGTCTGATGCCTGGTGCTTGTGGATGTGTGTTGCCTGATGTCTGATGCATGATGTCTGATGCTTGTGGATGTCTGATGCTTGTGGATGTTTGATTCCTGATATCTGATGCTTGTGGATGTCTGATACTTGTGGCTGTCTGATGCCTGATGTCTGATGCATGATGTCTGACACCTGATGTCATGCATGATGTCTGATGCTTGTGGATGCCTGATGTCTGATGCTTGTGGATGTCTAATGCCTGATGTCTGATGCCTGATGCGTGTGGATGTCTGATGCTTGTGGATGCCTGATGTCTGATGCCTGATGCTTGTGGATGTCTGATGCCTGATGTCTGATATCTGATGCCTGATGTTTGATGTCTGATGCCTGATGCTTGTGGATGTATGTTGCCTGATGTCTGATGCCTGATGTCTGATGCTTGTGGATGTCTGATGCCTGATGTCTGATGCTTGTGGATGTCTGATGCATGATGTCTGATGCATGATGTCTGATGCATGATGTCTTATACCTGATGTCTTATGCCTGATGGCTGATGCCTGATGGCTGATGTCTGATGCCTGATGTCTGATGTATTATGCCTGATGTCTGATTCCTGATGTCTGATGCTTGATGCTTGTGGATGTCTGATGCCTGATGTCTGATGCCTGATGTCAGATGCCTGATGTCTGATGCTTGATGCTTGTGGATGTCTGATGCCTGATGTTTGTGGATGTGTGTTGCCTGATGGATGATGTCTGATACCTGATGTCTGATGCTTTTGGATGTCTGATGCTTGATGCTTGTGGACGTCTGATGCCTGATGTCTGATGCCCGATGTTTGATGTCTGATGCCTGATGTCTTATGCTTGTGGATGTCTGATGCCTGATGTCTGATGCCTGATGTTTGTGAATGTCTGATGCCGGATGTCTGATGCATGATGTCTGATGTCTGATGTCTGATGCTTGTGGATGCCTGATGCCTGATGCCTGATGTCTGATGTCTGATTCCTGATGTCTGATTCCTGATGTCTGATGCTTGTGGATGTCTGATGCCTGATGTCTGATGCTTGTGGATGTGTGATGCCTGATGTCTGATGCTCGATGTTTGATGTCTGATGCCTGATGCTTGTGGATGTGTGTTGCCTGATGTCTGATGCTTGTGGATGTCTGATGCTTGTGGATGTTTGATTCCTGATGTCTGATGCTTGTGGCTGTCTGATGCTTGTGGATGTCTGATGCATGATGTCTGATGCATGATGTCTGATGCATGATGTCTGATGCATGATAACTGATGCCTGATGTCTTATGCCTGATGGCTGATGCCTGAAGTGTGATGGCTGATGCCTGATGTCTTATGCCTGATGTTTGTGAATGTCTGATGCCTGATGTCTGATGCCTGATGTCTGATGCTTGTGGATGTCTGATGCCTGATGTCTGATGCCTGATGTCAGATGCCTGATGGCTGATGCTTGATGCTTGTGGATGTCTGATGCCTGATGTTTGTGGATATGTGTTGCCTGATGTCTGATGCATGATGTCTGATACCTGATGTCTGTTGCTTTTGGATGTCTGATGCTTGATGCTTGTGGACATCTGATGCCTGATGTCTGATGCCCGATGTTTGATGTCTGATGGCTGGTGCTTGTGGATGTGTGTTGCCTGAAGTCTGATGCATGATGTCTGATGCTTGTGGATGTCTGATGCTTGTGGATGTTTGATGCATGATGTCTGATGCTTGTGGATGTCTGATGCTTGTGGATGTTTGATTCCTGATGTCTGATGCTTGTGGATGTCTGATGCTTGTGTCTGTCTGATGCCTGATGTCTGATGCTTGTGGATGTCTGATGCATGATGTCTGACACCGGATGTCATGCATGATGTCTGATGTCTGATGCTTGTGGATGTCTGATGCCTGATGTCTGATGCTTGTGGATGTCTGATGCCTGATGTCTGATGCCTGATGTTTGTGAATGTCTGATGCTGGATGTCTGATGCATGATGTCTGATGCCTGATGTCTGATGCTTGTGGATGCCTGATGCCTGATGCCTGATGTCTGATGTCTGATTCCTGATGTCTGATTCCTGATGTCTGATGCTTGTGGATGTCTGATGCCTGATGTCTGATGCTTGTGGATGTGTGATGCCTGATGTCTGATGCTCGATGTTTGATATCTGATGCCTGATGCTTGTGGATGTGTGTTGCCTGATGTCTGATGCTTGTGGATGTCTGATGCTTGTGGATGTTTGATTCCTGATGTCTGATGCTTGTTGCTGTCTGATGCCTGATGTCTGATGCTTGTGGATGTCTGATGCATGATGTCTGATGCTTGATGCTTGTGGATGTCTGATGCCTGATGCTTGTGGATGCCTTTAGTCTGATGCCTGATGTCTGATGCCTGATGTCTGATGCTTGTGGATGTCTGATGTCTGATGCTTGTGGATGTCTCATGACTGATGTCTCATGACTGATGTCTGATGCCTGATGCTTGTGGATATCTAATGCCTGATGTATGATGCCTGATGCTTGTGGATGTCTGATGCCTGATGTCTGATGCTTGTGGATGTCTGTTGCCTGATGCTTGTGGATGTTTGATGCCTGATGTTTGATGCCTGATGTCTGATGCTTGTGGATGCCTGATGTCTGATGCACGTGGATGTCTGATGCCTCATGACTGATGTCTGATGCTTGTGGATTTCTGATGCCTGATGTCTCATGACTGATGTCTGATGCCTGATGCTTGTGGATATCTAATGCCTGATGTATGATGCCTGATGCTTGTGGATGTCTTATGTCTGATGTCTGATGCTTGTGGATGTCTGTTGCCTGATGCTTGTGGATGTCTGATGCCTGATGTTTGATGCCTGATGTCTAATGCTTGTGGATGCCTGATGTCTGATGCTGGTGGATGTCTGATGCCTGATGTCTGATGCCTGATGCTTGTGGATGCCTGATGCCTGATGCTTGTGGATGCCTGATGTCTGATGCCTGACGCTTGTGGATGTCTGATGCCTGATGCTTTTGGATGTCTGATGCCTGATGTCTGATATCTGATGCCTGATGTTTGATGTCTGATGCCTGATGCTTGTGGATGTATCTTGCCTGATGTCTGATGCATGATGTCTGATGCTTGTGGATGTTTGATGCCTGATGTCTGATGCATGATGTCTGATGCATGATGTCTTATGCCTGATGGCTGATGCCTGAAGTCTGATGGCTGATGCCTGATGTCTTATGCCTGATGTCTGATTCCTGATGTCTGATGCTTGATGCTTGTGGATGTCTGATGCCTGATGTCTGATGCCCGATGTTTGATGTCTGATGCCTGATGCTTGTGGATGTGTGTTGCCTGATGTCTGATGCATGATGTCTGACACCTGATGTCTGATGCATGATGTCTGATGTCTGATGCTTGTGGATGTCTGATGCCTGATGTCTGATGCTTGTGGCTGTCTGATGCCTGATGCTTGTGGATGTCTGATGCATGATGTCTGATGCATGATGTCTGATGCTTGTGGATGTCTGATGCCTGATGTCTGATGCTTGTGAATGTCTGATGTCTGCTGCCTGATGTTTGTGAATGTCTGATGCCGGATGTCTGATGCCTGATGTCTGATGCATGATGTCTGATGCCTGATGTCTGATGCCTGATGCCTGATGTCTGATGCTTGTGGATGTCTGATGTCTGATGCCTGATGTCTGATGCATGATGTCTGATGCATGATGTCTGATGCTTGTGGATGTCTGACGCCTGATTCTTGTGGATGTCTGATGTCTGATGCCTGATGTTTGTGAATGTCTGATGCCGGATGTCTGATGCAAAATTTCTTACCTACTAATAAACACAAAGTAATGAAAACCCTAGAATGCTCCTTCAACCCTTCCTCGGATTACCTGAATGAGTATACCTGAGTAAAATAAAAACAAATAAACAGATACACCAACTGAACAGTAGATGGCAGTGTCACATAAAAGAAGATTCCAAACTCAAGTTCTGCAATGTTATCTACAATTCCCCTATCAGAGTGACAGAGTGAATGTGGTTTACATTTTTAGGTCTCGCCTGGCTATCGCGTAAGCGAGCGCTCAGCGAGACTCTAGTAAGGGTCTCCCAAAAGTGCTCCCAAAAGCGGATTGCATGGCGAGCACGCGCACAATCACGTGCATCGTGCCGCCATGCAATCCGTTTGGCATCCTACTTCAAAGGGTCTGCTCACCCGCCTGGAATGCGCTCCCCCGCCCCCGCCAAGCACGCGCGCCACACTCCGCCGGGCTTGTCTTGTTCGTCTTTTTAAACATTCACGTTATCATGTGCTTACAAAAGCCTGCATGTTCGAAATGGGTTTCTTTATTTTCAGAGCGAAGGGCTTTACGATGGACGTCTTTAACATTATTTAATGCCAACAGAGCGCGGTCTTTTTACATTTTTGTTTGTTTTTAGGTTGCCATGAGCACATAACTGCGCTGCACGCTAAGCTTTATATTAATAGCAGTGCACATACTTTTTGTAGTACAAGTTAGTACTTTGCTTTGTTTATTGTTTACTTTGCTATTATTCATGCAGACATAATACAACTGAGCACACTGTCTGATGTCTGATGCCTGATGCTTGCGGATGTCTGATGCCTGATGCTTGTGGATGTCTTATGCCTGATGTCTGATGCCTGATGTTTGATGCCTGATGTCTTATGCCTGATGTCTGATATCTGATGTTTGATGCTTGTGGATGTGTGTTGTCTAATGTCTGATGCATGATGTCTGATGCTTGTGGATGTCTGATATTTGTGGATGTTTGATTCCTGATGTCTGATGCTTGTGGATGTCTGATGCCTGATGTCTGATGCTTGTGGATGTCTGATGCATGATGTCTGACACCTGATGTCTGATGCATGATGTCTGATGCCTGATGCATGATGTTTGTGGATGTCTGATGCCTGATGCTTATGGATGTCTGATGCCTGATGTTTGTGAATGTCTGATGCCGGATGTCTGATGCCTGATGTTTGTGGATGTCTGGTGCTTGTGGATGTCTGGTGCCTGATGTCTGGTGCCTGATTTCTGATGCCTGATGTCTGATTCCTGATGTCTGATGCTTGTGGATGTCTGATGCCTGATGCTTGATGCTTGTGGATGTGTGATGCCTGATGCTCGATGTTTGATGTCTGATGCCTGATGCTTGTGGATGTGTGTTGCTTGATGTCTGATGCATGATGTCTGATGCTTGTGGATGTTTGATTCCTGATGTCTGATGCTTGTGGATGTCTGATGCTTGTGGCTGTCTGATGTCTGATGCTTGTGGATGTCTGATGCATGATGTCTGATGCTTGTGGATGTCTTATGCCTGATGCTTATGGATGCCTGATGTCTGATGCCTGATGTCTGATGTCTGATGCTTGTGGATGTCTGATGACTGATGTCTGATGCTTGTGGATGTCTGATGCCTGATGTCTCATGACTGATGTCTGATGCCTGATGCTTGTGGATATCTAATGCCTGATGTATGATGCCTGATGCTTGTGGATGACTGATGCCTGATGTCTGATGCTTGTGGATGTCTGTTGCCTGATGCTTGTGGATGTCTGATGCCTGATGTTTGATGCCTGATGTCTGATGCTTGTTGATGCCTGATGCCTGATGCTTGTGGATGTCTGATGCCTGATGTTTGATGCCTGATGTCTGATTCTTGTGGATGCCTGATGTCTGATGCTTGTGGATGTCTGATGCCTGATGACTGATGCTTGTGGATGTCTGATGCCTGATGTCACATGACTGATGTCTGATGCCTGATGCTTGTGGATATCTAATGCCTGATGTATGATGCCTGATGCTTGTGGATGACTGATGCCTGATGTCTGATGCTTGTGGATGTCTGTTGCCTGATGCTTGTGGATGTCTGATGCCTGATGTTTGATGCCTGATGTCTGATGCTTGTTGATGCCTGAAGTCTGATGCTTGTGCATGTCTGATGCATGATGTCTGATGCTTGATGCTTGTGGATGCCTGATGTCTGATGGCTGATGCTTGTGGATGTCTGATGCCTGATGACTGATGTCTGATGCTTGTGGATATCTGATGCCTGATGTCTCATGACTGATGTCTGATGCCTGATGCTTGTGGATATCTAATGCCTGATGTATGATGCCTAATGCTTGTGGATGTCTGATGCCTGATGTCTGATGCTTGTGGATGGATGTCTGTTGCCAGATGATTGTGTATGTCTGATGCCTGCTGTTTGAGGCCTGATGTCTGATTCTTGTGGATGCCTGATGTCTGATGCTTGTGGATGTCTGATGCCTGATGACTGATGCTTGTGGATGTCTGATGCCTGATGTCACATGACTGATGTCTGATGCCTGATGCTTGTGGATATCTAATGCCTGATGTATGATGCCTGATGCTTGTGGATGTCTGATGCCTGATGTCTGATGCTTGTGGATGTCTGTTGCCTGATGCCTGATGTTTGATGCCTGATGTCTGATGTCTGATGCTTGTGGATGTCTGATGCCTGATGTCGTATGCTTGTGGCTGTCTGATGCCTGATGTCTGATGCTTGTGGATGTCTGATGCATGATGTCTGATGCATGATGTCTGATGCATGATGGCTGATACCTGATGGCTGATGTCTGATGCCTGTCTGATGCCTGATGTCTTATGTCTGATTCCTGATGTCTGATGTTTGATGCTTGTGGATGTGTGTTGCCTGATGTCTGATGCATGATGTCTGACACCTGATGTCTGATGTCTGATGCCTGATGTTTGTGGATGTGTGTTGCCTGATGTCTGATGCATGATGTCTGATACCTGATGTCTGATATCTGATGTCTGATGCCTGATGTTTGTGAAAGTCTGATGCCGGATGTCTGATGCATGATGTCTGATGACTGATGTCTGATGCCTGATGTCTGATGCTTGTGGATGTCTGATGCCTGATGTCTGATGCCTGATGTCTGATGCCTGGTGTCTGATGTTTGATGCTTGTGTATGTCTGATGCCTGATGTTTGTGGATGTGTTTTGCCTGATGTCTGATGTCTGATACCTGATGTCTGAGGCTTTTGTATGTCTGATGCCTGATATCTGATGCCTGATGTTTGATGTCTGATGCTTGTGGATGTATGTTGCCTGATGTCTGATGCCTGATGTCTGATGCTTGTGGATGTCTGATGCCTGATGTCTGATGCTTGTGGATGTCTGATGCATGATGTCTGATGCATGATGTCTTATGCCTGATGTCTTATGCCTGATGACTGATGCCTGATGGCTGATGTCTGATGTCTGATGCCTGATGTCTGATGCCTGATGTCTTATGCCTGATGTCTGATTCCTGATGTCTGATGCTTGATGCTTGTGGATGTCTGATGCCTGATGTCTGATGCACGATGTTTGATGTCTGATGTCTGATGCCTGATGATTGTGGATGTGTGTTGCCTGATGTCTGATGCATGATGTCTGACACCTGATGTCTGATGCATGATGTCTGATGTCTGATGCTTGTGGATGTCTGATGCCTGATGTCTTATGCTTGTGGCTGTCTGATGCCTGATGTCTGATGCTTGTGGATGTCTGATGCATGATGTCTGATGCATGATGTCTGATGCATGATGGCTGATGCCTGATAGCTGATGTCTGATGCCTGATGTCTGATGCCTGATGTCTTATGCCTGATGTCTGATTCCTGATGTCTGATGCTTGATGCTTGTGGATGTCTGATGCCTGATGCTTGTGGATGTGTGTTGCCTGATGTCTGATGCATGATGTCTGACACCTGATGTCTGATATCTGATGTCTGATGCCTTGTGTTTGTGAAAGTCTGATGCCGGATGTCTGATGCATGATGTCTGATGCCTGATGTCTGATGCTTGTGGATGTCTGATGCCTGATGTCTGATGCCTGATTTCTGATGCCTGGTGTCTGATGTTTGATGCTTGTGGATGTCTGATGCCTGATGTTTGTGGATGTGTTTTGCCTGATGTCTGATGCATGATGTCTGATACCTGATGTCTGAGGCTTTTGGATGTCTGATGCTTGATGTCTGATGCCCGATGTTTGATGTCTGATGCCTGGTGCTTGTGGATGTGTGTTGCCTGATGTCTGATGCATGATGTCTGATGCTTGTGGATGTCTGATGCTTGTGGATGTTTGATTCCTGATATCTGATGCTTGTGGATGTCTGATACTTGTGGCTGTCTGATGCCTGATGTCTGATGAATGATGTCTGACACCTGATGTCATGCATGATGTCTGATGCTTGTGGATGCCTGATGTCTGATGATTGTGGATGTCTAATGCCTGATGTCTGATGCCTGATGCGTGTGGATGTCTGATGCTTGTGGATGCCTGATGTCTGATGCCTGATGCTTGTGGATGTCTGATGCCTGATGCTTGTGGATGTCTGATGCCTGATGTCTGATATCTGATGCCTGATGTTTGATGTCTGATGCCTGATGCTTGTGGATGTATGTTGCCTGATGTCTGATGCCTGATGTCTGATGCTTGTGGATGTCTGATGCCTGATGTCTGATGCTTGTGGATGTCTGATGCATGATGTCTGATGCATGATGTCTGATGCATGATGTCTTATACCTGATGTCTTATGCCTGATGGCTGATGCCTGATGGCTGATGTCTGATGCCTGATGTCTGATGCCTGATGTATTATGCCTGATGTCTGATTCCTGATGTCTGATGCTTGATGCTTGTGGATGTCTGATGCCTGATGTCTGATGCCTGATGTCAGATGCCTGATGTCTGATGCTTGATGCTTGTGGATGTCTGATGCCTGATGTTTGTGGATGTGTGTTGCCTGATGCATGATGTCTGATACCTGATGTCTGATGCTTTTGGATGTCTGATGCTTGATGCTTGTGGACGTCTGATGCCTGATGTCTGATGCCCGATGTTTGATGTCTGATGCCTGGTGCTTGTGGATGTTTGTTGCCTGATGTCTGATGCATGATGTCTGATGTTTGATTCCTGATGTCTGATGCTTGTGGATGTCTGATGCTTGTGGCTGTCTGATGCCTGATGTCTGATGCTTGTGGATGTCTGATGTCTGATGCCTGATGTTTGTGAATGTCTGATGCCGGATGTCTGATGCTTGTGGATGTCTGATGCCTGATGTCTGATGCCTGATGTTTGTGAATGTCTGATGCCGGATGTCTGATGCATGATGTCTGATGCCTGATGTCTGATGCTTGTGGATGCCTGGTGTCTGATGCCTCATGTCTGATTGCTGATCTCTGATGCTTGTGGATGTCTGATGCCTGATGTCTGATGCTTGTGGATGTCTGATGCCTGATGTCTGATGCCTGATGTTTGTGAATGTCTGATGCCGGATGTCTGATGCATGATGTCTGATGCCTGATGTCTGATGCTTGTGGATGCCTGGTGTCTGATGCCTCATGTCTGATTCCTGGTGTCTGATGCTTGTGGATGTCTGATGCCTGATGTCTGATGCTTGTGGATGTGTGATGCTTGATGTCTGATGCCTGATGTTTGTGGATGCCTGGTGTCTGATGCCTCATGTCTGATGCCTGATGTCTGATGCTTGTGGATGTGTGATGCTTGATGTCTGATGCTCGATGTTTGATGTCTGATGCCTGATGCTTGTGGATGTGTGTTGCCTGATGTCTGATGCATGATGTCTGATGCTTGTGTATGTTTGATTCCTGATGTCTGATGCTTGTGGCTGTCTGATGTCTGATGCTTGATGCTTGTTGAAGTAAGATGCCTGATGTCTGATGCCCAATGTTTGATGTCTGATATCTGATGCTTGTGGATGTGTGTTGCCTGATGTCTGATGCATGATGTCTGATGCTTGTGGATGTCTGATGCTTGTGGATGTTTGATTCCTGATGTCTGATGCTCGTGGATGTCTGATACATGATGTCTGATGCTTGTGGATGTCTGATGCCTGATGCCTGATGTTTGTGAATGTCTGAGTCCGGATGCCTGATGCCTGATGCCTGATGTCTGATGCCTGATGTCTGATGCTTGTGGATGTCTGATGCCTGATGTCTGATGCTTGTGGATGTCTGATGTCTGATGCTTGATGCTTGTGGATGTCTGATGCCTGATGCTTGTGGATGTGTGTTGCCTGATGTCTGATGCATGATGTCTGATACCTGATGTCTGATGCTTGTGGATGTCTGATGCCTGATGTCTGATGCTTGATGCTTGTGGAAGTCTGATGCCTGATGTCTGATGCCCGATGTTTGATGTCTGGTGCTTGTGGATGTGTGTTGCCTGATGTCTGATGCATGATGTCTGATGCTTGTGGATGTTTGATTCCTGATGTCTGATGATTGTGGATGTCTGATGCCTGATGTCTGATGCCTGATGTTTGTGAATGTCTGATGCCGGATGTCTGATGCCGGATGTCTGATGCCTGATGTCTGATGCATGATGTCTGATGCCTGATGTCTGATGCCTGATTTCTGATGTCTGATTCCTGATGTCTGATTCCTGATGTCTGATGCTTGTGGATGTCTGATGCCTGATGTCTGATGCTTGATGCTTGTGGATGTGTGATGCCTGATGCTCGATGTTTGATGTCTGATGCCTGATGCTTGTGGATGTCTGATGCCTGATGTCTGATGCTTGTGGATGTCTGATGCCTGATGCCTGATGTTTGTGAATGTCTGAGTCCGGATGCCTGATGCCTGATGCCTGATGTCTGATGCCTGATGTCTGATGCTTGTGGATGTCTGATGCCTGATGTCTGATGCTTGTGGGTGTCTGATGCTTGATGCTTGTGGATGTCTGATGCCTGATGCTTGTGGATGTGTGTTGCCTGATGTCTGATGCATGATGTCTGATACCTGATGTCTGATGCTTGTGGATGTCTGATGCCTGATGTCTGATGCTTGATGCTTGTGGAAGTCTGATGCCTGATGTCTGATGCCCGATGTTTGATGTCTGATGCATGATGTCTGACACCTGATGTCTGATGCATGATGTCTGATGCTTGTGGATGTCTGATGCCTGATGGCTGATGCTTGTGGGTGTCTGATGCCTGATATCTGATGCCTGATGTTTGTGAATGTCTGATGCCGGATGTCTGATGCCGGATGTCTGATGCCTGATGTCTGATGCATGATGTCTGATGCCTGATGTCTGATGCCTGATTTCTAATGTCTGATTCCTGATGTCTGATTCCTGATGTCTGATGCTTGTGGATGTCTGATGCCTGATGTCTGATGCTTGATGCTTGTGGATGTGTGATGCCTGATGCTCGATGTTTGATGTCTGATGCCTGATGCTTGTGGATGTGTGTTGCTTGATGTCTGATGCATGATGTCTGATGCTTCTGGATGTCTGATGCTTGTGGATGTTTGATTCCTGATGTCTGATGCTTGTGGATGTCTGATGCTTGTGGCTGTCTGATGTCTGATGCTTGTGGATGTCTGATGCATGATGTCTGATGCTTGTGGATGTCTGATGCCTGATGCTTGTGGATGCCTGATGTCTGATGCCTGATGTCTGATGTCTGATGCTTGTGGATGTCTGATGACTGATGTCTGATGCTTGTGGATGTCTGTTGCCTTATGCTTGTGGGTGTCTGATGCCTCATGTTTGATGCCTGATGTCTGATTCTTGTGGATGCCTGATGTCTGATGCTTGTGGATGTCTGATGCCTGATGACTGATGCTTGTGGATGTCTGATGCCTGATGTCTGATGCCTGATGCTTGTGGATATCTAATGCCTGATGTATGATGCCTGATGCTTGTGGATGACTGATGCCTGATGTCTGATGCTTGTGGATGTCTGTTGCCTGATGCTTGTGGATATCTGATGCCTGATGTTTGATGCCTGATGTCTGATGCTTGTTGATGCCTGATGTCTGATGCTTGTGGATGTCTGATGCATGATGTCTGATGCTTTATGCTTGTGGATGCCTGATGTCTGATGGCTGATGCTTGTGGATGTCTGATGCCTGATGCCTGATGCTTGTGGATGTCTGATGTCTGATGCCTGATGTTTGTGAATGTCTGATGCCGGATGTCTGATGCATGATGTCTGATGCATGATGTCTGATGCTTGTGGATGTCTGATGCTTGTGTATGTTTGATTCCTGATGTCTGATGCTTGTGGCTGTCTGATGTCTGATGCTTGATGCTTGTTGAAGTAAGATGCCTGATGTCTGATGCCCGATGTTTGATGTCTGATATCTGATGCTTGTGGATGTGTGTTGCCTGATGTCTGATGCATGATGTCTGATGCTTGTGGATGTCTGATGCTTGTGGATGTTTGATTCCTGATGTCTGATGCTCGTGGATGTCTGATGCATGATGTCTGACACCTGATGTCTGATGCATGATGTCTGATACATGATGCCTGATGCTTGTGGATGTCTGATGCCTGATGCTTGTGGATGTCTGATACATGATGTCTGATGCTTGTGGATGTCTGATGCCTGATGCCTGATGCCTGATGCCTGATGTTTGTGAATGTCTGAGTCCGGATGCCTGATGCCTGATGCCTGATGTCTGATGCCTGATGTCTGATGCTTGTGGATGTCTGATGCCTGATGTCTGATGTCTGATTCCTGATGTCTGATGCTTGTGGATGTCTGATGTCTGATGCTTGTGGATGTCTGATGCCTGATGCTTGTGGATGTGTGTTGCCTGATGTCTGATGCATGATGTCTGATACCTGATGTCTGATGCTTGTGGATGTCTGATGCCTGATGTCTGATGCTTGATGCTTGTGGAAGTCTGATGCCTGATGTCTGATGCCCGATGTTTGATGTCTGTTGCTTGTGGATGTGTGTTGCCTGATGTCTAATGCATGATGTCTGATGCTTGTGGATGTTTGATTCCTGATGTCTGATGATTGTGGATGTCTGATGCCTGATGTCTGATGCTTGTGGATGTCTGATGCATGATGTCTGACACCTAATGTCTGATGCATGATGTCTGATGCTTGTGGATGTCTGATGCCTGATGTCTGATGCATGATGTCTGATGCCTGATGTCTGATGCCTGATTTCTGATGTCTGATTCCTGATGTCTGATTCCTGATGTCTGATGCTTGTGGATGTCTGATGCCTGATGTCTGATGCTTGATGCTTGTGGATGTGTGATGCCTGATGCTCGATGTTTAATGTCTGATGCCTGATGCTTGTGGATGTGTGTTGCTTGATGTCTGATGCATGATGTCTGATGCTTCTGGATGTCTGATGCGTGTGGATGTTTGATTCCTGATGTCTGATGCTTGTGGATGTCTGATGCTTGTGGCTGTCTGATGTCAGATGCTTCTGGATGTCTGATGCATGATGTCTGATGCTTGTGGATGTCTGATGCCTGATGCTTGTGGATGCCTGATGTCTGATGCCTGATGTCTGATGTCTGATGCTTGTTGATGTCTGATGACTGATGTCTGATGCTTGTGGATGTCTGATGCCTGATGTCTGATGCCTGATGCTTGTGGATATCTAATGCCTGATGTATGATGCTTGATGCTTGTGGATGTCGGATGCCTGATGTCTGATGCTTGTGGATGTCTGTTGCCTGATGCTTGTGGATGTCTGATGTTTGATGCCTGATGTCTGATTCTTGTGGATGCCTGATGTCTGATGCTTGTGGATGTCTGATGCCTGATGACTGATGCTTGTGGATGTCTGATGCCTGATGTCACATGACTGATGTCTGATGCCTGATGCTTGTGGATATCTAATGCCTGATGTATGATGCCTGATGCTTGTGGATGACTGATGCCTGATGTCTGATGCTTGTGGATGTCTGTTGCCTGATGCTTGTGGATGTCTGATACCTGATGTTTGATGCCTGATGTCTGATGCTTGTTGATGCCTGATGTCTGATGCTTGTGGATGTCTGATGCATGATGTCTGATGCTTGATGCTTGTGGATGCCTGATGTCTGATGGCTGATGCTTGTGGATGTCTGATGCCTGATGACTGATGTCTGATGCTTGTGGATGTCTGATGCCTGATGTCTCATGACTGATGTCTGATGCCTGATGCTTGTGGATATCTAATGCCTGATGTATGATGCCTAATGCTTGTGGATGTCTGATGCCTGATGTCTGATGCTTGTGGATGGATGTCTGTTGCCTGATGCTTGTGGATGTCTGATGCCTGATGTTTGATGCCTGATGTCTGATTCTTGTGGATGCCTGATGTCTGATGCTTGTGGATGTCTGATGCCTGATGACTGATGCTTGTGGATGTCTGATGCCTGATGTCACATGACTGATGTCTGATGCCTGATGCTTTTGGATATCTAATGCCTGATGTATGATGCCTGATGCTTGTGGATGTCTGATGCCTGATGTCTGATGCTTGTGGATGTCTGTTGCCTGATGCCTGATGTTTGATGCCTGATGTCTGATGCTTGTTGATGCCTGATGTCTGATGCTTGTGGATGTCTGATGGCTGATGTCTGATGCCTGATGCGTGTGGATGTCTGATGCTTGTGGATGCCTGATGTCTGATGCCTGATGCTTGTGGATGTCTGATGCCTGATGCTTGTGGATGTCTGATGCCTGATGTCTGATATCTGATGCCTGTTGTTTGATGTCTGATGCCTGATGCTTGTGGATGTATGTTGCCTGATGTCTGATGCCTGATGTCTGATGCTTGTGGATGTCTGATGCCTGATGTCTGATGCTTGTGGATGTCTGATGCATGATGTCTGATGCATGATGTCTTATGCCTGATGTCTGATGCCTGATGTCTGATGCCTGATGTCTGATTCCTGATGTCTGATGCTTGATGCTTGTGGATGTCTGCTGCCTGATGTCTGATGCACGATGTTTGATGTCTGATGCCTGATGATTGTGGATGTTTGTTGCCTGATGTCTGATGCATGATGTCTGACACCTGATGTCTGATGTCTGATGCTTGTGGATGTCTGATGCTTGTGGCTGTCTGATGCCTGATGTCTGATGCTTGTGGATGTCTGATGCATGATGTCTGATGCATGATGTCTGATGCATGATGGCTGATGCCTGATGGCTGATGTCCGATGCCTGATGCTTGTGGATATCTAATGCCTGATGTATGATGCCTGATGCTTGTGGATGTCTGATGCCTGATGTCTGATGCTTGTGGATGTCTGTTGCCTGATGCCTGATGTTTGATGCCTGATGTCTGATGCTTGTTGATGCCTGATGTCTGATGCTTGTGGATGTCTGATGGCTGATGTCTGATGCCTGATGCGTGTGGATGTCTGATGCTTGTGGATGCCTGATGTCTGATGCCTGATGCTTCTGGATGTCTGATGCCTGATGCTTGTGGATGTCTGATGCCTGATGTCTGATATCTGATGCCTATTGTTTGATGTCTGATGCCTGATGCTTGTGGATGTATGTTGCCTGATGTCTGATGCCTGATGTCTGATGCTTGTGGATGTCTGATGCCTGATGTCTGATGCTTGTGGATGTCTGATGCATGATGTCTGATGCATGATGTCTTATGCCTGATGTCTGATGCCTGATGTCTGATGCCTGATGTCTGATTCCTGATGTCTGATGCACGATGTTTGATGTCTGATGCCTGATGATTGTGGATGTTTGTTGCCTGATGTCTGATGCATGATGTCTGACACCTGATGTCTGATGTCTGATGCTTGTGGATGTCTGATGCTTGTGGCTGTCTGATGCCTGATGTCTGATGCTTGTGGATGTCTGATGCATGATGTCTGATGCATGATGTCTGATGCATGATGGCTGATGCCTGATGGCTGATGTCCGATGCCTGATGTCTTATGCCTGATGTCTGATTCCTGATGTCTGTTGCTTGATGCTTGTGGATGTCTGAGGCCTGATGCCCGATGTTTGATGTCTTATACCTGATGCTTGTGGATGTGTGTTGCCTGATGTCTGATGCATGATGTCTGACACCTGATGTCTGATGTCTGATATCTGATGCCTGATGTTTGTGAATGTCTGATGCCGGATGTCTGATGCATGATGGCTGATGCCTGATGCCTGATGTCTGATGCTTGTGGATGTCTGATGCCTGATGTCTGATGCCTGATGTCTGATGCTTGATGCTTGTGGATGTCTGATGCCTGATGTTTGTGGATGTGTATTGCCTGATGTCTGATGCATGATGTCTGATGCTTTTGGGTGTCTGATGCTTGATGCTTGTGGTTGTCTGATGCCTGATGTCTGATGCCCGATGTTTGATGCCTGGTGCTTGTGGATGTGTGTTGCCTGATGTCTGATGCATGATGTCTGATGCTTGTGGATGTCTGATGCTTGTGGATGTTTGATTCCTGATGTCTGATGCATGTGGATGTCTGATGCTTGTGGCTGTCTGATGCCTGATGTCTGAAGCTTGTGGATGTCTGCTGCATGATGTCTGACACCTGATGTCATGCATGATGTCTGATGTCTGATGCTTGTGGATGTCTGATGCCTGATGTCTGATGCTTGTGGATGTCTGATGCCTGATGTCTGATGTTTGTGAATGTCTGATGCCGGATGTCTGATGCATGATGTCTGATGCCTGATGTCTGATGGTTGTGGATGCCTTGTGCCTGATGTCTGATGCCTGATGTCTGATTCCTGATGTCTGATTCCTGATGTCTGATGCCTGATGTCTGATGCTTGTGGATGTGTGATGCCTCATGTCTGATGCTTGTGGATGTGTGAAGCCTGATGTCTGATGCTCGATGTTTGATGTCTGATGCCTGATGCTTGTGGATGTGTGTTGCCTGATGTCTGATGCTTGTGGATGTCTGATGCTTGTGGATGTTTGATTCCTGATGTCTGATGCGTGTGGCTGTCTGATGCCTGATGTCTGATGCACGATGTTTGATGTCTGATGCCTGATGATTGTGGATGTTTGTTGCCTGATGTCTGATGCATGATGTCTGACACCTGATGTCTGATGTCTGATGCTTGTGGATGTCTGATGCTTGTGGCTGTCTGATGCCTGATGTCTGATGCTTGTGGATGTCTGATGCATGATGTCTGATGCATGATGTCTGATGCATGATGGCTGATGCCTGATGGCTGATGTCCGATGCCTGATGTCTTATGCCTGATGTCTGATTCCTGATGTCTGTTGCTTGATGCTTGTGGATGTCTGAGGCCTGATGCCCGATGTTTGATGTCTTATACCTGATGCTTGTGGATGTGTGTTGCCTGATGTCTGATGCATGATGTCTGACACCTGATGTCTGATGTCTGATATCTGATGCCTGATGTTTGTGAATGTCTGATGCCGGATGTCTGATGCATGATGTCTGATGCCTGATGCCTGATGTCTGATGCTTGTGGATGTCTGATGCCTGATGTCTGATGCCTGATGTCTGATGCTTGATGCTTGTGGATGTCTGATGCCTGATGTTTGTGGATGTGTATTGCCTGATGTCTGATGCATGATGTCTGATGCTTTTGGGTGTCTGATGCTTGATGCTTGTGGTTGTCTGATGCCTGATGTCTGATGCCCGATGTTTGATGCCTGGTGCTTGTGGATGTGTGTTGCCTGATGTCTGATGCATGATGTCTGATGCTTGTGGATGTCTGATGCTTGTGGATGTTTGATTCCTGATGTCTGATGCATGTGGATGTCTGATGCTTGTGGCTGTCTGATGCCTGATGTCTGAAGCTTGTGGATGTCTGCTGCATGATGTCTGACACCTGATGTCATGCATGATGTCTGATGTCTGATGCTTGTGGATGTCTGATGCCTGATGTCTGATGCTTGTGGATGTCTGATGCCTGATGTCTGATGTTTGTGAATGTCTGATGCCGGATGTCTGATGCATGATGTCTGATGCCTGATGTCTGATGGTTGTGGATGCCTTGTGCCTGATGTCTGATGCCTGATGTCTGATTCCTGATGTCTGATTCCTGATGTCTGATGCCTGATGTCTGATGCTTGTGGATGTGTGATGCCTCATGTCTGATGCTTGTGGATGTGTGATGCCTGATGTCTGATGCTCGATGTTTGATGTCTGATGCCTGATGCTTGTGGATGTCTGATGCTTGTGGATGTTTGATTCCTGATGTCTGATGCGTGTGGCTGTCTGATGCCTGATGTCTGATGCTTGTGGATGTCTGATGCATGATGTCTGATGCATGATAACTGATGCCTGATGTCTTATGCCTGATGGCTGATGCCTGAAGTCTGATGGCTGATGCCTGATGTCTTATGCCTGATGTTTGTGAATGTCTGGTGCCTGATGCCTGATGTCTGATGCTTGTGGATGTCTGATGCCTGATGTCTGATGCCTGATGGCAGATGCCTGATGGCTGATGCTTGATGCTTGTGGATGTCTGATGCCTGATGTTTGTGGATGTGTGTTGCCTGATGTCTGATGCATGATGTCTGATACCTGATGTCTGTTGCTTTTGGATGTCTGATGCTTGATGCTTGTGGACATCTGATGCCTGATGTCTGATGCCCGATGTTTGATGTCTGATGCCTGGTGCTTGTGGATGTGTGTTGCCTGATGTCTGATGCATGATGTCTGATGCTTGTGGATGTTTGATGCATGATGTCTGATGCTTGTGGATGTCTGATGCTTGTGGATGTTTGATTCCTGATGTCTGATGCTTGTGGATGTCTGATGCTTGTGTCTGTCTGATGCCTGATGTCTGATGCTTGTGGATGTCTGATGCATGATGTCTGACACCTGATGTCATGCATGATGTCTGATGTCTGATGCTTGTGGATGTCTGATGCCTGATGTCTGATGCTTGTGGATGTCTGATGCCTGATGTCTCGCCTGGCTATCGCGTAAGCGAGCGCTCAGCGAGACTCTAGTAAGGGTCTCCCAAAAGTGCTCCCAAAAGCGGATTGCATGGCGAGCACGCACACAATCACGTGCATCGTGCCGCCATGCAATCCGTTTGGCATCCTACTTCAAAGGGTCTGCTCACCCGCCTGGAATGCGCTCCCCTGCCCCCGCCAAGCACGCGCGCCACGCTCCGCCGGGCTTGTCTTGTTCGTCTTTTTAAACATTCACGTTATCATGTGCTTACAAAAGCCTGCATGTTCGAAATGGGTTTCTTTATTTTCAGAGCGAAGGGCTTTACGATGTACGTCTTTAACATTATTTAATGCCAACAGAGCGCGGTCTTTTTACATTTTTGTTTTTAGGTTGCCATGAGCACATAACTGCGCTGCACGCTAAGCTTTATATTAATAGCAGTGCACATACTTTTTGTAGTACAAGTTAGTACTTTGCTTTGTTTATTGTTTACTTTGCTATTATTCCAGCAGACATAATACAACTGAGCACACTGTCTGATGTCTGATGCTTGCGGATGTCTGATGCCTGATGCTTGTGGATGTCTTATGCCTGATGTCTGATGCCTGATGTTTGATGCCTGATGTCTTATGCCTGATGTCTGATATCTGCTGTTTGATGCTGATGCCTGATGCTTGTGGATGTGTGTTGTCTAATGTCTGATGCATGATGTCTGATGCTTGTGGATGTCTGATATTTGTGGATGTTTGATTCCTGATGTCTGATG
The DNA here is from genome assembly GCF_964204655.1 of Triturus cristatus. Classification (NCBI taxonomy): domain Eukaryota; kingdom Metazoa; phylum Chordata; class Amphibia; order Caudata; family Salamandridae; genus Triturus; species Triturus cristatus. The sequence continues at coordinate 192,300,217 of NC_140579.1, forward strand.
CTTGTGGACGTCTGATGCCTGATGTCTGATGCTTGTGGATGTCTGATGCATGATGTCTGACACCTGATGTCTGATGCATGATGTCTGATGCCTGATGCATGATGTTTGTGGATGTCTGATGCCTGATGTCTGATGCTTGTGGATGTCTGATGCCTGATGTCTGATGCTTGTGGATGTCTAATGCCTGATGTCTGATGCCTGATGTTTGTGAATGTCTGATGCCGGTTGTCTGATGCCTGATGTTTGTGGATGTCTGATGCTTGTGGATGTCTGGTGCCTGATGTCTGGTGCCTGATTTCTGATGCCTGATGTCTGATGCTTGTGGATGTCTGATGCCTGATGCTTGATGCTTGTGGATGTGTGATGCCTGATGCTCGATGTTTGATGTCTGATGCCTGATGCTTGTGGATGTGTGTTGCTTGATGTCTGATGCATGATGTCTGATGCTTGTGGATGTTTGATTCCTGATGTCTGATGCTTGTGGATGTCTGATGCTTGTGGCTGTCTGATGTCTGATGCTTGTGGATGTCTGATGCATGATGTCTGAGGCTTGTGGATGTCTGATGCCTGATGCTTGTGGATGCCTGATGTCTGATGCCTGATGTCTGATGTCTGATGCTTGTGGATGTCTGATGACTGATGTCTGATGCTTGTGGATGTCTGATGCCTGATGTCTCATGGCTGATGTCTGATGCCTGATGCTTGTGGATATCTAATGCCTGATGTATGATGCCTGATGCTTGTGGATTTCTGATGCCTGATGTCTGATGCTTGTGGATGTCTGTTGCCTGATGCTTGTGGATGTCTGATGCCTGATGTTTGATGCCTGATGTCTGATTCTTGTGGATGCCGGATGTCTGATGCTTGTGGATGTCTGATGCCTGATGACTGATGCTTGTGGATGTCTGATGCCTGATGTCACATGACTGATGTCTGTTGCCTGATGCTTGTGGATATCTAATGCCTGATGTATGATGCCTGATGCTTGTGGATGACTGATGCCTGATGTCTGATGCTTGTGGATGTCTGTTGCCTGATGCTTGTGGATGTCTGATGCCTGATGTTTGATGCCTGATGTCTGATGCTTGTTGATGCCTGAAGTCTGATGCTTTTGCATGTCTGATGCATGATGTCTGATGCTTGATGCTTGTGGATGCCTGATGTCTGATGGCTGATGCTTGTGGATGTCTGATGCCTGATGACTGATGTCTGATGCTTGTGGATGTCTGATGCCTGATGTCTCATGACTGATGTCTGATGCTTGTGAATATCTAATGCCTGATGTATGATGCCTAATGCTTGTGGATGTCTGATGCCTGATGTCTGATGCTTGTGGATGGATGTCTGTTGCCTGATGATTGTGGATGTCTGATGCCTGCTGTTTGATGCCTGATGTCTGATTCTTGTGGATGCCTGATGTCTGATGCTTGTGGATGTCTGATGCCTGATGACTGATGCTTGTGGATGTCTGATGCCTGATGCTTGTGGATATCTAATGCCTGATGTATGATGCCTGATGCTAGTGGATGTCTGATGCCTGATGTCTGATGCTTGTGGATGTCTGTTGCCTGATGCCTGATGTTGGATGCCTGATGTCTGATGTCTGATGCTTGTGGATGTCTGATGCCTGATGTCTTATGCTTGTGGCTGTCTGATGCCTGATGTCTGATGCTTGTGGATGTCTGATGCATGATGTCTGATGCATGATGTCTGATGCATGATGGCTGATACCTGATGGCTGATGTCTGATGCCTGTCTGATGCCTGATGTCTTATGTCTGATTCCTGATGTCTGATGTTTGATGCTTGTGGATGTGTGTTGCCTGATGTCTGATGCATGATGTCTGACACCTGATGTCTGATGTCTGATGCCTGATGTTTGTGGATGTGTGTTGCCTGATGTCTGATGCATGATGTCTGATACCTGATGTCTGATATCTGATGTCTGATGCCTGATGTTTGTGAAAGTCTGATGCCGGATGTCTGAGGCATGATGTCTGATGCCTGATGTCTGATGCCTGATGTCTGATGCTTGTGGATGTCTGATGCCTGATGTCTGATGCCTGATGTCTGATGCCTGGTGTCTGATGTATGATGCTTGTGGATGTCTGATGCCTGATGTTTGTGGATGTGTTTTGCCTGATGTCTGATGTCTGATACCTGATGTCTGAGGCTTTTGTATGTCTGATGCCTGATATCTGATGCCTGATGTTTGATGTCTGATGCTTGTGGATGTATGTTGCCTGATGTCTGATGCCTGATGTCTGATGCTTGTGGATGTCTGATGCCTGATGTCTGATGCTTGTGGATGTCTGATGCATGATGTCTGATGCATGATGTCTTATGCCTGATGTCTTATGCCAGATGGCTGATGCCTGATGGCTGATGTCTGATGTCTGATGCCTGATGTCTGATGCATGATGTCTTATGCCTGATGTCTGATTCCTGATGTCTGATGCTTGATGCTTGTGGATGTCTGATGCCTGATGTCTGATGAACGATGTTTGATGTCTGATGTCCGATGCCTGATGATTGTGGATGTGTGTTGCCTGATGTCTGATGCATGATGTCTGACACCTGATGTCTGATGCATGATGTCTGATGTCTGATGCTTGTGGATGTCTGATGCCTGATGTCTTATGCTTGTGGCTGTCTGATGCCTGATGTCTGATGCTTGTGGATGTCTGATGCATGATGTCTGATGCATGATGGCTGATGCCTGATAGCTGATGTCTGATGCCTGATGTCTGATGCCTGATGTCTTATGCCTGATGTCTGATTCATGATGTCTGATGCTTGATGCTTGTGGATGGCTGATGCCTGATGCCCGATGTTTGATGTCTGATACCTGATGCTTGTGGATGTGTGTTGCCTGATGTCTGATGCATGATGTCTGACACCTGATGTCTGACACCTGATGTCTGATATCTGATGTCTGATGCCTTGTGTTTGTGAAAGTCTGATGCCGGATGTCTGATGCATGATGTCTGATGTCTGATGCTTGTGGATGTCTGATGCCTGATGTCTGATGCCTGATTTCTGATGCCTGGTGTCTGATGTTTGATGCTTGTGGATGTCTGATGCCTGATGTTTGTGGATGTGTTTTGCCTGATGTCTGATGCATGATGTCTGATACCTGATGTCTGAGGCTTTTGGATGTCTGATGCTTGATGTCTGATGCCCGATGTTTGATGTCTGATGCCTGGTGCTTGTGGATGTGTGTTGCCTGATGTCTGATGCATGATGTCTGATGCTTGTGGATGTCTGATGCTTGTGGATGTTTGATTCCTGATATCTGATGCTTGTGGATGTCTGATACTTGTGGCTGTCTGATGCCTGATGTCTGATGCATGATGTCTGACACCTGATGTCATGCATGATGTCTGATGCTTGTGGATGCCTGATGTCTGATGCTTGTGGATGTCTAATGCCTGATGTCTGATGCCTGATGCGTGTGGATGTCTGATGCTTGTGGATGCCTGATGTCTGATGCCTGATGCTTGTGGATGTCTGATGCCTGATGCTTGTGGATGTCTGATGCCTGATGTCTGATATCTGATGCCTGATGTTTGATGTCTGATGCCTGATGCTTGTGGATGTATGTTGCCTGATGTCTGGTGCCTAATGTCTGATGCTTGTGGCTGTCTGATGCCTGATGTCTGATGCTTGTGGATGTCTGATGCATGATGTCTGATGCATGATGTCTGATGCATGATGTCTTATGCCTGATGTCTTATGCCTGATGGCTGATGCCTGATGGCTGATGTCTGATGCCTGATGTCTGATGCCTGATGTATTATGCCTGATGTCTGATTCCTGATGTCTGATGCTTGATGCTTGTGGATGTCTGATGCCTGATGTCTGATTCCTGATGTCAGATGCCTGATGTCTGATGCTTGATGCTTGTGGATGTCTGATGACTGATGTTTGTGGATGTGTGTTGCCTGATGCATGATGTCTGATACCTGATGTCTGATGCTTTTGGATGTCTGATGCTTGATGCTTGTGGATGTCTGATGCCTGATGCCTGATGCCCGATGTTTGATGTCTGATGCCTGGTGCTTGTGGATGTTTGTTGCCTGATGTCTGATGCATGATGTCTGATGTTTGATTCCTGATGTCTGATGCTTGTGGATGTCTGATGCTTGTGGCTGCCTGATGCCTGATGTCTGATGCTTGTGGATGTCTGATGTCTGATGCCTGATGTCTGTGAATGTCTGATGCCGGATGTCTGATGCTTGTGGATGTCTGATGCCTGATGTCTGATGCCTGATGTTTGTGAATGTCTGATGCCGGATGTCTGATGCATGATGTCTGATGCCTGATGTCTGATGCTTGTGGATGCCTGGTGTCTGATGCCTCATGTCTGATTCCTGATGTCTGATGCTTGTGGATGTCTGATGCCTGATGTCTGATGCTTGTGGATGTCTGATGCCTGATGTCTGATGCCTGATGTTTGTGAATGTCTGATGCCGGATGTCTGATGCATGATGTCTGATGCCTGATGTCTGATGCTTGTGGATGCCTGGTGTCTGATGCCTCATGTCTGATTCCTGATGTCTGATGCTTGTGGATGTCTGATGCCTGATGTCTGATGCTTGTGGATTTGTGATGCTTGATGTCTGATGCCTGATGTTTGTGGATGCCTGGTGTCTGATGCCTCATGTCTGATGCCTGATGTCTGATGCTTGTGGATGTGTGATGCTTGATGTCTGATGCTCGATGTTTGATGTCTGATGCCTGATGCTTGTGGATGTGTGTTGCCTGATGTCTGATGCATGATGTCTGATGCTTGTGTATGTTTGATTCCTGATGTCTGATGCTTGTGGCTGTCTGATGTCTGATGCTTGATGCTTGTTGAAGTAAGATGCCTGATGTCTGATGCCCGATGTTTGATGTCTGATATCTGATGCTTGTGGATGTGTGTTGCCTGATGTCTGATGCATGATGTCTGATGCTTGTGGATGTCTGATGCTTGTGGATGTTTGATTCCTGATGTCTGATGCTCGTGGATGTCTGATGCATGATGTCTGACACCTGATGTCTGATGTATGATGTCTGATACATGATGCCTGATGCTTGTGGATGTCTGATGCCTGATGTCTGATGCTTGTGGATGTCTGATACATGATGTCTGATGCTTGTGGATGTCTGATGCCTGATGCCTGATGTTTGTGAATGTCTGAGTCCGGATGCCTGATGCCTGATGCCTGATGTCTGATGCCTGATGTCTGATGCTTGTGGATGTCTGATGCCTGATGTCTGATGCTTGTGGATGTCTGATGTCTGATGCTTGATGCTTGTGGATGTCTGATGCCTGATGCTTGTGGATGTGTGTTGCCTGATGTCTGATGCATGATGTCTGATACCTGATGTCTGATGCTTGTGGATGTCTGATGCCTGATGTCTGATGCTTGATGCTTGTGGAAGTCTGATGCCTGATGTCTGATGCCCGATGTTTGATGTCTGGTGCTTGTGGATGTGTGTTGCCTGATGTCTGATGCATGATGTCTGATGCTTGTGGATGTTTGATTCCTGATGTCTGATGATTGTGGATGTCTGATGCCTGATGTCTGATGCTTGTGGATGTCTGATGCATGATGTCTGACACCTGATGTCTGATGCATGATGTCTGATGCTTGTGGATGTCTGATGCCTGATGGCTGATGCTTGTGGGTGTCTGATGCCTGATATCTGATGCCTGATGTTTGTGAATGTCTGATGCCGGATGTCTGATGCCGGATGTCTGATGCCTGATGTCTGATGCATGATGTCTGATGCCTGATGTCTGATGCCTGATTTCTGATGTCTGATTCCTGATGTCTGATTCCTGATGTCTGATGCTTGTGGATGTCTGATGCCTGATGTCTGATGCTTGATGCTTGTGGATGTGTGATGCCTGATGCTCGATGTTTGATGTCTGATGCCTGATGCTTGTGGATGTGTGTTGCTTGATGTCTGATGCATGATGTCTGATGCTTCTGGATGTCTGATGCTTGTGGATGTTTGATTCCTGATGTCTGATGCTTGTGGATGTCTGATGCTTGTGGCTGTCTGATGTCTGATGCTTGTAGATGTCTGATGCATGATGTCTGATGCTTGTGGATGTCTGATGCCTGATGCTTGTGGATGCCTGATGTCTGATGCCTGATGTCTGATGTCTGATGCTTGTGGATGTCTGATGACTGATGTCTGATGCTTGTGGATGTCTGATGCCTGATGTCTCATGACTGATGTCTGATGCCTGATGCTTGTGGATATCTAATGACTGATGTATGATGCCTGATGCTTGTGGATGTCTGATGCCTGATGTCTGATGCTTGTGGATGTCTGTTGCCTTATGCTTGTGGATGTCTGATGCCTGATGTTTGATGCCTGATGTCTGATTCTTGTGGATGCCTGATGTCTGATGCTTGTGGATGTCTGATGCCTGATGACTGATGCTTGTGGATGTCTGATGCCTGATGTCTGATGCCTGATGCTTGTGGATATCTAATGCCTGATGTATGATGCCTGATGCTTGTGGATGACTGATGCCTGATGTCTGATGCTTGTGGATGTCTGTTGCCTGATGCTTGTGGATGTCTGATGCCTGATGTTTGATGCCTGATGTCTGATGCTTGTTGATGCCTGATGTCTGATGCTTGTGGATGTCTGATGCATGATGTCTGATGCTTTATGCTTGTGGCGGCCTGATGTCTGATGGCTGATGCTTGTGGATGTCTGATGCCTGATGCCTGATGCTTGTGGATGTCTGATGTCTGATGCCTGATGTTTGTGAATGTCTGATGCCGGATGTCTGATGCATGATGTCTGATGCATGATGTCTGATGCTTGTGGATGTCTGATGCTTGTGTATGTTTGATTCCTGATGTCTGATGCTTGTGGCTGTCTGATGTCTGATGCTTGATGCTTGTTGAAGTAAGATGCCTGATGTTTGATGCCCGATGTTTGATGTCTGATATCTGATGCTTGTGGATGTGTGTTGCCTGATGTCTGATGCATGATGTCTGATGCTTGTGGATGTCTGATGCTTGTGGATGTTTGATTCCTGATGTCTGATGCTCGTGGATGTCTGATGCATGATGTCTGACACCTGATGTCTGATGCATGATGTCTGATGCCTGATGACTGATGCTTGTGGATGTCTGATGCCTGATGCTTGTGGATATCTAATGCCTGATGTATGATGCCTGATGCTTGTGGATGTCTGATGCCTGATGTCTGATGCTTGTGGATGTCTGTTGCCTGATGCCTGATGTTTGATGCCTGATGTCTGATGTCTGATGCTTGTGGATGTCTGATGCCTGATGTCTTATGCTTGTGGCTGTCTGATGCCTGATGTCTGATGCTTGTGGATGTCTGATGCATGATGTCTGATGCATGATGTCTGATGCATGATGGCTGATTCCTGATGGCTGATGTCTGATGCCTGTCTGATGCCTGATGTCTTATGTCTGATTCCTGATGTCTGATGTTTGATGCTTGTGGATGTGTGTTGCCTGATGTCTGATGCATGATGTCTGACACCTGATGTCTGATGTCTGATGCCTGATGTTTGTGGATGTGTGTTGCCTGATGTCTGATGCATGATGTCTGATACCTGATGTCTGATATCTGATGTCTGATGCCTGATGTTTGTGAAAGTCTGATGCCGGATGTCTGAGGCATGAGGTCTGATGCCTGATGTCTGATGCCTGATGTCTGATGCTTGTGGATGTCTGATGCCTGATGTCTGATGCCTGATGTCTGATGCCTGGTGTCTGATGTTTGATGCTTGTGGATGTCTGATGCCTGATGTTTGTGGATGTGTTTTGCCTGATGTCTGATGTCTGATACCTGATGTCTGAGGCTTTTGTATGTCTGATGCCTGATATCTGATGCCTGATGTTTGATGTCTGATGCTTGTGGATGTATGTTGCCTGATGTCTGATGCCTGATGTCTGATGCTTGTGGATGTCTGATGCCTGATGTCTGATGCTTGTGGATGTCTGATGCATGATGTCTGATGCATGATGTCTTATGCCTGATGTCTTATGCCTGATGGCTGATGCCTGATGGCTGATGTCTGATGTCTGATGCCTGATGTCTGATGCATGATGTCTTATGCCTGATGTCTGATTCCTGATGTCTGATGCTTGATGCTTGTGGATGTCTGATGCCTGATGTCTGATGAACGATGTTTGATGTCTGATGTCCGATGCCTGATGATTGTGGATGTGTGTTGCCTGATGTCTGATGCATGATGTCTGACACCTGATGTCTGATGCATGATGTCTGATGTCTGATGCTTGTGGATGTCTGATGCCTGATGTCTTATGCTTGTGGCTGTCTGATGCCTGATGTCTGATGCTTGTGGATGTCTGATGCATGATGTCTGATGCATGATGGCTGATGCCTGATAGCTGATGTCTGATGCCTGATGTCTGATGCCTGATGTCTTATGCCTGATGTCTGATTCCTGATGTCTGATGCTTGATGCTTGTGGATGGCTGATGCCTGATGCCCGATGTTTGATGTCTGATACCTGATGCTTGTGGATGTGTGTTGCCTGATGTCTGATGCATGATGTCTGACACCTGATGTCTGATATCTGATGTCTGATGCCTTGTGTTTGTGAAAGTCTGATGCCGGATGTCTGATGCATGATGTCTGATGCCTGATGTCTGATGCTTGTGGATGTCTGATGCCTGATGTCTGATGCCTGATTTCTGATGCCTGGTGTCTGATGTTTGATGCTTGTGGATGTCTGATGCCTGATGTTTGTGGATGTGTTTTGCCTGATGTCTGATGCATGATGTCTAATACCTGATGTCTGAGGCTTTTGGATGTCTGATGCTTGATGTCTGATGCCCGATGTTTGATGTCTGATGCCTGGTGCTTGTGGATGTGTGTTGCCTGATGTCTGATGCATGATGTCTGATGCTTGTGGATGTCTGATGCTTGTGGATGTTTGATTCCTGATATCTGATGCTTGTGGATGTCTGATACTTGTGGCTGTCTGATGCCTGATGTCTGATGCATGATGTCTGACACCTGATGTCATGCATGATGTCTGATGCTTGTGGATGCCTGATGTCTGATGCTTGTGGATGTCTAATGCCTGATGTCTGATGCCTGATGCGTGTGGATGTCTGATGCTTGTGGATGCCTGATGTCTGATGCCTGATGCTTGTGGATGTCTGATGCCTGATGCTTGTGGATGTCTGATGCCTGATGTCTGATATCTGATGCCTGATGTTTGATGTCTGATGCCTGATGCTTGTGGATGTATGTTGCCTGATGTCTGGTGCCTAATGTCTGATGCTTGTGGCTGTCTGATGCCTGATGTCTGATGCTTGTGGATGTCTGATGCATGATGTCTGATGCATGATGTCTGATGCATGATGTCTTATGCCTGATGTCTTATGCCTGATGGCTGATGCCTGATGGCTGATGGCTGATGCCTGATGTCTGATGCCTGATGTATTATGCCTGATGTCTGATTCCTGATGTCTGATGCTTGATGCTTGTGGATGTCTGATGCCTGATGTCTGATTCCTGATGTCAGATGCCTGATGTCTGATGCTTGATGCTTGTGGATGTCTGATGACTGATGTTTGTCTCCCCGCCGCTGCTGTCCTCATTACGCTACTGGAGTAGCACAACGATTCCACCTTGTACCAGAGGAGCCGCTGGGACGCCGCTGGGACGCCGGCACTAGCCTAGCAGCAGAGGAGGGCGAGGCGCAGGCCCCGGGACTGCGAGGACCAGCATTCCACAGCTCCAGCTGGTCCTCTTCCCGCGTGAGCTGCGCCCCCTCACAGCGCCACGCCCCCAGCCAAAGCCCTACAACTACTCGCGGCACCCGCTTCGCGGGTGCCACTCGTTTCAATTTGTCTCCCCGCCGCTGCTGTCCTCATTACGCTACTGGAGTAGCACAACGATTCCACCTTGTACCAGAGGAGCCGCTGGGACGCCGCTGGGACGCCGGCACTAGCCTAGCAGCAGAGGAGGCCGAGGCGCAGGCCCCGGGACTGCGAGGACCAGCATTCCACAGCTCCAGCTGGTCCTCTTCCCGCGTGAGCTGCGCCCCCTCACAGCGCCACGCCCCCACAATCAACTACCCTTTAAAGAGCGCGCTCTGGACCGCGTAACGCGGGACGCGCGCGGGTCGCAGCCCGGGGCGAAGACCGGGCAAAGAGCGGGCCGTTTAAGGCCGTTCAAGGACGGCTGAGGACGGCCCTGGCCCTGAACCCCTGCCTTTTCGCCCATAATCACCACCAAACGTCTAAGGTAGGCGGAACTGTGTCCTGCATCTTCACATAACAACATCAACGGCCGCCACCTATCACACCATTTTCTGTTGACTTTGTGTTCAGATGTCGGCCATGCGCAATAGAACTAGAAGTTGTGCGAAAAAAGCTACGGTGGTATCACAGGTGACAGGACCTATAGACCTCTTTATTTCCCGTGTAAACGAGACTATTGATCAAAGCATTGTTGTATTGGAAAAAAGAGTCTCCATGGATCTTGCAAATGCTAAGCGCTCATCCTTGGGTTCCTTTGCTAATGCCAAATCACCCGCTTTGCAGCCTTCGAATGTGTGCTCCCTACCCTTAACCATACCCACTAATAGTGCTCCGATTGTACCAAATACTGTTGATTTATCGGTTGCCCTATCAGACTCGGACCCGTCTTTTGTGGATCTGGAGGTTACACCAGACCTAGAGGCCTGTCAGTCTTCTGGCAAAGCGGCTCCATGTCTGAGCGGGTCTAATGATGTGGTAACAGCTCCTGTACCTATAGCTTCTCGGGGAAGGGCTACCAGTCTCCCAAAGGCTATATCTAAGAGTAAAAACAAAGCCAAAGTTACAGTTAGGAATCATAATTTGATTTCCCCTACTCCACAAATGACTTCAGGTATTCCCTGCTGGGTGCAAAATATGGTAACAGATTTAAAACTGGATCTTGAAGCTACAATAGCAGCACAAATCAAGCCTCTAATTTCCAAACTAGATAGGCTTACGTCTTTAATACATTCGAAATGGCCACATAAAACGAATGGGCAAAGGCCAGATCAGCCACAAGGGATTACAGAAGCAGCCCCTAAATGTTCATCATGTATCCAGTCCCCTAAAGATGTATTAAATAACGTTCAAGTAACCGTAGCCCCCGGGAACCCAGTTATACCTCATTTGTTGCAAACTGGGAGTAATTCTGTTCAACCCACATCTATACCCACTCCGAAGGTGGTGGGTTCTATTTTGACTCCCCAACACTCTGTTGTTGGTAATAATACCACCACTACACAAGTAAAAGACGTTGTAGGGAAATCTAATACCCCTCTAGCACCTCTTTCCACGAACAAACCTGAAGGTCTTAAGCCAAAGCAGGCACGTTTTAGGTCAATTAATTTACCACCAGAGGTTTCCCCTTTTGTGGTCGTGTTGACAGCAGTCCCCCCGTTGAAGGAGGGAGTAAAAGAAACTCACGTTGAGCTAAGAAATAAATGTGCTCAATGGTTCCACTTACATAAACCTCTACCCAACAGTATGAACGGTGAAATTCTTACTGTACGTAGAGGGGATTGGGTGGGTAGAAGTAAGAAAACAATAGTAGGGGATGTAATTACAGTTAATTTTAGAGATACAGAGACAGTTAGTTATATATGTAATGTTCCCAATAGTGGTCCTGCGACTCAAATTAACCCACTCCCCTTGTCTTACTTCTTACCGATGCCTTCAAGACCAAACCCTCCTTGTTCTACTTTTCAAAGTAACAGAGGATCTGTGTATTCCCCGCAACATGCTACTAAACCATGGCAGCAACCACCACACCTTTCTTCTCTTTTTCCACATTATGTTAATTTTCACCAGCAGCCATTACATGCTCCATTTTTTCCCCAGCACCATGTTAATCCTCATTGGTCACATCCCCCCCATTTTCCACCACCCTTATTTCAGTCTGCCCATCAGTGGCAGCAACCCCTTCAGCCACTACAACCAGTTAAACCTCAGTGGCAACAAACATGGCAGGACCTGCCTCCTTCCCAAGACTCCTTGTACTCACAACTTGCTCACCCTAACAGATATGCTGTGTTGGATGAGGTAGATTGACTGAGCTCTACCGAAGCTTTGGATTTAAACATCTCTTTGTCCTATTTAGATATGGCGAGTGCTTCTCCTGTTACATCTTTAGCCGCACTCCCCGAATCCCCAATGGTGTCATCAGTAATACCCCGCTCACGTTTAGAAAATAGGGATAGCTTTGATGCATGTACAGCTACTGTTACACCCAGATTAAGCCCAGATATCATCTCTCGGGATGATGATCCTACTTTATTATGAGCAACTCAGCCAGAGTCATCTGTAGTTGGTGACTCTGGCAAACCAGTAGGACTCTCTCTTGTTTCCTGGAACATAGCTGGCCTTGCCAGTAAATTAGGTACACCCTTCTGGACCAGTTTTTTGGGGGAGGGATTGGACCTAATTTTGTTACAGGAAACTTGGTGTCTGGACCCTATTAACATCGAAGGGTATGCATCCTACTGTCTCAGAGCCACCAAATCTAGCTCGGGTAGGGCTAAGGGGGGCCTTTTGTTGCTTATATCTACCAAGCTGTGCGATTGTACAGTTAAATACAGCACGACAGTTGGGGCTCATAGCCAAGTTATAAGGTTGGAGTGCAGGAAGAATATTGATTTAGTTGTGATAAATTTTTATAACAATCTCTTTGATGCTACTAGAGGGGATATTCTACCGCCTCTAGAAAAAGAAATAACTAAAGCCCTTGGTATTTCGAAAAGAATGGCCGAGGTTGTCTGGGCAGGGGATTTTAACCTGCAACCCTGCCATTTGTCCAACGGGAATATCTGCGGTTTTGGTGCAGCAATGAGTAGTCACTGGGGGGGTCTGGGTGTGAGGGAGGATTCTCCTCACTTCCAACATTGCAGTTATGGTTCCACATTAAATAATATGCTAGTCACACTCGACATGACCCTGTTAAAATGTAACACAAACAACCAGGCAATAATATGCCCCACATTTACAGGCAGAGATGCAGGATCATTTATAGATCATATTCTGTTGTCTAGCAGCGGAGGTTTTACCGATCTGCATGTAAATGAAGAAAGTCTCAGTGACCATAATAGCCTTCGTGTTACCCTTTTGGGGCATGGTACCTCGACGGTTCCAGGTGGGAATTGTTCCACTGACTTAGTACCTATTAGACCGAAGGGTCTAAGGATTAAATGGACTGGACTAAATTCTAAGGTTAAGCAGAAGGAGGTTCTCACCAGATGCAAGAACCAAATTAGTTTCTGTTTGGATGATGATTGTGACTTAGGCTGTCTATTAGTTCACTTTGTCTCCATGAATAGTATTATTGATGGTATTTTTACTAAGGCCTCGCTATCCAATAGCGGTCCGAAGCAGGGGTGGTTCGACAAGACCTGTATAGTCGCCCTCCGTGATCTAAAGAATGCTTTAGGCACTAATCCACGCGTTAAGACGGACATACAATTTTTTAGGGCAAGATATAAAATAGCAATTAATACTAGGAAAAGGGTATTACAGACAGAGGCATGGGATAAGTTGAAGGAAGCAGCCGAGACCAAAAACTGCAAACTGTACTGGGAAACAATTAACAGCCCGTTTCTCAATAAGGAAGATGTTCCAGAATTAACATCTTATGTGGCATGTAGCGATTGGGTCAGTCACTTTTCCAAAATCTTTAATCCAGAAGGGTTATCTCTTGAGTTAATGTTACCTGAGTCTATCTCATGGCTACCCCTCCCGTTGGGAATTACATTAGAAGAAAGCCTTGAAGCAATTTCTTTAAGCAAAGGAGGTAAGGCCCCTGGCCCCGATGGGGTCCCGCTGGATCTATACAAAGATGAACCAGCTTTATGGGCTCCCATCCTGGCGAGGATATTTAATTGTGCGGCAGAAACTAATTTCCCGTCCACTTGGGGTCAATCAGTCATTATCCCTCTACATAAGAAAGGTGATAAATCAGAGGCCTCTAACTACCGTCCAATTTCATTATTGGACGCCTCTGTGAAGGTGATGAGTAGGATTTTGCTCAGGAGGCTGGAAGACTGGGCAGCTGATTTTAACATTTTAACTAGAGTCCAATATGGCTTTCGGAAAGGCCTGGGCACATTGGACCAATGTGTAAATTTGGACCTTTTAATTAACAAATATACTGTGGCTAAAAATGGCAACCTTTTTTTATGTTTTGCTGATTTGAGCAGTGCATTTGATTTGGTTAACCACACTATTCTTTGGGAGGTTTTGCTAGATGCAGGGGCTCCGAGGGAAATAGTCCATTTTTTAGCTAGACTTTACGAAAAACTTTCTTGTAAGGTCCGCTATGGCACCCTTGGCGAATGTACCCCGTTTTTCAAAGTGTCTCGGGGCATACGCCAGGGATGCGTTTTGGCCCCGTTGTTATTTTCCCTCTTTATTAATGACGTCGACCGTTCTTTGGTTGATATCCCAGCAGATGCCCCCTTGATTGGTGGTAAACCTGTTCCGCTGTTACTTTACGCGGACGACGCTGTTCTCATATCCCGTACACAGCTGGGCCTTCAGCGCCTAATCGATAATTTTATGCATTTTATTCAAGTTAGGCGGCTACGCGTGAATAAAACTAAGACATATGTTATGTCATGCGGTCGGGCAGCTAAGCAGGTAAAGCATACCTTTTTTCTGGATAAGGAAAAGTTGACTCCTGTCAAGTCCTTTTGTTATCTAGGAATTACATTTAATAATAGCGGGTCTTGGACCTCGGAATTTGATTCTATCAGACTAAAAATGCTGCGATCTACCGGCAGTATTTTTCGTTTTGCCTCTAAACTCGGCTCACGAAGCATTTTAGACATGATGAACATATACAATGTTTGTTGTGTCTCCTCTGCACTGTATGGGGCAGGTGTATGGGGCCATAGTGTGGGTACATCCCTGCAGAAGGAGGAAAATAAGTTTTTAAGGAGGTTGCTATGTGTTCCCCCTTCTGCCTCCATTCTGCTGATTCATGAAGAAGTTGGGATCGAGTTTATTTCTGATTTAGCAGCAGTCCGGCCACTTTTATTGTGGCGTTCTATTTGGGCTAAACCAGAGACTCGATTTACTCAGGATATCATTCTTGATTGTATAGGCTTGGACCACTCCTCACGCATACAGTGGTTGAGATACATCCACCGCTGGTATCTCCTTCTTTTTAATATTGATGTATTCCGCGAGCCAGAAGAGGTTGTTTCTATCTCAAAAAAAGAAATTAAGACAACGTTTTTAAATTTTCGAAAGGCAGAGCGAGATAAAATTTCTGGTAATCTTATCACCGTGAAATTTTATAAAGATTTAAATTTAACTCCGGGGTTCCAATCCTATCTTGTGTATGTGACCCGTCCCTCCCATCAGTATGTTTTAACACGCGTCAGATTGGGTATTGTTCACCATCTGGTTGCATTTCCAAACACAAGAACCAGTTCAGATATACCCTGTCCGTGTGATAGTACTTCCCGACAGAATAGTTGCCACTTTTTACTTCTCTGTAAATTTTATCATTCTCTTAGGTTAAAATACCTTAAGCCAATTTTTATCA
Source organism: Triturus cristatus (assembly GCF_964204655.1). Taxonomy (NCBI): domain Eukaryota; kingdom Metazoa; phylum Chordata; class Amphibia; order Caudata; family Salamandridae; genus Triturus; species Triturus cristatus. The sequence goes on from NC_140579.1 coordinate 192,315,804, forward strand.
AATATAATATTCGTACTACAGAAACAGCACTGATTCTTTTATCCTCATTAGAGAACGAAGAGATCTGTTTTTTCCTGGCTATTTTTATTCTGAAATGTACAGCTGTCAGGGAAAGTATTGTACTATAATATTTTTATACTTACCTGTCTGTACCTATGTTATACAGCTGCCAGGTATTGTATTACGCTATTATTACTGTTTACATTTTTGATCGTATATATATGTCTTCAAGTTTTATACCGTTTTTGTAACTAGGGTATTATTTTCTTATTTTGTTGATGTCCACAGTATTTTATGATTATTTATAAATTTTGATGTACAGCTGCCAGGATAGGCCCATTGAGTAATTCCTACTGATCTCCTGTCTGTTCATTCATGTACGTTTTGCTTTTATAATAGTACGTTGACCCCAACTGGCAAGATTACTCCTTAATTGTTGCACTTTAGCCTTTTGTATAACGTCTTATCACTGTTTCTTATAAGTGGTCATATGGTGATTTTAAACATTTTAAACTATGTATTCTTTTTGCTTGTATGATTTGTATGTACAAATCGAATAAAAGCTTTAAATTGATTGACTGATGTTTGTGGATGTGTGTTGCCTGATGCATGATGTCTGATACCTGATGTCTGATGCTTTTGGATGTCTGATGCTTGATGCTTGTGGACGTCTGATGCCTGATGCCTGATGCCCGATGTTTGATGTCTGATGCCTGGTGCTTGTGGATGTTTGTTGCCTGATGTCTGATGCATGATGTCTGATGTTTGATTCCTGATGTCTGATGCTTGTGGATGTCTGATGCTTGTGGCTGCCTGATGCCTGATGTCTGATGCTCGTGGATGTCTGATGTCTGATGCCTGATGTCTGTGAATGTCTGATGCCGGATGTCTGATGCTTGTGGATGTCTGATGCCTGATGTCTGATGCCTGATGTTTGTGAATGTCTGATGCCGGATGTCTGATGCATGATGTCTGATGCCTGATGACTGATGCTTGTGGATGCCTGGTGTCTGATGCCTCATGTCTGATTCCTGATGTCTGATGCTTGTGGATGTCTGATGCCTGATGTCTGATGCTTGTGGATGTCTGATGCCTGATGTCTGATGCCTGATGTTTGTGAATGTCTGATGCCGGATGTCTGATGCATGATGTCTGATGCCTGATGTCTGATGCTTGTGGATGCCTGATGCTTGTGGATGTTTGATTCCTGATGTCTGATGCTTGTGGATGTCAGATGCTTGTGGCTGTCTGATGCCTGATGCTTGTGGATGTCTGAGGCATGATGTCTGATGCTTGTGGATGTCTGATGCCTGATGTCTGATGCCTGATGTTTGTGAATGTCTGATGCCGGATGTCTGATGCATGATGTCTGATGCATGATGTCTGATGCTTGTGGATGTCTGATGCTTGTGTATGTTTGATTCCTGATGTCTGATGCTTGTGGCTGTCTGATGTCTGATGCTTGATGCTTGTTGAAGTAAGATGCCTGATGTCTGATGCCCGATGTTTGATGTCTGATATCTGATGCTTGTGGATGTGTGTTGCCTGATGTCTGATGCATGATGTCTGATGCTTGTGGATGTCTGATGCTTGTGGATGTTTGATTCCTGATGTCTGATGCTCGTGGATGTCTGATGCATGATGTCTGACACCTGATGTCTGATGCATGATGTCTGATACATGATGCCTGATGCTTGTGGATGTCTGATGCCTGATGCTTGTGGATGTCTGATACATGATGTCTGATGCTTGTGGATGTCTGATGCCTGATGCCTGATGCCTGATGCCTGATGTTTGTGAATGTCTGAGTCCGGATGCCTGATGCCTGATGCCTGATGTCTGATGCCTGATGTCTGATGCTTGTGGATGTCTGATGCCTGATGTCTGATGTCTGATTCCTGATGTCTGATGCTTGTGGATGTCTGATGTCTGATGCTTGTGGATGTCTGATGCCTGATGCTTGTGGATGTGTGTTGCCTGATGTCTGATGCATGATGTCTGATACCTGATGTCTGATGCTTGTGGATGTCTGATGCCTGATGTCTGATGCTTGATGCTTGTGGAAGTCTGATGCCTGATGTCTGATGCCCGATGTTTGATGTCTGTTGCTTGTGGATGTGTGTTGCCTGATGTCTAATGCATGATGTCTGATGCTTGTGGATGTTTGATTCCTGATGTCTGATGATTGTGGATGTCTGATGCCTGATGTCTGATGCTTGTGGATGTCTGATGCATGATGTCTGACACCTGATGTCTGATGCATGATGTCTGATGCTTGTGGATGTCTGATGCCTGATGTCTGATGCATGATGTCTGATGCCTGATGTCTGATGCCTGATTTCTGATGTCTGATTCCTGATGTCTGATTCCTGATGTCTGATGCTTGTGGATGTCTGATGCCTGATGTCTGATGCTTGATGCTTGTGGATGTGTGATGCCTGATGCTCGATGTTTAATGTCTGATGCCTGATGCTTGTGGATGTGTGTTGCTTGATGTCTGATGCATGATGTCTGATGCTTCTGGATGTCTGATGCGTGTGGATGTTTGATTCCTGATGTCTGATGCTTGTGGATGTCTGATGCTTGTGGCTGTCTGATGTCAGATGCTTCTGGATGTCTGATGCATGATGTCTGATGCTTGTGGATGTCTGATGCCTGATGCTTGTGGATGCCTGATGTCTGATGCCTGATGTCTGATGTCTGATGCTTGTTGATGTCTGATGACTGATGTCTGATGCTTGTGGATGTCTGATGCCTGATGTCTGATGCCTGATGCTTGTGGATATCTAATGCCTGATGTATGATGCTTGATGCTTGTGGATGTCGGATGCCTGATGTCTGATGCTTGTGGATGTCTGTTGCCTGATGCTTGTGGATGTCTGATGTTTGATGCCTGATGTCTGATTCTTGTGGATGCCTGATGTCTGATGCTTGTGGATGTCTGATGCCTGATGACTGATGCTTGTGGATGTCTGATGCCTGATGTCACATGACTGATGTCTGATGCCTGATGCTTGTGGATATCTAATGCCTGATGTATGATGCCTGATGCTTGTGGATGACTGATGCCTGATGTCTGATGCTTGTGGATGTCTGTTGCCTGATGCTTGTGGATGTCTGATACCTGATGTTTGATGCCTGATGTCTGATGCTTGTTGATGCCTGATGTCTGATGCTTGTGGATGTCTGATGCATGATGTCTGATGCTTGATGCTTGTGGATGCCTGATGTCTGATGGCTGATGCTTGTGGATGTCTGATGCCTGATGACTGATGTCTGATGCTTGTGGATGTCTGATGCCTGATGTCTCATGACTGATGTCTGATGCCTGATGCTTGTGGATATCTAATGCCTGATGTATGATGCCTAATGCTTGTGGATGTCTGATGCCTGATGTCTGATGCTTGTGGATGGATGTCTGTTGCCTGATGCTTGTGGATGTCTGATGCCTGATGTTTGATGCCTGATGTCTGATTCTTGTGGATGCCTGATGTCTGATGCTTGTGGATGTCTGATGCCTGATGACTGATGCTTGTGGATGTCTGATGCCTGATGTCACATGACTGATGTCTGATGCCTGATGCTTTTGGATATCTAATGCCTGATGTATGATGCCTGATGCTTGTGGATGTCTGATGCCTGATGTCTGATGCTTGTGGATGTCTGATGCTTGTGGCTGTCTGATGCCTGATGTCTGATGCTTGTGGATGTCTGATGCATGATGTCTGATGCATGATGTCTGATGCATGATGGCTGATGCCTGATGGCTGATGTCCGATGCCTGATGTCTTATGCCTGATGTCTGATTCCTGATGTCTGTTGCTTGATGCTTGTGGATGTCTGAGGCCTGATGCCCGATGTTTGATGTCTTATACCTGATGCTTGTGGATGTGTGTTGCCTGATGTCTGATGCATGATGTCTGACACCTGATGTCTGATGTCTGATATCTGATGCCTGATGTTTGTGAATGTCTGATGCCGGATGTCTGATGCATGATGGCTGATGCCTGATGCCTGATGTCTGATGCTTGTGGATGTCTGATGCCTGATGTCTGATGCCTGATGTCTGATGCTTGATGCTTGTGGATGTCTGATGCCTGATGTTTGTGGATGTGTATTGCCTGATGTCTGATGCATGATGTCTGATGCTTTTGGGTGTCTGATGCTTGATGCTTGTGGTTGTCTGATGCCTGATGTCTGATGCCCGATGTTTGATGCCTGGTGCTTGTGGATGTGTGTTGCCTGATGTCTGATGCATGATGTCTGATGCTTGTGGATGTCTGATGCTTGTGGATGTTTGATTCCTGATGTCTGATGCATGTGGATGTCTGATGCTTGTGGCTGTCTGATGCCTGATGTCTGAAGCTTGTGGATGTCTGCTGCATGATGTCTGACACCTGATGTCATGCATGATGTCTGATGTCTGATGCTTGTGGATGTCTGATGCCTGATGTCTGATGCTTGTGGATGTCTGATGCCTGATGTCTGATGTTTGTGAATGTCTGATGCCGGATGTCTGATGCATGATGTCTGATGCCTGATGTCTGATGGTTGTGGATGCCTTGTGCCTGATGTCTGATGCCTGATGTCTGATTCCTGATGTCTGATTCCTGATGTCTGATGCCTGATGTCTGATGCTTGTGGATGTGTGATGCCTCATGTCTGATGCTTGTGGATGTGTGATGCCTGATGTCTGATGCTCGATGTTTGATGTCTGATGCCTGATGCTTGTGGATGTGTGTTGCCTGATGTCTGATGCTTGTGGATGTCTGATGCTTGTGGATGTTTGATTCCTGATGTCTGATGCGTGTGGCTGTCTGATGCCTGATGTCTGATGCACGATGTTTGATGTCTGATGCCTGATGATTGTGGATGTTTGTTGCCTGATGTCTGATGCATGATGTCTGACACCTGATGTCTGATGTCTGATGCTTGTGGATGTCTGATGCTTGTGGCTGTCTGATGCCTGATGTCTGATGCTTGTGGATGTCTGATGCATGATGTCTGATGCATGATGTCTGATGCATGATGGCTGATGCCTGATGGCTGATGTCCGATGCCTGATGTCTTATGCCTGATGTCTGATTCCTGATGTCTGTTGCTTGATGCTTGTGGATGTCTGAGGCCTGATGCCCGATGTTTGATGTCTTATACCTGATGCTTGTGGATGTGTGTTGCCTGATGTCTGATGCATGATGTCTGACACCTGATGTCTGATGTCTGATATCTGATGCCTGATGTTTGTGAATGTCTGATGCCGGATGTCTGATGCATGATGTCTGATGCCTGATGCCTGATGTCTGATGCTTGTGGATGTCTGATGCCTGATGTCTGATGCCTGATGTCTGATGCTTGATGCTTGTGGATGTCTGATGCCTGATGTTTGTGGATGTGTATTGCCTGATGTCTGATGCATGATGTCTGATGCTTTTGGGTGTCTGATGCTTGATGCTTGTGGTTGTCTGATGCCTGATGTCTGATGCCCGATGTTTGATGCCTGGTGCTTGTGGATGTGTGTTGCCTGATGTCTGATGCATGATGTCTGATGCTTGTGGATGTCTGATGCTTGTGGATGTTTGATTCCTGATGTCTGATGCATGTGGATGTCTGATGCTTGTGGCTGTCTGATGCCTGATGTCTGAAGCTTGTGGATGTCTGCTGCATGATGTCTGATGCCTGATGCCTGATGCCTGATGTCTGATGCCTGATGTCTGATGCTTGTGGATGTCTGATGCCTGATGTCTGATGTTTGTGAATGTCTGATGCCGGATGTCTGATGCATGATGTCTGATGCCTGATGTCTGATGGTTGTGGATGCCTTGTGCCTGATGTCTGATGCCTGATGTCTGATTCCTGATGTCTGATTCCTGATGTCTGATGCCTGATGTCTGATGCTTGTGGATGTGTGATGCCTCATGTCTGATGCTTGTGGATGTGTGATGCCTGATGTCTGATGCTCGATGTTTGATGTCTGATGCCTGATGCTTGTGGATGTGTGTTGCCTGATGTCTGATGCTTGTGGATGTCTGATGCTTGTGGATGTTTGATTCCTGATGTCTGATGCGTGTGGCTGTCTGATGCCTGATGTCTGATGCTTGTGGATGTCTGATGCATGATGTCTGATGCATGATAACTGATGCCTGATGTCTTATGCCTGATGGCTGATGCCTGAAGTCTGATGGCTGATGCCTGATGTCTTATGCCTGATGTTTGTGAATGTCTGATGCCTGATGCCTGATGTCTGATGCTTGTGGATGTCTGATGCCTGATGTCTGATGCCTGATGGCAGATGCCTGATGGCTGATGCTTGATGCTTGTGGATGTCTGATGCCTGATGTTTGTGGATGTGTGTTGCCTGATGTCTGATGCATGATGTCTGATACCTGATGTCTGTTGCTTTTGGATGTCTGATGCTTGATGCTTGTGGACATCTGATGCCTGATGTCTGATGCCCGATGTTTGATGTCTGATGCCTGGTGCTTGTGGATGTGTGTTGCCTGATGTCTGATGCATGATGTCTGATGCTTGTGGATGTTTGATGCATGATGTCTGATGCTTGTGGATGTCTGATGCTTGTGGATGTTTGATTCCTGATGTCTGATGCTTGTGGATGTCTGATGCTTGTGTCTGTCTGATGCCTGATGTCTGATGCTTGTGGATGTCTGATGCATGATGTCTGACACCTGATGTCATGCATGATGTCTGATGTCTGATGCTTGTGGATGTCTGATGCCTGATGTCTGATGCTTGTGGACGTCTGATGCCTGATGTCTCGCCTGGCTATCGCGTAAGCGAGCGCTCAGCGAGACTCTAGTAAGGGTCTCCCAAAAGTGCTCCCAAAAGCGGATTGCATGGCGAGCACGCACACAATCACGTGCATCGTGCCGCCATGCAATCCGTTTGGCATCCTACTTCAAAGGGTCTGCTCACCCGCCTGGAATGCGCTCCCCTGCCCCCGCCAAGCACGCGCGCCACGCTCCGCCGGGCTTGTCTTGTTCGTCTTTTTAAACATTCACGTTATCATGTGCTTACAAAAGCCTGCATGTTCGAAATGGGTTTCTTTATTTTCAGAGCGAAGGGCTTTACGATGTACGTCTTTAACATTATTTAATGCCAACAGAGCGCGGTCTTTTTACATTTTTGTTTTTAGGTTGCCATGAGCACATAACTGCGCTGCACGCTAAGCTTTATATTAATAGCAGTGCACATACTTTTTGTAGTACAAGTTAGTACTTTGCTTTGTTTATTGTTTACTTTGCTATTATTCCAGCAGACATAATACAACTGAGCACACTGTCTGATGTCTGATGCTTGCGGATGTCTGATGCCTGATGCTTGTGGATGTCTTATGCCTGATGTCTGATGCCTGATGTTTGATGCCTGATGTCTTATGCCTGATGTCTGATATCTGCTGTTTGATGCTGATGCCTGATGCTTGTGGATGTGTGTTGTCTAATGTCTGATGCATGATGTCTGATGCTTGTGGATGTCTGATATTTGTGGATGTTTGATTCCTGATGTCTGATGCTTGTGGACGTCTGATGCCTGATGTCTGATGCTTGTGGATGTCTGATGCATGATGTCTGACACCTGATGTCTGATGCATGATGTCTGATGCCTGATGCATGATGTTTGTGGATGTCTGATGCCTGATGTCTGATGCTTGTGGATGTCTGATGCCTGATGTCTGATGCTTGTGGATGTCTAATGCCTGATGTCTGATGCCTGATGTTTGTGAATGTCTGATGCCGGTTGTCTGATGCCTGATGTTTGTGGATGTCTGATGCTTGTGGATGTCTGGTGCCTGATGTCTGGTGCCTGATTTCTGATGCCTGATGTCTGATGCTTGTGGATGTCTGATGCCTGATGCTTGATGCTTGTGGATGTGTGATGCCTGATGCTCGATGTTTGATGTCTGATGCCTGATGCTTGTGGATGTGTGTTGCTTGATGTCTGATGCATGATGTCTGATGCTTGTGGATGTTTGATTCCTGATGTCTGATGCTTGTGGATGTCTGATGCTTGTGGCTGTCTGATGTCTGATGCTTGTGGATGTCTGATGCATGATGTCTGATGCTTGTGGATGTCTGATGCCTGATGCTTGTGGATGCCTGATGTCTGATGCCTGATGTCTGATGTCTGATGCTTGTGGATGTCTGATGACTGATGTCTGATGCTTGTGGATGTCTGATGCCTGATGTCTCATGGCTGATGTCTGATGCCTGATGCTTGTGGATATCTAATGCCTGATGTATGATGCCTGATGCTTGTGGATTTCTGATGCCTGATGTCTGATGCTTGTGGATGTCTGTTGCCTGATGCTTGTGGATGTCTGATGCCTGATGTTTGATGCCTGATGTCTGATTCTTGTGGATGCCGGATGTCTGATGCTTGTGGATGTCTGATGCCTGATGACTGATGCTTGTGGATGTCTGATGCCTGATGTCAAATGACTGATGTCTGTTGCCTGATGCTTGTGGATATCTAATGCCTGATGTATGATGCCTGATGCTTGTGGATGACTGATGCCTGATGTCTGATGCTTGTGGATGTCTGTTGCCTGATGCTTGTGGATGTCTGATGCCTGATGTTTGATGCCTGATGTCTGATGCTTGTTGATGCCTGAAGTCTGATGCTTTTGCATGTCTGATGCATGATGTCTGATGCTTGATGCTTGTGGATGCCTGATGTCTGATGGCTGATGCTTGTGGATGTCTGATGCCTGATGACTGATGTCTGATGCTTGTGGATGTCTGATGCCTGATGTCTCATGACTGATGTCTGATGCTTGTGAATATCTAATGCCTGATGTATGATGCCTAATGCTTGTGGATGTCTGATGCCTGATGTCTGATGCTTGTGGATGGATGTCTGTTGCCTGATGATTGTGGATGTCTGATGCCTGCTGTTTGATGCCTGATGTCTGATTCTTGTGGATGCCTGATGTCTGATGCTTGTGGATGTCTGATGCCTGATGACTGATGCTTGTGGATGTCTGATGCCTGATGCTTGTGGATATCTAATGCCTGATGTATGATGCCTGATGCTAGTGGATGTCTGATGCCTGATGTCTGATGCTTGTGGATGTCTGTTGCCTGATGCCTGATGTTGGATGCCTGATGTCTGATGTCTGATGCTTGTGGATGTCTGATGCCTGATGTCTTATGCTTGTGGCTGTCTGATGCCTGATGTCTGATGCTTGTGGATGTCTGATGCATGATGTCTGATGCATGATGTCTGATGCATGATGGCTGATACCTGATGGCTGATGTCTGATGCCTGTCTGATGCCTGATGTCTTATGTCTGATTCCTGATGTCTGATGTTTGATGCTTGTGGATGTGTGTTGCCTGATGTCTGATGCATGATGTCTGACACCTGATGTCTGATGTCTGATGCCTGATGTTTGTGGATGTGTGTTGCCTGATGTCTGATGCATGATGTCTGATACCTGATGTCTGATATCTGATGTCTGATGCCTGATGTTTGTGAAAGTCTGATGCCGGATGTCTGAGGCATGATGTCTGATGCCTGATGTCTGATGCCTGATGTCTGATGCTTGTGGATGTCTGATGCCTGATGTCTGATGCCTGATGTCTGATGCCTGGTGTCTGATGTATGATGCTTGTGGATGTCTGATGCCTGATGTTTGTGGATGTGTTTTGCCTGATGTCTGATGTCTGATACCTGATGTCTGAGGCTTTTGTATGTCTGATGCCTGATATCTGATGCCTGATGTTTGATGTCTGATGCTTGTGGATGTATGTTGCCTGATGTCTGATGCCTGATGTCTGATGCTTGTGGATGTCTGATGCCTGATGTCTGATGCTTGTGGATGTCTGATGCATGATGTCTGATGCATGATGTCTTATGCCTGATGTCTTATGCCTGATGGCTGATGCCTGATGGCTGATGTCTGATGTCTGATGCCTGATGTCTGATGCATGATGTCTTATGCCTGATGTCTGATTCCTGATGTCTGATGCTTGATGCTTGTGGATGTCTGATGCCTGATGTCTGATGAACGATGTTTGATGTCTGATGTCCGATGCCTGATGATTGTGGATGTGTGTTGCCTGATGTCTGATGCATGATGTCTGACACCTGATGTCTGATGCATGATGTCTGATGTCTGATGCTTGTGGATGTCTGATGCCTGATGTCTTATGCTTGTGGCTGTCTGATGCCTGATGTCTGATGCTTGTGGATGTCTGATGCATGATGTCTGATGCATGATGGCTGATGCCTGATAGCTGATGTCTGATGCCTGATGTCTGATGCCTGATGTATTATGCCTGATGTCTGATTCATGATGTCTGATGCTTGATGCTTGTGGATGGCTGATGCCTGATGCCCGATGTTTGATGTCTGATACCTGATGCTTGTGGATGTGTGTTGCCTGATGTCTGATGCATGATGTCTGACACCTGATGTCTGACACCTGATGTCTGATATCTGATGTCTGATGCCTTGTGTTTGTGAAAGTCTGATGCCGGATGTCTGATGCATGATGTCTGATGTCTGATGCTTGTGGATGTCTGATGCCTGATGTCTGATGCCTGATTTCTGATGCCTGGTGTCTGATGTTTGATGCTTGTGGATGTCTGATGCCTGATGTTTGTGGATGTGTTTTGCCTGATGTCTGATGCATGATGTCTGATACCTGATGTCTGAGGCTTTTGGATGTCTGATGCTTGATGTCTGATGCCCGATGTTTGATGTCTGATGCCTGGTGCTTGTGGATGTGTGTTGCCTGATGTCTGATGCATGATGTCTGATGCTTGTGGATGTCTGATGTTTGTGGATGTTTGATTCCTGATATCTGATGCTTGTGGATGTCTGATACTTGTGGCTGTCTGATGCCTGATGTCTGATGCATGATGTCTGACACCTGATGTCATGCATGATGTCTGATGCTTGTGGATGCCTGATGTCTGATGCTTGTGGATGTCTAATGCCTGATGTCTGATGCCTGATGCGTGTGGATGTCTGATGCTTGTGGATGCCTGATGTCTGATGCCTGATGCTTGTGGATGTCTGATGCCTGATGCTTGTGGATGTCTGATGCCTGATGTCTGATATCTGATGCCTGATGTTTGATGTCTGATGCCTGATGCTTGTGGATGTATGTTGCCTGATGTCTGGTGCCTAATGTCTGATGCTTGTGGCTGTCTGATGCCTGATGTCTGATGCTTGTGGATGTCTGATGCATGATGTCTGATGCATGATGTCTGATGCATGATGTCTTATGCCTGATGTCTTATGCCTGATGGCTGATGCCTGATGGCTGATGTCTGATGCCTGATGTCTGATGCCTGATGTATTATGCCTGATGTCTGATTCCTGATGTCTGATGCTTGATGCTTGTGGATGTCTGATGCCTGATGTCTGATTCCTGATGTCAGATGCCTGATGTCTGATGCTTGATGCTTGTGGATGTCTGATGACTGATGTTTGTGGATGTGTGTTGCCTGATGCATGATGTCTGATACCTGATGTCTGATGCTTTTGGATGTCTGATGCTTGATGCTTGTGGATGTCTGATGCCTGATGCCTGATGCCCGATGTTTGATGTCTGATGCCTGGTGCTTGTGGATGTTTGTTGCCTGATGTCTGATGCATGATGTCTGATGTTTGATTCCTGATGTCTGATGCTTGTGGATGTCTGATGCTTGTGGCTGCCTGATGCCTGATGTCTGATGCTTGTGGATGTCTGATGTCTAATGCCTGATGTCTGTGAATGTCTGATGCCGGATGTCTGATGCTTGTGGATGTCTGATGCCTGATGTCTGATGCCTGATGTTTGTGAATGTCTGATGCCGGATGTCTGATGCATGATGTCTGATGCCTGATGTCTGATGCTTGTGGATGCCTGGTGTCTGATGCCTCATGTCTGATTCCTGATGTCTGATGCTTGTGGATGTCTGATGCCTGATGTCTGATGCTTGTGGATGTCTGATGCCTGATGTCTGATGCCTGATGTTTGTGAATGTCTGATGCCGGATGTCTGATGCATGATGTCTGATGCCTGATGTCTGATGCTTGTGGATGCCTGGTGTCTGATGCCTCATGTCTGATTCCTGATGTCTGATGCTTGTGGATGTCTGATGCCTGATGTCTGATGCTTGTGGATTTGTGATGCTTGATGTCTGATGCCTGATGTTTGTGGATGCCTGGTGTCTGATGCCTCATGTCTGATGCCTGATGTCTGATGCTTGTGGATGTGTGATGCTTGATGTCTGATGCTCGATGTTTGATGTCTGATGCCTGATGCTTGTGGATGTGTGTTGCCTGATGTCTGATGCATGATGTCTGATGCTTGTGTATGTTTGATTCCTGATGTCTGATGCTTGTGGCTGTCTGATGTCTGATGCTTGATGCTTGTTGAAGTAAGATGCCTGATGTCTGATGCCCGATGTTTGATGTCTGATATCTGATGCTTGTGGATGTGTGTTGCCTGATGTCTGATGCATGATGTCTGATGCTTGTGGATGTCTGATGCTTGTGGATGTTTGATTCCTGATGTCTGATGCTCGTGGATGTCTGATGCATGATGTCTGACACCTGATGTCTGATGTATGATGTCTGATACATGATGCCTGATGCTTGTGGATGTCTGATGCCTGATGTCTGATGCTTGTGGATGTCTGATACATGATGTCTGATGCTTGTGGATGTCTGATGCCTGATGCCTGATGTTTGTGAATGTCTGAGTCCGGATGCCTGATGCCTGATGCCTGATGTCTGATGCCTGATGTCTGATGCTTGTGGATGTCTGATGCCTGATGTCTGATGCTTGTGGATGTCTGATGTCTGATGCTTGATGCTTGTGGATGTCTGATGCCTGATGCTTGTGGATGTGTGTTGCCTGATGTCTGATGCATGATGTCTGATACCTGATGTCTGATGCTTGTGGATGTCTGATGCCTGATGTCTGATGCTTGATGCTTGTGGAAGTCTGATGCCTGATGTCTGATGCCCGATGTTTGATGTCTGGTGCTTGTGGATGTGTGTTGCCTGATGTCTGATGCATGATGTCTGATGCTTGTGGATGTTTGATTCCTGATGTCTGATGATTGTGGATGTCTGATGCCTGATGTCTGATGCTTGTGGATGTCTGATGCATGATGTCTGACACCTGATGTCTGATGCATGATGTCTGATGCTTGTGGATGTCTGATGCCTGATGGCTGATGCTTGTGGGTGTCTGATGCCTGATATCTGATGCCTGATGTTTGTGAATGTCTGATGCCGGATGTCTGATGCCGGATGTCTGATGCCTGATGTCTGATGCATGATGTCTGATGCCTGATGTCTGATGCCTGATTTCTGATGTCTGATTCCTGATGTCTGATTCCTGATGTCTGATGCTTGTGGATGTCTGATGCCTGATGTCTGATGCTTGATGCTTGTGGATGTGTGATGCCTGATGCTCGATGTTTGATGTCTGATGCCTGATGCTTGTGGATGTGTGTTGCTTGATGTCTGATGCATGATGTCTGATGCTTCTGGATGTCTGATGCTTGTGGATGTTTGATTCCTGATGTCTGATGCTTGTGGATGTCTGATGCTTGTGGCTGTCTGATGTCTGATGCTTGTAGATGTCTGATGCATGATGTCTGATGCTTGTGGATGTCTGATGCCTGATGCTTGTGGATGCCTGATGTCTGATGCCTGATGTCTGATGTCTGATGCTTGTGGATGTCTGATGACTGATGTCTGATGCTTGTGGATGTCTGATGCCTGATGTCTCATGACTGATGTCTGATGCCTGATGCTTGTGGATATCTAATGACTGATGTATGATGCCTGATGCTTGTGGATGTCTGATGCCTGATGTCTGATGCTTGTGGATGTCTGTTGCCTTATGCTTGTGGATGTCTGATGCCTGATGTTTGATGCCTGATGTCTGATTCTTGTGGATGCCTGATGTCTGATGCTTGTGGATGTCTGATGCCTGATGACTGATGCTTGTGGATGTCTGATGCCTGATGTCTGATGCCTGATGCTTGTGGATATCTAATGCCTGATGTATGATGCCTGATGCTTGTGGATGACTGATGCCTGATGTCTGATGCTTGTGGATGTCTGTTGCCTGATGCTTGTGGATGTCTGATGCCTGATGTTTGATGCCTGATGTCTGATGCTTGTTGATGCCTGATGTCTGATGCTTGTGGATGTCTGATGCATGATGTCTGATGCTTTATGCTTGTGGCGGCCTGATGTCTGATGGCTGATGCTTGTGGATGTCTGATGCCTGATGCCTGATGCTTGTGGATGTCTGATGTCTGATGCCTGATGTTTGTGAATGTCTGATGCCGGATGTCTGATGCATGATGTCTGATGCATGATGTCTGATGCTTGTGGATGTCTGATGCTTGTGTATGTTTGATTCCTGATGTCTGATGCTTGTGGCTGTCTGATGTCTGATGCTTGATGCTTGTTGAAGTAAGATGCCTGATGTCTGATGCCCGATGTTTGATGTCTGATATCTGATGCTTGTGGATGTGTGTTGCCTGATGTCTGATGCATGATGTCTGATGCTTGTGGATGTCTGATGCTTGTGGATGTTTGATTCCTGATGTCTGATGCTCGTGGATGTCTGATGCATGATGTCTGACACCTGATGTCTGATGCATGATGTCTGATGCCTGATGACTGATGCTTGTGGATGTCTGATGCCTGATGCTTGTGGATATCTAATGCCTGATGTATGATGCCTGATGCTTGTGGATGTCTGATGCCTGATGTCTGATGCTTGTGGATGTCTGTTGCCTGATGCCTGATGTTTGATGCCTGATGTCTGATGTCTGATGCTTGTGGATGTCTGATGCCTGATGTCTTATGCTTGTGGCTGTCTGATGCCTGATGTCTGATGCTTGTGGATGTCTGATGCATGATGTCTGATGCATGATGTCTGATGCATGATGGCTGATTCCTGATGGCTGATGTCTGATGCCTGTCTGATGCCTGATGTCTTATGTCTGATTCCTGATGTCTGATGTTTGATGCTTGTGGATGTGTGTTGCCTGATGTCTGATGCATGATGTCTGACACCTGATGTCTGATGTCTGATGCCTGATGTTTGTGGATGTGTGTTGCCTGATGTCTGATGCATGATGTCTGATACCTGATGTCTGATATCTGATGTCTGATGCCTGATGTTTGTGAAAGTCTGATGCCGGATGTCTGAGGCATGAGGTCTGATGCCTGATGTCTGATGCCTGATGTCTGATGCTTGTGGATGTCTGATGCCTGATGTCTGATGCCTGATGTCTGATGCCTGGTGTCTGATGTTTGATGCTTGTGGATGTCTGATGCCTGATGTTTGTGGATGTGTTTTGCCTGATGTCTGATGTCTGATACCTGATGTCTGAGGCTTTTGTATGTCTGATGCCTGATATCTGATGCCTGATGTTTGATGTCTGATGCTTGTGGATGTATGTTGCCTGATGTCTGATGCCTGATGTCTGATGCTTGTGGATGTCTGATGTCTGATGCTTGTGGATGTCTGATGCATGATGTCTGATGCATGATGTCTTATGCCTGATGTCTTATGCCTGATGGCTGATGCCTGATGGCTGATGTCTGATGTCTGATGCCTGATGTCTGATGCATGATGTCTTATGCCTGATGTCTGATTCCTGATGTCTGATGCTTGATGCTTGTGGATGTCTGATGCCTGATGTCTGATGAACGATGTTTGATGTCTGATGTCCGATGCCTGATGATTGTGGATGTGTGTTGCCTGATGTCTGATGCATGATGTCTGACACCTGATGTCTGATGCATGATGTCTGATGTCTGATGCTTGTGGATGTCTGATGCCTGATGTCTTATGCTTGTGGCTGTCTGATGCCTGATGTCTGATGCTTGTGGATGTCTGATGCATGATGTCTGATGCATGATGGCTGATGCCTGATAGCTGATGTCTGATGCCTGATGTCTGATGCCTGATGTCTTATGCCTGATGTCTGATTCCTGATGTCTGATGCTTGATGCTTGTGGATGGCTGATGCCTGATGCCCGATGTTTGATGTCTGATACCTGATGCTTGTGGATGTGTGTTGCCTGATGTCTGATGCATGATGTCTGACACCTGATGTCTGATATCTGATGTCTGATGCCTTGTGTTTGTGAAAGTCTGATGCCGGATGTCTGATGCATGATGTCTGATGCCTGATGTCTGATGCTTGTGGATGTCTGATGCCTGATGTCTGATGCCTGATTTCTGATGCCTGGTGTCTGATGTTTGATGCTTGTGGATGTCTGATGCCTGATGTTTGTGGATGTGTTTTGCCTGATGTCTGATGCATGATGTCTAATACCTGATGTCTGAGGCTTTTGGATGTCTGATGCTTGATGTCTGATGCCCGATGTTTGATGTCTGATGCCTGGTGCTTGTGGATGTGTGTTGCCTGATGTCTGATGCATGATGTCTGATGCTTGTGGATGTCTGATGCTTGTGGATGTTTGATTCCTGATATCTGATGCTTGTGGATGTCTGATACTTGTGGCTGTCTGATGCCTGATGTCTGATGCATGATGTCTGACACCTGATGTCATGCATGATGTCTGATGCTTGTGGATGCCTGATGTCTGATGCTTGTGGATGTCTAATGCCTGATGTCTGATGCCTGATGCGTGTGGATGTCTGATGCTTGTGGATGCCTGATGTCTGATGCCTGATGCTTGTGGATGTCTGATGCCTGATGCTTGTGGATGTCTGATGCCTGATGTCTGATATCTGATGCCTGATGTTTGATGTCTGATGCCTGATGCTTGTGGATGTATGTTGCCTGATGTCTGGTGCCTAATGTCTGATGCTTGTGGCTGTCTGATGCCTGATGTCTGATGCTTGTGGATGTCTGATGCATGATGTCTGATGCATGATGTCTGATGCATGATGTCTTATGCCTGATGTCTTATGCCTGATGGCTGATGCCTGATGGCTGATGGCTGATGCCTGATGTCTGATGCCTGATGTATTATGCCTGATGTCTGATTCCTGATGTCTGATGCTTGATGCTTGTGGATGTCTGATGCCTGATGTCTGATTCCTGATGTCAGATGCCTGATGTCTGATGCTTGATGCTTGTGGATGTCTGATGACTGATGTTTGTCTCCCCGCCGCTGCTGTCCTCATTACGCTACTGGAGTAGCACAACGATTCCACCTTGTACCAGAGGAGCCGCTGGGACGCCGCTGGGACGCCGGCACTAGCCTAGCAGCAGAGGAGGGCGAGGCGCAGGCCCCGGGACTGCGAGGACCAGCATTCCACAGCTCCAGCTGGTCCTCTTCCCGCGTGAGCTGCGCCCCCTCACAGCGCCACGCCCCCAGCCAAAGCCCTACAACTACTCGCGGCACCCGCTTCGCGGGTGCCACTCGTTTCAATTTGTCTCCCCGCCGCTGCTGTCCTCATTACGCTACTGGAGTAGCACAACGATTCCACCTTGTACCAGAGGAGCCGCTGGGACGCCGCTGGGACGCCGGCACTAGCCTAGCAGCAGAGGAGGGCGAGGCGCAGGCCCCGGGACTGCGAGGACCAGCATTCCACAGCTCCAGCTGGTCCTCTTCCCGCGTGAGCTGCACCCCCTCACAGCGCCACGCCCCCACAATCAACTACCCTTTAAAGAGCGCGCTCTGGACCGCGTAACGCGGGACGCGCGCGGGTCGCAGCCCGGGGCGAAGACCGGGCAAAGAGCGGGCCGTTTAAGGCCGTTCAAGGACGGCTGAGGACGGCCCTGGCCCTGAACCCCTGCCTTTTCGCCCATAATCACCACCAAACGTCTAAGGTAGGCGGAACTGTGTCCTGCATCTTCGCATAACAACATCAACGGCCGCCACCTATCACACCATTTTCTGTTGACTTTGTGTTCAGATGTCGGCCATGCGCAATAGAACTAGAAGTTGTGCGAAAAAAGCTACGGTGGTATCACAGGTGACAGGACCTATAGACCTCTTTATTTCCCGTGTAAACGAGACTATTGATCAAAGCATTGTTGTATTGGAAAAAAGAGTCTCCATGGATCTTGCAAATGCTAAGCGCTCATCCTTGGGTTCCTTTGCTAATGCCAAATCACCCGCTTTGCAGCCTTCGAATGTGTGCTCCCTACCCTTAACCATACCCACTAATAGTGCTCCGATTGTACCAAATACTGTTGATTTATCGGTTGCCCTATCAGACTCGGACCCGTCTTTTGTGGATCTGGAGGTTACACCAGACCTAGAGGCCTGTCAGTCTTCTGGCAAAGCGGCTCCATGTCTGAGCGGGTCTAATGATGTGGTAACAGCTCCTGTACCTATAGCTTCTCGGGGAAGGGCTACCAGTCTCCCAAAGGCTATATCTAAGAGTAAAAACAAAGCCAAAGTTACAGTTAGGAATCATAATTTGATTTCCCCTACTCCACAAATGACTTCAGGTATTCCCTGCTGGGTGCAAAATATGGTAACAGATTTAAAACTGGATCTTGAAGCTACAATAGCAGCACAAATCAAGCCTCTAATTTCCAAACTAGATAGGCTTACGTCTTTAATACATTCGAAATGGCCACATAAAACGAATGGGCAAAGGCCAGATCAGCCACAAGGGATTACAGAAGCAGCCCCTAAATGTTCATCATGTATCCAGTCCCCTAAAGATGTATTAAATAACGTTCAAGTAACCGTAGCCCCCGGGAACCCAGTTATACCTCATTTGTTGCAAACTGGGAGTAATTCTGTTCAACCCACATCTATACCCACTCCGAAGGTGGTGGGTTCTATTTTGACTCCCCAACACTCTGTTGTTGGTAATAATACCACCACTACACAAGTAAAAGACGTTGTAGGGAAATCTAATACCCCTCTAGCACCTCTTTCCACGAACAAACCTGAAGGTCTTAAGCCAAAGCAGGCACGTTTTAGGTCAATTAATTTACCACCAGAGGTTTCCCCTTTTGTGGTCGTGTTGACAGCAGTCCCCCCGTTGAAGGAGGGAGTAAAAGAAACTCACGTTGAGCTAAGAAATAAATGTGCTCAATGGTTCCACTTACATAAACCTCTACCCAACAGTATGAACGGTGAAATTCTTACTGTACGTAGAGGGGATTGGGTGGGTAGAAGTAAGAAAACAATAGTAGGGGATGTAATTACAGTTAATTTTAGAGATACAGAGACAGTTAGTTATATATGTAATGTTCCCAATAGTGGTCCTGCGACTCAAATTAACCCACTCCCCTTGTCTTACTTCTTACCGATGCCTTCAAGACCAAACCCTCCTTGTTCTACTTTTCAAAGTAACAGAGGATCTGTGTATTCCCCGCAACATGCTACTAAACCATGGCAGCAACCACCACACCTTTCTTCTCTTTTTCCACATTATGTTAATTTTCACCAGCAGCCATTACATGCTCCATTTTTTCCCCAGCACCATGTTAATCCTCATTGGTCACATCCCCCCCATTTTCCACCACCCTTATTTCAGTCTGCCCATCAGTGGCAGCAACCCCTTCAGCCACTACAACCAGTTAAACCTCAGTGGCAACAAACATGGCAGGACCTGCCTCCTTCCCAAGACTCCTTGTACTCACAACTTGCTCACCCTAACAGATATGCTGTGTTGGATGAGGTAGATTGACTGAGCTCTACCGAAGCTTTGGATTTAAACATCTCTTTGTCCTATTTAGATATGGCGAGTGCTTCTCCTGTTACATCTTTAGCCGCACTCCCCGAATCCCCAATGGTGTCATCAGTAATACCCCTCTCACGTTTAGAAAATAGGGATAGCTTTGATGCATGTACAGCTACTGTTACACCCAGATTAAGCCCAGATATCATCTCTCGGGATGATGATCCTACTTTATTATGAGCAACTCAGCCAGAGTCATCTGTAGTTGGTGACTCTGGCAAACCAGTAGGACTCTCTCTTGTTTCCTGGAACATAGCTGGCCTTGCCAGTAAATTAGGTACACCCTTCTGGACCAGTTTTTTGGGGGAGGGATTGGACCTAATTTTGTTACAGGAAACTTGGTGTCTGGACCCTATTAACATCGAAGGGTATGCATCCTACTGTCTCAGAGCCACCAAATCTAGCTCGGGTAGGGCTAAGGGGGGCCTTTTGTTGCTTATATCTACCAAGCTGTGCGATTGTACAGTTAAATACAGCACGACAGTTGGGGCTCATAGCCAAGTTATAAGGTTGGAGTGCAGGAAGAATATTGATTTAGTTGTGATAAATTTTTATAACAATCTCTTTGATGCTACTAGAGGGGATATTCTACCGCCTCTAGAAAAAGAAATAACTAAAGCCCTTGGTATTTCGAAAAGAATGGCCGAGGTTGTCTGGGCAGGGGATTTTAACCTGCAACCCTGCCATTTGTCCAACGGGAATATCTGCGGTTTTGGTGCAGCAATGAGTAGTCACTGGGGGGGTCTGGGTGTGAGGGAGGATTCTCCTCACTTCCAACATTGCAGTTATGGTTCCACATTAAATAATATGCTAGTCACACTCGACATGACCCTGTTAAAATGTAACACAAACAACCAGGCAATAATATGCCCCACATTTACAGGCAGAGATGCAGGATCATTTATAGATCATATTCTGTTGTCTAGCAGCGGAGGTTTTACCGATCTGCATGTAAATGAAGAAAGTCTCAGTGACCATAATAGCCTTCGTGTTACCCTTTTGGGGCATGGTACCTCGACGGTTCCAGGTGGGAATTGTTCCACTGACTTAGTACCTATTAGACCGAAGGGTCTAAGGATTAAATGGACTGGACTAAATTCTAAGGTTAAGCAGAAGGAGGTTCTCACCAGATGCAAGAACCAAATTAGTTTCTGTTTGGATGATGATTGTGACTTAGGCTGTCTATTAGTTCACTTTGTCTCCATGAATAGTATTATTGATGGTATTTTTACTAAGGCCTCGCTATCCAATAGCGGTCCGAAGCAGGGGTGGTTCGACAAGACCTGTATAGTCGCCCTCCGTGATCTAAAGAATGCTTTAGGCACTAATCCACGCGTTAAGACGGACATACAATTTTTTAGGGCAAGATATAAAATAGCAATTAATACTAGGAAAAGGGTATTACAGACAGAGGCATGGGATAAGTTGAAGGAAGCAGCCGAGACCAAAAACTGCAAACTGTACTGGGAAACAATTAACAGCCCGTTTCTCAATAAGGAAGATGTTCCAGAATTAACATCTTATGTGGCATGTAGCGATTGGGTCAGTCACTTTTCCAAAATCTTTAATCCAGAAGGGTTATCTCTTGAGTTAATGTTACCTGAGTCTATCTCATGGCTACCCCTCCCGTTGGGAATTACATTAGAAGAAAGCCTTGAAGCAATTTCTTTAAGCAAAGGAGGTAAGGCCCCTGGCCCCGATGGGGTCCCGCTGGATCTATACAAAGATGAACCAGCTTTATGGGCTCCCATCCTGGCGAGGATATTTAATTGTGCGGCAGAAACTAATTTCCCGTCCACTTGGGGTCAATCAGTCATTATCCCTCTACATAAGAAAGGTGATAAATCAGAGGCCTCTAACTACCGTCCAATTTCATTATTGGACGCCTCTGTGAAGGTGATGAGTAGGATTTTGCTCAGGAGGCTGGAAGACTGGGCAGCTGATTTTAACATTTTAACTAGAGTCCAATATGGCTTTCGGAAAGGCCTGGGCACATTGGACCAATGTGTAAATTTGGACCTTTTAATTAACAAATATACTGTGGCTAAAAATGGCAACCTTTTTTTATGTTTTGCTGATTTGAGCAGTGCATTTGATTTGGTTAACCACACTATTCTTTGGGAGGTTTTGCTAGATGCAGGGGCTCCGAGGGAAATAGTCCATTTTTTAGCTAGACTTTACGAAAAACTTTCTTGTAAGGTCCGCTATGGCACCCTTGGCGAATGTACCCCGTTTTTCAAAGTGTCTCGGGGCATACGCCAGGGATGCGTTTTGGCCCCGTTGTTATTTTCCCTCTTTATTAATGACGTCGACCGTTCTTTGGTTGATATCCCAGCAGATGCCCCCTTGATTGGTGGTAAACCTGTTCCGCTGTTACTTTACGCGGACGACGCTGTTCTCATATCCCGTACACAGCTGGGCCTTCAGCGCCTAATCGATAATTTTATGCATTTTATTCAAGTTAGGCGGCTACGCGTGAATAAAACTAAGACATATGTTATGTCATGCGGTCGGGCAGCTAAGCAGGTAAAGCATACCTTTTTTCTGGATAAGGAAAAGTTGACTCCTGTCAAGTCCTTTTGTTATCTAGGAATTACATTTAATAATAGCGGGTCTTGGACCTCGGAATTTGATTCTATCAGACTAAAAATGCTGCGATCTACCGGCAGTATTTTTCGTTTTGCCTCTAAACTCGGCTCACGAAGCATTTTAGACATGATGAACATATACAATGTTTGTTGTGTCTCCTCTGCACTGTATGGGGCAGGTGTATGGGGCCATAGTGTGGGTACATCCCTGCAGAAGGAGGAAAATAAGTTTTTAAGGAGGTTGCTATGTGTTCCCCCTTCTGCCTCCATTCTGCTGATTCATGAAGAAGTTGGGATCGAGTTTATTTCTGATTTAGCAGCAGTCCGGCCACTTTTATTGTGGCGTTCTATTTGGGCTAAACCAGAGACTCGATTTACTCAGGATATCATTCTTGATTGTATAGGCTTGGACCACTCCTCACGCATACAGTGGTTGAGATACATCCACCGCTGGTATCTCCTTCTTTTTAATATTGATGTATTCCGCGAGCCAGAAGAGGTTGTTTCTATCTCAAAAAAAGAAATTAAGACAACGTTTTTAAATTTTCGAAAGGCAGAGCGAGATAAAATTTCTGGTAATCTTATCACCGTGAAATTTTATAAAGATTTAAATTTAACTCCGGGGTTCCAATCCTATCTTGTGTATGTGACCCGTCCCTCCCATCAGTATGTTTTAACACGCGTCAGATTGGGTATTGTTCACCATCTGGTTGCATTTCCAAACACAAGAACCAGTTCAGATATACCCTGTCCGTGTGATAGTACTTCCCGACAGAATAGTTGCCACTTTTTACTTCTCTGTAAATTTTATCATTCTCTTAGGTTAAAATACCTTAAGCCAATTTTTATCAAATATAATATTCGTACTACAGAAACAGCACTGATTCTTTTATCCTCATTAGAGAACGAAGAGATCTGTTTTTTCCTGGCTATTTTTATTCTGAAATGTACAGCTGTCAGGGAAAGTATTGTACTATCATATTTTTATACTTACCTGTCTGTACCTATGTTATACAGCTGCCAGGTATTGTATTACGCTATTATTACTGTTTACATTTTTGATCGTATATATATGTCTTCAAGTTTTATACCGTTTTTGTAACTAGGGTATTATTTTCTTATTTTGTTGATGTCCACAGTATTTTATGATTATTTATAAATTTTGATGTACAGCTGCCAGGATAGGCCCATTGAGTAATTCCTACTGATCTCCTGTCTGTTCATTCATGTACGTTTTGCTTTTATAATAGTACGTTGACCCCAACTGGCAAGATTACTCCTTAATTGTTGCACTTTAGCCTTTTGTATAACGTCTTATCACTGTTTCTTATAAGTGGTCATATGGTGATTTTAAACATTTTAAACTATGTATTCTTTTTGCTTGTATGATTTGTATGTACAAATCGAATAAAAGCTTTAAATTGATTGACTGATGTTTGTGGATGTGTGTTGCCTGATGCATGATGTCTGATACCTGATGTCTGATGCTTTTGGATGTCTGATGCTTGATGCTTGTGGACGTCTGATGCCTGATGCCTGATGCCCGATGTTTGATGTCTGATGCCTGGTGCTTGTGGATGTTTGTTGCCTGATGTCTGATGCATGATGTCTGATGTTTGATTCCTGATGTCTGATGCTTGTGGATGTCTGATGCTTGTGGCTGCCTGATGCCTGATGTCTGATGCTCGTGGATGTCTGATGTCTGATGCCTGATGTCTGTGAATGTCTGATGCCGGATGTCTGATGCTTGTGGATGTCTGATGCCTGATGTCTGATGCCTGATGTTTGTGAATGTCTGATGCCGGATGTCTGATGCATGATGTCTGATGCCTGATGACTGATGCTTGTGGATGCCTGGTGTCTGATGCCTCATGTCTGATTCCTGATGTCTGATGCTTGTGGATGTCTGATGCCTGATGTCTGATGCTTGTGGATGTCTGATGCCTGATGTCTGATGCCTGATGTTTGTGAATGTCTGATGCCGGATGTCTGATGCATGATGTCTGATGCCTGATGTCTGATGCTTGTGGATGCCTGATGCTTGTGGATGTTTGATTCCTGATGTCTGATGCTTGTGGATGTCAGATGCTTGTGGCTGTCTGATGCCTGATGCTTGTGGATGTCTGAGGCATGATGTCTGATGCTTGTGGATGTCTGATGCCTGATGTCTGATGCCTGATGTTTGTGAATGTCTGATGCCGGATGTCTGATGCATGATGTCTGATGCCTGATGTCTGATGCTTGTGGATGCCTGGTGTCTGATGCCTCATGTCTGATTCCTGATGTCTGATGCTTGTGGATGTCTGATGCCTGATGTCTGATGCTTGTGGATGTCTGATGCCTGATGTCTGATGCCTGATGTTTGTGAATGTCTGATGCCGGATGTCTGATGCATGATGTCTGATGCCTGATGTCTGATGCTTGTGGATGCCTGGTGTCTGATGCCTCATGTCTGATTCCTGATGTCTGATGCTTGTGGATGTCTGATGCCTGATGTCTGATGCTTGTGGATTTGTGATGCTTGATGTCTGATGCCTGATGTTTGTGGATGCCTGGTGTCTGATGCCTCATGTCTGATGCCTGATGTCTGATGCTTGTGGATGTGTGATGCTTGATGTCTGATGCTCGATGTTTGATGTCTGATGCCTGATGCTTGTGGATGTGTGTTGCCTGATGTCTGATGCATGATGTCTGATGCTTGTGTATGTTTGATTCCTGATGTCTGATGCTTGTGGCTGTCTGATGTCTGATGCTTGATGCTTGTTGAAGTAAGATGCCTGATGTCTGATGCCCGATGTTTGATGTCTGATATCTGATGCTTGTGGATGTGTGTTGCCTGATGTCTGATGCATGATGTCTGATGCTTGTGGATGTCTGATGCTTGTGGATGTTTGATTCCTGATGTCTGATGCTCGTGGATGTCTGATGCATGATGTCTGACACCTGATGTCTGATGTATGATGTCTGATACATGATGTCTGATGCTTGTGGATGTCTGATGCCTGATGTCTGATGCTTGTGGATGTCTGATACATGATGTCTGATGCTTGTGGATGTCTGATGCCTGATGCCTGATGTTTGTGAATGTCTGAGTCCGGATGCCTGATGCCTGATGCCTGATGTCTGATGCCTGATGTCTGATGCTTGTGGATGTCTGATGCCTGATGTCTGATGCTTGTGGATGTCTGATGTCTGATGCTTGATGCTTGTGGATGTCTGATGCCTGATGCTTGTGGATGTGTGTTGCCTGATGTCTGATGCATGATGTCTGATACCTGATGTCTGATGCTTGTGGATGTCTGATGCCTGATGTCTGATGCTTGATGCTTGTGGAAGTCTGATGCCTGATGTCTGATGCCCGATGTTTGATGTCTGGTGCTTGTGGATGTGTGTTGCCTGATGTCTGATGCATGATGTCTGATGCTTGTGGATGTTTGATTCCTGATGTCTGATGATTGTGGATGTCTGATGCCTGATGTCTGATGCTTGTGGATGTCTGATGCATGATGTCTGACACCTGATGTCTGATGCATGATGTCTGATGCTTGTGGATGTCTGATGCCTGATGGCTGATGCTTGTGGGTGTCTGATGCCTGATATCTGATGCCTGATGTTTGTGAATGTCTGATGCCGGATGTCTGATGCCGGATGTCTGATGCCTGATGTCTGATGCATGATGTCTGATGCCTGATGTCTGATGCCTGATTTCTGATGTCTGATTCCTGATGTCTGATTCCTGATGTCTGATGCTTGTGGATGTCTGATGCCTGATGTCTGATGCTTGATGCTTGTGGATGTGTGATGCCTGATGCTCGATGTTTGATGTCTGATGCCTGATGCTTGTGGATGTGTGTTGCTTGATGTCTGATGCATGATGTCTGATGCTTCTGGATGTCTGATGCTTGTGGATGTTTGATTCCTGATGTCTGATGCTTGTGGATGTCTGATGCTTGTGGCTGTCTGATGTCTGATGCTTGTAGATGTCTGATGCATGATGTCTGATGCTTGTGGATGTCTGATGCCTGATGCTTGTGGATGCCTGATGTCTGATGCCTGATGTCTGATGTCTGATGCTTGTGGATGTCTGATGACTGATGTCTGATGCTTGTGGATGTCTGATGCCTGATGTCTCATGACTGATGCCTGATGCCTGATGCTTGTGGATATCTAATGACTGATGTATGATGCCTGATGCTTGTGGATGTCTGATGCCTGATGTCTGATGCTTGTGGATGTCTGTTGCCTTATGCTTGTGGATGTCTGATGCCTGATGTTTGATGCCTGATGTCTGATTCTTGTGGATGCCTGATGTCTGATGCTTGTGGATGTCTGATGCCTGATGACTGATGCTTGTGGATGTCTGATGCCTGATGTCTGATGCCTGATGCTTGTGGATATCTAATGCCTGATGTATGATGCCTGATGCTTGTGGATGACTGATGCCTGATGTCTGATGCTTGTGGATGTCTGTTGCCTGATGCTTGTGGATGTCTGATGCCTGATGTTTGATGCCTGATGTCTGATGCTTGTTGATGCCTGATGTCTGATGCTTGTGGATGTCTGATGCATGATGTCTGATGCTTTATGCTTGTGGCGGCCTGATGTCTGATGGCTGATGCTTGTGGATGTCTGATGCCTGATGCCTGATGCTTGTGGATGTCTGATGTCTGATGCCTGATGTTTGTGAATGTCTGATGCCGGATGTCTGATGCATGATGTCTGATGCATGATGTCTGATGCTTGTGGATGTCTGATGCTTGTGTATGTTTGATTCCTGATGTCTGATGCTTGTGGCTGTCTGATGTCTGATGCTTGATGCTTGTTGAAGTAAGATGCCTGATGTCTGATGCCCGATGTTTGATGTCTGATATCTTATGCTTGTGGATGTGTGTTGCCTGATGTCTGATGCATGATGTCTGATGCTTGTGGATGTCTGATGCTTGTGGATGTTTGATTCCTGATGTCTGATGCTCGTGGATGTCTGATGCATGATGTCTGACACCTGATGTCTGATGCATGATGTCTGATACATGATGCCTGATGCTTGTGGATGTCTGATGCCTGATGCTTGTGGATGTCTGATACATGATGTCTGATGCTTGTGGATGTCTGATGCCTGATGCCTGATGCCTGATGCCTGATGTTTGTGAATGTCTGAGTCCGGATGCCTGATGCCTGATGCCTGATGTCTGATGCCTGATGTCTGATGCTTGTGGATGTCTGATGCCTGATGTCTGATGTCTGATTCCTGATGTCTGATGCTTGTGGATGTCTGATGTCTGATGCTTGATGCTTGTGGATGTCTGATGCCTGATGCTTGTGGATGTGTGTTGCCTGATGTCTGATGCATGATGTCTGATACCTGATGTCTGATGCTTGTGGATGTATGATGCCTGATGTCTGATGCTTGATGCTTGTGGAAGTCTGATGCCTGATGTCTGATGCCCGATGTTTGATGTCTGTTGCTTGTGGATGTGTGTTGCCTGATGTTTGATGCATGATGTCTGATGCTTGTGGATGTTTGATTCCTGATGTCTGATGATTGTGGATGTCTGATGCCTGATGTCTGATGCTTGTGGATGTCTGATGCATGATGTCTGACACCTGATGTCTGATGCATGATGTCTGATGCTTGTGGATGTCTGATGCCTGATGTCTGATGCATGATGTCTGATGCCTGATGTCTGATGCCTGATTTCTGATGTCTGATTCCTGATGTCTGATTCCTGATGTCTGATGCTTGTGGATGTCTGATGCCTGATGTCTGATGCTTGATGCTTGTGGATGTGTGATGCCTGATGCTCGATGTTTGATGTCTGATGCCTGATGCTTGTGGATGTGTGTTGCTTGATGTCTGATGCATGATGTCTGATGCTTCTGGATGTCTGATGCGTGTGGATGTTTGATTCCTGATGTCTGATGCTTGTGGATGTCTGATGCTTGTGGCTGTCTGATGTCTGATGCTTCTGGATGTCTGATGCATGATGTCTGATGCTTGTGGATGTCTGATGCCTAATGCTTGTGGATGCCTGATGTCTGATGCCTGATGTCTGATGTCTGATGCTTGTGGATGTCTGATGACTGATGTCTGATGCTTGTGGATGTCTGATGCCTGATGTCTCATGACTGATGTCTGATGCCTGATGCTTGTGGATATCTAATGCCTGATGTATGATGCCTGATGCTTGTGGATGTCGGATGCCTGATGTCTGATGCTTGTGGATGTCTGTTGCCTGATGCTTGTGGATGTCTGATGTTTGATGCCTGATGTCTGATTCTTGTGGATGCCTGATGTCTGATGCTTGTGGATGTCTGATGCCTGATGACTGATGCTTGTGGATGTCTGATGCCTGATGTCACATGACTGATGTCTGATGCCTGATGCTTGTGGATATCTAATGCCTGATGTATGATGCCTGATGCTTGTGGATGACTGATGCCTGATGTCTGATGCTTGTGGATGTCTGTTGCCTGATGCTTGTGGATGTCTGATACCTGATGTTTGATGCCTGATGTCTGATGCTTGTTGATGCCTGATGTCTGATGCTTGTGGATGTCTGATGCATGATGTCTGATGCTTGATGCTTGTGGATGCCTGATGTCTGATGGCTGATGCTTGTGGATGTCTGATGCCTGATGACTGATGTCTGATGCTTGTGGATGTCTGATGCCTGATGTCTCATGACTGATGTCTGATGCCTGATGCTTGTGGATATCTAATGCCTGATGTATGATGCCTAATGCTTGTGGATGTCTGATGCCTGATGTCTGATGCTTGTGGATGGATTTCTGTTGCCTGATGCTTGTGGATGTCTGATGCCTGATGTCTGATGCCTGATGTCTGATTCTTGTGGATGCCTGATGTCTGATGCTTATGGATGTCTGATGCCTGATGACTGATGCTTGTGGATGTCTGATGCTTGATGTCACATGACTGATGTCTGATGCCTGATGCTTGTGGATATCTAATGCCTGATGTATGATGCCTGATGCTTGTGGATGTCTGATGCCTGATGTCTGATGCTTGTGGATGTCTGTTGCCTGATGCCTGATGTTTGATGCCTGATGTCTGATGCTTGTTGATGCCTGATGTCTGATGCTTGTGGATGTCTGATGGCTGATGTCTGATGCCTGATGCGTGTGGATGTCTGATGCTTGTGGATGCCTGATGTCTGATGCCTGATGCTTGTGGATGTCTGATGCCTGATGCTTGTGGATGTCTGATGCCTGATGTCTGATATCTGATGCCTGTTGTTTGATGTCTGATGCCTGATGCTTGTGGATGTATGTTGCCTGATGTCTGATGCCTGATGTCTGATGCTTGTGGATGTCTGATGCCTGATGTCTGATGCTTGTGGATGTCTGATGCATGATGTCTGATGCATGATGTCTTATGCCTGATGTCTGATGCCTGATGTCTGATGCCTGATGTCTTATGCCTGATGTCTGATTCCTGATGTCTGATGCTTGATGCTTGTGCATGTCTGCTGCCTGATGTCTGATGCACGATGTTTGATGTCTGATGCCTGATGATTGTGGATGTTTGTTGCCTGATGTCTGATGCATGATGTCTGACACCTGATGTCTGATGTCTGATGCTTGTGGATGTCTGATGCTTGTGGCTGTCTGATGCCTGATGTCTGATGCTTGTGGATGTCTGATGCATGATGTCTGATGCATGATGTCTGATGCATGATGGCTGATGCCTGATGGCTGATGTCCGATGCCTGATGTCTTATGCCTGATGTCTGATTCCTGATGTCTGTTGCTTGATGCTTGTGGATGTCTGAGGCCTGATGCCCGATGTTTGATGTCTTATACCTGATGCTTGTGGATGTGTGTTGCCTGATGTCTGATGCATGATGTCTGACACCTGATGTCTGATGTCTGATATCTGATGCCTGATGTTTGTGAATGTCTGATGCCGGATGTCTGATGCATGATGTCTGATGCCTGATGCCTGATGTCTGATGCTTGTGGATGTCTGATGCCTGATGTCTGATGCCTGATGTCTGATGCTTGATGCTTGTGGATGTCTGATGCCTGATGTTTGTGGATGTGTGTTGCCTGATGTCTGATGCATGATGTCTGATGCTTTTGGGTGTCTGATGCTTGATGCTTGTGGATGTCTGATGCCTGATGTCTGATGCCCGATGTTTGATGCCTGGTGCTTGTGGATGTGTGTTGCCTGATGTCTGATGCATGATGTCTGATGCTTGTGGATGTCTGATGCTTGTGGATGTTTGATTCCTGATGTCTGATGCTTGTGGATGTCTGATGCTTGTGGCTGTCTGATGCCTGATGTCTGAAGCTTGTGGATGTCTGCTGCATGATGTCTGACACCTGATGTCATGCATGATGTCTGATGTCTGATGCTTGTGGATGTCTGATGCCTGATGTCTGATGCTTGTGGATGTCTGATGCCTGATGTCTGATGTTTGTGAATGTCTGATGCCGGATGTCTGATGCATGATGTCTGATGCCTGATGTCTGATGGTTGTGGATGCCTTGTGCCTGATGTCTGATGCCTGATGTCTGATTCCTGATGTCTGATTCCTGATGTCTGATGCCTGATGTCTGATGCTTGTGGATGTGTGATGCCTCATGTCTGATGCTTGTGGATGTGTGATGCCTGATGTCTGATGCTCGATGTTTGATGTCTGATGCCTGATGCTTGTGGATGTGTGTTGCCTGATGTCTGATGCTTGTGGATGTCTGATGCTTGTGGATGTTTGATTCCTGATGTCTGATGCTTGTGGCTGTCTGATGCCTGATGTCTGATGCTTGTGGATGTCTGATGCATGATGTCTGATGCATGATAACTGATGCCTGATGTCTTATGCCTGATGGCTGATGCCTGAAGTCTGATGGCTGATGCCTGATGTCTTATGCCTGATGTTTGTGAATGTCTGATGCCTGATGTCTGATGCCTGATGTCTGATGCTTGTGGATGTCTGATGCCTGATGTCTGATGCCTGATGGCAGATGCCTGATGGCTGATGCTTGATGCTTGTGGATGTCTGATGCCTGATGTTTGTGGATGTGTGTTGCCTGATGTCTGATGCATGATGTCTGATACCTTATGTCTGTTGCTTTTGGATGTCTGATGCTTGATGCTTGTGGACGTCTGATGCCTGATGTCTGATGCCCGATGTTTGATGTCTGATGCCTGGTGCTTGTGGATGTGTGTTGCCTGATGTCTGATGCATGATGTCTGATGCTTGTGGATGTTTGATGCATGATGTCTGATGCTTGTGGATGTCTGATGCTTGTGGATGTTTGATTCCTGATGTCTGATGCTTGTGGATGTCTGATGCATGTCTCTGTCTGATGCCTGATGTCTGATGCTTGTGGATGTCTGATGCATGATGTCTGACACCTAATGTCATGCATGATGTCTGATGTCTGATGCTTGTGGATGTCTGATGGCTGATGTCTGATGCTTGTGGACGTCTGATGCCTGATGTCTGATGCCTGATGTTTGTGAATGTCTGATGCCGGATGTCTGATGCATGATGTCTGATGCCTGATGTCTGATGCCTGATGTCTGATGCTTGTGGATGCCTGATGCCTGATGTCTGATGTCTGATTCCTGATGTCTGATTCCTGATGTCTGATGCTTGTGGATGTCTGATGCCTGATGTCTGATGCTTGTGGATGTGTGATGCCTGATGTCTGATGCTCGATGTTTGATGTCTGATGCCTGATGCTTGTGGATGTGTGTTGCCTGATGTCTGATGCTTGTGGATGTCTGATGCTTGTGGATGTTTGATTCCTGATGTCTGATGCTTGTGGCTGTCTGATGCCTGATGTCTGATGCTTGTGGATGTCTGATGCTTGATGCTTGTGGATGTCTGATGCCTGATGCTTGTGGATGCCTGATGTCTGATGCCTGATGTCTGATGCTTGTGGATGTCTGATGTCTGATGCTTGTGGATGTCTCATGACTGATGTCTCATGACTGATGTCTGATGCTTGTGGATATCTAATGCCTGATGTATGATGCCTGATGCTTGTGGATGTCTGATGCCTGATGTCTGATGCTTGTGGATGTCTGTTGCCTGATGCTTGTGGATGTCTGATGCCTGATGCACGTGGATGTCTGATGCCTCATGACTGATGTCTGATGCTTGTGGATTTCTGATGCCTGATGTCTCATGACTGATGTCTGATGCCTGATGCTTGTGGATATCTAATGCCTGATGTATGATGCCTGATGCTTGTGGATGTCTTATGTCTGATGTCTGATGCTTGTGGATTTCTGTTGCCTGATGCTTGTGGATGTCTGATGCCTGATGTTTGATGCCTGATGTCTGATGCTTGTGGATGCCTGATGTCTGATGCTGGTGGATGTCTGATGCCTGATGTCTGATGCCTGATGCTTGTGGATGCCTGATGCCTGATGCTTGTGGATGCCTGATGTCTGATGCCTGACGCTTGTGGATGTCTGATGCCTGATGCTTTTGGATGTCTGATGCCTGATGTTTGATGCCTGATGTCTTATGCCTGATGTCTGATATCTGATGTTTGATGCTGATGCCTGATGCTTGTGGATGTGTGTTGTCTAATGTCTGATGCATGATGTCTGATGCTTGTGGATGTCTGATATTTGTGGATGTTTGATTCCTGATGTCTGATGCTTGTGGATGTCTGATGCCTGATGTCTGATGCTTGTGGATGTCTGATGCATGATGTC
The DNA here is from genome assembly GCF_964204655.1 of Triturus cristatus. NCBI lineage: Eukaryota > Metazoa > Chordata > Amphibia > Caudata > Salamandridae > Triturus > Triturus cristatus. The sequence continues at coordinate 192,348,756 of NC_140579.1, forward strand.
TGACACCTGATGTCTGATGCATGATGTCTGATGCCTGATGCATGATGTTTGTGGATGTCTGATGCCTGATGCTTATGGATGCCTGATGCCTGATGTCTGATGCCTGATGTTTGTGAATGTCTGATGCCGGTTGTCTGATGCCTGATGTTTGTGGATGTCTGATGCTTGTGGATGTCTGGTGCCTGATGTCTGGTGCCTGATTTCTGATGCCTGATGTCTGATTCCTGATGTCTGATGCTTGTGGATGTCTGATGCCTGATGCTTGATGCTTGTGGATGTGTGATGCCTGATGCTCGATGTTTGATGTCTGATGCCTGATGCTTGTGGATGTGTGTTGCTTGATGTCTGATGCATGATGTCTGATGCTTGTGGATGTTTGATTCCTGATGTCTGATGCTTGTGGATGTCTGATGCTTGTGGCTGTCTGATGTCTGATGCTTTTGGATGTCTGATGCATGATGTCTGATGCTTGTGGCTGTCTGATGCCTGATGCTTGTGGATGCCTGATGTCTGATGCCTGATGTCTGATGTCTGATGCTTGTGGATGTCTGATGACTGATGTCTGATGCTTGTGGATGTCTGATGCCTGATGTCTCATGACTGATGTCTGATGCCTGATGCTTGTGGATATCTAATGCCTGATGTATGATGCCTGATGCTTGTGGATTTCTGATGCCTGATGTCTGATGCTTGTGGATGTCTGTTGCCTGATGCTTGTGGATGTCTGATGCCTGATGTTTGATGCCTGATGTCTGATTCTTGTGGATGCCTGATGTCTGATGCTTGTGGATGTCTGATGCCTGATGACTGATGCTTGTGGATGTCTGATGCCTGATGTCACATGACTGATGTCTGATGCCTGATGCTTGTGGATATCTAATGCCTGATGTATGATGCCTGATGCTTGTGGATGACTGATGCCTGATGTCTGATGCTTGTGGATGTCTGTTGCCTGATGCTTGTGGATGTCTGATGCCTGATGTTTGATGCCTGAAGTCTGATGCTTGTGCATGTCTGATGCATGATGTCTGATGCTTGATGCTTGTGGATGCCTGATGTCTGATGGCTGATGCTTGTGGATGTCTGATGCCTGATGACTGATGTCTGATGCTTGTGGATGTCTGATGCCTGATGTCTCATGACTGATGTCTGATGCTGGTGGATATCTAATGCCTGATGTATGATGCCTAATGCTTGTGGATGTCTGATGCCTGATGTCTGATGCTTGTGGATGGATGTCTGTTGCCTGATGATTGTGGATGTCTGATGCCTGCTGTTTGATGCCTGATGTCTGATGTCTGATGCTTGTGGATGTCTGATGCCTGATGTCTTATGCTTGTGGCTGTCTGATGCCTGATGTCTGATGCTTGTGGATGTCTGATGCATGATGTCTGATGCATGATGTCTGATGCATGATGGCTGATACCTGATGGCTGATGTCTGATGCCTGTCTGATGCCTGATGTCTTATGTCTGATTCCTGATGTCTGATGTTTGATGCTTGCGGATGTGTGTTGCCTGATGTCTGATGCATGATGTCTGACACCTGATGTCTGATGCCTGATGTTTGTGGATGTGTGTTGCCTGATGTCTGATGCATGATGTCTGATACCTGATGTCTGATATCTGATGTCTGATGCCTGATGTTTGTGAAAGTCTGATGCCGGATGTCTGATGCATGATGTCTGATGCCTGATGTCTGATGCCTGATGTCTGATGCTTGTGGATGTCTGATGCCTGATGTCTGATGCCTGATGTCTGATGCCTGGTGTCTGATGTTTGATGCTTGTGGATGTCTGATGCCTGATGTTTGTGGATGTGTTTTGCCTGATGTCTGATGTCTGATACCTGATGTCTGAGGCTTTTGTATGTCTGATGCCTGATATCTGATGCCTGATGTTTGATGTCTGATGCTTGTGGATGTATGTTGCCTGATGTCTGATGCCTGATGTCTGATGCTTGTGGATGTCTGATGCCTGATGTCTGATGCTTGTGGATGTCTGATGCATGATGTCTGATGCATGATGTCTTATGCCTGATGTCTTATGCCTGATGACTGATGCCTGATGGCTGATGTCTGATGTCTGATGCCTGATGTCTGATGCCTGATGTCTTATGCCTGATGTCTGATTCCTGATGTCTGATGCTTGATGCTTGTGGATGTCTGATGCCTGATGTCTGATGCACGATGTTTGATGTCTGATGTCTGATGCCTGATGATTGTGGATGTGTGTTGCCTGATGTCTGATGCATGATGTCTGACACCTGATGTCTGATGCATGATGTCTGATGTCTGATGCTTGTGGATGTCTGATGCCTGATGTCTTATGCTTGTGGCTGTCTGATGCCTGATGTCTGATGCTTGTGGATGTCTGATGCATGATGTCTGATGCATGATGTCTGATGCATGATGGCTGATGCCTGATAGCTGATGTCTGATGCCTGATGTCTGATGCCTGATGTCTTATGCCTGATGTCTGATTCCTGATGTCTGATGCTTGATGCTTGTGGATGTCTGATGCCTGATGCCCGATGTTTGATGTCTGACACCTGATGCTTGTGGATGTGTGTTGCCTGATGTCTGATGCATGATGTCTGACACCTGATGTCTGATATCTGATGTCTGATGCCTTGTGTTTGTGAAAGTCTGATGCCGGATGTCTGATGCATAATGTCTGATGCCTGATGTCTGATGCTTGTGGATGTCTGATGCCTGATGTCTGATGCCTGATTTCTGATGCCTGGTGTCTGATGTTTGATGCTTGTAGATGTCTGATGCCTGATGTTTGTGGATGTGTTTTGCCTGATGTCTGATGCATGATGTCTGATACCTGATGTCTGAGGCTTTTGGATGTCTGATGCTTGATGTCTGATGCCCGATGTTTGATGTCTGATGCCTGGTGCTTGTGGATGTGTGTTGCCTGATGTCTGATGCATGATGTCTGATGCTTGTGGATGTCTGATGCTTGTGGATGTTTGATTCCTGATATCTGATGCTTGTGGATGTCTGATACTTGTGGCTGTCTGATGCCTGATGTCTGATGCATGATGTCTGACACCTGATGTCATGCATGATGTCTGATGCTTGTGGATGCCTGATGTCTGATGCTTGTGGATGTCTAATGCCTGATGTCTGATGCCTGATGCGTGTGGATGTCTGATGCTTGTGGATGCCTGATGTCTGATGCCTTATGCTTGTGGATGTCTGATGCCTGATGCTTGTGGATGTCTGATGCCTGATGTCTGATATCTGATGCCTGATGTTTGATGTCTGATGCCTGATGCTTGTGGATGTATGTTGCCTGATGTTTGATGCCTGATGTCTGATGCTTGTGGCTTTCTGATGCCTGATGTCTGATGCTTGTGGATGTCTGATGCATGATGTCTGATGCATGATGTCTGATGCATGATGTCTGATGCCTGATGTCTGATGCCTGATGTATTATGCCTGATGTCTGATTCCTGATGTCTGATGCTTGATGCTTGTGGATGTCTGATGCCTGATGTCTGATTCCTGATGTCAGATGCCTGATGTCTGATGCTTGATGCTTGTGGATGTCTGATGCCTGATGTTTGTGGATGTGTGTTGCCTGATGCATGATGTCTGATACCTGATGCGTGTGGATGTCTGATGCTTGTGGATGCCTGATGTCTGATGCCTTATGCTTGTGGATGTCTGATGCCTGATGCTTGTGGATGTCTGATGCCTGATGTCTGATATCTGATGCCTGATGTTTGATGTCTGATGCCTGATGCTTGTGGATGTATGTTGCCTGATGTCTGATGCCTGATGTCTGATGCTTGTGGCTGTCTGATGCCTGATGTCTGATGCTTGTGGATGTCTGATGCATGATGTCTGATGCATGATGTCTGATGCATGATGTCTTATGCCTGATGTCTTATGCCTGATGCCTGATGGCTGATGTCTGATGCCTGATGTCTGATGCCTGATGTATTATGCCTGATGTCTGATTCCTGATGTCTGATGCTTGATGCTTGTGGATGTCTGATGCCTGATGTCTGATTCCTGATGTCAGATGCCTGATGTCTGATGCTTGATGCTTTTGGATGTCTGATGCTTGATGCTTGTGGATGTTTGTTGCCTGATGTCTGATGCATGATGTCTGATGTTTGATTCCTGATGTCTGATGCTTGTGGATGTCTGATGCTTGTGGCTGTCTGATGCCTGATGTCTGATGCTTGTGGATGTCTGATGTCTGATGCCTGATGTCTGTGAATGTCTGATGCCGGATGTCTGATGCTTGTGGATGTCTGATGCCTGATGTCTGATGCCTGATGTTTGTGAATGTCTGATGCCGGATGTCTGATGCATGATGTCTGATGCCTGATGTCTGATGCTTGTGGATGCCTGGTGTCTGATGCCTCATGTCTGATTCCTGATGTCTGATGCTTCTGGATGTCTGATGCCTGATGTCTGATGCTTGTGGATGTCTGATGCCTGATGTCTGATGCCTGATGTTTGTGAATGTCTGATGCCGGATGTCTGATGCATGATGTCTGATGCCTGATGTCTGATGCTTGTGGATGCCTGGTGTCTGATGCCTCATGTCTGATTCCTGATGTCTGATGCTTGTGGATGTCTGATGCCTGATGTCTGATGCTTGTGGATTTGTGATGCTTGATGTCTGATGCCTGATGTTTGTGGATGCCTGGTGTCTGATGCCTCATGTCTGATGCCTGATGTCTGATGCTTGTGGATGTGTGATGCTTGATGTCTGATGCTCGATGTTTGATGTCTGATGCCTGATGCTTGTGGATGTGTGTTGCCTGATGCCTGATGCATGATGTCTGATGCTTGTGTATGTTTGATTCCTGATGTCTGATGCTTGTGGCTGTCTGATGTCTGATGCTTGATGCTTGTTGAAGTAAGATGCCTGATGTCTGATGCCCGATGTTTGATGTCTGATATCTGATGCTTGTGGATGTGTGTTGCCTGATGTCTGATGCATGATGTCTGATGCTTGTGGATGTCTGATGCTTGTGGATGTTTGATTCCTGATGTCTGATGCTCGTGGATGTCTGATGCATGATGTCTGACACCTGATGTCTGATGTATGATGTCTGATACATGATGCCTGATGCTTGTGGATGTCTGATGCCTGATGTCTGATGCTTGTGGATGTCTGATACATGATGTCTGATGCTTGTGGATGTCTGATGCCTGATGCCTGATGTTTGTGAATGTCTGAGTCTGGATGCCTGATGCCTGATGCCTGATGTCTGATGCCTGATGTCTGATGCTTGTGGATGTCTGATGCCTGATGTCTGATGCTTGTGGATGTCTGATGTCTGATGCTTGATGCTTGTGGATGTCTGATGCCTGATGCTTGTGGATGTGTGTTGCCTGATGTCTGATGCATGATGTCTGATACCTGATGTCTGATGCTTGTGGATGTCTGATGCCTGATGTCTGATGCTTGATGCTTGTGGAAGTCTGATGCCTGATGTCTGATGCCCAATGTTTGATGTCTGGTGCTTGTGGATGTGTGTTGCCTGATGTCTGATGCATGATGTCTGATGCTTGTGGATGTTTGATTCCTGATGTCTGATGATTGTGGATGTCTGATGCCTGATGTCTGATGCTTGTGGATGTCTGATGCATGATGTCTGACACCTGATGTCTGATGCATGATGTCTGATGCTTGTGGATGTCTGATGCCTGATGGCTGATGCTTGTGGGTGTCTGATGCCTGATATCTGATGCCTGATGTTTGTGAATGTCTGATGCCGGATGTCTGATGCCGGATGTCTGATGCCTGATGTCTGATGCATGATGTCTGATGCCTGATGTCTGATGCCTGATTTCTGATATCTGATTACTGATGTCTGATTCCTGATGTCTGATGCTTGTGGATGTCTGATGCCTGATGTCTGATGCTTGATGCTTGTGGATGTGTGATGCCTGATGCTCGATGTTTGATGTCTGATGCCTGATGCTTGTGGATGTGTGTTGCTTGATGTCTGATGCATGATGTCTGATGCTTCTGGATGTCTGATGCTTGTGGATGTTTGATTCCTGATGTCTGATGCTTGTGGATGTCTGATGCTTGTGGCTGTCTGATGTCTGATGCTTGTGGATGTCTGATGCATGATGTCTGATGCTTGTGGATGTCTGATGCCTGATGCTTGTGGATGCCTGATGTCTGATGCCTGATGTCTGATGTCTGATGCTTGTGGATGTCTGATGACTGATGTCTGATGCTTGTGGATGTCTGATGCCTGATGTCTCATGACTGATGTCTGATGCCTGATGCTTGTGGATATCTAATGACTGATGTATGATGCCTGATGCTTGTGGATGTCTGATGCCTGATGTCTGATGCTTGTGGATGTCTGTTGCCTTATGCTTGTGGATGCCTGATTCCTGATGTTTGATGCCTGATGTCTGATTCTTGTGGATGCCTGATGTCTGATGCTTGTGGATGTCTGATGCCTGATGACTGATGCTTGTGGATGTCCGATGCCTGATGTCTGATGCCTGATGCTTGTGGATATCTAATGCCTGATGTATGATGCCTGATGCTTGTGGATGACTGATGCCTGATGTCTGATGCTTGTGGATGTCTGTTGCCTGATGCTTGTGGATGTCTGATGCCTGATGTTTGATGCCTGATTTCTGATGCTTGTTGATGCCTGATGTCTGATGCTTGTGGATGTCTGATGCATGATGTCTGATGCTTTATGCTTGTGGATGCCTGATGTCTGATGGCTGATGCTTGTGGATGTCTTATGTCTGATGTCTGATGCTTGTGGATTTCTGTTGCCTGATGCTTGTGGATGTCTGATGCCTGATGTTTGATGCCTGATGTCTGATGCTTGTGGATGCCTGATGTCTGATGCTGGTGGATGTCTGATGCCTGATGTCTGATGCCTGATGCTTGTGGATGCCTGATGCCTGATGCTTGTGGATGCCTGATGTCTGATGCCTGACGCTTGTGGATGTCTGATGCCTGATGCTTTTGGATGTCTGATGCCTGATGTCTTATGCCTGATGTCTTATGCCTGATGTCTGATATCTGATGTTTGATGCTGATGCCTGATGCTTGTGGATGTGTGTTGTCTAATGTCTGATGCATGATGTCTGATGCTTGTGGATGTCTGATATTTGTGGATGTTTGATTCCTGATGTCTGATGCTTGTGGATGTCTGATGCCTGATGTCTGATGCTTGTGGATGTCTGATGCATGATGTCTGACACCTGATGTCTGATGCATGATGTCTGATGCCTGATGCATGATGTTTGTGGATGTCTGATGCCTGATGCTTATGGATGCCTGATGCCTGATGTCTGATGCCTGATGTTTGTGAATGTCTGATGCCGGTTGTCTGATGCCTGATGTTTGTGGATGTCTGATGCTTGTGGATGTCTGGTGCCTGATGTCTGGTGCCTGATTTCTGATGCCTGATGTCTGATTCCTGATGTCTGATGCTTGTGGATGTCTGATGCCTGATGCTTGATGCTTGTGGATGTGTGATGCCTGATGCTCGATGTTTGATGTCTGATGCCTGATGCTTGTGGATGTGTGTTGCTTGATGTCTGATGCATGATGTCTGATGCTTGTGGATGTTTGATTCCTGATGTCTGATGCTTGTGGATGTCTGATGCTTGTGGCTGTCTGATGTCTGATGCTTTTGGATGTCTGATGCATGATGTCTGATGCTTGTGGCTGTCTGATGCCTGATGCTTGTGGATGCCTGATGTCTGATGCCTGATGTCTGATGTCTGATGCTTGTGGATGTCTGATGACTGATGTCTGATGCTTGTGGATGTCTGATGCCTGATGTCTCATGACTGATGTCTGATGCCTGATGCTTGTGGATATCTAATGCCTGATGTATGATGCCTGATGCTTGTGGATTTCTGATGCCTGATGTCTGATGCTTGTGGATGTCTGTTGCCTGATGCTTGTGGATGTCTGATGCCTGATGTTTGATGCCTGATGTCTGATTCTTGTGGATGCCTGATGTCTGATGCTTGTGGATGTCTGATGCCTGATGACTGATGCTTGTGGATGTCTGATGCCTGATGTCACATGACTGATGTCTGATGCCTGATGCTTGTGGATATCTAATGCCTGATGTATGATGCCTGATGCTTGTGGATGACTGATGCCTGATGTCTGATGCTTGTGGATGTCTGTTGCCTGATGCTTGTGGATGTCTGATGCCTGATGTTTGATGCCTGAAGTCTGATGCTTGTGCATGTCTGATGCATGATGTCTGATGCTTGATGCTTGTGGATGCCTGATGTCTGATGGCTGATGCTTGTGGATGTCTGATGCCTGATGACTGATGTCTGATGCTTGTGGATGTCTGATGCCTGATGTCTCATGACTGATGTCTGATGCTGGTGGATATCTAATGCCTGATGTATGATGCCTAATGCTTGTGGATGTCTGATGCCTGATGTCTGATGCTTGTGGATGGATGTCTGTTGCCTGATGATTGTGGATGTCTGATGCCTGCTGTTTGATGCCTGATGTCTGATGTCTGATGCTTGTGGATGTCTGATGCCTGATGTCTTATGCTTGTGGCTGTCTGATGCCTGATGTCTGATGCTTGTGGATGTCTGATGCATGATGTCTGATGCATGATGTCTGATGCATGATGGCTGATACCTGATGGCTGATGTCTGATGCCTGTCTGATGCCTGATGTCTTATGTCTGATTCCTGATGTCTGATGTTTGATGCTTGCGGATGTGTGTTGCCTGATGTCTGATGCATGATGTCTGACACCTGATGTCTGATGCCTGATGTTTGTGGATGTGTGTTGCCTGATGTCTGAGGCATGATGTCTGATACCTGATGTCTGATATCTGATGTCTGATGCCTGATGTTTGTGAAAGTCTGATGCCGGATGTCTGATGCATGATGTCTGATGCCTGATGTCTGATGCCTGATGTCTGATGCTTGTGGATGTCTGATGCCTGATGTCTGATGCCTGATGTCTGATGCCTGGTGTCTGATGTTTGATGCTTGTGGATGTCTGATGCCTGATGTTTGTGGATGTGTTTTGCCTGATGTCTGATGTCTGATACCTGATGTCTGAGGCTTTTGTATGTCTGATGCCTGATATCTGATGCCTGATGTTTGATGTCTGATGCTTGTGGATGTATGTTGCCTGATGTCTGATGCCTGATGTCTGATGCTTGTGGATGTCTGATGCCTGATGTCTGATGCTTGTGGATGTCTGATGCATGATGTCTGATGCATGATGTCTTATGCCTGATGTCTTATGCCTGATGACTGATGCCTGATGGCTGATGTCTGATGTCTGATGCCTGATGTCTGATGCCTGATGTCTTATGCCTGATGTCTGATTCCTGATGTCTGATGCTTGATGCTTGTGGATGTCTGATGCCTGATGTCTGATGCACGATGTTTGATGTCTGATGTCTGATGCCTGATGATTGTGGATGTGTGTTGCCTGATGTCTGATGCATGATGTCTGACACCTGATGTCTGATGCATGATGTCTGATGTCTGATGCTTGTGGATGTCTGATGCCTGATGTCTTATGCTTGTGGCTGTCTGATGCCTGATGTCTGATGCTTGTGGATGTCTGATGCATGATGTCTGATGCATGATGTCTGATGCATGATGGCTGATGCCTGATAGCTGATGTCTGATGCCTGATGTCTGATGCCTGATGTCTTATGCCTGATGTCTGATTCCTGATGTCTGATGCTTGATGCTTGTGGATGTCTGATGCCTGATGCCCGATGTTTGATGTCTGACACCTGATGCTTGTGGATGTGTGTTGCCTGATGTCTGATGCATGATGTCTGACACCTGATGTCTGATATCTGATGTCTGATGCCTTGTGTTTGTGAAAGTCTGATGCCGGATGTCTGATGCATAATGTCTGATGCCTGATGTCTGATGCTTGTGGATGTCTGATGCCTGATGTCTGATGCCTGATTTCTGATGCCTGGTGTCTGATGTTTGATGCTTGTAGATGTCTGATGCCTGATGTTTGTGGATGTGTTTTGCCTGATGTCTGATGCATGATGTCTGATACCTGATGTCTGAGGCTTTTGGATGTCTGATGCTTGATGTCTGATGCCCGATGTTTGATGTCTGATGCCTGGTGCTTGTGGATGTGTGTTGCCTGATGTCTGATGCATGATGTCTGATGCTTGTGGATGTCTGATGCTTGTGGATGTTTGATTCCTGATATCTGATGCTTGTGGATGTCTGATACTTGTGGCTGTCTGATGCCTGATGTCTGATGCATGATGTCTGACACCTGATGTCATGCATGATGTCTGATGCTTGTGGATGCCTGATGTCTGATGCTTGTGGATGTCTAATGCCTGATGTCTGATGCCTGATGCGTGTGGATGTCTGATGCTTGTGGATGCCTGATGTCTGATGCCTTATGCTTGTGGATGTCTGATGCCTGATGCTTGTGGATGTCTGATGCCTGATGTCTGATATCTGATGCCTGATGTTTGATGTCTGATGCCTGATGCTTGTGGATGTATGTTGCCTGATGTTTGATGCCTGATGTCTGATGCTTGTGGCTTTCTGATGCCTGATGTCTGATGCTTGTGGATGTCTGATGCATGATGTCTGATGCATGATGTCTGATGCATGATGTCTGATGCCTGATGTCTGATGCCTGATGTATTATGCCTGATGTCTGATTCCTGATGTCTGATGCTTGATGCTTGTGGATGTCTGATGCCTGATGTCTGATTCCTGATGTCAGATGCCTGATGTCTGATGCTTGATGCTTGTGGATGTCTGATGCCTGATGTTTGTGGATGTGTGTTGCCTGATGCATGATGTCTGATACCTGATGCGTGTGGATGTCTGATGCTTGTGGATGCCTGATGTCTGATGCCTTATGCTTGTGGATGTCTGATGCCTGATGCTTGTGGATGTCTGATGCCTGATGTCTGATATCTGATGCCTGATGTTTGATGTCTGATGCCTGATGCTTGTGGATGTATGTTGCCTGATGTCTGATGCCTGATGTCTGATGCTTGTGGCTGTCTGATGCCTGATGTCTGATGCTTGTGGATGTCTGATGCATGATGTCTGATGCATGATGTCTGATGCATGATGTCTTATGCCTGATGTCTTATGCCTGATGCCTGATGGCTGATGTCTGATGCCTGATGTCTGATGCCTGATGTATTATGCCTGATGTCTGATTCCTGATGTCTGATGCTTGATGCTTGTGGATGTCTGATGCCTGATGTCTGATTCCTGATGTCAGATGCCTGATGTCTGATGCTTGATGCTTTTGGATGTCTGATGCTTGATGCTTGTGGATGTTTGTTGCCTGATGTCTGATGCATGATGTCTGATGTTTGATTCCTGATGTCTGATGCTTGTGGATGTCTGATGCTTGTGGCTGTCTGATGCCTGATGTCTGATGCTTGTGGATGTCTGATGTCTGATGCCTGATGTCTGTGAATGTCTGATGCCGGATGTCTGATGCTTGTGGATGTCTGATGCCTGATGTCTGATGCCTGATGTTTGTGAATGTCTGATGCCGGATGTCTGATGCATGATGTCTGATGCCTGATGTCTGATGCTTGTGGATGCCTGGTGTCTGATGCCTCATGTCTGATTCCTGATGTCTGATGCTTCTGGATGTCTGATGCCTGATGTCTGATGCTTGTGGATGTCTGATGCCTGATGTCTGATGCCTGATGTTTGTGAATGTCTGATGCCGGATGTCTGATGCATGATGTCTGATGCCTGATGTCTGATGCTTGTGGATGCCTGGTGTCTGATGCCTCATGTCTGATTCCTGATGTCTGATGCTTGTGGATGTCTGATGCCTGATGTCTGATGCTTGTGGATTTGTGATGCTTGATGTCTGATGCCTGATGTTTGTGGATGCCTGGTGTCTGATGCCTCATGTCTGATGCCTGATGTCTGATGCTTGTGGATGTGTGATGCTTGATGTCTGATGCTCGATGTTTGATGTCTGATGCCTGATGCTTGTGGATGTGTGTTGCCTGATGCCTGATGCATGATGTCTGATGCTTGTGTATGTTTGATTCCTGATGTCTGATGCTTGTGGCTGTCTGATGTCTGATGCTTGATGCTTGTTGAAGTAAGATGCCTGATGTCTGATGCCCGATGTTTGATGTCTGATATCTGATGCTTGTGGATGTGTGTTGCCTGATGTCTGATGCATGATGTCTGATGCTTGTGGATGTCTGATGCTTGTGGATGTTTGATTCCTGATGTCTGATGCTCGTGGATGTCTGATGCATGATGTCTGACACCTGATGTCTGATGTATGATGTCTGATACATGATGCCTGATGCTTGTGGATGTCTGATGCCTGATGTCTGATGCTTGTGGATGTCTGATACATGATGTCTGATGCTTGTGGATGTCTGATGCCTGATGCCTGATGTTTGTGAATGTCTGAGTCTGGATGCCTGATGCCTGATGCCTGATGTCTGATGCCTGATGTCTGATGCTTGTGGATGTCTGATGCCTGATGTCTGATGCTTGTGGATGTCTGATGTCTGATGCTTGATGCTTGTGGATGTCTGATGCCTGATGCTTGTGGATGTGTGTTGCCTGATGTCTGATGCATGATGTCTGATACCTGATGTCTGATGCTTGTGGATGTCTGATGCCTGATGTCTGATGCTTGATGCTTGTGGAAGTCTGATGCCTGATGTCTGATGCCCAATGTTTGATGTCTGGTGCTTGTGGATGTGTGTTGCCTGATGTCTGATGCATGATGTCTGATGCTTGTGGATGTTTGATTCCTGATGTCTGATGATTGTGGATGTCTGATGCCTGATGTCTGATGCTTGTGGATGTCTGATGCATGATGTCTGACACCTGATGTCTGATGCATGATGTCTGATGCTTGTGGATGTCTGATGCCTGATGGCTGATGCTTGTGGGTGTCTGATGCCTGATATCTGATGCCTGATGTTTGTGAATGTCTGATGCCGGATGTCTGATGCCGGATGTCTGATGCCTGATGTCTGATGCATGATGTCTGATGCCTGATGTCTGATGCCTGATTTCTGATATCTGATTACTGATGTCTGATTCCTGATGTCTGATGCTTGTGGATGTCTGATGCCTGATGTCTGATGCTTGATGCTTGTGGATGTGTGATGCCTGATGCTCGATGTTTGATGTCTGATGCCTGATGCTTGTGGATGTGTGTTGCTTGATGTCTGATGCATGATGTCTGATGCTTCTGGATGTCTGATGCTTGTGGATGTTTGATTCCTGATGTCTGATGCTTGTGGATGTCTGATGCTTGTGGCTGTCTGATGTCTGATGCTTGTGGATGTCTGATGCATGATGTCTGATGCTTGTGGATGTCTGATGCCTGATGCTTGTGGATGCCTGATGTCTGATGCCTGATGTCTGGTGTCTGATGCTTGTGGATGTCTGATGACTGATGTCTGATGCTTGTGGATGTCTGATGCCTGATGTCTCATGACTGATGTCTGATGCCTGATGCTTGTGGATATCTAATGACTGATGTATGATGCCTGATGCTTGTGGATGTCTGATGCCTGATGTCTGATGCTTGTGGATGTCTGTTGCCTTATGCTTGTGGATGCCTGATTCCTGATGTTTGATGCCTGATGTCTGATTCTTGTGGATGCCTGATGTCTGATGCTTGTGGATGTCTGATGCCTGATGACTGATGCTTGTGGATGTCCGATGCCTGATGTCTGATGCCTGATGCTTGTGGATATCTAATGCCTGATGTATGATGCCTGATGCTTGTGGATGACTGATGCCTGATGTCTGATGCTTGTGGATGTCTGTTGCCTGATGCTTGTGGATGTCTGATGCCTGATGTTTGATGCCTGATTTCTGATGCTTGTTGATGCCTGATGTCTGATGCTTGTGGATGTCTGATGCATGATGTCTGATGCTTTATGCTTGTGGATGCCTGATGTCTGATGGCTGATGCTTGTGGATGTCTGATGCCTGATGCCTGATGCTTGTGGATGTCTGATGTCTGATGCCTGATGTTTGTGAATGTCTGATGCCGGATGTCTGATGCATGATGTCTGATGCATGATGTCTGATGCTTGTGGATGTCTGATGCTTGTGTATGTTTGATTCCTGATGTCTGATGCTTGTGGATGTCTGATGTCTGATGCTTGATGCTTGTTGAAGTAAGATGCCTGATGTCTGATGCCCGATGTTTGATGTCTGATATCTGATGCTTGTGGATGTATGTTGCCTGATGTCTGATGCATGATGTCTGATGCTTGTGGATGTCTGATGCTTGTGGATGTTTGATTCCTGATGTCTGATGCTCGTGGATGTCTGATGCATGATGTCTGACACCTGATGTCTGATGCATGATGTCTGATACATGATGCCTGATGCTTGTGGATGTCTGATGCCTGATGCTTGTGGATGTCTGATACATGATGTCTGATGCTTGTGGATGTCTGATGCCTGATGCCTGATGCCTGATGTTTGTGAATGTCTGAGTCCGGATGCCTGATGCCTGATGTCTGATGCCTGATGTCTGATGCTTGTGGATGTCTGATGCCTGATGTCTGATGTCTGATTCCTGATGTCTGATGCTTGTGGATGTCTGATGTCTGATGCTTGATGCTTGTGGATGTCTGATGCCTGATGCTTGTGGATGTGTGTTGCCTGATGTCTGATGCATGATGTCTGATACCTGATGTCTGATGCTTGTGGATGTCTGATGCCTGATGTCTGATGCTTGATGCTTGTGGAAGTCTGATGCCTGATGTCTGATGCCCGATGTTTGATGTCTGTTGCTTGTGGATGTGTGTTGCCTGATGTCTGATGCATGATGTCTGATGCTTGTGGATGTTTGATTCCTGATGTCTGATGATTGTGGATGTCTGATGCCTGATGTCTGATGCTTGTGGATGTCTGATGCATGATGTCTGACACCTGATGTCTGATGCATGATGTCTGATGCTTGTGGATGTCTGATGCCTGATGCATGATGTCTGATGCCTGATGTCTGATGCCTGATTTTTGATGTCTGATTCCTGATGTCTGATTCCTGATGTCTGATGCTTGTGGATGTCTGATGCCTGATGTCTGATGCTTGATGCTTGTGGATGTGTGATGCCTGATGCTCGATGTTTGATGTCTGATGCCTGATGCTTGTGGATGTGTGTTGCTTGATGTCTGATGCATGATGTCTGATGCTTCTGGATGTCTGATGCGTGTGGATGTTTGATTCCTGATGTCTGATGCTTGTGGATGTCTGATGCTTGTGGCTGTCTGATGTCTGATGCTTGTGGATGTCTGATGCATGATGTCTGATGCTTGTGGATGTCTGATGCCTGATGCTTGTGGATGCCTGATGTCTGATGCCTGATGTCTGATGTCTGATGCTTGTGGATGTCTGATGACTGATGTCTGATGCTTGTGGATGTCTGATGCCTGATGTCTCATGACTGATGTCTGATGCCTGATGCTTGTGGATATCTAATGCCTGATGTATGATGCCTGATGCTTGTGGATGTCGGATGCCTGATGTCTGATGCTTGTGGATGTCTGTTGCCTGATGCTTGTGGATGTCTGATGTTTGATGCCTGATGTCTGATTCTTGTGGATGCCTGATGTCTGATGCTTGTGGATGTCTGATGCCTGATGACTGATGCTTGTGGATGTCTGATGCCTGATGTCACATGACTGATGTCTGATGCCTGATGCTTGTGGATATCTAATGCCTGATGTATGATGCCTGATGCTTGTGGATGACTGATGCCTGATGTCTGATGCTTGTGGATGTCTGTTGCCTGATGCTTGTGGATGTCTGATACCTGATGTTTGATGCCTGATGTCTGATGCTTGTTGATGCCTGATGTCTGATGCTTGTGGATGTCTGATGCATGATGTCTGATGCTTGATGCTTGTGGATGCCTGATGTCTGATGGCTGATGCTTGTGGATGTCTGATGCCTGATGACTGATGTCTGATGCTTGTGGATGTCTGATGCCTGATGTCTCATGACTGATGTCTGATGCCTGATGCTTGTGGATATCTAATGCCTGATGTATGATGCCTAATGCTTGTGGATGTCTGATGCCTGATGTCTGATGCTTGTGGATGGATGTCTGTTGCCTGATGCTTGTGGATGTCTGATGCCTGATGTTTGATGCCTGATGTCTGATTCTTGTGGATGCCTGATGTCTGATGCTTGTGGATGTCTGATGCCTGATGACTGATGCTTGTGGATGTCTGATGCCTGATGTCACATGACTGATGTCTGATGCCTGATGCTTGTGGATATCTAATGCCTGATGTATGATGCCTGATGCTTGTGGATGTCTGATGCCTGATGTCTGATGCATGATGTCTGACACCTGATGTCTGATGCTTGTGGATGTCTGATGCTTGTGGCTGTCTGATGCCTGATGTCTGATGCTTGTGGATGTCTGATGCATGATGTCTGATGCATGATGTCTGATGCATGATGGCTGATGCCTGATGGCTGATGTCCGATGCCTGATGTCTTATGCCTGATGTCTGATTCCTGATGTCTGTTGCTTGATGCTTGTGGATGTCTGAGGCCTGATGCCCGATGTTTGATGTCTTATACCTGATGCTTGTGGATGTGTGTTGCCTGATGTCTGATGCATGATGTCTGACACCTGATGTCTGATGTCTGATATCTGATGTCTGATGCCTGATGTTTGTGAATGTCTGATGCCGGGTGTCTGATGCATGATGTCTGATGCCTGATGCCTGATGTCTGATGCTTGTGGATGTCTGATGCCTGATGTCTGATGCCTGATGTCTGATGCTTGTGGATGTCTGATGCCTGATGTTTGTGGATGTGTGTTGCCTGATGTCTGATGCATGATGTCTGATGCTTTTGGGTGTCTGATGCTTGATGCTTGTGGATGTCTGATGCCTGATGTCTGATGCCCGATGTTTGATGCCTGGTGCTTGTGGATGTGTGTTGCCTGATGTCTGATGCATGATGTCTGATGCTTGTGGATGTCTGATGCTTGTGGATGTTTGATTCCTGATGTCTGATGCTTGTGGATGTCTGATGCCTGATGTCTGAAGCTTGTGGATGTCTGCTGCATGATGTCTGACACCTGATGTCATGCATGATGTCTGATGTCTGATGCTTGTGGATGTCTGATGCCTGATGTCTGATGCTTGTGGATGTCTGATGCCTGATGTCTGATGTTTGTGAATGTCTGATGCCGGATGTCTGATGCATGATGTCTGATGCCTGATGTCTGATGGTTGTGGATGCCTTGTGCCTGATGTCTGATGCCTGATGTCTGATTCCTGATGTCTGATTCCTGATGTCTGATGCCTGATGTCTGATGCTTGTGGATGTGTGATGCCTCATGTCTGATGCTTGTGGATGTGTGATGCCTGATGTCTGATGCTCGATGTTTGATGTCTGATGCCTGATGCTTGTGGATGTGTGTTGCCTGATGTCTGATGCTTGTGGATGTCTGATGCTTGTGGATGTTTGATTCCTGATGTCTGATGCTTGTGGCTGTCTGATACCTGATGTCTGATGCTTGTGGATGTCTGATGCATGATGTCTGATGCATGATAACTGATGCCTGATGTCTTATGCCTGATGGCTGATGCCTGAAGTCTGATGGCTGATGCCTGATGTCTTATGCCTGATGTTTGTGAATGTCTGATGCCTGATGTCTGATGCCTGATGTCTGATGCTTGTGGATGTCTGATGCCTGATGTCTGATGCCTGATGGCAGATGCCTGATGGCTGATGCTTGATGCTTGTGGATGTCTGATGCCTGATGTTTGTGGATGTGTGTTGCCTGATGTCTGATGCATGATGTCTGATACCTGATGGCTGTTGATTTTGGATGTCTGATGCTTGATGCTTGTGGACGTCTGATGCCTGATGTCTGATGCCCGATGTTTGATGTCTGATGCCTGGTGCTTGTGGATGTGTGTTGTCTGATGTCTGATGCATGATGTCTGATGCTTGTGGATGTTTGATGCATGATGTCTGATGCTTGTGGATGTCTGATGCTTGTGGATGTTTGATTCCTGATGTCTGATGCTTGTGGATGTCTGATGCTTGTGTCTGTCTGATGCCTGATGTCTGATGCATGATATCTGACACCTGATGTCATGCATGATGTCTGATGCTTGTGGATGTCTGATGCCTGATGTCTGATGCTTGTGGATGTCTGATGCCTGATGTCTGATGCCTGATGTTTGTGAATGTCTGATGCTGGATGTCTGATGCATGATGTCTGATGCCTGATGTCTGATGCCTGATGTCTGATGCTTGTGGATGCCTGATGCCTGATGTCTGATGTCTGATTCCTGATGTCTGATTCCTGATGTCTGAGGCTTGTGGATGTCTGATGCCTGATGTCTGATGCTTGTGGATGTGTGATGCCTGATGTCTGATGCTCGATGTTTGATGTCTGATGCCTGATGCTTGTGGATGTGTGTTGCCTGATGTCTGATGCTTGTGGATGTCTGATGCTTGTGGATGTTTGATTCCTGATGTCTGATGCTTGTGGCTGTCTGATGCCTGATGTCTGATGCTTGTGGATGTCTGATGCATGATGTCTGATGCTTGTGGATGTCTGATGCCTGATGCTTGTGGATGCCTGATGTCTGATGCCTGATGTCTGATGCCTGATGTCTGATGCTTGTGGATGTCTGATGTCTGATGCTTGTGGATGTCTCATGACTGATGTCTCATGACTGATGTCTGATGCTTGTGGATATCTAATGCCTGATGTATGATGCCTGATGCTTGTGGATGTCTGATGCCTCATGTCTGATGCTTGTGGATGTGTGATGCCTGATGTCTGATGCTCGATGTTTGATGTCTGATGCCTGATGCTTGTGGATGTGTGTTGCCTGATGTCTGATGCTTGTGGATGTCTGATGCTTGTGGATGTTTGATTCCTGATGTCTGATGCTTGTGGCTGTCTGATGCCTGATGTCTGATGCTTGTGGATGTCTGATGCATGATGTCTGATGCATGATAACTGATGCCTGATGTCTTATGCCTGATGGCTGATGCCTGAAGTCTGATGGCTGATGCCTGATGTCTTATGCCTGATGTTTGTGAATGTCTGATGCCTGATGTCTGATGCCTGATGTCTGATGCTTGTGGATGTCTGATGCCTGATGTCTGATGCCTGATGGCAGATGCCTGATGGCTGATGCTTGATGCTTTTGGATGTCTGATGCCTGATGGCAGATGCCTGATGGCTGATGCTTGATGCTTTTGGATTTCTGATGCTTGATGCTTGTGGACGTCTGATGCCTGATGTCTGATGCCCGATGTTTGATGTCTGATGCCTGGTGCTTGTGGATGTGTGTTGCCTGATGTCTGATGCATGATGTCTGATGCTTGTGGAGGTTTGATTCCTGATGTCTGATGCTTGTGGATGTCTGATGCTTGTGTCTGTCTGATGCCTGATGTCTGATGCTTGTGGATGTCTGATGCATGATGTCTGACACCTGATGTCATGCATGATGTCTGATGCTTGTGGATGCCTGATGTCTGATGCTTGTGGATGTCTGATGCCTGATGTCTGATGCCTGATGTTTGTGAATGTCTGATGCCGGATGTCTGATGCATGATGTCTGATGTCTGATGCCTGATGTCTGATGCTTGTGGATGCCTGATGCCTGATGTCTGATGTCTGATTCCTGATGTCTGATTCCTGATGTCTGATGCTTGTGGATGTCTGATGCCTGATGTCTGATGCTTGTGGATGTGTGATGCCTGATGTCTGATGCTCGATGTTTGATGTCTGATGCCTGATGCTTGTGGATGTGTGTTGCCTGATGTCTGATGCTTGTGGATGTCTGATGCTTGTGGATGTTTGATTCCTGATGTCTGATGCTTGTGGCTGTCTGATGCCTGATGTCTGATGCTTGTGGATGTCTGATGCATGATGTCTGATGCATGATGCTTGTGGATGTCTGATGCCTGATGCTTGTGGATGCCTGATGTCTGATGCCTGATGTCTGATGCCTGATGTCTGATGCTTGTGGATGTCTGATGTCTGATGCTTGTGGATGTCCCATGACTGATGTCTCATGACTGATGTCTGATGCTTGTGGATATCTAATGCCTGATGTATGATGCCTGATGCTTGTGGATGTCTGATGCCTGATGTCTGATGCTTGTGGATGCCTGATGTCTGATGCACGTGGATGTCTGATGCCTCATGACTGATGTCTGATGCTTGTGGATTTCTGATGCCTGATGTCTCATGACTGATGTCTGATGCCTGATGCTTGTGGATATCTAATGCCTGATGTATGATGCCTGATGCTTGTGGATGTCTTATGTCTGATGTCTGATGCTTGTGGATTTCTGTTGCCTGATGCTTGTGGATGTCTGATGCCTGATGTTTGATGCCTGATGTCTGATGCTTGTGGATGCCTGATGTCTGATGCTGGTGGATGTCTGATGCCTGATGCCTGATGCTTGTGGATGCCTGATGCCTGATGCTTGTGGATGCCTGATGTCTGATGCCTGACACTTGTGGATGTCTGATGCCTGATGCTTTTGGATGTCTGATGCCTGATGTCTGATATCTGATGCCTGATGTTTGATGTCTGATGCCTGATGCTTGTGGATGTATCTTGCCTGATGTCTGATGCATGATGTCTGATGCTTGTGGATGTTTGATGCCTGATGTCTGATGCTTGTGGATGTCTGATGCATGATGTCTGATGCATGATGTCTGATGCCTGATGTCTTATGCCTGATGGCTGATGCCTGATGTCTTATGCCTGATGTCTGATTCCTGATGCTTGATGCTTGTGGATGTCTGATGCCTGATGTCTGATGCCCGATGTTTGATGTCTGATGCCTGATGCTTGTGGATGTGTGTTGCCTGATGTCTGATGCATGATGTCTGACACCTGATGTCTGATGCATGATGTCTGATGTCTGATGCTTGTGGATGTCTGATGCCTGATGTCTGATGCCTGATGCGTGTGGATGTCTGATGCTTGTGGATGCCTGATGTCTGATGCCTGATGCTTGTGGATGTCTGATGCCTGATGCTTGTGGATGTCTGATGCCTGATGTCTGATATCTGATGCCTGATGTTTGATGTCTGATGCTTGATGCTTGTGGATGTATGTTGCCTGATGTCTGATGCCTGATGTCTGTTGCTTGTGGATGTCTGATGCCTGATGTCTGATGCTTGTGGATGTCTGATGCATGATGTCTGATGCATGATGTCTGATGCATGATGTCTGATGGCTGATGCCTGATGGCTGATGCCTGATGGCTGATGCCTGATGGCTGATGTCTGATGCCTGATGTCTTATGCCTGATGTCTGATTCCTGATGTCTGATGCTTGATGCTTGTGGATATCTGATGCCTGATGTCTGATGCCTGATGTCAGATGCCTGATGTCTGATGCTTGATGCTTGTGGATGTCTGATGCCTGATGTTTGTGGATGTGTGTTGCCTGATGCATGATGTCTGATACCTGATGTCTGATGCTTTTGGATGTCTGATGCTTGATGCTTGTGGACGTCTGATGCCTGATGTCTGATGCCCGATGTTTGATGTCTGATGCCTGGTGCTTGTGGATGTTTGTTGCCTGATGTCTGATGCATGATGTCTGATGCTTGTGGATGTTTGATTCCTGATGTCTGATGCTTGTGGATGTCTGATGCTTGTGGCTGTATGATGCCTGATGCTTGTGGATGTCTGATGCATGATGTCTGACACCTGATGTCATGCATGATGTCTGATGTCTGATGCTTGTGGATGTCTGATGCCTGATGCTTGTGGATGTCTGATGCCTGATGTCTGATGCCTGATGTTTGTGAATG
Organism: Triturus cristatus; assembly: GCF_964204655.1. Lineage (NCBI taxonomy): Eukaryota > Metazoa > Chordata > Amphibia > Caudata > Salamandridae > Triturus > Triturus cristatus. Next base: position 192,370,573 of record NC_140579.1, read on the forward strand.
TCTGATGCCGGATGTCTGATGCATGATGTCTGATGCCTGATGTCTGATGCTTGTTGATGCCTGGTGTCTGATGCCTCATGTCTGATTCCTGATGTCTGATGCTTGTGGATGTGTGATGCTTGATGTCTGATGCTCGATGTTTGATGTCTGATGCCTGATGCTTGTGGATGTGTGTTGCCTGATGTCTGATGCATGATGTCTGATGCTTGTGGATGTCTGATGCTTGTATATGTTTGATTCCTGATGTCTGATGCTTGTGGCTGTCTGATGTCTGATGCTTAATGCTTGTTGAAGTAAGATGCCTGATGTCTGATGCCCGATGTTTGATGTCTGATATCTGATGCTTGTGGATGTGTGTTGCCTGATGTCTGATGCATGATGTCTGATGCTTGTGGATGTCTGATGCTTGTGGATGTTTGATTCCTGATGTCTGATGCTCGTGGATGTCTGATGCATGATGTCTGACACCTGATGTCTGATGCATGATGTCTGATACATGATGCCTGATGCTTGTGGATGTCTGATGCTTGTGGATGTCTGATACATGATGTCTGATGCTTGTGGATGTCTGATGCCTGATGTCTGATGCCTGATGTTTGATGCCTGATGTCTGTTAATGTCTGAGTCCGGATGTCTGATGCCTGATGCCTGATGCTTGTGGATGTCTGATGTCTGATGCTTGATGCTTGTGGATGTGTGTTGCCTGATGTCTGATGCATGATGTCTGATACCTGATGTCTGATGCTTGTGGATGTCTGATGCCTGATGTCTGATGCTTGATGCTTGTGGAAGTCTGATGTCTGATGCCCGATGTTTGATGTCTGGTGCTTGTGGATGTGTGTTGCCTGATGTCTGATGCATGATGTCTGATGCTTGTGGATGTTTGATTCCTCATGTCTGATGATTGTGGATATCTGATGCCTGATGTCTGATGCTTGTGGATGTCTGATGCATGATGTCTGACACCTGATGTCTGATGCATGATGTCTGATGCTTGTGGATGTCTGATGCCTGATGGCTGATGCTTGTGGGTGTCTGATTCCTGATATCTGATGCCTGATGTTTGTGAATGTCTGATGCCGGATGTCCGATGCCTGATGTCTGATGCATGATGTCTGATGCCTGATGTCTGATGCCTGATTCCTGATGTCTGATTCCTGATGTCTGATTCCTGATGTCTGATGCTTGTGGATGTCTGATGCCTGATGTCTGATGCTTGATGCTTGTGGATGTGTGATGCCTGATGCTCGATGTTTGATGTCTGATGCCTGATGCTTGTGGATGTGTGTTGCTTGATGTCTGATGCATGATGTCTGATGCTTCTGGATGTCTGATGCTTGTGGATGTTTGATTCCTGATGTCTGATGCTTGTGGATGTCTGATGCTTGTGGCTGTCTGATGTCTGATGCTTGTGGATGTCTGATGCATGATGTCTGATGCTTGTGGATGTCTGATGCCTGATGCTTGTGGATGCCTGATGTCTGATGCCTTATGTCTGATGTCTGATGCTTGTGGATGTCTGATGACTGATGTCTGATGCTTGTGGATGTCTGATGCCTGATGTCTCATGACTGATGTCTGATGCCTGATGCTTGTGGATATATAATGCCTGATGTATGATGCCTGATGCTTGTGGATGTCTGATGCCTGATGTCTGATGCTTGTGGATGTCTGTTGCCTGATGCTTGTGGATGTCTGATGCCTGATGTTTGATGCCTGATGTCTGATTCTTGTGGATGCCTGATGTCTGATGCTTGTGGATGTCTGATGCCTGATGACTGATGCTTGTGGATGTCTGATGCCTGATGTCACATGACTGATGTCTGATGCCTGATGCTTGTGGATATCTAATGCCTGATGTATGATGCCTGATGCTTGTGGATGTCTGATGCCTGATGTCTGATGCTTGTGGATGTCTGTTGCCTGATGCTTGTGGATGTCTGATGCCTGATGTTTGATGCCTGATGTCTGATGCTTGTTGATGCCTGATGTCTGATGCTTGTGGATGTCTGATGCATGATGTCTGATGCTTGATGCTTGTGGATGCCTGATGGCTGATGCTTGTGGATGTCTGATGCCTAATGACTGATGTCTGATGCTTGTGGAAGTCTGATGCCTGATGTCTCATGACTGATGTCTGATGCCTGATGCTTGTGGATATCTAATGCCTGATGTATGATGCCTAATGCTTGTGGATGTCTGATGCCTGATGTCTGATGCTTGTGGATGGATGTCTGTTGCTTGATGCTTGTGGATGTCTGATGCCTGATGTTTGATGCCTGATGTCTGATTCTTGTGGATGCCTGATGTCTGATGCTTGTGGATGTCTGATGCCTGATGACTGATGCTTGTGGATGTCTGATGCCTGATGTCACATGACTGATGTCTGATTCCTGATGCTTGTGGATATCTAATGCCTGATGTATGATGCCTGATGCTTGTGGATGTCTGATGCCTGATGTCTGATGCTTGTGGATGTCTGTTGCCTGATGCCTGATGTTTGATGCCTGATGTCTGATGCTTGTTGATGCCTGATGTCTGATGCTTGAGGATGTCTGATGGCTGATGCGTGTGGATGTCTGATGCTTGTGGATGCCTGATGTCTGATGCCTGATGCTTGTGGATGTCTGATGCCTGATGCTTGTGGATGTCTGATGCCTGATGTCTGATATCTGATGCCTGTTGTTTGATGTCTGATGCCTGATGCTTGTGGATGTATGTTGCCTGATGTCTGATGCCTGATGTCTGATGCTTGTGGATGTCTGATGCCTGATGTCTGATGCTTGTGGATGTCTGATGCATGACGTCTGATGCATGATGTCTGATGCCTGATGGCTGATGCCTGATGTCTGATGCCTGATGTCTTATGCCTGATGTCTGATTCCTGATGTCTGATGCTTGATGCTTGTGGATGTCTGATGCCTGATGTCTGATGCACGATGTTTGGTGTCTGATGCCTGATGATTGTGGATGTTTGTTGCCTGATGTCTGATGCATGATGTCTGACACCTGATGTCTGATGCATGATGTCTGATGTCTGATGCTTGTGGCTGTCTGATGCCTGATGTCTGATGCTTGTGGATGTCTGATGCATGATGTCTGATGCATGATGTCTGATGCATGATGGCTGATGCCTGATGGCTGATGTCCGATGCCTGATGTCTTATGCCTGATGTCTGATTCCTGATGTCTGTTGCTTGATGCTTGTGGATGTCTGAGGCCTGATGCCCGATGTTTGATGTCTGATACCTGATGCTTGTGGATGTGTGTTGCCTGATGTCTGATGCATGATGTCTGACACCTGATGTCTGATGTCTGATGCCTGATGTCTGATGCTTGTGGATGACTGATGCATGATGTCTGATGCTTGATGCTTGTGGATGCCTGATGTCTGATGGCTGATGCTTGTGGATGTGTGATGCCTGATGACTGATGTCTGATGCTTGTGGATGTCTGATGCCTGATGTCTCATGACTGATGTCTGATGCCTGATGCTTGTGGATATCTAATGCCTGATGTATGATGCCTAATGCTTGTGGATGTCTGATGCCTGATGTCTGATGCTTGTGGATGGATGTCTGTTGCCTGATGCTTGTGGATGTCTGATGCCTGATGTTTGATGTCTGATGTCTGATTCTTGTGGATGCCTGATGTCTGATGCTTGTGGATGTCTGATGCCTGATGACTGATGCTTGTGGATGTCTGATGCCTGATGTCACATGACTGATGTCTGATGCCTGATGCTTGTGGATATCTAATGCCTGATGTATGATGCCTGATGCTTGTGGATGTCTGATGCCTGATGTCTGATGCTTGTGGATGTCTGTTGCCTGATGCCTGATGTTTTATGCCTGATGTCTGATGCTTGTTGATGCCTGATGTCTGATGCTTGTGGATGTCTGATGGCTGATGTCTGATGCCTGATGCATGTGGATGTCTGATGCTTGTGGATGCCTGATGTCTGATGCCTGATGCTTGTGGATGTCTGATGCCTGATGCTTGTGGATGTCTGATGCCTGATGTCTGATATCTGATGCCTGTTGTTTGATGTCTGATGCCTGATGCTTGTGGATGTATGTTGCCTGAAGTCTGATGCCTGATGTCTGATGCTTGTGGATGTCTGATGCCTGATGTCTGATGCTTGTGGATGTCTGATACATGATGTCTGATGCATGATGTCTTATGCCTGATGGCTGATGCCTGATGTCTGATGCCTGATGTCTGATGCCTGATGTCTTATGCCTGATGTCTGATTCCTGATGTCTGATGCTTGATGCTTGTGGATGTCTGATGCCTGATGTCTGATGCACGATGTTTGATGTCTGATGCCTGATGATTGTGGATGTTTGTTGCCTGATGTCTGATGCATGATGTCTGACACCTGATGTCTGATGCATGATGTCTGATGTCTGATGTCTGATGCGTGTGGATGTCTGATGCCTGATGTCTGATGCTTGTGGATGTCTGATGCATGATGTCTGATGCATGATGTCTGATGCATGATGGCTGATGCCTGATGGCTGATGTCCGATGCCTGATGTCTGATTCCTGATGTCTGTTGCTTGATGCTTGTGGATGTCTGAGGCCTTATGCCCGATGTTTGATGTCTGATACCTGATGCTTGTGGATGTGTGTTGCCTGATGTCTGATGCATGATGTCTGACACCTGATGTCTGATGTCTGATATCTGATGTCTGATGCCTGATGTTTGTGAATGTCTGATGCCGGATGTCTGATGCATGATGTCTGATGCCTGATGCTTGATGTCTGATGCTTGTGGATGTCTGATGCCTGATGTCTGATGTCTGATGCTTGATGCTTGTGGATGTCTGATGACTGATGTTTGTGGATGTGTGTTGCCTGATGTCTGATGCATGATGTCTGATACCTGATGTCTGATGCTTTTGGGTGTCTGATGCTTGATGCTTGTGGACGTCTGATGTCTGATGCCCGATGTTTGATGCCTGGTGCTTGTGGATGTGTGTTGCCTGATGTCTGATGCATGATGTCTGATGCTTGTGGATGTCTGATGCTTGTGGATGTTTGATTCCAGATGTCTGATGCTTGTGGCTGTCTGATGCCTGATGTCTGAAGCTTGTGGATGTCTGCTGCATGATGTCTGACACCTGATGTCATGCATGATGTCTGATGTCTGATGCTTGTGGATGTCTGATGCCTGATGTCTGATGTTTGTGAATGTCTGATGCCGGATGTCTGATGCATAATGTCTGATGCCTGATGTCTGATGGTTGTGGATGCCTTGTGCCTAATGTCTGATGCCTGATGTCTGATTCCTGATGTCTGATTCCTGATGTCTGATTCCTGATGTCTGATGCCTGATGTCTGATGCTTGTGGATGTGTGATGCCTCATGTCTGATGCTTGTGGATGTGTGATGCCTGATGTCTGCTGCTCGATGTTTGATGTCTGATGCCTGATGCTTGTGGATGTGTGTTGCCTGATGTCTGATGCTTGTGGATGTCTGATGCTTGTGGATGTTTGATTCCTGATGTCTGATGCTTGTGGCTGTCTGATGCCTGATGTCTGATGCTTGTGGATGTCTGATGCTTGTGGATGTCTGATGCATGATGTCTGATGCATGATAACTGATGCCTGATGTCTTATGCCTGATGGCTGATGCCTGAAGTGTGATGGCTGATGCCTGATGTCTTATGCCTGATGTTTGTGAATGTCTGATGCCTGATGTCTGATGCCTGATGTCTGATGATTGTGGATGTCTGATGCCTGATGTCTGATGCCTGATGTCAGATGCCTGATGGCTGATGCTTGATGCTTGTGGATGTCTGATGCCTGATGTTTGTGGATATGTGTTGCCTGATGTCTGATGCATGATGTCTGATACCTGATGTCTGTTGCTTTTGGATGTCTGATGCTTGATGCTTGTGGACGTCTGATGCCTGATGTCTGATGCCCGATGTTTGATGTCTGATGCCTGGTGCTTGTGGATGTGTGTTGCCTGATGTCTGATGCTTGTTGATGTCTGATGCTTGTGGATGTTTGATGCATGATGTCTGATGCTTGTGGATGTCTGATGCTTGTGGATGTTTGATTCCTGATGTCTGATGCTTGTGGATGTCTGATGCTTGTGTCTGTCTGATGCCTGATGTCTGATGCTTGTGGATGTCTGATGCATGATGTCTGACACTGGATGTCATGCATGATGTCTGATGTCTGATGCTTGTGGATGTCTGATGCCTGATGTCTGATGCTTGTGGATGTCTGATGCCTGATGTCTGATGCCTGATGTTTGTGAATGTCTGATGCCGGATGTCTGATGCATGATGTCTGATGCCTGATGTCTGATGCCTGATGTCTGATGTCTGTCTGATTCCTGATGTCTGATTCCTGATGTCTGATGCTTGTGGATGTCTGATGCCTGATGTCTGATGCTTGTGGATGTGTGATGCCTGATGTCTGATGCTCGATGTTTGATATCTGATGCCTGATGCTTGTGGATGTGTGTTGCCTGATGTCTGATGCTTGTGGATGTCTGATGCTTGTGGATGTTTGATTCCTGATGTCTGATGCTTGTTGCTGTCTGATGCCTGATGTCTGATGCTTGTGGATGTCTGATGCATGATGTCTGATGCCTGATGCTTGTGGATGCCTGATGTCTGATGCCTGATGTCTGATGCCTGATGTCTGATGCTTGTGGATGTCTGATGTCTGATGCTTGTGGATGTCTCATGACTGATGTCTCATGACTGATGTCTGATGCTTGTGGATATCTAATGCCTGATGTATAATGCCTGATGCTTGTGGATGTCTGATGCCTGATGTCTGATGCTTGTGGATGTCTGTTGCCTGATGCTTGTGGATGTCTGATGCCTGATGTTTGATGCCTGATGTCTGATGCTTGTGGATTCCTGATGTCTGATGCACGTGGATGTCTGATGCCTCATGACTGATGTCTGATGCTTGTGGATTTCTGATGCCTGATGTCTCATGACTGATGTCTGATGCCTGATGCTTGTGGATATCTAATGCCTGATGTATGATGCCTGATGCTTGTGGATGTCTTATGTCTGATGTCTGATGCTTGTGAAATTCTGTTGCCTGATGCTTGTGGATGTCTGATGCCTGATGTTTGATGCCTGATGTCTGATGCTTGTGGATGCCTGATGTCTGATGCTGGTGGATGTCTGATGCCTGATGTCTGATGCCTGATGCTTGTGGATGCCTGATGCCTGATGCTTGTGGATGCCTGATGTCTGATGCCTGACGCTTGTGGATGTATGATGCCTGATGCTTTTGGATGTCTGATGCCTGATGTCTGATATCTGATGCCTGATGTTTGATGTCTGATGCCTGATGCTTGTGGATGTATCTTGCCTGATGTCTGATGCATGATGTCTGATGCTTGTGGATGTTTGATGCCTGATGTCTGATGCTTGTGGATGTCTGATGCATGATGTCTGATGCATGATGTCTGATGCCTGATGTCTGATGCCTGATGTCTTATGCCTGATGGCTGATGCCTTATGCCTGATGTCTGATTCCTGATGTCTGATGCTTGATGCCTGTGGATGTCTGATGCCTGATGTCTGATGCCCGATGTTTGATGTCTGATGCCTGATGCTTGTGGATGTGTGTTGCCTGATGTCTGATGCATGATGTCTGACACCTGATGTCTGATGCATGATGTCTGATGTCTGATGCTTGTGGATGTCTGATGCCTGATGTCTGATGCCTGATGCGTGTGGATGTCTGATGCTTGTGGATGCCTGATGTCTGATGCCTGATGCTTGTGGATGTCTGATGCCTGATGCTTGTGGATGTCTGATGCCTGATGTCTGATATCTGATGCCTGATGTTTGATGTCTGATGCCTGATGCTTGTGGATGTATGTTGCCTGATGTCTGATGCCTGATGTCTGATGCTTGTGGATGTCTGATGCCTGATGTCTGATGCTTGTGGATGTCTGATGCATGATGTCTGATGCATGATGTCTGATGCATGATGTCTTATGCCTGATGTCTTATGCCTGATGGCTGATGCCTGATGGCTGATGTCTGATGCCTGATGTCTTATGCCTGATGTCTGATTCCTGATGTCTGATACTTGATGCTTGTGGATATCTGATGCCTGATGTCTGATGCCTGATGTCAGATGCCTGATGTCTGATGCTTGATGCGTGTGGATGTCTGATGCCTGATGTTTGTGGATGTGTGTTGCCTGATGCATGATGTCTGATACCTGATGTCTGATGCTTTTGGATGTCTGATGCTTGATGCTTGTGGACGTCTGATGCCTGATGTCTGATGCCCGATGTTTGATGTCTGATGCCTGGTGCTTGTGGATGTTTGTTGCCTGATGTCTGATGCATGATGTCTGATGCTTGTGGATGTTTGATTCCTGATGTCTGATGCTTGTGGATGTCTGATGCTTGTGGCTGTCTGATGCCTGATGTCTGATGCTTGTGGATGTCTGATGCATGATGTCTGACACCTGATGTCATGCATGATGTCTGATGTCTGATGCTTGTGGATGTCTGATGCCTGATGCCTGATGTTTGTGAATGTCTGATGCCAGATGTCTGATGCATGATGTCTGATGCCTGATGTCTGATGCTTGTGGATGCCTGGTGTCTGATGCCTCATGTCTGATTCCTGATGTCTGATGCTTGTGGATGTCTGATGCCTGATGTCTGATGCTTGTGGATGTGTGATGCTTGATGTCTGATGCTCGATGTTTGATGTCTGATGCCTGATGCTTGTGGATTTGTGTTGCCTGATGTCTGATGCATGATGTCTGCTGCTTGTGGATGTCTGATGCTTGTGTATGTTTGATTCCTGATGTCTGATGCTTGTGGCTGTCTGATGTCTGATGTCTGATGCTTGATGCTTGTTGAAGTAAGATGCCTGATGTCTGATGTCTGATATCTGATGCTTGTGGATGTGTGTTGTCTGATGCATGATGTCTGATGCTTGTGGATGTCTGATGCTTGTGGATGTTTGATTCCTGATGTCTGATGCTTGTGGATGTCTGATGCATGATGTCTGACACCTGATGTCTGATGCATGATGTCTGATACATGATGCCTGATGCTTGTGGATGTCTGATGCTTGTGGATGTCTGATACATGATGTCTGATGCTTGTGGATGTCTGATGCCTGATGTCTGATGCCTGATGTTTGATGCCTGATGTCTGTTAATGTCTGAGTCCGGATGTCTGATGCCTGATGCCTGATGCCTGATGTCTGATGCCTGATGTCTGATGCTTGTGGATGTCTGATGCCTGATGTCTGATGTCTGATTCCTGATGTCTGATGCTTGTGGATGTCTGATGTCTGATGCTTGATGCTTGTGGATGTCTGATGCCTGATGCTTGTGGATGTGTGTTGCCTGATGTCTGATGCATGATGTCTGATACCTGATGTCTGATGCTTGTGGATGTCTGATGCCTTATGTCTGATGCTTGATGCTTGTGGAAGTCTGATGCCTGATGTCTGATGCCCGATGTTTGATGTCTGGTACTTGTGGATGTGTGTTGCCTGATGTCTGATGCATGATGTCTGATGCTTGTGGATGTTTGATTCCTGATGTCTGATGATTGTGGACATCTGATGCCTGATGTCTGATGCTTGTGGATGTCTGATGCATGATGTCTGACACCTGATGTCTGATGCATGATGTCTGATGCTTGTGGATGTCTGATGCCTGATGGCTGATGCTTGTGGGTGTCTGATGCCTGATATCTGATGCCTGATGTTTGTGAATGTCTGATGCCGGATGTCTGATGCCTGATGTCTGATGCCGGATGTCTGATGCCTGATGTCTGATGCATGATGTCTGATGCCTGATGTCTGATGCCTGATTTCTGATGTCTGATTCCTGATGTCTGATTCCTGATGTCTGATGCTTGTGGATGTCTGATGCCTGATGTCTGATGCTTGATGCTTGTGGATGTGTGATGCCTGATGCTCGATGTTTGATGTCTGATGCCTGATGCTTGTGGATGTGTGTTGCTTGATGTCTGATGCATGATGTCTGATGCTTCTGGATGTCTGATGCTTGTGGATGTTTGATTCCTGATGTCTGATGCTTGTGGATGTCTGATGTCTGATGCTTGTGGATGTCTGATGCATGATGTCTGATGCTTGTGGATGTCTGATGCCTGATGCTTGTGGATGCCTGATGTCTGATGCCTTATGTCCGATGTCTGATGCTTGTGGATGTCTGATGACTGATGTCTGATGCTTGTGGATGTCTGATGCCTGATGTCTCATGACTGATGTCTGATGCCTGATGCTTGTGGATATCTAATGCCTGATGTATGATGCCTGATGCTTGTGGATGTCTGATGCCTGATGTCTGATGCTTGTGGATGTCTGTTGCCTGATGCTTGTGGATGTCTGATGCCTGATGTTTGATGCCTGATGTCTGATTCTTGTGGATGCCTGATGTCTGATGCTTGTGGATGTCTGATGCCTGATGACTGATGCTTGTGGATGTCTGATGCCTGATGTCACATGACTGATGTCTGATGCCTGATGCTTGTGGATATCTAATATCTGATGTATGATGCCTGATGCTTGTGGATGACTGATGCCTGATGTCTGATGCTTGTGGATGTCAGTTGCCTGATGCTTGTGGATGTCTGATGCCTGATGTTTGATGCCTGATGTCTGATGCTTGTTGATGCCTGATGTCTGATGCTTGTGGATGTCTGATGCATGATGTCTGATGCTTGATGCTTGTGGATGCCTGATGTCTGATGGCTGATGCTTGTGGATGTCTGATGCCTAATGACTGATGTCTGATGCTTGTTGAAGTCTGATGCCTGATGTCTCATGACTGATGTCTGATGCCTGATGCTTGTAGATATCTAATGCCTGATGTATGATGCCTAATGCTTGTGGATGTCTGATGCCTGATGTCTGATGCTTGTGGATGGATGTCTGTTGCTTGATGCTTGTGGATGTCTGATGCCTGATGTTTGATGCCTGATGTCTGATTCTTGTGGATGCCTGATGTCTGATGCTTGTGGATGTCTGATGACTGATGCTTGTGGATGTCTGATGCCTGATGTCACATGACTGATGTCTGATGCCTGATGCTTGTGGATATCTAATGCCTGATGTATGATGCCTGAAGCTTGTGGATGTCTGATGCCTGATGTCTGATGCTTGTGGATGTCTGTTGCCTGATGCCTGATGTTTGATGCCTGATGTCTGATGCTTGTGGATGCCTGATGTCTGATGCTTGTGGATGTCTGATGGCTGATGCATGTGGATGTCTGATGCTTGTGGATGCCTGATGTCTGATGCCTGATGCTTGTGGATGTCTGATGCCTGATGCTTGTGGATGTCTGATGCCTGATGTCTGATATCTGATGCCTGTTGTTTGATGTCTGATGTCTGATGCTTGTGGATGTCTGATGCCTGATGTCTGATGCTTGTGGATGTCTGATGCATGATGTCTGATGCATGATGTCTTATGCCTGATGGCTGATGCCGGATGTCTGATGCCTGATGTCTGATGCATGATGTCTGATGCCTGATGTCTGATGCCTGATTTCTGATGTCTGATTCCTGATGTCTGATTCCTGATGTCTGATGCTTGTGGATGTCTGATGCCTGATGTCTGATGCTTGATGCTTGTGGATGTGTGATGCCTGATGCTCGATGTTTGATGTCTGATGCCTGATGCTTGTGGATGTGTGTTGCTTGATGTCTGATGCATGATGTCTGATGCTTCTGGATGTCTGATGCTTGTGGATGTTTGATTCCTGATGTCTGATGCTTGTGGATGTCTGATGTCTGATGCTTGTGGATGTCTGATGCATGATGTCTGATGCTTGTGGATGTCTGATGCCTGATGCTTGTGGATGCCTGATGTCTGATGCCTTATGTCCGATGTCTGATGCTTGTGGATGTCTGATGACTGATGTCTGATGCTTGTGGATGTCTGATGCCTGATGTCTCATGACTGATGTCTGATGCCTGATGCTTGTGGATATCTAATGCCTGATGTATGATGCCTGATGCTTGTGGATGTCTGATGCCTGATGTCTGATTCTTGTGGATGTCTGTTGCCTGATGCTTGTGGATGTCTGATGCCTGATGTTTGATGCCTGATGTCTGATTCTTGTGGATGCCTGATGTCTGATGCTTGTGGATGTCTGATGCCTGATGACTGATGCTTGTGGATGTCTGATGCCTGATGTCACATGACTGATGTCTGATGCCTGATGCTTGTGGATATCTAATATCTGATGTATGATGCCTGATGCTTGTGGATGACTGATGCCTGATGTCTGATGCTTGTGGATGTCGGTTGCCTGATGCTTGTGGATGTCTGATGCCTGATGTTTGATGCCTGATGTCTGATGCTTGTTGATGCCTGATGTCTGATGCTTGTGGATGTCTGATGCATGATGTCTGATGCTTGATGCTTGTGGATGCCTGATGTCTGATGGCTGATGCTTGTGGATGTCTGATGCCTGATGACTGATGTCTGATGCTTGTGGATGTCTGATGCCTGATGTCTCATGACTGATGTCTGATGCCTGATGCTTGTGGATATCTAATGCCTGATGTATGATGCCTAATGCTTGTGGATGTCTGATGCCTGATGTCTGATGCTTGTGGATGGATGTCTGTTGCTTGATGCTTGTGGATGTCTGATGCCTGATGTTTGATGCCTGATGTCTGATTCTTGTGGATGCCTGATGTCTGATGCTTGTGGATGTCTGATGCCTGATGACTGATGCTTGTGGATGTCTGATGCCTGATGTCACATGACTGATGTCTGATGCCTGATGCTTGTGGATATCTAATGCCTGATGTATGATGCCTGATGCTTGTGGATGTCTGATGCCTGATGTCTGATGCTTGTGGATGTCTGTTGCCTGATGCCTGATGTTTGATGCCTGATGTCTGATGCTTGTGGATGCCTGATGTCTGATGCTTGTGGATGTCTGATGGCTGATGCATGTGGATGTCTGATGCTTGTGGATGCCTGATGTCTGATGCCTGATGCTTGTGGATGTCTGATGCCTGATGCTTGTGGATGTCTGATGCCTGATGTCTGATATCTGATGCCTGTTGTTTGATGTCTGATGTCTGATGCTTGTGGATGTCTGATGCCTGATGTCTGATGCTTGTGGATGTCTGATGCATGATGTCTGATGCATGATGTCTTATGCCTGATGGCTGATGCCTGATGTCTGATGCCTGATGTCTGATGCCTGATGTCTTATGCCTGATGTCTGATTCCTGATGTCTTATGCTAGATGCTTGTGGATGTCTGATGCCTGATGTCTGATGCACGATGTTTGATGTCTGATGCCTGATGATTGTGGATGTTTGTTGTCTGATGCATGATGTCTGACACCTGATGTCTGATGCATGATGTCTGATGCTTGTGGATGTCTGATGCTTGTGGCTGTCTGATGCCTGATGTCTGATGCTTGTGGATGTCTGATGCATGATGTCTGATGCATGATGTCTGATGCATGATGGCTGATGCCTGATGGCTGATGTCCGATGCCTGATGTCTTATGCCTGATGTCTGATTCCTGATGTCTGTTGCTTGATGCTTGTGGATGTCTGAGGCCTGATGCCCGATGTTTGATGTCTGATACCTGATGCTTGTGGATGTGTGTTGCCTGATGTCTGATGCATGATGTCTGACACCTGATGTCTGATGTCTGATGCCTGATGTCTGATGCTTGTGGATGTCTGATGCATGATGTCTGATGCTTGATGCTTGTGGATGCCTGATGTCTGATGGCTGATGCTTGTGGATGTGTGATGCCTGATGACTGATGTCTGATGCTTGTGGATGTCTGATGCCTGATGTCTCATGACTGATGTCTGATGCCTGATGCTTGTGGATATCTAATGCCTGATGTATGATGCCTAATGCTTGTGGATGTCTGATGCCTGATGTCTGATGCTTGTGGATGGATGTCTGTTGCCTGATGCTTGTGGATGTCTGATGCCTGATGTTTGATGCCTGATGTCTGATTCTTGTGGATGCCTGATGTCTGATGCTTGTGGATGTCTGATGCCTGATGACTGATGCTTGTGGATGTCTGATGCCTGATGTCACATGACTGATGTCTGATGCCTGATGCTTGTTGATATCTAATGCCTGATGTATGATGCCTGATGCTTGTGGATGTCTGATGCCTGATGTCTGATGCTTGTGGATGGCTGTTGGCTGATGCCTGATGTTTGATGCCTGATGTCTGATGCTTGTTGATGCCTGATGTCTGATGCTTGTGGATGTCTGATGGCTGATGCCTGATGCGTGTGGATGTCTGATGCTTGTGGATGCCTGATGTCTGATGCCTGATGCTTGTGGATGTCTGATGCCTGATGTCTGATATCTGATGCCTGTTGTTTGATGTCTGATGCCTGATGCTTGTGGATGTATGTTGCCTGATGTCTGATGCCTGATGTCTGATGCTTGTGGATGTCTGATGCCTGATGTCTGATGCTTGTGGATGTCTGATGCATGATGTCTGATGCATGATGTCTTATGCCTGATGGCTGATGCCTGATGTCTGATGCCTGATGTCTGATGCCTGATGTCTTATGCCTGATGTCTGATTCCTGATGTCTGATGCTTGATGCTTGTGGATGTCTGATGCCTGATGTCTGATGCACGATGTTTGATGTCTGATGCCTGATGATTGTGGATGTTTGTTGCCTGATGTCTGATGCATGATGTCTGACACCTGATGTCTGATGCATGATGTCTGATGTCTGATGCTTGTGGATGTCTGATGCTTGTGGCTGTCTGATGCCTGATGTCTGATGCTTGTGGATGTCTGATGCATGAAGTCTGATGCATGATGTCTGATGCATGATGGCTGATGCCTGATGGCTGATGTCCGATGCCTGATGGCTGATTCCTGATGTCTGTTGCTTGATGCTTGTGGATGTCTGAGGCCTTATGCCCGATGTTTGATGTCTGATACCTGATGCTTGTGGATGTGTGTTGCCTGATGTCTGCTGCATGATGTCTGACACCTGATGTCTGATGTCTGATATCTGATGTCTGATGCCTGATGTTTGTGAATGTCTGATGCCGGATGTCTGATGCATGATGTCTGATGCCTGATGCTTGATGTCTGATGCTTGTGGATGTCTGATGCCTGATATCTGATGCCTGATGTCTGATGCTTGATGCTTGTGGATGTCTGATGCCTGATGTTTGTGGATGTGTGTTGCCTGATGTCTGATGCATGATGTCTGATACCTGATGTCTGATGCTTTTGGGTGTCTGATGCTTGATGCTTGTGGACGTCTGATGCCTGATGTCTGATGCCCGATGTTTGATGCCTGGTGCTTGTGGATGTGTGTTGCCTGATGTCTGATGCATGATGTCTGATGCTTGTGGATGTCTGATGCCTGATGTCTGAAGCTTGTGGATGTCTGCTGCATGATGTCTGATACCTGATGTCATGCATGATGTCTGATGTCTGATGCTTGTGGATGTTTGATGCCTGATGTCTGATGTTTGTGAATGTCTGATGCCGGATGTCTGATGCATGATGTCTGATGCCTGATGTCTGATGGTTGTGGATGCCTTGTGCCTGATGTCTGATGCCTGATGTCTGATTCCTGATGTCTGATTCCTGATGGCTGATGCCTGATGTCTGATGCTTGTGGATGTGTGATGCCTCATGTCTGATGCTTGTGGATGTGTGATGCCTGATGTCTGATGCTCGATGTTTGATGTCTGATGCCTGATGCTTGTGGATGTGTGTTGCCTGATGTCTGATGCTTGTGGATGTCTGATGCTTGTGGATGTTTGATTCCTGATGTCTGATGCTTGTGGCTGTCTGATGCTTGTGGATGTCTGATGCATGATGTCTGATGCATGATGTCTGATGCATGATAACTGATGCCTGATGTCTTATGCCTGATGGCTGATGCCTGAAGTGTGATGGCTGATGCCTGATGTCTTATGCCTGATGTTTGTGAATGTCTGATGCCTGATGTCTGATGCCTGATGTCTGATGCTTGTGGATGTCTGATGCCTGATGTCTGATGCCTGATGTCAGATGCCTGATGGCTGATGCTTGATGCTTGTGGATGTCTGATGCCTGATGTTTGTGGATATGTGTTGCCTGATGTCTGATGCATGATGTCTGATACCTGATGTCTGTTGCTTTTGGATGTCTGATGCTTGATGCTTGTGGACATCTGATGCCTGATGTCTGATGCCCGATGTTTGATGTCTGATGCCTGGTGCTTGTGGATGTGTGTTGCCTGATGTCTGATGCATGATGTCTGATGCTTGTGGATGTCTGATGCTTGTGGATGTTTGATGCATGATGTCTGATGCTTGTGGATGTCTGATGCTTGTGGATGTTTGATTCCTGATGTCTGATGCTTGTGGATGTCTGATGCTTGTGTCTGTCTGATGCCTGATGTCTGATGCTTGTGGATGTCTGATGCATGATGTCTGACACCGGATGTCATGCATGATGTCTGATGTCTGATGCTTGTGGATGTCTGATGCCTGATGTCTGATGCTTGTGGATGTCTAATGCCTGATGTCTGATGCCTGATGTTTGTGAATGTCTGATGCCGGATGTCTGATGCATGATGTCTGATGTCTGATGCCTGATGTCTGATGCTTGTTGATGCCTGATGCCTGATGCCTGATGTCTGATGTCTGATTCCTGATGTCTGATTCCTGATGTCTGATGCTTGTGGATGTCTGATGCCTGATGTCTGATGCTTGTGGATGTGTGATGCCTGATGTCTGATGCTCGATGTTTGATATCTGATGCCTGATGCTTGTGGATGTGTGTTGCCTGATGTCTGATGCTTGTGGATGTCTGATGCTTGTGGATGTTTGATTCCTGATGTCTGATGCTTGTTGCTGTCTGATGCCTGATGTCTGATGCTTGTGGATGTCTGATGCATGATGTCTGATGCTTGATGCTTGTGGATGTCTGATGCCTGATGCTTGTGGATGCCTTTTGTCTGATGCCTGATGTCTGATGCCTGATGTCTGATGCTTGTGGATGTCTGATGTCTGATGCTTGTGGATGTCTCATGACTGATGTCTCATGACTGATGTCTGATGCCTGATGCTTGTGGATATCTAATGCCTGATGTATGATGCCTGATGCTTGTGGATGTCTGATGCCTGATGTCTAATGCTTGTGGATGTCTGTTGCCTGATGCTTGTGGATGTCTGATGCCTGATGTTTGATGCCTGATGTCTGATGCTTGTGGATGCCTGATGTCTGATGCACGTCGATGTCTGATGCCTCATGACTGATGTCTGATGCTTGTGGATTTCTGATGCCTGATGTCTCATGACTGATGTCTGATGCCTGATGCTTGTGGATATCTAATGCCTGATGTATGATGCCTGATGCTTGTGGATGTCTTATGTCTGATGTCTGATGCTTGTGGATGTCTGTTGCCTGATGCTTGTGGATGTCTGATGCCTGATGTTTGATGCCTGATGTCTAATGCTTGTGGATGCCTGATGTCTGATGCTGGTGGATGTCTGATGCCTGATGTCTGATGCCTGATGCCTGATGCTTGTGGATGCCTGATGCCTGATGCTTGTGGATGCCTGATGTCTGATGCCTGACGCTTGTGGATGTCTGATGCCTGATGCTTTTGGATGTCTGATGCCTGATGTCTGATATCTGATGCCTGATGTTTGATGTCTGATGCCTGATGCTTGTGGATATATCTTGCCTGATGTCTGATGCATGATGTCTGATGCTTGTGGATGTTTGATGCCTGATGTCTGATGCATGATGTCTGATGCATGATGTCTTATGCCTGATGGCTGATGCCTGAAGTCTGATGGCTGATGCCTGATGTCTTATGCCTGATGTCTGATTCCTGATGTCTGATGCTTGATGCTTGTGGATGTCTGATGCCTGATGTCTGATGCCCGATGTTTGATGTCTGATGCCTGATGCTTGTGGATGTGTGTTGCCTGATGTCTGATGCATGATGTCTGACACCTGATGTCTGATGCATGATGTCTGATGTCTGATGCTTGTGGATGTCTGATGCCTGATGTCTGATGCTTGTGGCTGTCTGATGCCTGATGCTTGTGGATGTCTGATGCATGATGTCTGATGCATGATGTCTGATGCTTGTGGATGTCTGATGCCTGATGTCTGATGCTTGTGAATGTCTGATGTCTGCTGCCTGATGTTTGTGAATGTCTGATGCCGGATGTCTGATGCCTGATGTCTGATGCATGATGTCTGATGCCTGATGTCTGATGCCTGATGCCTGATGTCTGATGCTTGTGGATGTCTGATGTCTGATGCCTGATGTCTGATGCATGATGTCTGATGCATGATGTCTGATGCTTGTGGATGTCTGACGCCTGATTCTTGTGGATGTCTGATGTCTGATGCCTGATGTTTGTGAATGTCTGATGCCGGATGTCTGATGCAAAATTTCTTACCTACTAATAAACACAATGTAATGAAAACCCTAGAATGCTCCTTCAACCCTTCCTCGGATTACCTGAATGAGTATACCTGAGTAAAATAAAAACAAATAAACAGATACACCAACTGAACAGTAGATGGCAGTGTCACATAAAAGAAGATTCCAAACTCAAGTTCTGCAATGTTATCTACAATTCCCCTATCAGAGTGACAGAGTGAATGTGGTTTACATTTTTAGGTCTCGCCTGGCTATCGTGCAAGCGAGCGCTCAGCGAGACTCTAGTAAGGGTCTCCCAAAAGTGCTCCCAAAAGCGGATTGCATGGCGAGCACGCGCACAATCACGTGCATCGTGCCGCCATGCAATCCGTTTGGCATCCTACTTCAAAGGGTCTGCTCACCCGCCTGGAATGCGCTCCCCCGCCCCCGCCAAGCACGCGCGCCACGCTCCGCCGGGCTTGTCTTGTTCGTCTTTTTAAACATTCACGTTATCATGTGCTTACAAAAGCCTGCATGTTCGAAATGGGTTTCTTTATTTTCAGAGCGAAGGGCTTTACGATGGACGTCTTTAACATTATTTAATGCCAACAGAGCGCGGTCTTTTTACATTTTTGTTTGTTTTTAGGTTGCCATGAGCACATAACTGCGCTGCACGCTAAGCTTTATATTAATAGCAGTGCACATACTTTTTGTAGTACAAGTTAGTACTTTGCTTTGTTTATTGTTTACTTTGCTATTATTCCAGCAGACATAATACAACTGAGCACACTGTCTGATGTCTGATGCCTGATGCTTGCGGATGTCTGATGCCTGATGCTTGTGGATGTCTTATGCCTGATGTCTGATGCCTGATGTTTGATGCCTGATGTCTTATGCCTGATGTCTGATATCTGATGTTTGATGCTGATGCCTGATGCTTGTGGATGTGTGTTGTCTAATGTCTGATGCATGATGTCTGATGCTTGTGGATGTCTGATATTTGTGGATGTTTGATTCCTGATGTCTGATGCTTGTGGATGTCTGATGCCTGATGTCTGATGCTTGTGGATGTCTGATGCATGATGTCTGACACCTGATGTCTGATGCATGATGTCTGATGCCTGATGCATGATGTTTGTGGATGTCTGATGCCTGATGCTTATGGATGTCTGATGCCTGATGTTTGTGAATGTCTGATGCCGGATGTCTGATGCCTGATGTTTGTGGATGTCTGATGCTTGTGGATGTCTGGTGCCTGATGTCTGGTGCCTGATTTCTGATGCCTGATGTCTGATTCCTGATGTCTGATGCTTGTGGATGTCTGATGCCTGATGCTTGATGCTTGTGGATGTGTGATGCCTGATGCTCGATGTTTGATGTCTGATGCCTGATGCTTGTGGATGTGTGTTGCTTGATGTCTGATGCATGATGTCTGATGCTTGTGGATGTTTGATTCCTGATGTCTGATGCTTGTGGATGTCTGATGCTTGTGGCTGTCTGATGTCTGATGCTTGTGGATGTCTGATGCATGATGTCTGATGCTTGTGGATGTCTGATGCCTGATGCTTGTGGATGCCTGATGTCTGATGCCTGATGTCTGATGTCTGATGCTTGTGGATGTCTGATGACTGATGTCTGATGCTTGTGGATGTCTGATGCCTGATGTATGATGACTGATGTCTGATGCCTGATGCTTGTGGATATCTAATGCCTGATGTATGATGCCTGATGCTTGTGGATGACTGATGCCTGATGTCTGATGCTTGTGGATGTCTGTTGCATGATGCTTGTGGATGTCTGATGCCTGATGTTTGATGCCTGATGTCTGATGCTTGTTGATGCCTGATGCCTGATGCTTGTGGATGTCTGATGCCTGATGTTTGATGCCTGATGTCTGATTCTTGTGGATGCCTGATGTCTGATGCTTGTGGATGTCTGATGCCTGATGACTGATGCTTGTGGATGTCTGATGCCTGATGTCACATGACTGATGTCTGATGCCTGATGCTTGTGGATATCTAATGCCTGGTGTATGATGCCTGATGCTTGTGGATGACTGATGCCTGATGTCTGATGCTTTTGGATGTCTGTTGCCTGATGCTTGTGGATGTCTGATGCCTGATGTTTGATGCCTGATGTCTGATGCTTGTTGATGCCTGAAGTCTGATGCTTGTGCATGTCTGATGCATGATGTCTGATGCTTGATGCTTGTGGATGCCTGATGTCTGATGGCTGATGCTTGTGGATGTCTGATGCCTGATGACTGATGTCTGATGCTTGTGGATATCTGATGCCTGATGTCTCATGACTGATGTCTGATGCCTGATGCTTGTGGATATCTAATGCCTGATGTATGATGCCTAATGCTTGTGGATGTCTGATGCCTGATGTCTGATGCTTGTGGATGGATGTCTGTTGCCAGATGATTGTGGATGTCTGATGCCTGCTGTTTGATGCCTGATGTCTGATTCTTGTGGATGCCTGATGTCTGATGCTTGTGGATGTCTGATGCCTGATGACTGATGCTTGTGGATGTCTGATGCCTGATGTCACATGACTGATGTCTGATGCCTGATGCTTGTGGATATCTAATGCCTGATGTATGATGCCTGATGCTTGTGGATGTCTGATGCCTGATGTCTGATGCTTGTGGATGTCTGTTGCCTGATGCCTGATGTTTGATGCCTGATGTCTGATGTCTGATGCTTATGGATGTCTGATGCCTGATGTCTTATGCTTGTGGCTGTCTGATGCCTGATGTCTGATGCTTGTGGATGTCTGATGCATGATGTCTGATGCATGATGTCTGATGCATGATGGCTGATACCTGATGGCTGATGTCTGATGCCTGTCTGATGCCTGATGTCTTATGTCTGATTCCTGATGTCTGATGTTTGATGCTTGTGGATGTGTGTTGCCTGATGTCTGATGCATGATGTCTGACACCTGATGTCTGATGTCTGATGCCTGATGTTTGTGGATGTGTGTTGCCTGATGTCTGATGCATGATGTCTGATACCTGATGTCTGATATCTGATGTCTGATGCCTGATGTTTGTGAAAGTCTGATGCCGGATGTCTGATGCATGATGTCTGATGCCTGATGTCTGATGCCTGATGTCTGATGCTTGTGGATGTCTGATGCCTGATGTCTGATGCCTGATGTCTGATGCCTGGTGTCTGATGTTTGATGCTTGTGGATGTCTGATGCCTGATATTTGTGGATGTGTTTTGCCTGATGTCTGATGTCTGATACCTGATGTCTGAGGCTTTTGTATGTCTGATGCCTGATATCTGATGCCTGATGTTTGATGTCTGATGCTTGTGGATGTATGTTGCCTGATGTCTGATGCCTGATGTCTGATGCTTGTGGATGTCTGATGCCTGATGCTTGTGGATGTCTGATGCATGATGTCTGATGCATGATGTCTTATGCCTGATGTCTTATGCCTGATGACTGATGCCTGATGGCTGATGTCTGATGTCTGATGTCTGATGCCTGATGTCTTATGCCTGATGTCTGATTCCTGATGTCTGATGCTTGATGCTTGTGGATGTCTGATGCCTGATGTCTGATGCACGATGTTTGATGTCTGATGTCTGATGCCTGATGATTGTGGATGTGTGTTGCCTGATGTCTGATGCATGATGTCTGACACCTGATGTCTGATGCATGATGTCTGATGTCTGATGCTTGTGGATGTCTGATGCCTGATGTCTTATGCTTGTGGCTGTCTGATGCCTGATGTCTGATGCTTGTGGATGTCTGATGCATGATGTCTGATGCATGATGTCTGATGCATGATGGCTGATGCCTGATAGCTGATGTCTGATGCCTGATGTCTGATGCCTGATGTCTTATGCCTGATGTCTGATTCCTGATGTCTGATGCTTGATGCTTGTGGATGTCTGATGCCTGATGCCCGATGTTTGATGTCTGATACCTGATGCTTGTGGATGTGTGTTGCCTGATGTCTGATGCATGATGTCTGACACCTGATGTCTGATATCTGATGTCTGATGCCTTGTGTTTGTGAAAGTCTGATGCCGGATGTCTGATGCATGATGTCTGATGCCTGATGTCTGATGCTTGTGGATGTCTGATGCCTGATGTCTGATGCCTGATTTCTGATGCCTGGTGTCTGATGTTTGATGCTTGTGGATGTCTGATGCCTGATGTTTGTGGATGTGTTTTGCCTGATGTCTGATGCATGATGTCTGATACCTGATGTCTGAGGCTTTTGGATGTCTGATGCTTGATGTCTGATGCCCGATGTTTGATGTCTGATGCCTGGTGCTTGTGGATGTGTGTTGCCTGATGTCTGATGCATGATGTCTGATGCTTGTGGATGTCTGATGCTTGTGGATGTTTGATTCCTGATATCTGATGCTTGTGGATGTCTGATACTTGTGGCTGTCTGATGCCTGATGTCTGATGCATGATGTCTGACACCTGATGTCATGCATGATGTCTGATGCTTGTGGATGCCTGATGTCTGATGCTTGTGGATGTCTAATGCCTGATGTCTGATGCCTGATGCGTGTGGATGTCTGATGCTTGTGGATGCCTGATGTCTGATGCCTGATGCTTGTGGATGTCTGATGCCTGATGCTTGTGGATGTCTGATGCCTGATGTCTGATATCTGATGCCTGATGTTTGATGTCTGATGCCTGATGCTTGTGGATGTATGTTGCCTGATGTCTGATGCCTGATGTCTGATGCTTGTGGATGTCTGATGCCTGATGTCTGATGCTTGTGGATGTCTGATGCATGATGTCTGATGCATGATGTCTGATGCATGATGTCTTATACCTGATGTCTTATGCCTGATGGCTGATGCCTGATGGCTGATGTCTGATGCCTGATGTCTGATGCCTGATGTATTATGCCTGATGTCTGATTCCTGATGTCTGATGCTTGATGCTTGTGGATGTCTGATGCCTGATGTCTGATGCCTGATGTCAGATGCCTGATGTCTGATGCTTGATGCTTGTGGATGTCTGATGCCTGATGTTTGTGGATGTGTGTTGCCTGATGCATGATGTCTGATACCTGATGTCTGATGCTTTTGGATGTCTGATGCGTGATGCTTGTGGACGTCTGATGCCTGATGTCTGATGCCCGATGTTTGATGTCTGATGCCTGATGTCTGATGCTTGTGGATGTCTGATGCCTGATGTCTGATGCCTGATGTTTGTGAATGTCTGATGCCGGATGTCTGATGCATGATATCTGATGTCTGATGCCTGATGTCTGATGCTTGTGGATGCCTGATGCCTGATGCCTGATGTCTGATGTCTGATGTCTGATTCCTGATGTCTGATTCCTGATGTCTGATGCTTGTGGATGTCTGATGCCTGATGTCTGATGCTTGTGGATGTCTGATGCCTGATGTCTGATGCTCGATGTTTGATGTCTGATGCCTGATGCTTGTGGATGTGTGTTGCCTGATGTCTGATGCTTGTGGATGTCTGATGCTTGTGGATGTTTGATTCCTGATGTCTGATGCTTGTGGCTGTCTGATGCTTGTGGATGTCTGATGCATGATGTCTGATGCATGATGTCTGATGCATGATGTCTGATGCATGATAACTGATGCCTGATGTCTTATGCCTGATGGCTGATGCCTGAAGTGTGATGGCTGATGCCTGATGTCTTATGCCTGATGTTTGTGAATGTCTGATGCCTGATGTCTGATGCCTGATGTCTGATTCTTGTGGATGCCTGATGTCTGATGCTTGTGGATGTCTGATGCCTGATGACTGATGCTTGTGGATGTCTGATGCCTGATGTCACATGACTGATGTCTGATGCCTGATGCTTGTGGATATCTAATGCCTGATGTATGATGCCTGATGCTTGTGGATGTCTGATGCCTGATGTCTGATGCTTGTGGATGTCTGTTGCCTGATGCCTGATGTTTGATGCCTGATGTCTGATGTCTGATGCTTGTGGATGTCTGATGCCTGATGTCTTATGCTTGTGGCTGTCTGATGCCTGATGTCTGATGCTTGTGGATGTCTGATGCATGATGTCTGATGCATGATGTCTGATGCATGATGGCTGATACCTGATGGCTGATGTCTGATGCCTGTCTGATGCCTGATGTCTTATGTCTGATTCCTGATGTCTGATGTTTGATGCTTGTGGATGTGTGTTGCCTGATGTCTGATGCATGATGTCTGACACCTGATGTCTGATGTCTGATGCCTGATGTTTGTGGATGTGTGTTGCCTGATGTCTGATGCATGATGTCTGATACCTGATGTCTGATATCTGATGTCTGATGCCTGATGTTTGTGAAAGTCTGATGCCGGATGTCTGATGCATGATGTCTGATGCCTGATGTCTGATGCCTGATGTCTGATGCTTGTGGATGTCTGATGCCTGATGTCTGATGCCTGATGTCTGATGCCTGGTGTCTGATGTTTGATGCTTGTGGATGTCTGATGCCTGATGTTTGTGGATGTGTTTTGCCTGATGTCTGATGTCTGATACCTGATGTCTGAGGCTTTTGTATGTCTGATGCCTGATATCTGATGCCTGATGTTTGATGTCTGATGCTTGTGGATGTATGTTGCCTGATGTCTGATGCCTGATGTCTGATGCTTGTGGATGTCTGATGCCTGATGTCTGATGCTTGTGGATGTCTGATGCATGATGTCTGATGCATGATGTCTTATGCCTGATGTCTTATGCCTGATGACTGATGCCTGATGGCTGATGTCTGATGTCTGATGCCTGATGTCTGATGCCTGATGTCTTATGCCTGATGTCTGATTCCTGATGTCTGATGCTTGATGCTTGTGGATGTCTGATGCCTGATGTCTGATGCACGATGTTTGATGTCTGATGTCTGATGCCTGATGATTGTGGATGTGTGTTGCCTGATGTCTGATGCATGATGTCTGACACCTGATGTCTGATGCATGATGTCTGATGTCTGATGCTTGTGGATGTCTGATGCCTGATGTCTTATGCTTGTGGCTGTCTGATGCCTGATGTCTGATGCTTGTGGATGTCTGATGCATGATGTCTGATGCATGATGTCTGATGCATGATGGCTGATGCCTGATAGCTGATGTCTGATGCCTGATGTCTGATGCCTGATGTCTTATGCCTGATGTCTGATTCCTGATGTCTGATGCTTGATGCTTGTGGATGTCTGATGCCTGATGCCCGATGTTTGATGTCTGATACCTGATGCTTGTGGATGTGTGTTGCCTGATGTCTGATGCATGATGTCTGACACCTGATGTCTGATATCTGATGTCTGATGCCTTGAGTTTGTAAAAGTCTGATGCCGGATGTCTGATGCATGATGTCTGATGCCTGATGTCTGATGCTTGTGGATGTCTGATGCCTGATGTCTGATGCCTGATTTCTGATGCCTGGTGTCTGATGTTTGATGCTTGTGGATGTCTGATGCCTGATGTTTGTGGATGTGTTTTGCCTGATGTCTGATGCATGATGTCTGATACCTGATGTCTGAGGCTTTTGGATGTCTGATGCTTGATGTCTGATGCCCGATGTTTGATGTCTGATGCCTGGTGCTTGTGGATGTATGTTGCCTGATGTCTGATGCATGATGTCTGATGCTTGTGGATGTCTGACGCTTGTGGATGTTTGATTCCTGATATCTGATGCTTGTGGATGTCTGATACTTGTGGCTGTCTGATGCCTGATGTCTGATGCATGATGTCTGACACCTGATGTCATGCATGATGTCTGATGCTTGTGGATGCCTGATGTCTGATGCTTGTGGATGTCTAATGCCTGATGTCTGATGCCTGATGCGTGTGGATGTCTGATGCTTGTGGATGCCTGATGTCTGATGCCTGATGCTTGTGGATGTCTGATGCCTGATGCTTGTGGATGTCTGATGCCTGATGTCTGATATCTGATGCCTGATGTTTGATGTCTGATGCCTGATGCTTGTGGATGTATGTTGCCTGATGTCTGATGCCTGATGTCTGATGCTTGTGGATGTCTGATGCCTGATGTCTGATGCTTGTGGATGTCTGATGCATGATGTCTGATGCATGATGTCTGATGCATGATGTCTTATACCTGATGTCTTATGCCTGATGGCTGATGCCTGATGGCTGATGTCTGATGCCTGATGTCTGATGTATTATGCCTGATGTCTGATTCCTGATGTCTGATGCTTGATGCTTGTGGATGTCTGATGCCTGATGTCTGATGCCTGATGTCAGATGCCTGATGTCTGATGCTTGATGCTTGTGGATGTCTGATGCCCGATGTTTGTGGATGTGTGTTGCCTGATGCATGATGTCTGATACCTGATGTCTGATGCTTTTGGATGTCTGATGCTTGATGCTTGTGGACGTCTGATGCCTGATGTCTGATGCCCGATGTTTGATGTCTGATGCCTGATGTCTGATGCTTGTGGATGTCTGATGCCTGATGTCTGATGCCTGATGTTTGTGAATGTCTGATGCCGGATGTCTGATGTCTGATGCCTGATGTCTGATGCTTGTGGATGCCTGATGCCTGATGCCTGATGTCTGATGTCTGATTCCTGATGTCTGATTCCTGATGTCTGATGCTTGTGGATGTCTGATGCCTGATGTCTGATGCTTGTGGATGTGTGATGCCTGATGTCTGATGCTCGATGTTTGATGTCTGATGCCTGATGCTTGTGGATGTGTGTTGCCTGATGTCTGATGCTTGTGGATGTCTGATGCTTGTGGATGTTTGATTCCTGATGTCTGATGCTTGTGGCTGTCTGATGCTCGTGGATGTCTGATGCATGATGTCTGATGCATGATGTCTGATGCATGATGTCTGATGCATGATAACTGATGCCTGATGTCTTATGCCTGATGGCTGATGCCTGAAGTGTGATGGCTGATGCCTGATGTCTTATGCCTGATGTTTGTGAATGTCTGATGCCTGATGTCTGATGCCTGATGTCTGATGCTTGTGGATGTCTGATGCCTGATGCCTGATGTCAGATGCCTGATGGCTGATGCTTGATGCTTGTGGATCTCTGATGCCTGATGTTTGTGGATATGTGTTGCCTGATGTCTGATGCATGATGTCTGATACCCGATGTCTGTTGCTTTTGGATGTCTGATGCTTGATGCTTGTGGACATCTGATGCCTGATGTCTGATGCCCGATGTTTGATGTCTGATGCCTGGTGCTTGTGGATGTGTGTTGCCTGAAGTCTGATGCATGATGTCTGATGCTTGTGGATGTCTGATGCTTGTGGATGTTTGATGCATGATGTCTGATGCTTGTGGATGTCTGATGCTTGTGGATGTTTGATTCCTGATGTCTGATGCTTGTGGATGTCTGATTCTTGTGTCTGTCTGATGCCTGATGTCTGATGCTTGTGGATGTCTGATGCATGATGTCTGACACCGGATGTCATGCATGATGTCTGATGTCTGATGCTTGTGGATGTCTGATGCCTGATGTCTGATGCTTGTGGATGTCTGATGCCTGATGTCTGATGCCTGATGTTTGTGAATGTCTGATGCTGGATGTCTGATGCATGATGTCTGATGCCTGATGTCTGATGCTTGTGGATGCCTGATGCCTGATGCCTGATGTCTGATGTCTGATTCCTGATGTCTGATTCCTGATGTCTGATGCTTGTGGATGTCTGATGCCTGATGTCTGATGCTTGTGGATGTGTGATGCCTGATGTCTGATGCTCGATGTTTGATATCTGATGCCTGATGCTTGTGGATGTGTGTTGCCTGATGTCTGATGCTTGTGGATGTCTGATGCTTGTGGATGTTTGATTCCTGATGTCTGATGCTTGTTGCTGTCTGATGCCTGATGTCTGATGCTTGTGGATGTCTGATGCATGATGTCTGATGCTTGATGCTTGTGGATGTCTGATGCCTGATGCTTGTGGATGCCTTTTGTCTGATGCCTGATGTCTGATGCCTGATGTCTGATGCTTGTGGATGTCTGATGTCTGATGCTTGTGGATGTCTCATGACTGATGTCTCATGACTGATGTCTGATGCCTGACGCTTGTGGATATCTAATGCCTGATGTATGATGCCTGATGCTTGTGGATGTCTGATGCCTGATGTCTGATGCTTGTGGATGTCTGTTGCCTGATGCTTGTGGATGTCTGATGCCTGATGTTTGATGCCTGATGTCTGATGCTTGTGGATGCCTGATGTCTGATGCACGTGGATGTCTGATGCCTCATGACTGATGTCTGATGCTTGTGGATTTCTGATGCCTGATGTCTCATGACTGATGTCTGATGCCTGATGCTTGTGGATATCTAATGCCTGATGTATGATGCCTGATGCTTGTGGATGTCTTATGTCTGATGTCTGATGCTTGTGGATGTCTGTTGCCTGATGCTTGTGGATGTCTGATGCCTGATGTTTGATGCCTGATGTCTAATGCTTGTGGATGCCTGATGTCTGATGCTGGTGGATGTCTGATGCCTGATGTCTGATGCCTGATGCTTGTGGATGCCTGATGCCTGATGCTTGTGGATGCCTGATGTCTGATGCCTGACGCTTGTGGATGTCTGATGCCTGATGCTTTTGGATGTCTGATGCCTGATATCTGATATCTGATGCCTGATGTTTGATGTCTGATGCCTGATGCTTGTGGATGTATCTTGCCTGATGTCTGATGCATGATGTCTGATGCTTGTGGATGTTTGATGCCTGATGTCTGATGCATGATGTCTGATGCATGATGTCTTATGCCTGATGGCTGATGCCTGAAGTCTGATGGCTGATGCCTGATGTCTTATGCCTGATGTCTGATTCCTGATGTCTGATGCTTGATGCTTGTGGATGTCTGATGCCTGATGTCTGATGCCCGATGTTTGATGTCTGATGCCTGATGCTTGTGGATGTGTGTTGCCTGATGTCTGATGCATGATGTCTGACACCTGATGTCTGATGCATGATGTCTGATGTCTGATGCTTGTGGATGTCTGATGCCTGATGTCTGATGCTTGTGGCTGTCTGATGCCTGATGCTTGTGGATGTCTGATGCATGATGTCTGATGCATGATGTCTGATGCTTGTGGATGTCTGATGCCTGATGTCTGATGCTTGTGAATGTCTGATGTCTGCTGCCTGATGTTTGTGAATGTCTGATGCCGGATGTCTGATGCCTGATGTCTGATGCATGATGTCTGATGCCTGATGTCTGATGCCTGATGCCTGATGTCTGATGCTTGTGGATGTCTGATGTCTGATGCCTGATGTCTGATGCATGATGTCTGATGCATGATGTCTGATGCTTGTGGATGTCTGACGCCTGATTCTTGTGGATGTCTGATGTCTGATGCCTGATGTTTGTGAATGTCTGATGCCGGATGTCTGATGCAAAATTTCTTACCTACTAATAAACACAATGTAATGAAAACCCTAGAATGCTCCTTCAACCCTTCCTCGGATTACCTGAATGAGTATACCTGAGTAAAATAAAAACAAATAAACAGATACACCAACTGAACAGTAGATGGCAGTGTCACATAAAAGAAGATTCCAAACTCAAGTTCTGCAATGTTATCTACAATTCCCCTATCAGAGTGACAGAGTGAATGTGGTTTACATTTTTAGGTCTCGCCTGGCTATCGTGCAAGCGAGCGCGCAGCGAGACTCTAGTAAGGGTCTCCCAAAAGTGCTCCCAAAAGCGGATTGCATGGCGAGCACGCGCACAATCACGTGCATCGTGCCGCCATGCAATCCGTTTGGCATCCTACTTCAAAGGGTCTGCTCACCCGCCTGGAATGCGCTCCCCCGCCCCCGCCAAGCACGCGCGCCACGCTCCGCCGGGCTTGTCTTGTTCGTCTTTTTAAACATTCACGTTATCATGTGCTTACAAAAGCCTGCATGTTCGAAATGGGTTTCTTTATTTTCAGAGCGAAGGGCTTTACGATGGACGTCTTTAACATTATTTAATGCCAACAGAGCGCGGTCTTTTTACATTTTTGTTTGTTTTTAGGTTGCCATGAGCACATAACTGCACTGCACGCTAAGCTTTATATTAATAGCAGTGCACATACTTTTTGTAGTACAAGTTAGTACTTTGCTTTGTTTATTGTTTACTTTGCTATTATTCCAGCAGACATAATACAACTGAGCACACTGTCTGATGTCTGATGCCTGATGCTTGCAGATGTCTGATGCCTGATGCTTGTGGATGTCTTATGCCTGATGTCTGATGCCTGATGTTTGATGCCTGATGTCTTATGCCTGATGTCTGATATCTGATGTTTGATGCTGATGCCTGATGCTTGTGGATGTGTGTTGTCTAATGTCTGATGCATGATGTCTGATGCTTGTGGATGTCTGATATTTGTGGATGTTTGATTCCTGATGTCTGATGCTTGTGGATGTCTGATGCCTGATGTCTGATGCTTGTGGATGTCTGATGCATGATGTCTGACACCTGATGTCTGATGCATGATGTCTGATGCCTGATGCATGATGTTTGTGGATGTCTGATGCCTGATGCTTATGGATGTCTGATGCCTGATGTTTGTGAATGTCTGATGCCGGATGTCTGATGCCTGATGTTTGTGGATGTCTGATGCTTGTGGATGTCTGGTGCCTGATGTCTGGTGCCTGATTTCTGATGCCTGATGTCTGATTCCTGATGTCTGATGCTTGTGGATGTCTGATGCCTGATGCTTGATGCTTGTGGATGTGTGATGCCTGATGCTCGATGTTTGATGTCTGATGCCTGATGCTTGTGGATGTGTGTTGCTTGATGTCTGATGCATGATGTCTGATGCTTGTGGATGTTTGATTCCTGATGTCTGATGCTTGTGGATGTCTGATGCTTGTGGCTGTCTGATGTCTGATGCTTGTGGATGTCTGATGCATGATGTCTGATGCTTGTGGATGTCTGATGCCTGATGCTTGTGGATGCCTGATGTCTGATGCCTGATGTCTGATGTCTGATGCTTGTGGATGTCTGATGACTGATGTCTGATGCTTGTGGATGTCTGATGCCTGATGTCTCATGACTGATGTCTGATGCCTGATGCTTGTGGATATCTAATGCCTGATGTATGATGCCTGATGCTTGTGGATGACTGATGCCTGATGTCTGATGCTTGTGGATGTCTGTTGCATGATGCTTGTGGATGTCTGATGCCTGATGTTTGATGCCTGATGTCTGATGCTTGTTGATGCCTGATGCCTGATGCTTGTGGATGTCTGATGCCTGATGTTTGATGCCTGATGTCTGATTCTTGTGGATGCCTGATGTCTGATGCTTGTGGATGTCTGATGCCTGATGACTGATGCTTGTGGATGTCTGATGCCTGATGTCACATGACTGATGTCTGATGCCTGATGCTTGTGGATATCTAATGCCTGGTGTATGATGCCTGATGCTTGTGGATGACTGATGCCTGATGTCTGATGCTTTTGGATGTCTGTTGCCTGATGCTTGTGGATGTCTGATGCCTGATGTTTGATGCCTGATGTCTGATGCTTGTTGATGCCTGAAGTCTGATGCTTGTGCATGTCTGATGCATGATGTCTGATGCTTGATGCTTGTGGATGCCTGATGTCTGATGGCTGATGCTTGTGGATGTCTGATGCCTGATGACTGATGTCTGATGCTTGTGGATATCTGATGCCTGATGTCTCATGACTGATGTCTGATGCCTGATGCTTGTGGATATCTAATGCCTGATGTATGATGCCTAATGCTTGTGGATGTCTGATGCCTGATGTCTGATGCTTGTGGATGGATGTCTGTTGCCAGATGATTGTGGATGTCTGATGCCTGCTGTTTGATGCCTGATGTCTGATTCTTGTGGATGCCTGATGTCTGATGCTTGTGGATGTCTGATGCCTGATGACTGATGCTTGTGGATGTCTGATGCCTGATGTCACATGACTGATGTCTGATGCCTGATGCTTGTGGATATCTAATGCCTGATGTATGATGCCTGATGCTTGTGGATGTCTGATGCCTGATGTCTGATGCTTGTGGATGTCTGTTGCCTGATGCCTGATGTTTGATGCCTGATGTCTGATGTCTGATGCTTATGGATGTCTGATGCCTGATGTCTTATGCTTGTGGCTGTCTGATGCCTGATGTCTGATGCTTGTGGATGTCTGATGCATGATGTCTGATGCATGATGTCTGATGCATGATGGCTGATACCTGATGGCTGATGTCTGATGCCTGTCTGATGCCTGATGTCTTATGCCTGATTCCTGATGTCTGATGTTTGATGCTTGTGGATGTGTGTTGCCTGATGTCTGATGCATGATGTCTGACACCTGATGTCTGATGTCTGATGCCTGATGTTTGTGGATGTGTGTTGCCTGATGTCTGATGCATGATGTCTGATACCTGATGTCTGATATCTGATGTCTGATGCCTGATGTTTGTGAAAGTCTGATGCCGGATGTCTGATGCATGATGTCTGATGCCTGATGTCTGATGCCTGATGTCTGATGCTTGTGGATGTCTGATGCCTGATGTCTGATGCCTGATGTCTGATGCCTGGTGTCTGATGTTTGATGCTTGTGGATGTCTGATGCCTGATGTTTGTGGATGTGTTTTGCCTGATGTCTGATGTCTGATACCTGATGTCTGAGGCTTTTGTATGTCTGATGCCTGATATCTGATGCCTGATGTTTGATGTCTGATGCTTGTGGATGTATGTTGCCTGATGTCTGATGCCTGATGTCTGATGCTTGTGGATGTCTGATGCCTGATGCTTGTGGATCTCTGATGCATGATGTCTGATGCATGATGTCTTATGCCTGATGTCTTATGCCTGATGACTGATGCCTGATGGCTGATGTCTGATGTCTGATGCCTGATGTCTGATGCCTGATGTCTTATGCCTGATGTCTGATTCCTGATGTCTGATGCTTGATGCTTGTGGATGTCTGATGCCTGATGTCTGATGCACGATGTTTGATGTCTGATGTCTGATGCCTGATGATTGTGGATGTGTGTTGCCTGATGTCTGATGCATGATGTCTGACACCTGATGTCTGATGCATGATGTCTGATGTCTGATGCTTGTGGATGTCTGATGCCTGATGTCTTATGCTTGTGGCTGTCTGATGCCTGATGTCTGATGCTTGTGGATGTCTGATGCATGATGTCTGATGCATGATGTCTGATGCATGATGGCTGATGCCTGATAGCTGATGTCTGATGCCTGATGTCTGATGCCTGATGTCTTATGCCTGATGTCTGATTCCTGATGTCTGATGCTTGATGCTTGTGGATGTCTGATGCCTGATGCCCGATGTTTGATGTCTGATACCTGATGCTTGTGGATGTGTGTTGCCTGATGTCTGATGCATGATGTCTGACACCTGATGTCTGATATCTGATGTCTGATGCCTTGTGTTTGTGAAAGTCTGATGCCGGATGTCTGATGCATGATGTCTGATGCCTGATGTCTGATGCTTGTGGATGTCTGATGCCTGATGTCTGATGCCTGATTTCTGATGCCTGGTGTCTGATGTTTGATGCTTGTGGATGTCTGATGCCTGATGTTTGTGGATGTGTTTTGCCTGATGTCTGATGCATGATGTCTGATACCTGATGTCTGAGGCTTTTGGATGTCTGATGCTTGATGTCTGATGCCCGATGTTTGATGTCTGATGCCTGGTGCTTGTGGATGTGTGTTGCCTGATGTCTGATGCATGATGTCTGATGCTTGTGGATGTCTGATGCTTGTGGATGTTTGATTCCTGATATCTGATGCTTGTGGATGTCTGATACTTGTGGCTGTCTGATGCCTGATGTCTGATGCATGATGTCTGACACCTGATGTCATGCATGATGTCTGATGCTTGTGGATGCCTGATGTCTGATGCTTGTGGATGTCTAATGCCTGATGTCTGATGCCTGATGCGTGTGGATGTCTGATGCTTGTGGATGCCTGATGTCTGATGCCTGATGCTTGTGGATGTCTGATGCCTGATGCTTGTGGATGTCTGATGCCTGATGTCTGATATCTGATGCCTGATGTTTGATGTCTGATGCCTGATGCTTGTGGATGTATGTTGCCTGATGTCTGATGCCTGATGTCTGATGCTTGTGGATGTCTGATGCCTGATGTCTGATGCTTGTGGATGTCTGATGCATGATGTCTGATGCATGATGTCTGATGCATGATGTCTTATACCTGATGTCTTATGCCTGATGGCTGATGCCTGATGGCTGATGTCTGATGCCTGATGTCTGATGCCTGATGTATTATGCCTGATGTCTGATTCCTGATGTCTGATGCTTGATGCTTGTGGATGTCTGATGCCTGATGTCTGATGCCTGATGTCTGATGCTTGAT
The DNA here is from genome assembly GCF_964204655.1 of Triturus cristatus. NCBI lineage: Eukaryota > Metazoa > Chordata > Amphibia > Caudata > Salamandridae > Triturus > Triturus cristatus. The sequence goes on from NC_140579.1 coordinate 192,405,273, forward strand.
GCTTGTGGATGTCTGATGCCTGATGTTTGTGGATGTGTGTTGCCTGATGCATGATGTCTGATACCTGATGTCTGATGCTTTTGGATGTCTGATGCTTGATGCTTGTGGACGTCTGATGCCTGATGTCTGATGCCCGATGTTTGATGTCTGATGCCTGATGTCTGATGCTTGTGGATGTCTGATGCCTGATGTCTGATGCCTGATGTTTGTGAATGTCTGATGCCGGATGTCTGATGCATGATGTCTGATGTCTGATGCCTGATGTCTGATGCTTGTGGATGCCTGATGCCTGATGCCTGATGTCTGATGTCTGATTCCTGATGTCTGATTCCTGATGTCTGATGCTTGTGGATGTCTGATGCCTGATGTCTGATGCTTGTGGATGTGTGATGCCTGATGTCTGATGCTCGATGTTTGATGTCTGATGCCTGATGCTTGTGGATGTGTGTTGCCTGATGTCTGATGCTTGTGGATGTCTGATGCTTGTGGATGTTTGATTCCTGATGTCTGATGCTTGTGGCTGTCTGATGCTTGTGGATGTCTGATGCATGATGTCTGATGCATGATGTCTGATGCATGATGTCTGATGCATGATAACTGATGCCTGATGTCTTATGCCTGATGGCTGATGCCTGAAGTGTGATGGCTGATGCCTGATGTCTTATGCCTGATGTTTGTGAATGTCTGATGCCTGATGTCTGATGCCTGATGTCTGATTCTTGTGGATGCCTGATGTCTGATGCTTGTGGATGTCTGATGCCTGATGACTGATGCTTGTGGATGTCTGATGCCTGATGTCACATGACTGATGTCTGATGCCTGATGCTTGTGGATATCTAATGCCTGATGTATGATGCCTGATGCTTGTGGATGTCTGATGCCTGATGTCTGATGCTTGTGGATGTCTGTTGCCTGATGCCTGATGTTTGATGCCTGATGTCTGATGTCTGATGCTTGTGGATGTCTGATGCCTGATGTCTTATGCTTGTGGCTGTCTGATGCCTGATGTCTGATGCTTGTGGATGTCTGATGCATGATGTCTGATGCATGATGTCTGATGCATGATGGCTGATACCTGATGGCTGATGTCTGATGCCTGTCTGATGCCTGATGTCTTATGTCTGATTCCTGATGTCTGATGTTTGATGCTTGTGGATGTGTGTTGCCTGATGTCTGATGCATGATGTCTGACACCTGATGTCTGATGTCTGATGCCTGATGTTTGTGGATGTGTGTTGCCTGATGTCTGATGCATGATGTCTGATACCTGATGTCTGATATCTGATGTCTGATGCCTGATGTTTGTGAAAGTCTGATGCCGGATTTCTGATGCATGATGTCTGATGCCTGATGTCTGATGCCTGATGTCTGATGCTTGTGGATGTCTGATGCCTGATGTCTGATGCCTGATGTCTGATGCCTGGTGTCTGATGTTTGATGCTTGTGGATGTCTGATGCCTGATGTTTGTGGATGTGTTTTGCCTGATGTCTGATGTCTGATACCTGATGTCTGAGGCTTTTGTATGTCTGATGCCTGATATCTGATGCCTGATGTTTGATGTCTGATGCTTGTGGATGTATGTTGCCTGATGTCTGATGCCTGATGTCTGATGCTTGTGGATGTCTGATGCCTGATGTCTGATGCTTGTGGATGTCTGATGCATGATGTCTGATGCATGATGTCTTATGCCTGATGTCTTATGCCTGATGACTGATGCCTGATGGCTGATGTCTGATGTCTGATGCCTGATGTCTGATGCCTGATGTCTTATGCCTGATGTCTGATTCCTGATGTCTGATGCTTGATGCTTGTGGATGTCTGATGCCTGATGTCTGATGCACGATGTTTGATGTCTGATGTCTGATGCCTGATGATTGTGGATGTGTGTTGCCTGATGTCTGATGCATGATGTCTGACACCTGATGTCTGATGCATGATGTCTGATGTCTGATGCTTGTGGATGTCTGATGCCTGATGTCTTATGCTTGTGGCTGTCTGATGCCTGATGTCTGATGCTTGTGGATGTCTGATGCATGATGTCTGATGCATGATGTCTGATGCATGATGGCTGATGCCTGATAGCTGATGTCTGATGCCTGATGTCTGATGCCTGATGTCTTATGCCTGATGTCTGATTCCTGATGTCTGATGCTTGATGCTTGTGGATGTCTGATGCCTGATGCCCGATGTTTGATGTCTGATACCTGATGCTTGTGGATGTGTGTTGCCTGATGTCTGATGCATGATGTCTGACACCTGATGTCTGATATCTGATGTCTGATGCCTTGAGTTTGTAAAAGTCTGATGCCGGATGTCTGATGCATGATGTCTGATGCCTGATGTCTGATGCTTGTGGATGTCTGATGCCTGATGTCTGATGCCTGATTTCTGATGCCTGGTGTCTGATGTTTGATGCTTGTGGATGTCTGATGCCTGATGTTTGTGGATGTGTTTTGCCTGATGTCTGATGCATGATGTCTGATACCTGATGTCTGAGGCTTTTGGATGTCTGATGCTTGATGTCTGATGCCCGATGTTTGATGTCTGATGCCTGGTGCTTGTGGATGTATGTTGCCTGATGTCTGATGCATGATGTCTGATGCTTGTGGATGTCTGACGCTTGTGGATGTTTGATTCCTGATATCTGATGCTTGTGGATGTCTGATACTTGTGGCTGTCTGATGCCTGATGTCTGATGCATGATGTCTGACACCTGATGTCATGCATGATGTCTGATGCTTGTGGATGCCTGATGTCTGATGCTTGTGGATGTCTAATGCCTGATGTCTGATGCCTGATGCGTGTGGATGTCTGATGCTTGTGGATGCCTGATGTCTGATGCCTGATGCTTGTGGATGTCTGATGCCTGATGCTTGTGGATGTCTGATGCCTGATGTCTGATATCTGATGCCTGATGTTTGATGTCTGATGCCTGATGCTTGTGGATGTATGTTGCCTGATGTCTGATGCCTGATGTCTGATGCTTGTGGATGTCTGATGCCTGATGTCTGATGCTTGTGGATGTCTGATGCATGATGTCTGATGCATGATGTCTGATGCATGATGTCTTATACCTGATGTCTTATGCCTGATGGCTGATGCCTGATGGCTGATGTCTGATGCCTGATGTCTGATGTATTATGCCTGATGTCTGATTCCTGATGTCTGATGCTTGATGCTTGTGGATGTCTGATGCCTGATGTCTGATGCCTGATGTCAGATGCCTGATGTCTGATGCTTGATGCTTGTGGATGTCTGATGCCCGATGTTTGTGGATGTGTGTTGCCTGATGCATGATGTCTGATACCTGATGTCTGATGCTTTTGGATGTCTGATGCTTGATGCTTGTGGACGTCTGATGCCTGATGTCTGATGCCCGATGTTTGATGTCTGATGCCTGATGTCTGATGCTTGTGGATGTCTGATGCCTGATGTCTGATGCCTGATGTTTGTGAATGTCTGATGCCGGATGTCTGATGTCTGATGCCTGATGTCTGATGCTTGTGGATGCCTGATGCCTGATGCCTGATGTCTGATGTCTGATTCCTGATGTCTGATTCCTGATGTCTGATGCTTGTGGATGTCTGATGCCTGATGTCTGATGCTTGTGGATGTGTGATGCCTGATGTCTGATGCTCGATGTTTGATGTCTGATGCCTGATGCTTGTGGATGTGTGTTGCCTGATGTCTGATGCTTGTGGATGTCTGATGCTTGTGGATGTTTGATTCCTGATGTCTGATGCTTGTGGCTGTCTGATGCTTGTGGATGTCTGATGCATGATGTCTGATGCATGATGTCTGATGCATGATGTCTGATGCATGATAACTGATGCCTGATGTCTTATGCCTGATGGCTGATGCCTGAAGTGTGATGGCTGATGCCTGATGTCTTATGCCTGATGTTTGTGAATGTCTGATGCCTGATGTCTGATGCCTGATGTCTGATGCTTGTGGATGTCTGATGCCTGATGCCTGATGTCAGATGCCTGATGGCTGATGCTTGATGCTTGTGGATCTCTGATGCCTGATGTTTGTGGATATGTGTTGCCTGATGTCTGATGCATGATGTCTGATACCCGATGTCTGTTGCTTTTGGATGTCTGATGCTTGATGCTTGTGGACATCTGATGCCTGATGTCTGATGCCCGATGTTTGATGTCTGATGCCTGGTGCTTGTGGATGTGTGTTGCCTGAAGTCTGATGCATGATGTCTGATGCTTGTGGATGTCTGATGCTTGTGGATGTTTGATGCATGATGTCTGATGCTTGTGGATGTCTGATGCTTGTGGATGTTTGATTCCTGATGTCTGATGCTTGTGGATGTCTGATGCTTGTGTCTGTCTGATGCCTGATGTCTGATGCTTGTGGATGTCTGATGCATGATGTCTGACACCGGATGTCATGCATGATGTCTGATGTCTGATGCTTGTGGATGTCTGATGCCTGATGTCTGATGCTTGTGGATGTCTGATGCCTGATGTCTGATGCCTGATGTTTGTGAATGTCTGATGCTGGATGTCTGATGCATGATGTCTGATGCCTGATGTCTGATGCTTGTGGATGCCTGATGCCTGATGCCTGATGTCTGATGTCTGATTCCTGATGTCTGATTCCTGATGTCTGATGCTTGTGGATGTCTGATGCCTGATGTCTGATGCTTGTGGATGTGTGATGCCTGATGTCTGATGCTCGATGTTTGATATCTGATGCCTGATGCTTGTGGATGTGTGTTGCCTGATGTCTGATGCTTGTGGATGTCTGATGCTTGTGGATGTTTGATTCCTGATGTCTGATGCTTGTTGCTGTCTGATGCCTGATGTCTGATGCTTGTGGATGTCTGATGCATGATGTCTGATGCTTGATGCTTGTGGATGTCTGATGCCTGATGCTTGTGGATGCCTTTTGTCTGATGCCTGATGTCTGATGCCTGATGTCTGATGCTTGTGGATGTCTGATGTCTGATGCTTGTGGATGTCTCATGACTGATGTCTCATGACTGATGTCTGATGCCTGACGCTTGTGGATATCTAATGCCTGATGTATGATGCCTGATGCTTGTGGATGTCTGATGCCTGATGTCTGATGCTTGTGGATGTCTGTTGCCTGATGCTTGTGGATGTCTGATGCCTGATGTTTGATGCCTGATGTCTGATGCTTGTGGATGCCTGATGTCTGATGCACGTGGATGTCTGATGCCTCATGACTGATGTCTGATGCTTGTGGATTTCTGATGCCTGATGTCTCATGACTGATGTCTGATGCCTGATGCTTGTGGATATCTAATGCCTGATGTATGATGCCTGATGCTTGTGGATGTCTTATGTCTGATGTCTGATGCTTGTGGATGTCTGTTGCCTGATGCTTGTGGATGTCTGATGCCTGATGTTTGATGCCTGATGTCTAATGCTTGTGGATGCCTGATGTCTGATGCTGGTGGATGTCTGATGCCTGATGTCTGATGCCTGATGCTTGTGGATGCCTGATGCCTGATGCTTGTGGATGCCTGATGTCTGATGCCTGACGCTTGTGGATGTCTGATGCCTGATGCTTTTGGATGTCTGATGCCTGATATCTGATATCTGATGCCTGATGTTTGATGTCTGATGCCTGATGCTTGTGGATGTATCTTGCCTGATGTCTGATGCATGATGTCTGATGCTTGTGGATGTTTGATGCCTGATGTCTGATGCATGATGTCTGATGCATGATGTCTTATGCCTGATGGCTGATGCCTGAAGTCTGATGGCTGATGCCTGATGTCTTATGCCTGATGTCTGATTCCTGATGTCTGATGCTTGATGCTTGTGGATGTCTGATGCCTGATGTCTGATGCCCGATGTTTGATGTCTGATGCCTGATGCTTGTGGATGTGTGTTGCCTGATGTCTGATGCATGATGTCTGACACCTGATGTCTGATGCATGATGTCTGATGTCTGATGCTTGTGGATGTCTGATGCCTGATGTCTGATGCTTGTGGCTGTCTGATGCCTGATGCTTGTGGATGTCTGATGCATGATGTCTGATGCATGATGTCTGATGCTTGTGGATGTCTGATGCCTGATGTCTGATGCTTGTGAATGTCTGATGTCTGCTGCCTGATGTTTGTGAATGTCTGATGCCGGATGTCTGATGCCTGATGTCTGATGCATGATGTCTGATGCCTGATGTCTGATGCCTGATGCCTGATGTCTGATGCTTGTGGATGTCTGATGTCTGATGCCTGATGTCTGATGCATGATGTCTGATGCATGATGTCTGATGCTTGTGGATGTCTGACGCCTGATTCTTGTGGATGTCTGATGTCTGATGCCTGATGTTTGTGAATGTCTGATGCCGGATGTCTGATGCAAAATTTCTTACCTACTAATAAACACAATGTAATGAAAACCCTAGAATGCTCCTTCAACCCTTCCTCGGATTACCTGAATGAGTATACCTGAGTAAAATAAAAACAAATAAACAGATACACCAACTGAACAGTAGATGGCAGTGTCACATAAAAGAAGATTCCAAACTCAAGTTCTGCAATGTTATCTACAATTCCCCTATCAGAGTGACAGAGTGAATGTGGTTTACATTTTTAGGTCTCGCCTGGCTATCGTGCAAGCGAGCGCGCAGCGAGACTCTAGTAAGGGTCTCCCAAAAGTGCTCCCAAAAGCGGATTGCATGGCGAGCACGCGCACAATCACGTGCATCGTGCCGCCATGCAATCCGTTTGGCATCCTACTTCAAAGGGTCTGCTCACCCGCCTGGAATGCGCTCCCCCGCCCCCGCCAAGCACGCGCGCCACGCTCCGCCGGGCTTGTCTTGTTCGTCTTTTTAAACATTCACGTTATCATGTGCTTACAAAAGCCTGCATGTTCGAAATGGGTTTCTTTATTTTCAGAGCGAAGGGCTTTACGATGGACGTCTTTAACATTATTTAATGCCAACAGAGCGCGGTCTTTTTACATTTTTGTTTGTTTTTAGGTTGCCATGAGCACATAACTGCACTGCACGCTAAGCTTTATATTAATAGCAGTGCACATACTTTTTGTAGTACAAGTTAGTACTTTGCTTTGTTTATTGTTTACTTTGCTATTATTCCAGCAGACATAATACAACTGAGCACACTGTCTGATGTCTGATGCCTGATGCTTGCAGATGTCTGATGCCTGATGCTTGTGGATGTCTTATGCCTGATGTCTGATGCCTGATGTTTGATGCCTGATGTCTTATGCCTGATGTCTGATATCTGATGTTTGATGCTGATGCCTGATGCTTGTGGATGTGTGTTGTCTAATGTCTGATGCATGATGTCTGATGCTTGTGGATGTCTGATATTTGTGGATGTTTGATTCCTGATGTCTGATGCTTGTGGATGTCTGATGCCTGATGTCTGATGCTTGTGGATGTCTGATGCATGATGTCTGACACCTGATGTCTGATGCATGATGTCTGATGCCTGATGCATGATGTTTGTGGATGTCTGATGCCTGATGCTTATGGATGTCTGATGCCTGATGTTTGTGAATGTCTGATGCCGGATGTCTGATGCCTGATGTTTGTGGATGTCTGATGCTTGTGGATGTCTGGTGCCTGATGTCTGGTGCCTGATTTCTGATGCCTGATGTCTGATTCCTGATGTCTGATGCTTGTGGATGTCTGATGCCTGATGCTTGATGCTTGTGGATGTGTGATGCCTGATGCTCGATGTTTGATGTCTGATGCCTGATGCTTGTGGATGTGTGTTGCTTGATGTCTGATGCATGATGTCTGATGCTTGTGGATGTTTGATTCCTGATGTCTGATGCTTGTGGATGTCTGATGCTTGTGGCTGTCTGATGTCTGATGCTTGTGGATGTCTGATGCATGATGTCTGATGCTTGTGGATGTCTGATGCCTGATGCTTGTGGATGCCTGATGTCTGATGCCTGATGTCTGATGTCTGATGCTTGTGGATGTCTGATGACTGATGTCTGATGCTTGTGGATGTCTGATGCCTGATGTCTCATGACTGATGTCTGATGCCTGATGCTTGTGGATATCTAATGCCTGATGTATGATGCCTGATGCTTGTGGATGACTGATGCCTGATGTCTGATGCTTGTGGATGTCTGTTGCATGATGCTTGTGGATGTCTGATGCCTGATGTTTGATGCCTGATGTCTGATGCTTGTTGATGCCTGATGCCTGATGCTTGTGGATGTCTGATGCCTGATGTTTGATGCCTGATGTCTGATTCTTGTGGATGCCTGATGTCTGATGCTTGTGGATGTCTGATGCCTGATGACTGATGCTTGTGGATGTCTGATGCCTGATGTCACATGACTGATGTCTGATGCCTGATGCTTGTGGATATCTAATGCCTGGTGTATGATGCCTGATGCTTGTGGATGACTGATGCCTGATGTCTGATGCTTTTGGATGTCTGTTGCCTGATGCTTGTGGATGTCTGATGCCTGATGTTTGATGCCTGATGTCTGATGCTTGTTGATGCCTGAAGTCTGATGCTTGTGCATGTCTGATGCATGATGTCTGATGCTTGATGCTTGTGGATGCCTGATGTCTGATGGCTGATGCTTGTGGATGTCTGATGCCTGATGACTGATGTCTGATGCTTGTGGATATCTGATGCCTGATGTCTCATGACTGATGTCTGATGCCTGATGCTTGTGGATATCTAATGCCTGATGTATGATGCCTAATGCTTGTGGATGTCTGATGCCTGATGTCTGATGCTTGTGGATGGATGTCTGTTGCCAGATGATTGTGGATGTCTGATGCCTGCTGTTTGATGCCTGATGTCTGATTCTTGTGGATGCCTGATGTCTGATGCTTGTGGATGTCTGATGCCTGATGACTGATGCTTGTGGATGTCTGATGCCTGATGTCACATGACTGATGTCTGATGCCTGATGCTTGTGGATATCTAATGCCTGATGTATGATGCCTGATGCTTGTGGATGTCTGATGCCTGATGTCTGATGCTTGTGGATGTCTGTTGCCTGATGCCTGATGTTTGATGCCTGATGTCTGATGTCTGATGCTTATGGATGTCTGATGCCTGATGTCTTATGCTTGTGGCTGTCTGATGCCTGATGTCTGATGCTTGTGGATGTCTGATGCATGATGTCTGATGCATGATGTCTGATGCATGATGGCTGATACCTGATGGCTGATGTCTGATGCCTGTCTGATGCCTGATGTCTTATGCCTGATTCCTGATGTCTGATGTTTGATGCTTGTGGATGTGTGTTGCCTGATGTCTGATGCATGATGTCTGACACCTGATGTCTGATGTCTGATGCCTGATGTTTGTGGATGTGTGTTGCCTGATGTCTGATGCATGATGTCTGATACCTGATGTCTGATATCTGATGTCTGATGCCTGATGTTTGTGAAAGTCTGATGCCGGATGTCTGATGCATGATGTCTGATGCCTGATGTCTGATGCCTGATGTCTGATGCTTGTGGATGTCTGATGCCTGATGTCTGATGCCTGATGTCTGATGCCTGGTGTCTGATGTTTGATGCTTGTGGATGTCTGATGCCTGATGTTTGTGGATGTGTTTTGCCTGATGTCTGATGTCTGATACCTGATGTCTGAGGCTTTTGTATGTCTGATGCCTGATATCTGATGCCTGATGTTTGATGTCTGATGCTTGTGGATGTATGTTGCCTGATGTCTGATGCCTGATGTCTGATGCTTGTGGATGTCTGATGCCTGATGCTTGTGGATCTCTGATGCATGATGTCTGATGCATGATGTCTTATGCCTGATGTCTTATGCCTGATGACTGATGCCTGATGGCTGATGTCTGATGTCTGATGCCTGATGTCTGATGCCTGATGTCTTATGCCTGATGTCTGATTCCTGATGTCTGATGCTTGATGCTTGTGGATGTCTGATGCCTGATGTCTGATGCACGATGTTTGATGTCTGATGTCTGATGCCTGATGATTGTGGATGTGTGTTGCCTGATGTCTGATGCATGATGTCTGACACCTGATGTCTGATGCATGATGTCTGATGTCTGATGCTTGTGGATGTCTGATGCCTGATGTCTTATGCTTGTGGCTGTCTGATGCCTGATGTCTGATGCTTGTGGATGTCTGATGCATGATGTCTGATGCATGATGTCTGATGCATGATGGCTGATGCCTGATAGCTGATGTCTGATGCCTGATGTCTGATGCCTGATGTCTTATGCCTGATGTCTGATTCCTGATGTCTGATGCTTGATGCTTGTGGATGTCTGATGCCTGATGCCCGATGTTTGATGTCTGATACCTGATGCTTGTGGATGTGTGTTGCCTGATGTCTGATGCATGATGTCTGACACCTGATGTCTGATATCTGATGTCTGATGCCTTGTGTTTGTGAAAGTCTGATGCCGGATGTCTGATGCATGATGTCTGATGCCTGATGTCTGATGCTTGTGGATGTCTGATGCCTGATGTCTGATGCCTGATTTCTGATGCCTGGTGTCTGATGTTTGATGCTTGTGGATGTCTGATGCCTGATGTTTGTGGATGTGTTTTGCCTGATGTCTGATGCATGATGTCTGATACCTGATGTCTGAGGCTTTTGGATGTCTGATGCTTGATGTCTGATGCCCGATGTTTGATGTCTGATGCCTGGTGCTTGTGGATGTGTGTTGCCTGATGTCTGATGCATGATGTCTGATGCTTGTGGATGTCTGATGCTTGTGGATGTTTGATTCCTGATATCTGATGCTTGTGGATGTCTGATACTTGTGGCTGTCTGATGCCTGATGTCTGATGCATGATGTCTGACACCTGATGTCATGCATGATGTCTGATGCTTGTGGATGCCTGATGTCTGATGCTTGTGGATGTCTAATGCCTGATGTCTGATGCCTGATGCGTGTGGATGTCTGATGCTTGTGGATGCCTGATGTCTGATGCCTGATGCTTGTGGATGTCTGATGCCTGATGCTTGTGGATGTCTGATGCCTGATGTCTGATATCTGATGCCTGATGTTTGATGTCTGATGCCTGATGCTTGTGGATGTATGTTGCCTGATGTCTGATGCCTGATGTCTGATGCTTGTGGATGTCTGATGCCTGATGTCTGATGCTTGTGGATGTCTGATGCATGATGTCTGATGCATGATGTCTGATGCATGATGTCTTATACCTGATGTCTTATGCCTGATGGCTGATGCCTGATGGCTGATGTCTGATGCCTGATGTCTGATGCCTGATGTATTATGCCTGATGTCTGATTCCTGATGTCTGATGCTTGATGCTTGTGGATGTCTGATGCCTGATGTCTGATGCCTGATGTCTGATGCTTGATGCTTGTGGATGTCTGATGCCTGATGTTTGTGGATGTGTGTTGCCTGATGCATGATGTCTGATACCTGATGTCTGATGCTTTTGGATGTCTGATGCTTGATGCTTGTGGACGTCTGATGCCTGATGTCTGATGCCCGATGTTTGATGTCTGATGCCTGATGTCTGATGCTTGTGGATGTCTGATGCCTGATGTCTGATGCCTGATGTTTGTGAATGTCTGATGCCGGATGTCTGATGCATGATGTCTGATGTCTGATGCCTGATGTCTGATGCTTGTGGATGCCTGATGCCTGATGCCTGATGTCTGATGTCTGATTCCTGATGTCTGATTCCTGATGTCTGATGCTTGTGGATGTCTGATGCCTGATGTCTGATGCTTGTGGATGTGTGATGCCTGATGTCTGATGCTCGATGTTTGATGTCTGATGCCTGATGCTTGTGGATGTGTGTTGCCTGATGTCTGATGCTTGTGGATGTCTGATGCTTGTGGATGTTTGATTCCTGATGTCTGATGCTTGTGGCTGTCTGATGCTTGTGGATGTCTGATGCATGATGTCTGATGCATGATGTCTGATGCATGATGTCTGATGCATGATAACTGATGCCTGATGTCTTATGCCTGATGGCTGATGCCTGAAGTGTGATGGCTGATGCCTGATGTCTTATGCCTGATGTTTGTGAATGTCTGATGCCTGATGTCTGATGCCTGATGTCTGATTCTTGTGGATGCCTGATGTCTGATGCTTGTGGATGTCTGATGACTGATGACTGATGCTTGTGGATGTCTGATGCCTGATGTCACATGACTGATGTCTGATGCCTGATGCTTGTGGATATCTAATGCCTGATGTATGATGCCTGATGCTTGTGGATGTCTGATGCCTGATGTCTGATGCTTGTGGATGTCTGTTGCCTGATGCCTGATGTTTGATGCCTGATGTCTGATGTCTGATGCTTGTGGATGTCTGATGCCTGATGTCTTATGCTTGTGGCTGTCTGATGCCTGATGTCTGATGCTTGTGGATGTCTGATGCATGATGTCTGATGCATGATGTCTGATGCATGATGGCTGATACCTGATGGCTGATGTCTGATGCCTGTCTGATGCCTGATGTCTTATGTCTGATTCCTGATGTCTGATGTTTGATGCTTGTGGATGTGTGTTGCCTGATGTCTGATGCATGATGTCTGACACCTGATGTCTGATGTCTGATGCCTGATGTTTGTGGATGTGTGTTGCCTGATGTCTGATGCATGATGTCTGATACCTGATGTCTGATATCTGATGTCTGATGCCTGATGTTTGTGAAAGTCTGATGCCGGATGTCTGATGCATGATGTCTGATGCCTGATGTCTGATGCCTGATGTCTGATGCTTGTGGATGTCTGATGCCTGATGTCTGATGCCTGATGTCTGATGCCTGGTGTCTGATGTTTGATGCTTGTGGATGTCTGATGCCTGATGTTTGTGGATGTGTTTTGCCTGATGTCTGATGTCTGATACCTGATGTCTGAGGCTTTTGTATGTCTGATGCCTGATATCTGATGCCTGATGTTTGATGTCTGATGCTTGTGGATGTATGTTGCCTGATGTCTGATGCCTGATGTCTGATGCTTGTGGATGTCTGATGCCTGATGTCTGATGCTTGTGGATGTCTGATGCATGATGTCTGATGCATGATGTCTTATGCCTGATGTCTTATGCCTGATGACTGATGCCTGATGGCTGATGTCTGATGTCTGATGCCTGATGTCTGATGCCTGATGTCTTATGCCTGATGTCTGATTCCTGATGTCTGATGCTTGATGCTTGTGGATGTCTGATGCCTGATGTCTGATGCACGATGTTTGATGTCTGATGTCTGATGCCTGATGATTGTGGATGTGTGTTGCCTGATGTCTGATGCATGATGTCTGACACCTGATGTCTGATGCATGATGTCTGATGTCTGATGCTTGTGGATGTCTGATGCCTGATGTCTTATGCTTGTGGCTGTCTGATGCCTGATGTCTGATGCTTGTGGATGTCTGATGCATGATGTCTGATGCATGATGTCTGATGCATGATGGCTGATGCCTGATAGCTGATGTCTGATGCCTGATGTCTGATGCCTGATGTCTTATGCCTGATGTCTGATTCCTGATGTCTGATGCTTGATGCTTGTGGATGTCTGATGCCTGATGCCCGATGTTTGATGTCTGATACCTGATGCTTGTGGATGTGTGTTGCCTGATGTCTGATGCATGATGTCTGACACCTGATGTCTGATATCTGATGTCTGATGCCTTGTGTTTGTAAAAGTCTGATGCCGGATGTCTGATGCATGATGTCTGATGCCTGATGTCTGATGCTTGTGGATGTCTGATGCCTGATGCCTGATGCCTGATTTCTGATGCCTGGTGTCTGATGTTTGATGCTTGTGGATGTCTGATGCCTGATGTTTGTGGATGTGTTTTGCCTGATGTCTGATGCATGATGTCTGATACCTGATGTCTGAGGCTTTTGGATGTCTGATGCTTGATGTCTGATGCCCGATGTTTGATGTCTGATGCCTGGTGCTTGTGGATGTATGTTGCCTGATGTCTGATGCATGATGTCTGATGCTTGTGGATGTCTGATGCTTGTGGATGTTTGATTCCTGATATCTGATGCTTGTGGATGTCTGATACTTGTGGCTGTCTGATGCCTGATGTCTGATGCATGATGTCTGACACCTGATGTCATGCATGATGTCTGATGCTTGTGGATGCCTGATGTCTGATGCTTGTGGATGTCTAATGCCTGATGTCTGATGCCTGATGCGTGTGGATGTCTGATGCTTGTGGATGCCTGATGTCTGATGCCTGATGCTTGTGGATGTCTGATGCCTGATGCTTGTGGATGTCTGATGCCTGATGTCTGATATCTGATGCCTGATGTTTGATGTCTGATGCCTGATGCTTGTGGATGTATGTTGCCTGATGTCTGATGCCTGATGTCTGATGCTTGTGGATGTCTGATGCCTGATGACTGATGCTTGTGGATGTCTGATGCATGATGTCTGATGCATGATGTCTGATGCATGATGTCTTATACCTGATGTCTTATGCCTGATGGCTGATGCCTGATGGCTGATGTCTGATGCCTGATGTCTGATGTATTATGCCTGATGTCTGATTCCTGATGTCTGATGCTTGATGCTTGTGGATGTCTGATGCCTGATGTCTGATGCCTGATGTCAGATGCCTGATGTCTGATGCTTGATGCTTGTGGATGTCTGATGCCTGATGTTGGTGGATGTGTGTTGCCTGATGGATGATGTCTGATACCTGATGTCTGATGCTTTTGGATGTCTGATGCTTGATGCTTGTGGACGTCTGATGCCTGATGTCTGATGCCCGATGTTTGATGTCTGATGCCTGATGTCTTATGCTTGTGGATGTCTGATGCCTGATGTCTGATGCCTGATGTTTGTGAATGTCTGATGCCGGATGTCTGATGCATGATGTCTGATGTCTGATGCCTGATGTCTGATGCTTGTGGATGCCTGATGCCTGATGCCTGATGTCTGATGTCTGATTCCTGATGTCTGATTCCTGATGTCTGATGCTTGTGGATGTCTGATGCCTGATGTCTGATGCTTGTGGATGTGTGATGCCTGATGTCTGATGCTCGATGTTTGATGTCTGATGCCTGATGCTTGTGGATGTGTGTTGCCTGATGTCTGATGCTTGTGGATGTCTGATGCTTGTGGATGTCTGATGCATGATGTCTGATGCATGATGTCTGATGCATGATAACTGATGCCTGATGTCTTATGCCTGATGGCTGATGCCTGAAGTGTGATGGCTGATGCCTGATGTCTTATGCCTGATGTTTGTGAATGTCTGATGCCTGATGTCTGATGCCTGATGTCTGATGCTTGTGGATGTCTGATGCCTGATGTCTGATGCCTGATGTCAGATGCCTGATGGCTGATGCTTGATGCTTGTGGATGTCTGATGCCTGATGTTTGTGGATATGTGTTGCCTGATGTCTGATGCATGATGTCTGATACCTGATGTCTGTTGCTTTTGGATGTCTGATGCTTGATGCTTGTGGACATCTGATGCCTGATGTCTGATGCCCGATGTTTGATGTCTGATGCCTGGTGCTTGTGGATGTGTGTTGCCTGAAGTCTGATGCATGATGTCTGATGCTTGTGGATGTCTGATGCTTGTGGATGTTTGATGCATGATGTCTGATGCTTGTGGATGTCTGATGCTTGTGGATGTTTGATTCCTGATGTCTGATGCTTGTGGATGTCTGATGCTTGTGTCTGTCTGATGCCTGATGTCTGATGCTTGTGGATGTCTGATGCATGATGTCTGACACCGGATGTCATGCATGATGTCTGATGTCTGATGCTTGTGGATGTCTGATGCCTGATGTCTGATGCTTGTGGATGTCTGATGCCTGATGTCTGATGCCTGATGTTTGTGAATGTCTGATGCTGGATGTCTGATGCATGATGTCTGATGCCTGATGTCTGATGCTTGTGGATGCCTGATGCCTGATGCCTGATGTCTGATGTCTGATTCCTGATGTCTGATTCCTGATGTCTGATGCTTGTGGATGTCTGATGCCTGATGTCTGATGCTTGTGGATGTGTGATGCCTGATGTCTGATGCTCGATGTTTGATATCTGATGCCTGATGCTTGTGGATGTGTGTTGCCTGATGTCTGATGCTTGTGGATGTCTGATGCTTGTGGATGTTTGATTCCTGATGTCTGATGCTTGTTGCTGTCTGATGCCTGATGTCTGATGCTTGTGGATGTCTGATGCATGATGTCTGATGCTTGATGCTTGTGGATGTCTGATGCCTGATGCTTGTGGATGCCTTTTGTCTGATGCCTGATGTCTGATGCCTGATGTCTGATGCTTGTGGATGTCTGATGTCTGATGCTTGTGGATGTCTCATGACTGATGTCTCATGACTGATGTCTGATGCCTGATGCTTGTGGATATCTAATGCCTGATGTATGATGCCTGATGCTTGTGGATGTCTGATGCCTGATGTCTGATGCTTGTGGATGTCTGTTGCCTGATGCTTGTGGATGTCTGATGCCTGATGTTTGATGCCTGATGTCTGATGCTTGTGGATGCCTGATGTCTGATGCACGTGGATGTCTGATGCCTCATGACTGATGTCTGATGCTTGTGGATTTCTGATGCCTGATGTCTCATGACTGATGTCTGATGCCTGATGCTTGTGGATATCTAATGCCTGATGTATGATGCCTGATGCTTGTGGATGTCTTATGTCTGATGTCTGATGCTTGTGGATTTCTGATGCCTGATGTCTCATGACTGATGTCTGATGCCTGATGCTTGTGGATATCTAATGCCTGATGTATGATGCCTGATGCTTGTGGATGTCTTATGTCTGATGTCTGATGCTTGTGGATGTCTGTTGCCTGATGCTTGTGGATGTCTGATGCCTGATGTATGATGCCTGATGCTTGTGGATGTCTTATGTCTGATGTCTGATGCTTGTGGATTTCTGTTGCCTGATGCTTGTGGATGTCTGATGCCTGATGTTTGATGCCTGATGTCTGATGCTTGTGGATGCCTGATGTCTGATGCTGGTGGATGTCTGATGCCTGATGTCTGATGCCTGATGCTTGTGGATGCCTGATGCCTGATGCTTGTGGATGCCTGATGTCTGATGCCTGACGCTTGTGGATGTCTGATGCCTGATGCTTTTGGATGTCTGATGCCTGATGTCTGATATCTGATGCCTGATGTTTGATGTCTGATGCCTGATGCTTGTGGATGTATCTTGCCTGATGTCTGATGCATGATGTCTGATGCTTGTGGATGTTTGATGCCTGATGTCTGATGCATGATGTCTGATGCATGATGTCTTATGCCTGATGGCTGATGCCTGAAGTCTGATGGCTGATGCCTGATGTCTTATGCCTGATGTCTGATTCCTGATGTCTGATGCTTGATGCTTGTGGATGTCTGATGCCTGATGTCTGATGCCCGATGTTTGATGTCTGATGCCTGATGCTTGTGGATGTGTGTTGCCTGATGTCTGATGCATGATGTCTGACACCTGATGTCTGATGCATGATGTCTGATGTCTGATGCTTGTGGATGTCTGATGCCTGATGTCTGATGCTTGTGGCTGTCTGATGCCTGATGCTTGTGGATGTCTGATGCATGATGTCTGATGCATGATGTCTGATGCTTGTGGATGTCTGATGCCTGATGTCTGATGCTTGTGAATGTCTGATGTCTGCTGCCTGATGTTTGTGAATGTCTGATGCCGGATGTCTGATGCCTGATGTCTGATGCATGATGTCTGATGCCTGATGTCTGATGCCTGATGCCTGATGTCTGATGCTTGTGGATGTCTGATGTCTGATGCCTGATGTCTGATGCATGATGTCTGATGCATGATGTCTGATGCTTGTGGATGTCTGACGCCTGATTCTTGTGGATGTCTGATGTCTGATGCCTGATGTTTGTGAATGTCTGATGCCGGATGTCTGATGCAAAATTTCTTACCTACTAATAAACACAATGTAATGAAAACCCTAGAATGCTCCTTCAACCCTTCCTCGGATTACCTGAATGAGTATACCTGAGTAAAATAAAAACAAATAAACAGATACACCAACTGAACAGTAGATGGCAGTGTCACATAAAAGAAGATTCCAAACTCAAGTTCTGCAATGTTATCTACAATTCCCCTATCAGAGTGACAGAGTGAATGTGGTTTACATTTTTAGGTCTCGCCTGGCTATCGCGTAAGCGAGCGCTCAGCGAGACTCTAGTAAGGGTCTCCCAAAAGTGCTCCCAAAAGCGGATTGCATGGCGAGCACGCGCACAATCACGTGCATCGTGCCGCCATGCAATCCGTTTGGCATCCTACTTCAAAGGGTCTGCTCACCCGCCTGGAATGCGCTCCCCCGCCCCCGCCAAGCACGCGCGCCACACTCCGCCGGGCTTGTCTTGTTCGTCTTTTTAAACATTCACGTTATCATGTGCTTACAAAAGCCTGCATGTTCGAAATGGGTTTCTTTATTTTCAGAGCGAAGGGCTTTACGATGGACGTCTTTAACATTATTTAATGCCAACAGAGCGCGGTCTTTTTACATTTTTGTTTGTTTTTAGGTTGCCATGAGCACATAACTGCGCTGCACGCTAAGCTTTATATTAATAGCAGTGCACATACTTTTTGTAGTACAAGTTAGTACTTTGCTTTGTTTATTGTTTACTTTGCTATTATTCATGCAGACATAATACAACTGAGCACACTGTCTGATGTCTGATGCCTGATGCTTGCGGATGTCTGATGCCTGATGCTTGTGGATGTCTTATGCCTGATGTCTGATGCCTGATGTTTGATGCCTGATGTCTTATGCCTGATGTCTGATATCTGATGTTTGATGCTGATGCCTGATGCTTGTGGATGTGTGTTGTCTAATGTCTGATGCATGATGTCTGATGCTTGTGGATGTCTGATATTTGTGGATGTTTGATTCCTGATGTCTGATGCTTGTGGATGTCTGATGCCTGATGTCTGATGCTTGTGGATGTCTGATGCATGATGTCTGACACCTGATGTCTGATGCATGATGTCTGATGCCTGATGCATGATGTTTGTGGATGTCTGATGCCTGATGCTTATGGATGTCTGATGCCTGATGTTTGTGAATGTCTGATGCCGGATGTCTGATGCCTGATGTTTGTGGATGTCTGATGCTTGTGGATGTCTGGTGCCTGATGTCTGGTGCCTGATTTCTGATGCCTGATGTCTGATTCCTGATGTCTGATGCTTGTGGATGTCTGATGCCTGATGCTTGATGCTTGTGGATGTGTGATGCCTGATGCTCGATGTTTGATGTCTGATGCCTGATGCTTGTGGATGTGTGTTGCTTGATGTCTGATGCATGATGTCTGATGCTTGTGGATGTTTGATTCCTGATGTCTGATGCTTGTGGATGTCTGATGCTTGTGGCTGTCTGATGTCTGATGCTTGTGGATGTCTGATGCATGATGTCTGATGCTTGTGGATGTCTTATGCCTGATGCTTATGGATGCCTGATGTCTGATGCTTGTTGATGCCTGATGCCTGATGCTTGTGGATGTCTGATGCCTGATGTTTGATGCCTGATGTCTGATTCTTGTGGATGCCTGATGTCTGATGCTTGTGGATGTCTGATGCCTGATGACTGATGCTTGTGGATGTCTGATGCCTGATGTCACATGACTGATGTCTGATGCCTGATGCTTGTGGATATCTAATGCCTGATGTATGATGCCTGATGCTTGTGGATGACTGATGCCTGATGTCTGATGCTTGTGGATGTCTGTTGCCTGATGCTTGTGGATGTCTGATGCCTGATGTTTGATGCCTGATGTCTGATGCTTGTTGATGCCTGAAGTCTGATGCTTGTGCATGTCTGATGCATGATGTCTGATGCTTGATGCTTGTGGATGCCTGATGTCTGATGGCTGATGCTTGTGGATGTCTGATGCCTGATGACTGATGTCTGATGCTTGTGGATATCTGATGCCTGATGTCTCATGACTGATGTCTGATGCCTGATGCTTGTGGATATCTAATGCCTGATGTATGATGCCTAATGCTTGTGGATGTCTGATGCCTGATGTCTGATGCTTGTGGATGGATGTCTGTTGCCAGATGATTGTGGATGTCTGATGCCTGCTGTTTGATGCCTGATGTCTGATTCTTGTGGATGCCTGATGTCTGATGCTTGTGGATGTCTGATGCCTGATGACTGATGCTTGTGGATGTCTGATGCCTGATGTCACATGACTGATGTCTGATGCCTGATGCTTGTGGATATCTAATGCCTGATGTATGATGCCTGATGCTTGTGGATGTCTGATGCCTGATGTCTGATGCTTGTGGATGTCTGTTGCCTGATGCCTGATGTTTGATGCCTGATGTCTGATGTCTGATGCTTGTGGATGTCTGATGCCTGATGTCTTATGATTGTGGCTGTCTGATGCCTGATGTCTGATGCTTGTGGATGTCTGATGCATGATGTCTGATGCATGATGTCTGATGCATGATGGCTGATACCTGATGGCTGATGTCTGATGCCTGTCTGATGCCTGATGTCTTATGTCTGATTCCTGATGTCTGATGTTTGATGCTTGTGGATGTGTGTTGCCTGATGTCTGATGCATGATGTCTGACACCTGATGTCTGATGTCTGATGCCTGATGTTTGTGGATGTGTGTTGCCTGATGTCTGATGCATGATGTCTGATACCTGATGTCTGATATCTGATGTCTGATGCCTGATGTTTGTGAAAGTCTGATGCCGGATGTCTGATGCATGATGTCTGATGACTGATGTCTGATGCCTGATGTCTGATGCTTGTGGATGTCTGATGCCTGATGTCTGATGCCTGATGTTTGATGCCTGGTGTCTGATGTTTGATGCTTGTGTATGTCTGATGCCTGATGTTTGTGGATGTGTTTTGCCTGATGTCTGATGTCTGATACCTGATGTCTGAGGCTTTTGTATGTCTGATGCCTGATATCTGATGCCTGATGTTTGATGTCTGATGCTTGTGGATGTATGTTGCCTGATGTCTGATGCCTGATGTCTGATGCTTGTGGATGTCTGATGCCTGATGTCTGATGCTTGTGGATGTCTGATGCATGATGTCTGATGCATGATGTCTTATGCCTGATGTCTTATGCCTGATGACTGATGCCTGATGGCTGATGTCTGATGTCTGATGCCTGATGTCTGATGCCTGATGTCTTATGCCTGATGTCTGATGTCTGATGCTTGATGCTTGTGGATGTCTGATGCCTGATGTCTGATGCACGATGTTTGATGTCTGATGTCTGATGCCTGATGATTGTGGATGTGTGTTGCCTGATGTCTGATGCATGATGTCTGACACCTGATGTCTGATGCATGATGTCTGATGTCTGATGCTTGTGGATGTCTGATGCCTGATGTCTTATGCTTGTGGCTGTCTGATGCCTGATGTCTGATGCTTGTGGATGTCTGATGCATGATGTCTGATGCATGATGTCTGATGCATGATGGCTGATGCCTGATAGCTGATGTCTGATGCCTGATGTCTTATGCCTGATGTCTGATTCCTGATGTCTGATGCTTGATGCTTGTGGATGTCTGATGCCTGATGCCCGATGTTTGATGTCTGATACCTGATGCTTGTGGATGTGTGTTGCCTGATGTCTGATGCATGATGTCTGACACCTGATGTCTGATATCTGATGTCTGATGCCTTGTGTTTGTGAAAGTCTGATGCCGGATGTCTGATGCCTGATGTCTGATGCCTGATGTCTGATGCTTGTGGATGTCTGATGCCTGATGTCTGATGCCTGATTTCTGATGCCTGGTGTCTGATGTTTGATGCTTGTGGATGTCTGATGCCTGATGTTTGTGGATGTGTTTTGCCTGATGTCTGATGCATGATGTCTGATACCTGATGTCTGAGGCTTTTGGATGTCTGATGCTTGATGTCTGATGCCCGATGTTTGATGTCTGATGCCTGGTGCTTGTGGATGTGTGTTGCCTGATGTCTGATGCATGATGTCTGATGCTTGTGGATGTCTGATGCTTGTGGATGTTTGATTCCTGATATCTGATGCTTGTGGATGTCTGATACTTGTGGCTGTCTGATGCCTGATGTCTGATGAATGATGTCTGACACCTGATGTCATGCATGATGTCTGATGCTTGTGGATGCCTGATGTCTGATGCTTGTGGATGTCTAATGCCTGATGTCTGATGCCTGATGCGTGTGGATGTCTGATGCTTGTGGATGCCTGATGTCTGATGCCTGATGCTTGTGGATGTCTGATGCCTGATGCTTGTGGATGTCTGATGCCTGATGTCTGATATCTGATGCCTGATGTTTGATGTCTGATGCCTGATGCTTGTGGATGTATGTTGCCTGATGTCTGATGCCTGATGTCTGATGCTTGTGGATGTCTGATGCCTGATGTCTGATGCTTGTGGATGTCTGATGCATGATGTCTGATGCATGATGTCTGATGCATGATGTCTTATACCTGATGTCTTATGCCTGATGGCTGATGCCTGATGGCTGATGTCTGATGCCTGATGTCTGATGCCTGATGTATTATGCCTGATGTCTGATTCCTGATGTCTGATGCTTGATGCTTGTGGATGTCTGATGCCTGATGTCTGATGCCTGATGTCAGATGCCTGATGTCTGATGCTTGATGCTTGTGGATGTCTGATGCCTGATGTTTGTGGATGTGTGTTGCCTGATGCATGATGTCTGATACCTGATGTCTGATGCTTTTGGATGTCTGATGCTTGATGCTTGTGGACGTCTGATGCCTGATGTCTGATGCCCGATGTTTGATGTCTGATGCCTGGTGCTTGTGGATGTTTGTTGCCTGATGTCTGATGCATGATGTCTGATGTTTGATTCCTGATGTCTGATGCTTGTGGATGTCTGATGCTTGTGGCTGTCTGATGCCTGATGTCTGATGCTTGTGGATGTCTGATGTCTGATGCCTGATGTTTGTGAATGTCTGATGCCGGATGTCTGATGCTTGTGGATGTCTGATGCCTGATGTCTGATGCCTGATGTTTGTGAATGTCTGATGCCGGATGTCTGATGCATGATGTCTGATGCCTGATGTCTGATGCTTGTGGATGCCTGGTGTCTGATGCCTCATGTCTGATTCCTGATGTCTGATGCTTGTGGATGTCTGATGCCTGATGTCTGATGCTTGTGGATGTCTGATGCCTGATGTCTGATGCCTGATGTTTGTGAATGTCTGATGCTGGATGTCTGATGCATGATGTCTGATGCCTGATGTCTGATGCTTGTGGATGCCTGGTGTCTGATGCCTCATGTCTGATTCCTGGTGTCTGATGCTTGTGGATGTCTGATGCCTGATGTCTGATGCTTGTGGATGTGTGATGCTTGATGTCTGATGCCTGATGTTTGTGGATGCCTGGTGTCTGATGCCTCATGTCTGATGCCTGATGTCTGATGCTTGTGGATGTGTGATGCTTGATGTCTGATGCTCGATGTTTGATGTCTGATGCCTGATGCTTGTGGATGTGTGTTGCCTGATGTCTGATGCATGATGTCTGATGCTTGTGTATGTTTGATTCCTGATGTCTGATGCTTGTGGCTGTCTGATGTCTGATGCTTGATGCTTGTTGAAGTAAGATGCCTGATGTCTGATGCCCAATGTTTGATGTCTGATATCTGATGCTTGTGGATGTGTGTTGCCTGATGTCTGATGCATGATGTCTGATGCTTGTGGATGTCTGATGCTTGTGGATGTTTGATTCCTGATGTCTGATGCTCGTGGATGTCTGATGCATGATGTCTGACACCTGATGTCTGATGTATGATGTCTGATACATGATGCCTGATGCTTGTGGATGTCTGATGCCTGATGTCTGATGCTTGTGGATGTCTGATACATGATGTCTGATGCTTGTGGATGTCTGATGCCTGATGCCTGATGTTTGTGAATGTCTGAGTCCGGATGCCTGATGCCTGATGCCTGATGTCTGATGCCTGATGTCTGATGCTTGTGGATGTCTGATGCCTGATGTCTGATGCTTGTGGATGTCTGATGTCTGATGCTTGATGCTTGTGGATGTCTGATGCCTGATGCTTGTGGATGTGTGTTGCCTGATGTCTGATGCATGATGTCTGATACCTGATGTCTGATGCTTGTGGATGTCTGATGCCTGATGTCTGATGCTTGATGCTTGTGGAAGTCTGATGCCTGATGTCTGATGCCCGATGTTTGATGTCTGGTGCTTGTGGATGTGTGTTGCCTGATGTCTGATGCATGATGTCTGATGCTTGTGGATGTTTGATTCCTGATGTCTGATGATTGTGGATGTCTGATGCCTGATGTCTGATGCCTGATGTTTGTGAATGTCTGATGCCGGATGTCTGATGCCGGATGTCTGATGCCTGATGTCTGATGCATGATGTCTGATGCCTGATGTCTGATGCCTGATTTCTGATGTCTGATTCCTGATGTCTGATTCCTGATGTCTGATGCTTGTGGATGTCTGATGCCTGATGTCTGATGCTTGATGCTTGTGGATGTGTGATGCCTGATGCTCGATGTTTGATGTCTGATGCCTGATGCTTGTGGATGTCTGATGCCTGATGTCTGATGCTTGTGGATGTCTGATACATGATGTCTGATGCTTGTGGATGTCTGATGCCTGATGCCTGATGTTTGTGAATGTCTGAGTCCGGATGCCTGATGCCTGATGCCTGATGTCTGATGCCTGATGTCTGATGCTTGTGGATGTCTGATGCCTGATGTCTGATGCTTGTGGATGTCTGATGCTTGATGCTTGTGGATGTCTGATGCCTGATGCTTGTGGATGTGTGTTGCCTGATGTCTGATGCATGATGTCTGATACCTGATGTCTGATGCTTGTGGATGTCTGATGCCTGATGTCTGATGCTTGATGCTTGTGGAAGTCTGATGCCTGATGTCTGATGCCCGATGTTTGATGTCTGATGCATGATGTCTGACACCTGATGTCTGATGCATGATGTCTGATGCTTGTGGATGTCTGATGCCTGATGGCTGATGCTTGTGGGTGTCTGATGCCTGATATCTGATGCCTGATGTTTGTGAATGTCTGATGCCGGATGTCTGATGCCGGATGTCTGATGCCTGATGTCTGATGCATGATGTCTGATGCCTGATGTCTGATGCCTGATTTCTGATGTCTGATTCCTAATGTCTGATTCCTGATGTCTGATGCTTGTGGATGTCTGATGCCTGATGTCTGATGCTTGATGCTTGTGGATGTGTGATGCCTGATGCTCGATGTTTGATGTCTGATGCCTGATGCTTGTGGATGTGTGTTGCTTGATGTCTGATGCATGATGTCTGATGCTTCTGGATGTCTGATGCTTGTGGATGTTTGATTCCTGATGTCTGATGCTTGTGGATGTCTGATGCTTGTGGCTGTCTGATGTCTGATGCTTGTGGATGTCTGATGCATGATGTCTGATGCTTGTGGATGTCTGATGCCTGATGCTTGTGGATGCCTGATGTCTGATGCCTGATGTCTGATGTCTGATGCTTGTGGATGTCTGATGACTGATGTCTGATGCTTGTGGATGTCTGTTGCCTTATGCTTGTGGATGTCTGATGCCTCATGTTTGATGCCTGATGTCTGATTCTTGTGGATGCCTGATGTCTGATGCTTGTGGATGTCTGATGCCTGATGACTGATGCTTGTGGATGTCTGATGCCTGATGTCTGATGCCTGATGCTTGTGGATATCTAATGCCTGATGTATGATGCCTGATGCTTGTGGATGACTGATGCCTGATGTCTGATGCTTGTGGATGTCTGTTGCCTGATGCTTGTGGATATCTGATGCCTGATGTTTGATGCCTGATGTCTGATGCTTGTTGATGCCTGATGTCTGATGCTTGTGGATGTCTGATGCATGATGTCTGATGCTTTATGCTTGTGGATGCCTGATGTCTGATGGCTGATGCTTGTGGATGTCTGATGCCTGATGCCTGATGCTTGTGGATGTCTGATGTCTGATGCCTGATGTTTGTGAATGTCTGATGCCGGATGTCTGATGCATGATGTCTGATGCATGATGTCTGATGCTTGTGGATGTCTGATGCTTGTGTATGTTTGATTCCTGATGTCTGATGCTTGTGGCTGTCTGATGTCTGATGCTTGATGCTTGTTGAAGTAAGATGCCTGATGTCTGATGCCCGATGTTTGATGTCTGATATCTGATGCTTGTGGATGTGTGTTGCCTGATGTCTGATGCATGATGTCTGATGCTTGTGGATGTCTGATGCTTGTGGATGTTTGATTCCTGATGTCTGATGCTCGTGGATGTCTGATGCATGATGTCTGACACCTGATGTCTGATGCATGATGTCTGATACATGATGCCTGATGCTTGTGGATGTCTGATGCCTGATGCTTGTGGATGTCTGATACATGATGTCTGATGCTTGTGGATGTCTGATGCCTGATGCCTGATGCCTGATGCCTGATGTTTGTGAATGTCTGAGTCCGGATGCCTGATGCCTGATGCCTGATGTCTGATGCCTGATGTCTGATGCTTGTGGATGTCTGATGCCTGATGTCTGATGTCTGATTCCTGATGTCTGATGCTTGTGGATGTCTGATGTCTGATGCTTGTGGATGTCTGATGCCTGATGCTTGTGGATGTGTGTTGCCTGATGTCTGATGCATGATGTCTGATACCTGATGTCTGATGCTTGTGGATGTCTGATGCCTGATGTCTGATGCTTGATGCTTGTGGAAGTCTGATGCCTGATGTCTGATGCCCGATGTTTGATGTCTGTTGCTTGTGGATGTGTGTTGCCTGATGTCTAATGCATGATGTCTGATGCTTGTGGATGTTTGATTCCTGATGTCTGATGATTGTGGATGTCTGATGCCTGATGTCTGATGCTTGTGGATGTCTGATGCATGATGTCTGACACCTGATGTCTGATGCATGATGTCTGATGCTTGTGGATGTCTGATGCCTGATGTCTGATGCATGATGTCTGATGCCTGATGTCTGATGCCTGATTTCTGATGTCTGATTCCTGATGTCTGATTCCTGATGTCTGATGCTTGTGGATGTCTGATGCCTGATGTCTGATGCTTGATGCTTGTGGATGTGTGATGCCTGATGCTCGATGTTTGATGTCTGATGCCTGATGCTTGTGGATGTGTGTTGCTTGATGTCTGATGCATGATGTCTGATGCTTCTGGATGTCTGATGCGTGTGGATGTTTGATTCCTGATGTCTGATGCTTGTGGATGTCTGATGCTTGTGGCTGTCTGATGTCAGATGCTTCTGGATGTCTGATGCATGATGTCTGATGCTTGTGGATGTCTGATGCCTGATGCTTGTGGATGCCTGATGTCTGATGCCTGATGTCTGATGTCTGATGCTTGTTGATGTCTGATGACTGATGTCTGATGCTTGTGGATGTCTGATGCCTGATGTCTGATGCCTGATGCTTGTGGATATCTAATGCCTGATGTATGATGCCTGATGCTTGTGGATGTCGGATGCCTGATGTCTGATGCTTGTGGATGTCTGTTGCCTGATGCTTGTGGATGTCTGATGTTTGATGCCTGATGTCTGATTCTTGTGGATGCCTGATGTCTGATGCTTGTGGATGTCTGATGCCTGATGACTGATGCTTGTGGATGTCTGATGCCTGATGTCACATGACTGATGTCTGATGCCTGATGCTTGTGGATATCTAATGCCTGATGTATGATGCCTGATGCTTGTGGATGACTGATGCCTGATGTCTGATGCTTGTGGATGTCTGTTGCCTGATGCTTGTGGATGTCTGATACCTGATGTTTGATGCCTGATGTCTGATGCTTGTTGATGCCTGATGTCTGATGCTTGTGGATGTCTGATGCATGATGTCTGATGCTTGATGCTTGTGGATGCCTGATGTCTGATGGCTGATGCTTGTGGATGTCTGATGCCTGATGACTGATGTCTGATGCTTGTGGATGTCTGATGCCTGATGTCTCATGACTGATGTCTGATGCCTGATGCTTGTGGATATCTAATGCCTGATGTATGATGCCTAATGCTTGTGGATGTCTGATGCCTGATGTCTGATGCTTGTGGATGGATGTCTGTTGCCTGATGCTTGTGGATGTCTGATGCCTGATGTTTGATGCCTGATGTCTGATTCTTGTGGATGCCTGATGTCTGATGCTTGTGGATGTCTGATGCCTGATGACTGATGCTTGTGGATGTCTGATGCCTGATGTCACATGACTGATGTCTGATGCCTGATGCTTTTGGATATCTAATGCCTGATGTATGATGCCTGATGCTTGTGGATGTCTGATGCCTGATGTCTGATGCTTGTGGATGTCTGTTGCCTGATGCCTGATGTTTGATGCCTGATGTCTGATGCTTGTTGATGCCTGATGTCTGATGCTTGTGGATGTCTGATGGCTGATGTCTGATGCCTGATGCGTGTGGATGTCTGATGCTTGTGGATGCCTGATGTCTGATGCCTGATGCTTGTGGATGTCTGATGCCTGATGCTTGTGGATGTCTGATGCCTGATGTCTGATATCTGATGCATGTTGTTTGATGTCTGATGCCTGATGCTTGTGGATGTATGTTGCCTGATGTCTGATGCCTGATGTCTGATGCTTGTGGATGTCTGATGCCTGATGTCTGATGCTTGTGGATGTCTGATGCATGATGTCTGATGCATGATGTCTTATGCCTGATGTCTGATGCCTGATGTCTGATGCCTGATGTCTGATTCCTGATGTCTGATGCTTGATGCTTGTGGATGTCTGCTGCCTGATGTCTGATGCACGATGTTTGATGTCTGATGCCTGATGATTGTGGATGTTTGTTGCCTGATGTCTGATGCATGATGTCTGACACCTGATGTCTGATGCTTGTGGATGTCTGATGCTTGTGGCTGTCTGATGCCTGATGTCTGATGCTTGTGGATGTCTGATGCATGATGTCTGATGCATGATGTCTGATGCATGATGGCTGATGCCTGATGGCTGATGTCCGATGCCTGATGCTTGTGGATATCTAATGCCTGATGTATGATGCCTGATGCTTGTGGATGTCTGATGCCTGATGTCTGATGCTTGTGGATGTCTGTTGCCTGATGCCTGATGTTTGATGCCTGATGTCTGATGCTTGTTGATGCCTGATGTCTGATGTTTGTGGATGTCTGATGGCTGATGTCTGATGCCTGATGCGTGTGGATGTCTGATGCTTGTGGATGCCTGATGTCTGATGCCTGATGCTTGTGGATGTCTGATGCCTGATGCTTGTGGATGTCTGATGCCTGATGTCTGATATCTGATGCCTGTTGTTTGATGTCTGATGCCTGATGCTTGTGGATGTATGTTGCCTGATGTCTGATGCCTGATGTCTGATGCTTGTGGATGTCTGATGCCTGATGTCTGATGCTTGTGGATGTCTGATGCATGATGTCTGATGCATGATGTCTTATGCCTGATGTCTGATGCCTGATGTCTGATGCCTGATGTCTGATTCCTGATGTCTGATGCTTGATGCTTGTGGATGTCTGCTGCCTGATGTCTGATGCACGATGTTTGATGTCTGATGCCTGATGATTGTGGATGTTTGTTGCCTGATGTCTGATGCATGATGTCTGACACCTGATGTCTGATGTCTGATGCTTGTGGATGTCTGATGCTTGTGGCTGTCTGATGCCTGATGTCTGATGCTTGTGGATGTCTGATGCATGATGTCTGATGCATGATGTCTGATGCATGATGGCTGATGCCTGATGGCTGATGTCCGATGCCTGATGTCTTATGCCTGATGTCTGATTCCTGATGTCTGTTGCTTGATGCTTGTGGATGTCTGAGGCCTGATGCCCGATGTTTGATGTCTTATACCTGATGCTTGTGGATGTGTGTTGCCTGATGTCTGATGCATGATGTCTGACACCTGATGTCTGATGTCTGATATCTGATGCCTGATGTTTGTGAATGTCTGATGCCGGATGTCTGATGCATGATGTCTGATGCCTGATGCCTGATGTCTGATGCTTGTGGATGTCTGATGCCTGATGTCTGATGCCTGATGTCTGATGCTTGATGCTTGTGGATGTCTGATGCCTGATGTTTGTGGATGTGTATTGCCTGATGTCTGATGCATGATGTCTGATGCTTTTGGGTGTCTGATGCTTGATGCTTGTGGTTGTCTGATGCCTGATGTCTGATGCCCGATGTTTGATGCCTGGTGCTTGTGGATGTGTGTTGCCTGATGTCTGATGCATGATGTCTGATGCTTGTGGATGTCTGATGCTTGTGGATGTTTGATTCCTGATGTCTGATGCATGTGGATGTCTGATGCTTGTGGCTGTCTGATGCCTGATGTCTGAAGCTTGTGGATGTCTGCTGCATGATGTCTGACACCTGATGTCATGCATGATGTCTGATGTCTGATCCTTGTGGATGTCTGATGCCTGATGTCTGATGCTTGTGGATGTCTGATGCCTGATGTCTGATGTTTGTGAATGTCTGATGCCGGATGTCTGATGCATGATGTCTGATGCCTGATGTCTGATGGTTGTGGATGCCTTGTGCCTGATGTCTGATGCCTGATGTCTGATTCCTGATGTCTGATTCCTGATGTCTGATGCCTGATGTCTGATGCTTGTGGATGTGTGATGCCTCATGTCTGATGCTTGTGGATGTGTGATGCCTGATGTCTGATGCTCGATGTTTGATGTCTGATGCCTGATGCTTGTGGATGTGTGTTGCCTGATGTCTGATGCTTGTGGATGTCTGATGCTTGTGGATGTTTGATTCCTGATGTCTGATGCGTGTGGCTGTCTGATGCCTGATGTCTGATGCTTGTGGATGTCTGATGCATGATGTCTGATGCATGATAACTGATGCCTGATGTCTTATGCCTGATGGCTGATGCCTGAAGTCTGATGGCTGATGCCTGATGTCTTATGCCTGATGTTTGTGAATGTCTGATGCCTGATGCCTGATGTCTGATGCTTGTGGATGTCTGATGCCTGATGTCTGATGCCTGATGGCAGATGCCTGATGGCTGATGCTTGATGCTTGTGGATGTCTGATGCCTGATGTTTGTGGATGTGTGTTGCCTGATGTCTGATGCATGATGTCTGATACCTGATGTCTGTTGCTTTTGGATGTCTGATGCTTGATGCTTGTGGACATCTGATGCCTGATGTCTGATGCCCGATGTTTGATGTCTGATGCCTGGTGCTTGTGGATGTGTGTTGCCTGATGTCTGATGCATGATGTCTGATGCTTGTGGATGTTTGATGCATGATGTCTGATGCTTGTGGATGTCTGATGCTTGTGGATGTTTGATTCCTGATGTCTGATGCTTGTGGATGTCTGATGCTTGTGTCTGTCTGATGCCTGATGTCTGATGCTTGTGGATGTCTGATGCATGATGTCTGACACCTGATGTCATGCATGATGTCTGATGTCTGATGCTTGTGGATGTCTGATGCTTGATGTCTGATGCTTGTGGACGTCTGATGCCTGATGTCTCGCCTGGCTATCGCGTAAGCGAGCGCTCAGCGAGACTCTAGTAAGGGTCTCCCAAAAGTGCTCCCAAAAGCGGATTGCATGGCGAGCACGCACACAATCACGTGCATCGTGCCGCCATGCAATCCGTTTGGCATCCTACTTCAAAGGGTCTGCTCACCCGCCTGGAATGCGCTCCCCTGCCCCCGCCAAGCACGCGCGCCACGCTCCGCCGGGCTTGTCTTGTTCGTCTTTTTAAACATTCACGTTATCATGTGCTTACAAAAGCCTGCATGTTCGAAATGGGTTTCTTTATTTTCAGAGCGAAGGGCTTTACGATGTACGTCTTTAACATTATTTAATGCCAACAGAGCGCGGTCTTTTTACATTTTTGTTTTTAGGTTGCCATGAGCACATAACTGCGCTGCACGCTAAGCTTTATATTAATAGCAGTGCACATACTTTTTGTAGTACAAGTTAGTACTTTGATTTGTTTATTGTTTACTTTGCTATTATTCCAGCAGACATAATACAACTGAGCACACTGTCTGATGTCTGATGCTTGCGGATGTCTGATGCCTGATGCTTGTGGATGTCTTATGCCTGATGTCTGATGCCTGATGTTTGATGCCTGATGTCTTATGCCTGATGTCTGATATCTGCTGTTTGATGCTGATGCCTGATGCTTGTGGATGTGTGTTGTCTAATGTCTGATGCATGATGTCTGATGCTTGTGGATGTCTGATATTTGTGGATGTTTGATTCCTGATGTCTGATGCTTGTGGACGTCTGATGCCTGATGTCTGATGCTTGTGGATGTCTGATGCATGATGTCTGACACCTGATGTCTGATGCATGATGTCTGATGCCTGATGCATGATGTTTGTGGATGTCTGATGCCTGATGTCTGATGCTTGTGGATGTCTGATGCCTGATGTCTGATGCTTGTGGATGTCTAATGCCTGATGTCTGATGCCTGATGTTTGTGAATGTCTGATGCCGGTTGTCTGATGCCTGATGTTTGTGGATGTCTGATGCTTGTGGATGTCTGGTGCCTGATGTCTGGTGCCTGATTTCTGATGCCTGATGTCTGATGCTTGTGGATGTCTGATGCCTGATGCTTGATGCTTGTGGATGTGTGATGCCTGATGCTCGATGTTTGATGTCTGATGCCTGATGCTTGTGGATGTGTGTTGCTTGATGTCTGATGCATGATGTCTGATGCTTGTGGATGTTTGATTCCTGATGTCTGATGCTTGTGGATGTCTGATGCTTGTGGCTGTCTGATGTCTGATGCTTGTGGATGTCTGATGCATGATGTCTGATGCTTGTGGATGTCTGATGCCTGATGCTTGTGGATGCCTGATGTCTGATGCCTGATGTCTGATGTCTGATGCTTGTGGATGTCTGATGACTGATGTCTGATGCTTGTGGATGTCTGATGCCTGATGTCTCATGGCTGATGTCTGATGCCTGATGCTTGTGGATATCTAATGCCTGATGTATGATGCCTGATGCTTGTGGATTTCTGATGCCTGATGTCTGATGCTTATGGATGTCTGTTGCCTGATGCTTGTGGATGTCTGATGCCTGATGTTTGATGCCTGATGTCTGATTCTTGTGGATGCCGGATGTCTGATGCTTGTGGATGTCTGATGCCTGATGACTGATGCTTGTGGATGTCTGATGCCTGATGTCACATGACTGATGTCTGTTGCCTGATGCTTGTGGATATCTAATGCCTGATGTATGATGCCTGATGCTTGTGGATGACTGATGCCTGATGTCTGATGCTTGTGGATGTCTGTTGCCTGATGCTTGTGGATGTCTGATGCCTGATGTTTGATGCCTGATGTCTGATGCTTGTTGATGCCTGAAGTCTGATGCTTTTGCATGTCTGATGCATGATGTCTGATGCTTGATGCTTGTGGATGCCTGATGTCTGATGGCTGATGCTTGTGGATGTCTGATGCCTGATGACTGATGTCTGATGCTTGTGGATGTCTGATGCCTGATGTCTCATGACTGATGTCTGATGCTTGTGAATATCTAATGCCTGATGTATGATGCCTAATGCTTGTGGATGTCTGATGCCTGATGTCTGATGCTTGTGGATGAATGTCTGTTGCCTGATGATTGTGGATGTCTGATGCCTGCTGTTTGATGCCTGATGTCTGATTCTTGTGGATGCCTGATGTCTGATGCTTGTGGATGTCTGATGCCTGATGACTGATGCTTGTGGATGTCTGATGCCTGATGCTTGTGGATATCTAATGCCTGATGTATGATGCCTGATGCTAGTGGATGTCTGATGCCTGATGTCTGATGCTTGTGGATGTCTATTGCCTGATGCCTGATGTTTGATGCCTGATGTCTGATGTCTGATGCTTGTGGATGTCTGATGCCTGATGTCTTATGCTTGTGGCTGTCTGATGCCTGATGTCTGATGCTTGTGGATGTCTGATGCATGATGTCTGATGCATGATGTCTGATGCATGATGGCTGATACCTGATGGCTGATGTCTGATGCCTGTCTGATGCCTGATGTCTTATGTCTGATTCCTGATGTCTGATGTTTGATGCTTGTGGATGTGTGTTGCCTGATGTCTGATGCATGATGTCTGACACCTGATGTCTGATGTCTGATGCCTGATGTTTGTGGATGTGTGTTGCCTGATGTCTGATGCATGATGTCTGATACCTGATGTCTGATATCTGATGTCTGATGCCTGATGTTTGTGAAAGTCTGATGCCGGATGTCTGAGGCATGATGTCTGATGCCTGATGTCTGATGCCTGATGTCTGATGCTTGTGGATGTCTGATGCCTGATGTCTGATGCCTGATGTCTGATGCCTGGTGTCTGATGTATGATGCTTGTGGATGTCTGATGCCTGATGTTTGTGGATGTGTTTTGCCTGATGTCTGATGTCTGATACCTGATGTCTGAGGCTTTTGTATGTCTGATGCCTGATATCTGATGCCTGATGTTTGATGTCTGATGCTTGTGGATGTATGTTGCCTGATGTCTGATGCCTGATGTCTGATGCTTGTGGATGTCTGATGCCTGATGTCTGATGCTTGTGGATGTCTGATGCATGATGTCTGATGCATGATGTCTTATGCCTGATGTCTTATGCCTGATGGCTGATGCCTGATGGCTGATGTCTGATGTCTGATGCCTGATGTCTGATGCATGATGTCTTATGCCTGATGTCTGATTCCTGATGTCTGATGCTTGATGCTTGTGGATGTCTGATGCCTGATGTCTGATGAACGATGTTTGATGTCTGATGTCCGATGCCTGATGATTGTGGATGTGTGTTGCCTGATGTCTGATGCATGATGTCTGACACCTGATGTCTGATGCATGATGTCTGATGTCTGATGCTTGTGGCTGTCTGATGCCTGATGTCTTATGCTTGTGGCTGTCTGATGCCTGATGTCTGATGCTTGTGGATGTCTGATGCATGATGTCTGATGCATGATGGCTGATGCCTGATAGCTGATGTCTGATGCCTGATGTCTGATGCCTGATGTCTTATGCCTGATGTCTGATTCCTGATGTCTGATGCTTGATGCTTGTGGATGGCTGATGCCTGATGCCCGATGTTTGATGTCTGATACCTGATGCTTGTGGATGTGTGTTGCCTGATGTCTGATGCATGATGTCTGACACCTGATGTCTGACACCTGATGTCTGATATCTGATGTCTGATGCCTTGTGTTTGTGAAAGTCTGATGCCGGATGTCTGATGCATGATGTCTGATGTCTGATGCTTGTGGATGTCTGATGCCTGATGTCTGATGCCTGATTTCTGATGCCTGGTGTCTGATGTTTGATGCTTGTGGATGTCTGATGCCTGATGTTTGTGGATGTGTTTTGCCTGATGTCTGATGCATGATGTCTGATACCTGATGTCTGAGGCTTTTGGATGTCTGATGCTTGATGTCTGATGCCCGATGTTTGATGTCTGATGCCTGGTGCTTGTGGATGTGTGTTGCCTGATGTCTGATGCATGATGTCTGATGCTTGTGGATGTCTGATGCTTGTGGATGTTTGATTCCTGATATCTGATGCTTGTGGATGTCTGATGCCTGATGTCTGATGCATGATGTCTGACACCTGATGTCATGCATGATGTCTGATGCTTGTGGATGCCTGATGTCTGATGCTTGTGGATGTCTAATGCCTGATGTCTGATGCCTGATGCGTGTGGATGTCTGATGCTTGTGGATGCCTGATGTCTGATGCCTGATGCTTGTGGATGTCTGATGCCTGATGCTTGTGGATGTCTGATGCCTGATGTTTGATGTCTGATGCCTGATGCTTGTGGATGTATGTTGCCTGATGTCTGGTGCCTAATGTCTGATGCTTGTGGCTGTCTGATGCCTGATGTCTGATGCTTGTGGATGTCTGATGCATGATGTCTGATGCATGATGTCTGATGCATGATGTCTTATGCCTGATGTCTTATGCCTGATGGCTGATGCCTGATGGCTGATGTCTGATGCCTGATGTCTGATGCCTGATGTATTATGCCTGATGTCTGATTCCTGATGTCTGATGCTTGATGCTTGTGGATGTCTGATGCCTGATGTCTGATTCCTGATGTCAGATGCCTGATGTCTGATGCTTGATGCTTGTGGATGTCTGATGACTGATGTTTGTGGATGTGTGTTGCCTGATGCATGATGTCTGATACCTGATGTCTGATGCTTTTGGATGTCTGATGCTTGATGCTTGTGGATGTCTGATGCCTGATGCCTGATGCCCGATGTTTGATGTCTGATGCCTGGTGCTTGTGGATGTTTGTTGCCTGATGCATGATGTCTGATGTTTGATTCCTGATGTCTGATGCTTGTGGATGTCTGATGCTTGTGGCTGCCTGATGCCTGATGTCTGATGCTTGTGGATGTCTGATGTCTGATGCCTGATGTCTGTGAATGTCTGATGCCGGATGTCTGATGCTTGTGGATGTCTGATGCCTGATGTCTGATGCCTGATGTTTGTGAATGTCTGATGCCGGATGTCTGATGCATGATGTCTGATGCCTGATGTCTGATGCTTGTGGATGCCTGGTGTCTGATGCCTCATGTCTGATTCCTGATGTCTGATGCTTGTGGATGTCTGATGCCTGATGTCTGATGCTTGTGGATGTCTGATGCCTGATGTCTGATGCCTGATGTTTGTGAATGTCTGATGCCGGATGTCTGATGCATGATGTCTGATGCCTGATGTCTGATGCTTGTGGATGCCTGGTGTCTGATGCCTCATGTCTGATTCCTGATGTCTGATGCTTGTGGATGTCTGATGCCTGATGTCTGATGCTTGTGGATTTGTGATGCTTGATGTCTGATGCCTGATGTTTGTGGATGCCTGGTGTCTGATGCCTCATGTCTGATGCCTGATGTCTGATGCTTGTGGATGTGTGATGCTTGATGTCTGATGCTCGATGTTTGATGTCTGATGCCTGATGCTTGTGGATGTGTGTTGCCTGATGTCTGATGCATGATGTCTGATGCTTGTGTATGTTTGATTCCTGATGTCTGATGCTTGTGGCTGTCTGATGTCTGATGCTTGATGCTTGTTGAAGTAAGATGCCTGATGTCTGATGCCCGATGTTTGATGTCCGATATCTGATGCTTGTGGATGTGTGTTGCCTGATGTCTGATGCATGATGTCTGATGCTTGTGGATGTCTGATGCTTGTGGATGTTTGATTCCTGATGTCTGATGCTCGTGGATGTCTGATGCATGATGTCTGACACCTGATGTCTGATGTATGATGTCTGATACATGATGCCTGATGCTTGTGGATGTCTGATGCCTGATGTCTGATGCTTGTGGATGTCTGATACATGATGTCTGATGCTTGTGGATGTCTGATGCCTGATGCCTGATGTTTGTGAATGTCTGAGTCCGGATGCCTGATGCCTGATGCCTGATGTCTGATGCCTGATGTCTGATGCTTGTGGATGTCTGATGCCTGATGTCTGATGCTTGTGGATGTCTGATGTCTGATGCTTGATGCTTGTGGATGTCTGATGCCTGATGCTTGTGGATGTGTGTTGCCTGATGTCTGATGCATGATGTCTGATACCTGATGTCTGATGCTTGTGGATGTCTGATGCCTGATGTCTGATGCTTGATGCTTGTGGAAGTCTGATGCCTGATGTCTGATGCCCGATGTTTGATGTCTGGTGCTTGTGGATGTGTGTTGCCTGATGTCTGATGCATGATGTCTGATGCTTGTGGATGTTTGATTCCTGATGTCTGATGATTGTGGATGTCTGATGCCTGATGTCTGATGCTTGTGGATGTCTGATGCATGATGTCTGACACCTGATGTCTGATGCATGATGTCTGATGCTTGTGGATGTCTGATGCCTGATGGCTGATGCTTGTGGGTGTCTGATGCCTGATATCTGATGCCTGATGTTTGTGAATGTCTGATGCCGGATGTCTGATGCCGGATGTCTGATGCCTGATGTCTGATGCATGATGTCTGATGCCTGATGTCTGATGCCTGATTTCTGATGTCTGATTCCTGATGTCTGATTCCTGATGTCTGATGCTTGTGGATGTCTGATGCCTGATGTCTGATGCTTGATGCTTGTGGATGTGTGATGCCTGATGCTCGATGTTTGATGTCTGATGCCTGATGCTTGTGGATGTGTGTTGCTTGATGTCTGATGCATGATGTCTGATGCTTCTGGATGTCTGATGCTTGTGGATGTTTGATTCCTGATGTCTGATGCTTGTGGATGTCTGATGCTTGTGGCTGTCTGATGTCTGATGCTTGTAGATGTCTGATGCATGATGTCTGATGCTTGTGGATGTCTGATGCCTGATGCTTGTGGATGCCTGATGTCTGATGCCTGATGTCTGATGTCTGATGCTTGTGGATGTCTGATGACTGATGTCTGATGCTTGTGGATGTCTGATGCCTGATGTCTCATGACTGATGTCTGATGCCTGATGCTTGTGGATATCTAATGACTGATGTATGATGCCTGATGCTTGTGGATGTCTGATGCCTGATGTCTGATGCTTGTGGATGTCTGTTGCCTTATGCTTGTGGATGTCTGATGCCTGATGTTTGATGCCTGATGTCTGATTCTTGTGGATGCCTGATGTCTGATGCTTGTGGATGTCTGATGCCTGATGACTGATGCTTGTGGATGTCTGATGCCTGATGTCTGATGCCTGATGCTTGTGGATATCTAATGCCTGATGTATGATGCCTGATGCTTGTGGATGACTGATGCCTGATGTCTGATGCTTGTGGATGTCTGTTGCCTGATGCTTGTGGATGTCTGATGCCTGATGTTTGATGCCTGATGTCTGATGCTTGTTGATGCCTGATGTCTGATGCTTGTGGATGTCTGATGCATGATGTCTGATGCTTTATGCTTGTGGCGGCCTGATGTCTGATGGCTGATGCTTGTGGATGTCTGATGCCTGATGCCTGATGCTTGTGGATGTCTGATGTCTGATGCCTGATGTTTGTGAATGTCTGATGCCGGATGTCTGATGCATGATGTCTGATGCATGATGTCTGATGCTTGTGGATGTCTGATGCTTGTGTATGTTTGATTCCTGATGTCTGATGCTTGTGGCTGTCTGATGTCTGATGCTTGATGCTTGTTGAAGTAAGATGCCTGATGTCTGATGCCCGATGTTTGATGTCTGATATCTGATGCTTGTGGATGTGTGTTGCCTGATGTCTGATGCATGATGTCTGATGCTTGTGGATG
Source organism: Triturus cristatus (assembly GCF_964204655.1). Lineage (NCBI taxonomy): Eukaryota > Metazoa > Chordata > Amphibia > Caudata > Salamandridae > Triturus > Triturus cristatus. The sequence continues at coordinate 192,444,412 of NC_140579.1, forward strand.
TCTGATGCTTGTGGATGTTTGATTCCTGATGTCTGATGCTCGTGGATGTCTGATGCATGATGTCTGACACCTGATGTCTGATGCATGATGTCTGATGCCTGATGACTGATGCTTGTGGATGTCTGATGCCTGATGCTTGTGGATATCTAATGCCTGATGTATGATGCCTGATGCTTGTGGATGTCTGATGCCTGATGTCTGATGCTTGTGGATGTCTGTTGCCTGATGCCTGATGTTTGATGCCTGATGTCTGATGTCTGATGCTTGTGGATGTCTGATGCCTGATGTCTTATGCTTGTGGCTGTCTGATGCCTGATGTCTGATGCTTGTGGATGTCTGATGCATGATGTCTGATGCATGATGTCTGATGCATGATGGCTGATTCCTGATGGCTGATGTCTGATGCCTGTCTGATGCCTGATGTCTTATGTCTGATTCCTGATGTCTGATGTTTGATGCTTGTGGATGTGTGTTGCCTGATGTCTGATGCATGATGTCTGACACCTGATGTCTGATGTCTGATGCCTGATGTCTGATGCCTGATGTTTGTGGATGTGTGTTGCCTGATGTCTGATGCATGATGTCTGATACCTGATGTCTGATATCTGATGTCTGATGCCTGATGTTTGTGAAAGTCTGATGCCGGATGTCTGAGGCATGAGGTCTGATGCCTGATGTCTGATGCCTGATGTCTGATGCTTGTGGATGTCTGATGCCTGATGTCTGATGCCTGATGTCTGATGCCTGGTGTCTGATGTTTGATGCTTGTGGATGTCTGATGCCTGATGTTTGTGGATGTGTTTTGCCTGATGTCTGATGTCTGATACCTGATGTCTGAGGCTTTTGTATGTCTGATGCCTGATATCTGATGCCTGATGTTTGATGTCTGATGCTTGTGGATGTATGTTGCCTGATGTCTGATGCCTGATGTCTGATGCTTGTGGATGTCTGATGCCTGATGTCTGATGCTTGTGGATGTCTGATGCATGATGTCTGATGCATGATGTCTTATGCCTGATGTCTTATGCCTGATGGCTGATGCCTGATGGCTGATGTCTGATGTCTGATGCCTGATGTCTGATGCATGATGTCTTATGCCTGATGTCTGATTCCTGATGTCTGATGCTTGATGCTTGTGGATGTCTGATGCCTGATGTCTGATGAACGATGTTTGATGTCTGATGTCCGATGCCTGATGATTGTGGATGTGTGTTGCCTGATGTCTGATGCATGATGTCTGACACCTGATGTCTGATGCATGATGTCTGATGTCTGATGCTTGTGGATGTCTGATGCCTGATGTCTTATGCTTGTGGCTGTCTGATGCCTGATGTCTGATGCTTGTGGATGTCTGATGCATGATGTCTGATGCATGATGGCTGATGCCTGATAGCTGATGTCTGATGCCTGATGTCTGATGCCTGATGTCTTATGCCTGATGTCTGATTCCTGATGTCTGATGCTTGATGCTTGTGGATGGCTGATGCCTGATGCCCGATGTTTGATGTCTGATACCTGATGCTTGTGGATGTGTGTTGCCTGATGTCTGATGCATGATGTCTGACACCTGATGTCTGATATCTGATGTCTGATGCCTTGTGTTTGTGAAAGTCTGATGCCGGATGTCTGATGCATGATGTCTGATGCCTGATGTCTGATGCTTGTGGATGTCTGATGCCTGATGTCTGATGCCTGATTTCTGATGCCTGGTGTCTGATGTTTGATGCTTGTGGATGTCTGATGCCTGATGTTTGTGGATGTGTTTTGCCTGATGTCTGATGCATGATGTCTAATACCTGATGTCTGAGGCTTTTGGATGTCTGATGCTTGATGTCTGATGCCCGATGTTTGATGTCTGATGCCTGGTGCTTGTGGATGTGTGTTGCCTGATGTCTGATGCATGATGTCTGATGCTTGTGGATGTCTGATGCTTGTGGATGTTTGATTCCTGATATCTGATGCTTGTGGATGTCTGATACTTGTGGCTGTCTGATGCCTGATGTCTGATGCATGATGTCTGACACCTGATGTCATGCATGATGTCTGATGCTTGTGGATGCCTGATGTCTGATGCTTGTGGATGTCTAATGCCTGATGTCTGATGCCTGATGCGTGTGGATGTCTGATGCTTGTGGATGCCTGATGTCTGATGCCTGATGCTTGTGGATGTCTGATGCCTGATGCTTGTGGATGTCTGATGCCTGATGTCTGATATCTGATGCCTGATGTTTGATGTCTGATGCCTGATGCTTGTGGATGTATGTTGCCTGATGTCTGGTGCCTAATGTCTGATGCTTGTGGCTGTCTGATGCCTGATGTCTGATGCTTGTGGATGTCTGATGCATGATGTCTGATGCATGATGTCTGATGCATGATGTCTTATGCCTGATGTCTTATGCCTGATGGCTGATGCCTGATGGCTGATGTCTGATGCCTGATGTCTGATGCCTGATGTATTATGCCTGATGTCTGATTCCTGATGTCTGATGCTTGATGCTTGTGGATGTCTGATGCCTGATGTCTGATTCCTGATGTCAGATGTCAGATGCCTGATGTCTGATGCTTGATGCTTGTGGATGTCTGATGACTGATGTTTGTCTCCCCGCCGCTGCTGTCCTCATTACGCTACTGGAGTAGCACAACGATTCCACCTTGTACCAGAGGAGCCGCTGGGACGCCGCTGGGACGCCGGCACTAGCCTAGCAGCAGAGGAGGGCGAGGCGCAGGCCCCGGGACTGCGAGGACCAGCATTCCACAGCTCCAGCTGGTCCTCTTCCCACGTGAGCCGCGCCCCCTCACAGCGCCACGCCCCCAGCCAAAGCCCTACAACTACTCGCGGCACCCGCTTCGCGGGTGCCACTCGTATCAATTTGTCTCCCCGCCGCTGCTGTCCTCATTACGCTACTGGAGTAGCACAACGATTCCACCTTGTACCAGAGGAGCCGCTGGGACGCCGCTGGGACGCCGGCACTAGCCTAGCAGCAGAGGAGGGCGAGGCGCAGGCCCCGGGACTGCGAGGACCAGCATTCCACAGCTCCAGCTGGTCCTCTTCCCGCGTGAGCCGCGCCCCCTCACAGCGCCACGCCCCCACAATCAACTACCCTTTAAAGAGCGCGCTCTGGACCGCGTAACGCGGGACGCGCGCGGGTCGCAGCCCGGGGCGAAGACCGGGCAAAGAGCGGGCCGTTTAAGGCCGTTCAAGGACGGCTGAGGACGGCCCTGGCCCTGAACCCCTGCCTTTTCGCCCATAATCACCACCAAACGTCTAAGGTAGGCGGAACTGTGTCCTGCATCTTCGCATAACAACATCAACGGCCGCCACCTATCACACCATTTTCTGTTGACTTTGTGTTCAGATGTCGGCCATGCGCAATAGAACTAGAAGTTGTGCGAAAAAAGCTACGGTGGTATCACAGGTGACAGGACCTATAGACCTCTTTATTTCCCGTGTAAACGAGACTATTGATCAAAGCATTGTTGTATTGGAAAAAAGAGTTTCCATGGATCTTGCAAATGCTAAGCGCTCATCCTTGGGTTCCTTTGCTAATGCCAAATCACCCGCTTTGCAGCCTTCGAATGTGTGCTCCCTACCCTTAACCATACCCACTAATAGTGCTCCGATTGTACCAAATACTGTTGATTTATCGGTTGCCCTATCAGACTCGGACCCGTCTTTTGTGGATCTGGAGGTTACACCAGACCTAGAGGCCTGTCAGTCTTCTGGCAAAGCGGCTCCATGTCTGAGCGGGTCTAATGATGTGGTAACAGCTCCTGTACCTATAGCTTCTCGGGGAAGGGCTACCAGTCTCCCAAAGGCTATATCTAAGAGTAAAAACAAAGCCAAAGTTACAGTTAGGAATCATAATTTGATTTCCCCTACTCCACAAATGACTTCAGGTATTCCCTGCTGGGTGCAAAATATGGTAACAGATTTAAAACTGGATCTTGAAGCTACAATAGCAGCACAAATCAAGCCTCTAATTTCCAAACTAGATAGGCTTACGTCTTTAATACATTCGAAATGGCCACATAAAACGAATGGGCAAAGGCCAGATCAGCCACAAGGGATTACAGAAGCAGCCCCTAAATGTTCATCATGTATCCAGTCCCCTAAAGATGTATTAAATAACGTTCAAGTAACCGTAGCCCCCGGGAACCCAGTTATACCTCATTTGTTGCAAACTGGGAGTAATTCTGTTCAACCCACATCTATACCCACTCCGAAGGTGGTGGGTTCTATTTTGACTCCCCAACACTCTGTTGTTGGTAATAATACCACCACTACACAAGTAAAAGACGTTGTAGGGAAATCTAATACCCCTCTAGCACCTCTTTCCACGAACAAACCTGAAGGTCTTAAGCCAAAGCAGGCACGTTTTAGGTCAATTAATTTACCACCAGAGGTTTCCCCTTTTGTGGTCGTGTTGACAGCAGTCCCCCCGTTGAAGGAGGGAGTAAAAGAAACTCACGTTGAGCTAAGAAATAAATGTGCTCAATGGTTCCACTTACATAAACCTCTACCCAACAGTATGAACGGTGAAATTCTTACTGTACGTAGAGGGGATTGGGTGGGTAGAAGTAAGAAAACAATAGTAGGGGATGTAATTACAGTTAATTTTAGAGATACAGAGACAGTTAGTTATATATGTAATGTTCCCAATAGTGGTCCTGCGACTCAAATTAACCCACTCCCCTTGTCTTACTTCTTACCGATGCCTTCAAGACCAAACCCTCCTTGTTCTACTTTTCAAAGTAACAGAGGATCTGTGTATTCCCCGCAACATGCTACTAAACCATGGCAGCAACCACCACACCTTTCTTCTCTTTTTCCACATTATGTTAATTTTCACCAGCAGCCATTACATGCTCCATTTTTTCCCCAGCACCATGTTAATCCTCATTGGTCACATCCCCCCCATTTTCCACCACCCTTATTTCAGTCTGCCCATCAGTGGCAGCAACCCCTTCAGCCACTACAACCAGTTAAACCTCAGTGGCAACAAACATGGCAGGACCTGCCTCCTTCCCAAGACTCCTTGTACTCACAACTTGCTCACCCTAACAGATATGCTGTGTTGGATGAGGTAGATTGACTGAGCTCTACCGAAGCTTTGGATTTAAACATCTCTTTGTCCTATTTAGATATGGCGAGTGCTTCTCCTGTTACATCTTTAGCCGCACTCCCCGAATCCCCAATGGTGTCATCAGTAATACCCCTCTCACGTTTAGAAAATAGGGATAGCTTTGATGCATGTACAGCTACTGTTACACCCAGATTAAGCCCAGATATCATCTCTCGGGATGATGATCCTACTTTATTACGAGCAACTCAGCCAGAGTCATCTGTAGTTGGTGACTCTGGCAAACCAGTAGGACTCTCTCTTGTTTCCTGGAACATAGCTGGCCTTGCCAGTAAATTAGGTACACCCTTCTGGACCAGTTTTTTGGGGGAGGGATTGGACCTAATTTTGTTACAGGAAACTTGGTGTCTGGACCCTATTAACATCGAAGGGTATGCATCCTACTGTCTCAGAGCCACCAAATCTAGCTCGGGTAGGGCTAAGGGGGGCCTTTTGTTGCTTATATCTACCAAGCTGTGCGATTGTACAGTTAAATACAGCACGACAGTTGGGGCTCATAGCCAAGTTATAAGGTTGGAGTGCAGGAAGAATATTGATTTAGTTGTGATAAATTTTTATAACAATCTCTTTGATGCTACTAGAGGGGATATTCTACCGCCTCTAGAAAAAGAAATAACTAAAGCCCTTGGTATTTCGAAAAGAATGGCCGAGGTTGTCTGGGCAGGGGATTTTAACCTGCAACCCTGCCATTTGTCCAACGGGAATATCTGCGGTTTTGGTGCAGCAATGAGTAGTCACTGGGGGGGTCTGGGTGTGAGGGAGGATTCTCCTCACTTCCAACATTGCAGTTATGGTTCCACATTAAATAATATGCTAGTCACACTCGACATGACCCTGTTAAAATGTAACACAAACAACCAGGCAATAATATGCCCCACATTTACAGGCAGAGATGCAGGATCATTTATAGATCATATTCTGTTGTCTAGCAGCGGAGGTTTTACCGATCTGCATGTAAATGAAGAAAGTCTCAGTGACCATAATAGCCTTCGTGTTACCCTTTTGGGGCATGGTACCTCGACGGTTCCAGGTGGGAATTGTTCCACTGACTTAGTACCTATTAGACCGAAGGGTCTAAGGATTAAATGGACTGGACTAAATTCTAAGGTTAAGCAGAAGGAGGTTCTCACCAGATGCAAGAACCAAATTAGTTTCTGTTTGGATGATGATTGTGACTTAGGCTGTCTATTAGTTCACTTTGTCTCCATGAATAGTATTATTGATGGTATTTTTACTAAGGCCTCGCTATCCAATAGCGGTCCGAAGCAGGGGTGGTTCGACAAGACCTGTATAGTCGCCCTCCGTGATCTAAAGAATGCTTTAGGCACTAATCCACGCGTTAAGACGGACATACAATTTTTTAGGGCAAGATATAAAATAGCAATTAATACTAGGAAAAGGGTATTACAGACAGAGGCATGGGATAAGTTGAAGGAAGCAGCCGAGACCAAAAACTGCAAACTGTACTGGGAAACAATTAACAGCCCGTTTCTCAATAAGGAAGATGTTCCAGAATTAACATCTTATGTGGCATGTAGCGATTGGGTCAGTCACTTTTCCAAAATCTTTAATCCAGAAGGGTTATCTCTTGAGTTAATGTTACCTGAGTCTATCTCATGGCTACCCCTCCCGTTGGGAATTACATTAGAAGAAAGCCTTGAAGCAATTTCTTTAAGCAAAGGAGGTAAGGCCCCTGGCCCCGATGGGGTCCCGCTGGATCTATACAAAGATGAACCAGCTTTATGGGCTCCCATCCTGGCGAGGATATTTAATTGTGCGGCAGAAACTAATTTCCCGTCCACTTGGGGTCAATCAGTCATTATCCCTCTACATAAGAAAGGTGATAAATCAGAGGCCTCTAACTACCGTCCAATTTCATTATTGGACGCCTCTGTGAAGGTGATGAGTAGGATTTTGCTCAGGAGGCTGGAAGACTGGGCAGCTGATTTTAACATTTTAACTAGAGTCCAATATGGCTTTCGGAAAGGCCTGGGCACATTGGACCAATGTGTAAATTTGGACCTTTTAATTAACAAATATACTGTGGCTAAAAATGGCAACCTTTTTTTATGTTTTGCTGATTTGAGCAGTGCATTTGATTTGGTTAACCACACTATTCTTTGGGAGGTTTTGCTAGATGCAGGGGCTCCGAGGGAAATAGTCCATTTTTTAGCTAGACTTTACGAAAAACTTTCTTGTAAGGTCCGCTATGGCACCCTTGGCGAATGTACCCCGTTTTTCAAAGTGTCTCGGGGCATACGCCAGGGATGCGTTTTGGCCCCGTTGTTATTTTCCCTCTTTATTAATGACGTCGACCGTTCTTTGGTTGATATCCCAGCAGATGCCCCCTTGATTGGTGGTAAACCTGTTCCGCTGTTACTTTACGCGGACGACGCTGTTCTCATATCCCGTACACAGCTGGGCCTTCAGCGCCTAATCGATAATTTTATGCATTTTATTCAAGTTAGGCGGCTACGCGTGAATAAAACTAAGACATATGTTATGTCATGCGGTCGGGCAGCTAAGCAGGTAAAGCATACCTTTTTTCTGGATAAGGAAAAGTTGACTCCTGTCAAGTCCTTTTGTTATCTAGGAATTACATTTAATAATAGCGGGTCTTGGACCTCGGAATTTGATTCTATCAGACTAAAAATGCTGCGATCTACCGGCAGTATTTTTCGTTTTGCCTCTAAACTCGGCTCACGAAGCATTTTAGACATGATGAACATATACAATGTTTGTTGTGTCTCCTCTGCACTGTATGGGGCAGGTGTATGGGGCCATAGTGTGGGTACATCCCTGCAGAAGGAGGAAAATAAGTTTTTAAGGAGGTTGCTATGTGTTCCCCCTTCTGCCTCCATTCTGCTGATTCATGAAGAAGTTGGGATCGAGTTTATTTCTGATTTAGCAGCAGTCCGGCCACTTTTATTGTGGCGTTCTATTTGGGCTAAACCAGAGACTCGATTTACTCAGGATATCATTCTTGATTGTATAGGCTTGGACCACTCCTCACGCATACAGTGGTTGAGATACATCCACCGCTGGTATCTCCTTCTTTTTAATATTGATGTATTCCGCGAGCCAGAAGAGGTTGTTTCTATCTCAAAAAAAGAAATTAAGACAACGTTTTTAAATTTTCGAAAGGCAGAGCGAGATAAAATTTCTGGTAATCTTATCACCGTGAAATTTTATAAAGATTTAAATTTAACTCCGGGGTTCCAATCCTATCTTGTGTATGTGACCCGTCCCTCCCATCAGTATGTTTTAACACGCGTCAGATTGGGTATTGTTCACCATCTGGTTGCATTTCCAAACACAAGAACCAGTTCAGATATACCCTGTCCGTGTGATAGTACTTCCCGACAGAATAGTTGCCACTTTTTACTTCTCTGTAAATTTTATCATTCTCTTAGGTTAAAATACCTTAAGCCAATTTTTATCAAATATAATATTCGTACTACAGAAACAGCACTGATTCTTTTATCCTCATTAGAGAACGAAGAGATCTGTTTTTTCCTGGCTATTTTTATTCTGAAATGTACAGCTGTCAGGGAAAGTATTGTACTATAATATTTTTATACTTACCTGTCTGTACCTATGTTATACAGCTGCCAGGTATTGTATTACGCTATTATTACTGTTTACATTTTTGATCGTATATATATGTCTTCAAGTTTTATACCGTTTTTGTAACTAGGGTATTATTTTCTAATTTTGTTGATGTCCACAGTATTTTATGATTATTTATAAATTTTGATGTACAGCTGCCAGGATAGGCCCATTGAGTAATTCCTACTGATCTCCTGTCTGTTCATTCATGTACGTTTTGCTTTTATAATAGTACGTTGACCCCAACTGGCAAGATTACTCCTTAATTGTTGCACTTTAGCCTTTTGTATAACGTCTTATCACTGTTTCTTATAAGTGGTCATATGGTGATTTTAAACATTTTAAACTATGTATTCTTTTTGCTTGTATGATTTGTATGTACAAATCGAATAAAAGCTTTAAATTGATTGACTGATGTTTGTGGATGTGTGTTGCCTGATGCATGATGTCTGATACCTGATGTCTGATGCTTTTGGATGTCTGATGCTTGATGCTTGTGGACGTCTGATGCCTGATGCCTGATGCCCGATGTTTGATGTCTGATGCCTGGTGCTTGTGGATGTTTGTTGCCTGATGTCTGATGCATGATGTCTGATGTTTGATTCCTGATGTCTGATGCTTGTGGATGTCTGATGCTTGTGGCTGCCTGATGCCTGATGTCTGATGCTTGTGGATGTCTGATGTCTGATGCCTGATGTCTGTGAATGTCTGATGCCGGATGTCTGATGCTTGTGGATGTCTGATGCCTGATGTCTGATGCCTGATGTTTGTGAATGTCTGATGCCGGATGTCTGATGCATGATGTCTGATGCCTGATGTCTGATGCTTGTGGATGCCTGGTGTCTGATGCCTCATGTCTGATTCCTGATGTCTGATGCTTGTGGATGTCTGATGCCTGATGTCTGATGCTTGTGGATGTCTGATGCCTGATGTCTGATGCCTGATGTTTGTGAATGTCTGATGCCGGATGTCTGATGCATGATGTCTGATGCCTGATGTCTGATGCTTGTGGATGCCTGATGCTTGTGGATGTTTGATTCCTGATGTCTGATGCTTGTGGATGTCAGATGCTTGTGGCTGTCTGATGCCTGATGCTTGTGGATGTCTGAGGCATGATGTCTGATGCTTGTGGATGTCTGATGCCTGATGTCTGATGCCTGATGTTTGTGAATGTCTGATGCCGGATGTCTGATGCATGATGTCTGATGCCTGATGTCTGATGCTTGTGGATGCCTGGTGTCTGATGCCTCATGTCTGATTCCTGATGTCTGATGCTTGTGGATGTCTGATGCCTGATGTCTGATGCTTGTGGATGTCTGATGCCTGATGTCTGATGCCTGATGTTTGTGAATGTCTGATGCCGGATGTCTGATGCATGATGTCTGATGCCTGATGTCTGATGCTTGTGGATGCCTGGTGTCTGATGCCTCATGTCTGATTCCTGATGTCTGATGCTTGTGGATGTCTGATGCCTGATGTCTGATGCTTGTGGATTTGTGATGCTTGATGTCTGATGCCTGATGTTTGTGGATGCCTGGTGTCTGATGCCTCATGTCTGATGCCTGATGTCTGATGCTTGTGGATGTGTGATGCTTGATGTCTGATGCTCGATGTTTGATGTCTGATGCCTGATGCTTGTGGATGTGTGTTGCCTGATGTCTGATGCATGATGTCTGATGCTTGTGTATGTTTGATTCCTGATGTCTGATGCTTGTGGCTGTCTGATGTCTGATGCTTGATGCTTGTTGAAGTAAGATGCCTGATGTCTGATGCCCGATGTTTGATGTCTGATATCTGATGCTTGTGGATGTGTGTTGCCTGATGTCTGATGCATGATGTCTGATGCTTGTGGATGTCTGATGCTTGTGGATGTTTGATTCCTGATGTCTGATGCTCGTGGATGTCTGATGCATGATGTCTGACACCTGATGTCTGATGTATGATGTCTGATACATGATGTCTGATGCTTGTGGATGTCTGATGCCTGATGTCTGATGCTTGTGGATGTCTGATACATGATGTCTGATGCTTGTGGATGTCTGATGCCTGATGCCTGATGTTTGTGAATGTCTGAGTCCGGATGCCTGATGCCTGATGCCTGATGTCTGATGCCTGATGTCTGATGCTTGTGGATGTCTGATGCCTGATGTCTGATGCTTGTGGATGTCTGATGTCTGATGCTTGATGCTTGTGGATGTCTGATGCCTGATGCTTGTGGATGTGTGTTGCCTGATGTCTGATGCATGATGTCTGATACCTGATGTCTGATGCTTGTGGATGTCTGATGCCTGATGTCTGATGCTTGATGCTTGTAGAAGTCTGATGCCTGATGTCTGATGCCCGATGTTTGATGTCTGGTGCTTGTGGATGTGTGTTGCCTGATGTCTGATGCATGATGTCTGATGCTTGTGGATGTTTGATTCCTGATGTCTGATGATTGTGGATGTCTGATGCCTGATGTCTGATGCTTGTGGATGTCTGATGCATGATGTCTGACACCTGATGTCTGATGCATGATGTCTGATGCTTGTGGATGTCTGATGCCTGATGGCTGATGCTTGTGGGTGTCTGATGCCTGATATCTGATGCCTGATGTTTGTGAATGTCTGATGCCGGATGTCTGATGCCGGATGTCTGATGCCTGATGTCTGATGCATGATGTCTGATGCCTGATGTCTGATGCCTGATTTCTGATGTCTGATTCCTGATGTCTGATTCCTGATGTCTGATGCTTGTGGATGTCTGATGCCTGATGTCTGATGCTTGATGCTTGTGGATGTGTGATGCCTGATGCTCGATGTTTGATGTCTGATGCCTGATGCTTGTGGATGTGTGTTGCTTGATGTCTGATGCATGATGTCTGATGCTTCTGGATGTCTGATGCTTGTGGATGTTTGATTCCTGATGTCTGATGCTTGTGGATGTCTGATGCTTGTGGCTGTCTGATGTCTGATGCTTGTAGATGTCTGATGCATGATGTCTGATGCTTGTGGATGTCTGATGCCTGATGCTTGTGGATGCCTGATGTCTGATGCCTGATGTCTGATGTCTGATGCTTGTGGATGTCTGATGACTGATGTCTGATGCTTGTGGATGTCTGATGCCTGATGTCTCATGACTGATGTCTGATGCCTGATGCTTGTGGATATCTAATGACTGATGTATGATGCCTGATGCTTGTGGATGTCTGATGCCTGATGTCTGATGCTTGTGGATGTCTGTTGCCTTATGCTTGTGGATGTCTGATGCCTGATGTTTGATGCCTGATGTCTGATTCTTGTGGATGCCTGATGTCTGATGCTTGTGGATGTCTGATGCCTGATGACTGATGCTTGTGGATGTCTGATGCCTGATGTCTGATGCCTGATGCTTGTGGATATCTAATGCCTGATGTATGATGCCTGATGCTTGTGGATGACTGATGCCTGATGTCTGATGCTTGTGGATGTCTGTTGCCTGATGCTTGTGGATGTCTGATGCCTGATGTTTGATGCCTGATGTCTGATGCTTGTTGATGCCTGATGTCTGATGCTTGTGGATGTCTGATGCATGATGTCTGATGCTTTATGCTTGTGGCGGCCTGATGTCTGATGGCTGATGCTTGTGGATGTCTGATGCCTGATGCCTGATGCTTGTGGATGTCTGATGTCTGATGCCTGATGTTTGTGAATGTCTGATGCCGGATGTCTGATGCATGATGTCTGATGCATGATGTCTGATGCTTGTGGATGTCTGATGCTTGTGTATGTTTGATTCCTGATGTCTGATGCTTGTGGCTGTCTGATGTCTGATGCTTGATGCTTGTTGAAGTAAGATGCCTGATGTCTGATGCCCGATGTTTGATGTCTGATATCTGATGCTTGTGGATGTGTGTTGCCTGATGTCTGATGCATGATGTCTGATGCTTGTGGATGTCTGATGCTTGTGGATGTTTGATTCCTGATGTCTGATGCTCGTGGATGTCTGATGCATGATGTCTGACACCTGATGTCTGATGCATGATGTCTGATACATGATGCCTGATGCTTGTGGATGTCTGATGCCTGATGCTTGTGGATGTCTGATACATGATGTCTGATGCTTGTGGATGTCTGATGCCTGATGCCTGATGCCTGATGCCTGATGTTTGTGAATGTCTGAGTCCGGATGCCTGATGCCTGATGCCTGATGTCTGATGCCTGATGTCTGATGCTTGTGGATGTCTGATGCCTGATGTCTGATGTCTGATTCCTGATGTCTGATGCTTGTGGATGTCTGATGTCTGATGCTTGATGCTTGTGGATGTCTGATGCCTGATGCTTGTGGATGTGTGTTGCCTGATGTCTGATGCATGATGTCTGATACCTGATGTCTGATGCTTGTGGATGTATGATGCCTGATGTCTGATGCTTGATGCTTGTGGAAGTCTGATGCCTGATGTCTGATGCCCGATGTTTGATGTCTGTTGCTTGTGGATGTGTGTTGCCTGATGTCTGATGCATGATGTCTGATGCTTGTGGATGTTTGATTCCTGATGTCTGATGATTGTGGATGTCTGATGCCTGATGTCTGATGCTTGTGGATGTCTGATGCATGATGTCTGACACCTGATGTCTGATGCATGATGTCTGATGCTTGTGGATGTCTGATGCCTGATGTCTGATGCATGATGTCTGATGCCTGATGTCTGATGCCTGATTTCTGATGTCTGATTCCTGATGTCTGATTCCTGATGTCTGATGCTTGTGGATGTCTGATGCCTGATGTCTGATGCTTGATGCTTGTGGATGTGTGATGCCTGATGCTCGATGTTTGATGTCTGATGCCTGATGCTTGTGGATGTGTGTTGCTTGATGTCTGATGCATGATGTCTGATGCTTCTGGATGTCTGATGCGTGTGGATGTTTGATTCCTGATGTCTGATGCTTGTGGATGTCTGATGCTTGTGGCTGTCTGATGTCTGATGCTTCTGGATGTCTGATGCATGATGTCTGATGCTTGTGGATGTCTGATGCCTAATGCTTGTGGATGCCTGATGTCTGATGCCTGATGTCTGATGTCTGATGCTTGTGGATGTCTGATGACTGATGTCTGATGCTTGTGGATGTCTGATGCCTGATGTCTCATGACTGATGTCTGATGCCTGATGCTTGTGGATATCTAATGCCTGATGTATGATGCCTGATGCTTGTGGATGTCGGATGCCTGATGTCTGATGCTTGTGGATGTCTGTTGCCTGATGCTTGTGGATGTCTGATGTTTGATGCCTGATGTCTGATTCTTGTGGATGCCTGATGTCTGATGCTTGTGGATGTCTGATGCCTGATGACTGATGCTTGTGGATGTCTGATGCCTGATGTCACATGACTGATGTCTGATGCCTGATGCTTGTGGATATCTAATGCCTGATGTATGATGCCTGATGCTTGTGGATGACTGATGCCTGATGTCTGATGCTTGTGGATGTCTGTTGCCTGATGCTTGTGGATGTCTGATACCTGATGTTTGATGCCTGATGTCTGATGCTTGTTGATGCCTGATGTCTGATGCTTGTGGATGTCTGATGCATGATGTCTGATGCTTGATGCTTGTGGATGCCTGATGTCTGATGGCTGATGCTTGTGGATGTCTGATGCCTGATGACTGATGTCTGATGCTTGTGGATGTCTGATGCCTGATGTCTCATGACTGATGTCTGATGCCTGATGCTTGTGGATATCTAATGCCTGATGTATGATGCCTAATGCTTGTGGATGTCTGATGCCTGATGTCTGATGCTTGTGGATGGATTTCTGTTGCCTGATGCTTGTGGATGTCTGATGCCTGATGTCTGATGCCTGATGTCTGATTCTTGTGGATGCCTGATGTCTGATGCTTATGGATGTCTGATGCCTGATGACTGATGCTTGTGGATGTCTGATGCCTGATGTCACATGACTGATGTCTGATGCCTGATGCTTGTGGATATCTAATGCCTGATGTATGATGCCTGATGCTTGTGGATGTCTGATGCCTGATGTCTGATGCTTGTGGATGTCTGTTGCCTGATGCCTGATGTTTGATGCCTGATGTCTGATGCTTGTTGATGCCTGATGTCTGATGCTTGTGGATGTCTGATGGCTGATGTCTGATGCCTGATGCGTGTGGATGTCTGATGCTTGTGGATGCCTGATGTCTGATGCCTGATGCTTGTGGATGTCTGATGCCTGATGCTTGTGGATGTCTGATGCCTGATGTCTGATATCTGATGCCTGTTGTTTGATGTCTGATGCCTGATGCTTGTGGATGTATGTTGCCTGATGTCTGATGCCTGATGTCTGATGCTTGTGGATGTCTGATGCCTGATGTCTGATGCTTGTGGATGTCTGATGCATGATGTCTGATGCATGATGTCTTATGCCTGATGTCTGATGCCTGATGTCTGATGCCTGATGTCTTATGCCTGATGTCTGATTCCTGATGTCTGATGCTTGATGCTTGTGCATGTCTGCTGCCTGATGTCTGATGCACGATGTTTGATGTCTGATGCCTGATGATTGTGGATGTTTGTTGCCTGATGTCTGATGCATGATGTCTGACACCTGATGTCTGATGTCTGATGCTTGTGGATGTCTGATGCTTGTGGCTGTCTGATGCCTGATGTCTGATGCTTGTGGATGTCTGATGCATGATGTCTGATGCATGATGTCTGATGCATGATGGCTGATGCCTGATGGCTGATGTCCGATGCCTGATGTCTTATGCCTGATGTCTGATTCCTGATGTCTGTTGCTTGATGCTTGTGGATGTCTGAGGCCTGATGCCCGATGTTTGATGTCTTATACCTGATGCTTGTGGATGTGTGTTGCCTGATGTCTGATGCATGATGTCTGACACCTGATGTCTGATGTCTGATATCTGATGCCTGATGTTTGTGAATGTCTGATGCCGGATGTCTGATGCATGATGTCTGATGCCTGATGCCTGATGTCTGATGCTTGTGGATGTCTGATGCCTGATGTCTGATGCCTGATGTCTGATGCTTGATGCTTGTGGATGTCTGATGCCTGATGTTTGTGGATGTGTGTTGCCTGATGTCTGATGCATGATGTCTGATGCTTTTGGGTGTCTGATGCTTGATGCTTGTGGATGTCTGATGCCTGATGTCTGATGCCCGATGTTTGATGCCTGGTGCTTGTGGATGTGTGTTGCCTGATGTCTGATGCATGATGTCTGATGCTTGTGGATGTCTGATGCTTGTGGATGTTTGATTCCTGATGTCTGATGCTTGTGGATGTCTGATGCTTGTGGCTGTCTGATGCCTGATGTCTGAAGCTTGTGGATGTCTGCTGCATGATGTCTGACACCTGATGTCATGCATGATATCTGATGTCTGATGCTTGTGGATGTCTGATGCCTGATGTCTGATGCTTGTGGATGTCTGATGCCTGATGTCTGATGTTTGTGAATGTCTGATGCCGGATGTCTGATGCATGATGTCTGATGCCTGATGTCTGATGGTTGTGGATGCCTTGTGCCTGATGTCTGATGCCTGATGTCTGATTCCTGATGTCTGATTCCTGATGTCTGATGCCTGATGTCTGATGCTTGTGGATGTGTGATGCCTCATGTCTGATGCTTGTGGATGTGTGATGCCTGATGTCTGATGCTCGATGTTTGATGTCTGATGCCTGATGCTTGTGGGTGTGTGTTGCCTGATGTCTGATGCTTGTGGATGTCTGATGCTTGTGGATGTTTGATTCCTGATGTCTGATGCTTGTGGCTGTCTGATGCCTGATGTCTGATGCTTGTGGATGTCTGATGCATGATGTCTGATGCATGATAACTGATGCCTGATGTCTTATGCCTGATGGCTGATGCCTGAAGTCTGATGGCTGATGCCTGATGTCTTATGCCTGATGTTTGTGAATGTCTGATGCCTGATGTCTGATGCCTGATGTCTGATGCTTGTGGATGTCTGATGCCTGATGTCTGATGCCTGATGGCAGATGCCTGATCGCTGATGCTTGATGCTTGTGGATGTCTGATGCCTGATGTTTGTGGATGTGTGTTGCCTGATGTCTGATGCATGATGTCTGATACCTGATGTCTGTTGCTTTTGGATGTCTGATGCTTGATGCTTGTGGACGTCTGATGCCTGATGTCTGATGCCCGATGTTTGATGTCTGATGCCTGGTGCTTGTGGATGTGTGTTGCCTGATGTCTGATGCATGATGTCTGATGCTTGTGGATGTTTGATGCATGATGTCTGATGCTTGTGGATGTCTGATGCTTGTGGATGTTTGATTCCTGATGTCTGATGCTTGTGGATGTCTGATGCATGTCTCTGTCTGATGCCTGATGTCTGATGCTTGTGGATGTCTGATGCATGATGTCTGACACCTAATGTCATGCATGATGTCTGATGTCTGATGCTTGTGGATGTCTGATGGCTGATGTCTGATGCTTGTGGACGTCTGATGCCTGATGTCTGATGCCTGATGTTTGTGAATGTCTGATGCCGGATGTCTGATGCATGATGTCTGATGCCTGATGTCTGATGCCTGATGTCTGATGCTTGTGGATGCCTGATGCCTGATGTCTGATGTCTGATTCCTGATGTCTGATTCCTGATGTCTGATGCTTGTGGATGTCTGATGCCTGATGTCTGATGCTTGTGGATGTGTGATGCCTGATGTCTGATGCTCGATGTTTGATGTCTGATGCCTGATGCTTGTGGATGTGTGTTGCCTGATGTCTGATGCTTGTGGATGTCTGATGCTTGTGGATGTTTGATTCCTGATGTCTGATGCTTGTGGCTGTCTGATGCCTGATGTCTGATGCTTGTGGATGTCTGATGCTTGATGCTTGTGGATGTCTGATGCCTGATGCTTGTGGATGCCTGATGTCTGATGCCTGATGTCTGATGCTTGTGGATGTCTGATGTCTGATGCTTGTGGATGTCTCATGACTGATGTCTCATGACTGATGTCTGATGCTTGTGGATATCTAATGCCTGATGTATGATGCCTGATGCTTGTGGATGTCTGATGCCTGATGTCTGATGCTTGTGGATGTCTGTTGCCTGATGCTTGTGGATGTCTGATGCCTGATGCACGTGGATGTCTGATGCCTCATGACTGATGTCTGATGCTTGTGGATTTCTGATGCCTGATGTCTCATGACTGATGTCTGATGCCTGATGCTTGTGGATATCTAATGCCTGATGTATGATGCCTGATGCTTGTGGATGTCTTATGTCTGATGCTTGATGCTTGTTGAAGTAAGATGCCTGATGTCTGATGCCCGATGTTTGATGTCTGATATCTGATGCTTGTGGATGTGTGTTGCCTGATGTCTGATGCATGATGTCTGATGCTTGTGGATGTCTGATGCTTGTGGATGTTTGATTCCTGATGTCTGATGCTTGTGGATGTCTGATACATGATGTCTGATGCTTGTGGATGTCTGATGCCTGATGCCTGATGCCTGATGTTTGTGAATGTCTGAGTCCGGATGCCTGATGCCTGATGCCTGATGTCTGATGCCTGATGTCTGATGCTTGTGGATGTCTGATGCCTGATGTCTGATGCTTGTGGATGTCTGATGTCTGATGCTTGATGCTTGTGGATGTCTGATGCCTGATGCTTGTGGATGTGTGTTGCCTGATGTCTGATGCATGATGTCTGATACCTGATGTCTGATGCTTGTGGATGTCTGATGCCTGATGTCTGATGCTTGATGCTTGTGGAAGTCTGATGCCTGATGTCTGATGCCCGATGTTTGATGTCTGGTGCTTGTGGATGTGTGTTGCCTGATGTCTGATGCATGATGTCTGATGCTTGTGGATGTTTGATTCCTGATGTCTGATGATTGTGGATGTCTGATGCCTGATGTCTGATGCTTGTGGATGTCTGATGCATGATGTCTGACACCTGATGTCTGATGCATGATGTCTGATGCTTGTGGATGTCTGATGCCTGATGGCTGATGCTTGTGGGTGTCTGATGCCTGATATCTGATGCCTGATGTTTGTGAATGTCTGATGCCGGATGTCTGATGCCGGATGTCTGATGCCTGATGTCTGATGCATGATGTCTGATGCCTGATGTCTGATGCCTGATTTCTGATGTCTGATTCCTGATGTCTGATTCCTGATGTCTGATGCTTGTGGATGTCTGATGCCTGATGTCTGATGCTTGATGCTTGTGGATGTGTGATGCCTGATGCTCGATGTTTGATGTCTGATGCCTGATGCTTGTGGATGTGTGTTGCTTGATGTCTGATGCATGATGTCTGATGCTTCTGGATGTCTGATGCTTGTGGATGTTTGATTCCTGATGTCTGATGCTTGTGGATGTCTGATGCTTGTGGCTGTCTGATGTCTGATGCTTGTAGATGTCTGATGCATGATGTCTGATGCTTGTGGATGTCTGATGCCTGATGCTTGTGGATGCCTGATGTCTGATGCCTGATGTCTGATGTCTGATGCTTGTGGATGTCTGATGACTGATGTCTGATGCTTGTGGATGTCTGATGCCTGATGTCTCATGACTGATGTCTGATGCCTGATGCTTGTGGATATCTAATGACTGATGTATGATGCCTGATGCTTGTGGATGTCTGATGCCTGATGTCTGATGCTTGTGGATGTCTGTTGCCTTATGCTTGTGGATGTCTGATGCCTGATGTTTGATGCCTGATGTCTGATTCTTGTGGATGCCTGATGTCTGATGCTTGTGGATGTCTGATGACTGATGCTTGTGGATGTCTGATGCCTGATGTCTGATGCCTGATGCTTGTGGATATCTAATGCCTGATGTATGATGCCTGATGCTTGTGGATGACTGATGCCTGATGTCTGATGCTTGTGGATGTCTGTTGCCTGATGCTTGTGGATGTCTGATGCCTGATGTTTGATGCCTGACGTCTGATGCTTGTTGATGCCTGATGTCTGATGCTTGTGGATGTCTGATGCATGATGTCTGATGCTTTATGCTTGTGGCGGCCTGATGTCTGATGGCTGATGCTTGTGGATGTCTGATGCCTGATGCCTGATGCTTGTGGATGTCTGATGTCTGATGCCTGATGTTTGTGAATGTCTGATGCCGGATGTCTGATGCATGATGTCTGATGCATGATGTCTGATGCTTGTGGATGTCTGATGCTTGTGTATGTTTGATTCCTGATGTCTGATGCTTGTGGCTGTCTGATGTCTGATGCTTGATGCTTGTTGAAGTAAGATGCCTGATGTCTGATGCCCGATGTTTGATGTCTGATATCTGATGCTTGTGGATGTGTGTTGCCTGATGTCTGATGCATGATGTCTGATGCTTGTGGATGTCTGATGCTTGTGGATGTTTGATTCCTGATGTCTGATGCTCGTGGATGTCTGATGCATGATGTCTGACACCTGATGTCTGATGCATGATGTCTGATACATGATGCCTGATGCTTGTGGATGTCTGATGCCTGATGCTTGTGGATGTCTGATACATGATGTCTGATGCTTGTGGATGTCTGATGCCTGATGCCTGATGCCTGATGCCTGATGTTTGTGAATGTCTGAGTCCTGATGTCTGATGCCTGATGTCTGATGCTTGTGGATGTCTGATGCCTGATGTCTGATGTCTGATTCCTGATGTCTGATGCTTGTGGATGTCTGATGTCTGATGCTTGATGCTTGTGGATGTCTGATGCCTGATGCTTGTGGATGTGTGTTGCCTGATGTCTGATGCATGATGTCTGATACCTGATGTCTGATGCTTGTGGATGTATGATGCCTGATGTCTGATGCTTGATGCTTGTGGAAGTCTGATGCCTGATGTCTGATGCCCGATGTTTGATGTCTGTTGCTTGTGGATGTGTGTTGCCTGATGTCTGATGCATGATGTCTGATGCTTGTGGATGTTTGATTCCTGATGTCTGATGATTGTGGATGTCTGATGCCTGATGTCTGATGCTTGTGGATGTCTGATGCATGATGTCTGACACCTGATGTCTGATGCATGATGTCTGATGCTTGTGGATGTCTGATGCCTGATGTCTGATGCATGATGTCTGATGCCTGATGTCTGATGCCTGATTTCTGATGTCTGATTCCTGATGTCTGATTCCTGATGTCTGATGCTTGTGGATGTCTGATGCCTGATGTCTGATGCTTGATGCTTGTGGATGTGTGATGCCTGATGCTCGATGTTTGATGTCTGATGCCTGATGCTTGTGGATGTGTGTTGCTTGATGTCTGA
Organism: Triturus cristatus; assembly: GCF_964204655.1. Classification (NCBI taxonomy): domain Eukaryota; kingdom Metazoa; phylum Chordata; class Amphibia; order Caudata; family Salamandridae; genus Triturus; species Triturus cristatus. The sequence continues at coordinate 192,465,368 of NC_140579.1, forward strand.
TGCATGATGTCTGATGCTTCTGGATGTCTGATGCGTGTGGATGTTTGATTCCTGATGTCTGATGCTTGTGGATGTCTGATGCTTGTGGCTGTCTGATGTCTGATGCTTCTGGATGTCTGATGCATGATGTCTGATGCTTGTGGATGTCTGATGCCTAATGCTTGTGGATGCCTGATGTCTGATGCCTGATGTCTGATGTCTGATGCTTGTGGATGTCTGATGACTGATGTCTGATGCTTGTGGATGTCTGATGCCTGATGTCTCATGACTGATGTCTGATGCCTGATGCTTGTGGATATCTAATGCCTGATGTATGATGCCTGATGCTTGTGGATGTCGGATGCCTGATGTCTGATGCTTGTGGATGTCTGTTGCCTGATGCTTGTGGATGTCTGATGTTTGATGCCTGATGTCTGATTCTTGTGGATGCCTGATGTCTGATGCTTGTGGATGTCTGATGCCTGATGACTGATGCTTGTGGATGTCTGATGCCTGATGTCACATGACTGATGTCTGATGCCTGATGCTTGTGGATATCTAATGCCTGATGAATGATGCCTGATGCTTGTGGATGACTGATGCCTGATGTCTGATGCTTGTGGATGTCTGTTGCCTGATGCTTGTGGATGTCTGATACCTGATGTTTGATGCCTGATGTCTGATGCTTGTTGATGCCTGATGTCTGATGCTTGTGGATGTCTGATGCATGATGTCTGATGCTTGATGCTTGTGGATGCCTGATGTCTGATGGCTGATGCTTGTGGATGTCTGATGCCTGATGACTGATGTCTGATGCTTGTGGATGTCTGATGCCTGATGTCTCATGACTGATGTCTGATGCCTGATGCTTGTGGATATCTAATGCCTGATGTATGATGCCTAATGCTTGTGGATGTCTGATGCCTGATGTCTGATGCTTGTGGATGGATTTCTGTTGCCTGATGCTTGTGGATGTCTGATGCCTGATGTCTGATTCCTGATGTCTGATTCTTGTGGATGCCTGATGTCTGATGCTTATGGATGTCTGATGCCTGATGACTGATGCTTGTGGATGTCTGATGCCTGATGTCACATGACTGATGTCTGATGCCTGATGCTTGTGGATATCTAATGCCTGATGTATGATGCCTGATGCTTGTGGATGTCTGATGCCTGATGTCTGATGCTTGTGGATGTCTGTTGCCTGATGCCTGATGTTTGATGCCTGATGTCTGATGCTTGTTGATGCCTGATGTCTGATGCTTGTGGATGTCTGATGGCTGATGTCTGATGCCTGATGCGTGTGGATGTCTGATGCTTGTGGATGCCTGATGTCTGATGCCTGATGCTTGTGGATGTCTGATGCCTGATGCTTGTGGATGTCTGATGCCTGATGTCTGATATCTGATGCCTGTTGTTTGATGTCTGATGCCTGATACTTGTGGATGTATGTTGCCTGATGTCTGATGCCTGATGTCTGATGCTTGTGGATGTCTGATGCCTGATGTCTGATGCTTGTGGATGTCTGATGCATGATGCCTGATGCATGATGTCTTATGCCTGATGTCTGATGCCTGATGTCTGATGCCTGATGTCTTATGCCTGATGTCTGATTCCTGATGTCTGATGCTTGATGCTTGTGCATGTCTGCTGCCTGATGTCTGATGCACGATGTTTGATGTCTGATGCCTGATGATTGTGGATGTTTGTTGCCTGATGTCTGATGCATGATGTCTGACACCTGATGTCTGATGTCTGATGCTTGTGGATGTCTGATGCTTGTGGCTGTCTGATGCCTGATGTCTGATGCTTGTGGATGTCTGATGCATGATGTCTGATGCATGATGTCTGATGCATGATGGCTGATGCCTGATGGCTGATGTCCGATGCCTGATGTCTTATGCCTGATGTCTGATTCCTGATGTCTGTTGCTTGATGCTTGTGGATGTCTGAGGCCTGATGCCCGATGTTTGATGTCTTATACCTGATGCTTGTGGATGTGTGTTGCCTGATGTCTGATGCATGATGTCTGACACCTGATGTCTGATGTCTGATATCTGATGCCTGATGTTTGTGAATGTCTGATGCCGGATGTCTGATGCATGATGTCTGATGCCTGATGCCTGATGTCTGATGCTTGTGGATGTCTGATGCCTGATGTCTGATGCCTGATGTCTGATGCTTGATGCTTGTGGATGTCTGATGCCTGATGTTTGTGGATGTGTGTTGCCTGATGTCTGATGCATGATGTCTGATGCTTTTGGGTGTCTGATGCTTGATGCTTGTGGATGTCTGATGCCTGATGTCTGATGCCCGATGTTTGATGCCTGGTGCTTGTGGATGTGTGTTGCCTGATGTCTGATGCATGATGTCTGATGCTTGTGGATGTCTGATGCTTGTGGATGTTTGATTCCTGATGTCTGATGCTTGTGGATGTCTGATGCTTGTGGCTGTCTGATGCCTGATGTCTGAAGCTTGTGGATGTCTGCTGCATGATGTCTGACACCTGATGTCATGCATGATGTCTGATGTCTGATGCTTGTGGATGTCTGATGCCTGATGTCTGATGCTTGTGGATGTCTGATGCCTGATGTCTGATGTTTGTGAATGTCTGATGCCGGATGTCTGATGCATGATGTCTGATGCCTGATGTCTGATGGTTGTGGATGCCTTGTGCCTGATGTCTGATGCCTGATGTCTGATTCCTGATGTCTGATTCCTGATGTCTGATGCCTGATGTCTGATGCTTGTGGATGTGTGATGCCTCATGTCTGATGCTTGTGGATGTGTGATGCCTGATGTCTGATGCTCGATGTTTGATGTCTGATGCCTGATGCTTGTGGATGTGTGTTGCCTGATGTCTGATGCTTGTGGATGTCTGATGCTTGTGGATGTTTGATTCCTGATGTCTGATGCTTGTGGCTGTCTGATGCCTGATGTCTGATGCTTGTGGATGTCTGATGCATGATGTCTGATGCATGATAACTGATGCCTGATGTCTTATGCCTGATGGCTGATGCCTGAAGTCTGATGGCTGATGCCTGATGTCTTATGCCTGATGTTTGTGAATGTCTGATGCCTGATGTCTGATGCCTGATGTCTGATGCTTGTGGATGTCTGATGCCTGATGTCTGATGCCTGATGGCAGATGCCTGATGGCTGATGCTTGATGCTTGTGGATGTCTGATGCCTGATGTTTGTGGATGTGTGTTGCCTGATGTCTGATGCATGATGTCTGATACCTGATGTCTGTTGCTTTTGGATGTCTGATGCTTGATGCTTGTGGACGTCTGATGCCTGATGTCTGATGCCCGATGTTTGATGTCTGATGCCTGGTGCTTGTGGATGTGTGTTGCCTGATGTCTGATGCATGATGTCTGATGCTTGTGGATGTTTGATGCATGATGTCTGATGCTTGTGGATGTCTGATGCTTGTGGATGTTTGATTCCTGATGTCTGATGCTTGTGGATGTCTGATGCATGTCTCTGTCTGATGCCTGATGTCTGATGCTTGTGGATGTCTGATGCATGATGTCTGACACCTAATGTCATACATGATGTCTGATGTCTGATGCTTGTGGATGTCTGATGGCTGATGTCTGATGCTTGTGGACGTCTGATGCCTGATGTCTGATGCCTGATGTTTGTGAATGTCTGATGCCGGATGTCTGATGCATGATGTCTGATGCCTGATGTCTGATGCCTGATGTCTGATGCTTGTGGATGCCTGATGCCTGATGTCTGATGTCTGATTCCTGATGTCTGATTCCTGATGTCTGATGCTTGTGGATGTCTGATGCCTGATGTCTGATGCTTGTGGATGTGTGATGCCTGATGTCTGATGCTCGATGTTTGATGTCTGATGCCTGATGCTTGTGGATGTGTGTTGCCTGATGTCTGATGCTTGTGGATGTCTGATGCTTGTGGATGTTTGATTCCTGATGTCTGATGCTTGTGGCTGTCTGATGCCTGATGTCTGATGCTTGTGGATGTCTGATGCTTGATGCTTGTGGATGTCTGATGCCTGATGCTTGTGGATGCCTGATGTCTGATGCCTGATGTCTGATGCTTGTGGATGTCTGATGTCTGATGCTTGTGGATGTCTCATGACTGATGTCTCATGACTGATGTCTGATGCTTGTGGATATCTAATGCCTGATGTATGATGCCTGATGCTTGTGGATGTCTGATGCCTGATGTCTGATGCTTGTGGATGTCTGTTGCCTGATGCTTGTGGATGTCTGATGCCTGATGCACGTGGATGTCTGATGCCTCATGACTGATGTCTGATGCTTGTGGATTTCTGATGCCTGATGTCTCATGACTGATGTCTGATGCCTGATGCTTGTGGATATCTAATGCCTGATGTATGATGCCTGATGCTTGTGGATGTCTTATGTCTGATGTCTGATGCTTGTGGATTTCTGTTGCCTGATGCTTGTGGATGTCTGATGCCTGATGTTTGATGCCTGATGTCTGATGCTTGTGGATGCCTGATGTCTGATGCTGGTGGATGTCTGATGCCTGATGTCTGATGCCTGATGCTTGTGGATGCCTGATGCCTGATGCTTGTGGATGCCTGATGTCTGATGCCTGACGCTTGTGGATGTCTGATGCCTGATGCTTTTGGATGTCTGATGCCTGATGTTTGATGCCTGATGTCTTATGCCTGATGTCTGATATCTGATGTTTGATGCTGATGCCTGATGCTTGTGGATGTGTGTTGTCTAATGTCTGATGCATGATGTCTGATGCTTGTGGATGTCTGATATTTGTGGATGTTTGATTCCTGATGTCTGATGCTTGTGGATGTCTGATGCCTGATGTCTGATGCTTGTGGATGTCTGATGCATGATGTCTGACACCTGATGTCTGATGCATGATGTCTGATGCCTGATGCATGATGTTTGTGGATGTCTGATGCCTGATGCTTATGGATGCCTGATGCCTGATGTCTGATGCCTGATGTTTGTGAATGTCTGATGCCGGTTGTCTGATGCCTGATGTTTGTGGATGTCTGATGCTTGTGGATGTCTGGTGCCTGATGTCTGGTGCCTGATTTCTGATGCCTGATGTCTGATTCCTGATGTCTGATGCTTGTGGATGTCTGATGCCTGATGCTTGATGCTTGTGGATGTGTGATGCCTGATGCTCGATGTTTGATGTCTGATGCCTGATGCTTGTGGATGTGTGTTGCTTGATGTCTGATGCATGATGTCTGATGCTTGTGGATGTTTGATTCCTGATGTCTGATGCTTGTGGATGTCTGATGCTTGTGGCTGTCTGATGTCTGATGCTTTTGGATGTCTGATGCATGATGTCTGATGCTTGTGGATGTCTGATGCCTGATGCTTGTGGATGCCTGATGTCTGATGCCTGATGTCTGATGTCTGATGCTTGTGGATGTCTGATGACTGATGTCTGATGCTTGTGGATGTCTGATGCCTGATGTCTCATGACTGATGTCTGATGCCTGATGCTTGTGGATATCTAATGCCTGATGTATGATGCCTGATGCTTGTGGATTTCTGATGCCTGATGTCTGATGCTTGTGGATGTCTGTTGCCTGATGCTTGTGGATGTCTGATGCCTGATGTTTGATGCCTGATGTCTGATTCTTGTGGATGCCTGATGTCTGATGCTTGTGGATGTCTGATGCCTGATGACTGATGCTTGTGGATGTCTGATGCCTGATGTCACATGACTGATGTCTGATGCCTGATGCTTGTGGATATCTAATGCCTGATGTATGATGCCTGATGCTTGTGGATGACTGATGCCTGATGTCTGATGCTTGGGGATGTCTGTTGCCTGATGCTTGTGGATGTCTGATGCCTGATGTTTGATGCCTGATGTCTGATGCTTGTTGATGCCTGAAGTCTGATGCTTGTGCATGTCTGATGCATGATGTCTGATGCTTGATGCTTGTGGATGCCTGATGTCTGATGGCTGATGCTTGTGGATGTCTGATGCCTGATGACTGATGTCTGATGCTTGTGGATGTCTGATGCCTGATGTCTCATGACTGATGTCTGATGCTGGTGGATATCTAATGCCTGATGTATGATGCCTAATGCTTGTGGATGTCTGATGCCTGATGTCTGATGCTTGTGGATGGATGTCTGTTGCCTGATGATTGTGGATGTCTGATGCCTGCTGTTTGATGCCTGATGTCTGATTCTTGTGGATGCCTGATGTCTGATGCTTGTGGATGTCTGATGCCTGATGACTGATGCTTGTGGATGTCTGATGCCTGATGCTTGTGGATATCTAATGCCTGATGTATGATGCCTGATGCTTGTGGATGTCTGATGCCTGATGTCTGATGCTTGTGGATGTCTGTTGCCTGATGCCTGATGTTTGATGCCTGATGTCTGATGTCTGATGCTTGTGGATGTCTGATGCCTGATGTCTTATGCTTGTGGCTGTCTGATGCCTGATGTCTGATGCTTGTGGATGTCTGATGCATGATGTCTGATGCATGATGTCTGATGCATGATGGCTGATACCTGATGGCTGATGTCTGATGCCTGTCTGATGCCTGATGTCTTATGTCTGATTCCTGATGTCTGATGTTTGATGCTTGCGGATGTGTGTTGCCTGATGTCTGATGCATGATGTCTGACACCTGATGTCTGATGCCTGATGTTTGTGGATGTGTGTTGCCTGATGTCTGATGCATGATGTCTGATACCTGATGTCTGATATCTGATGTCTGATGCCTGATGTTTGTGAAAGTCTGATGCCGGATGTCTGATGCATGATGTCTGATGCCTGATGTCTGATGCCTGATGTCTGATGCTTGTGGATGTCTGATGCCTGATGTCTGATGCCTGATGTCTGATGCCTGGTGTCTGATGTTTGATGCTTGTGGATGTCTGATGCCTGATGTTTGTGGATGTGTTTTGCCTGATGTCTGATGTCTGATACCTGATGTCTGAGGCTTTTGTATGTCTGATGCCTGATATCTGATGCCTGATGTTTGATGTCTGATGCTTGTGGATGTATGTTGCCTGATGTCTGATGCCTGATGTCTGATGCTTGTGGATGTCTGATGCCTGATGTCTGATGCTTGTGGATGTCTGATGCATGATGTCTGATGCATGATGTCTTATGCCTGATGTCTTATGCCTGATGACTGATGCCTGATGGCTGATGGCTGATGTCTGATGCCTGATGTCTGATGCCTGATGTCTTATGCCTGATGTCTGATTCCTGATGTCTGATGCTTGATGCTTGTGGATGTCTGATGCCTGATGTCTGATGCACGATGTTTGATGTCTGATGTCTGATGCCTGATGATTGTGGATGTGTGTTGCCTGATGTCTGATGCATGATGTCTGACACCTGATGTCTGATGCATGATGTCTGATGTCTGATGCTTGTGGATGTCTGATGCCTGATGTCTTATGCTTGTGGCTGTCTGATGCCTGATGTCTGATGCTTGTGGATGTCTGATGCATGATGTCTGATGCATGATGTCTGATGCATGATGGCTGATGCCTGATAGCTGATGTCTGATGCCTGATGTCTGATGCCTGATGTCTTATGCCTGATGTCTGATTCCTGATGTCTGATGCTTGATGCTTGTGGATGTCTGATGCCTGATGCCCGATGTTTGATGTCTGACACCTGATGCTTGTGGATGTGTGTTGCCTGATGTCTGATGCATGATGTCTGACACCTGATGTCTGATATCTGATGTTTGATGCCTTGTGTTTGTGAAAGTCTGATGCCGGATGTCTGATGCATAATGTCTGATGCCTGATGTCTGATGCTTGTGGATGTCTGATGCCTGATGTCTGATGCCTGATTTCTGATGCCTGGTGTCTGATGTTTGATGCTTGTGGATGTCTGATGCCTGATGTTTGTGGATGTGTTTTGCCTGATGTCTGATGCATGATGTCTGATACCTGATGTCTGAGGCTTTTGGATGTCTGATGCTTGATGTCTGATGCCCGATGTTTGATGTCTGATGCCTGGTGCTTGTGGATGTGTGTTGCCTGATGTCTGATGCATGATGTCTGATGCTTGTGGATGTCTGATGCTTGTGGATGTTTGATTCCTGATATCTGATGCTTGTGGATGTCTGATACTTGTGGCTGTCTGATGCCTGATGTCTGATGCATGATGTCTGACACCTGATGTCATGCATGATGTCTGATGCTTGTGGATGCCTGATGTCTGATGCTTGTGGATGTCTAATGCCTGATGTCTGATGCCTGATGCGTGTGGATGTCTGATGCTTGTGGATGCCTGATGTCTGATGCCTTATGCTTGTGGATGTCTGATGCCTGATGCTTGTGGATGTCTGATGCCTGATGTCTGATATCTGATGCCTGATGTTTGATGTCTGATGCCTGATGCTTGTGGATGTATGTTGCCTGATGTCTGATGCCTGATGTCTGATGCTTGTGGCTTTCTGATGCCTGATGTCTGATGCTTGTGGATGTCTGATGCATGATGTCTGATGCATGATGTCTGATGCATGATGTCTGATGCCTGATGTCTGATGCCTGATGTATTATGCCTGATGTCTGATTCCTGATGTCTGATGCTTGATGCTTGTGGATGTCTGATGCCTGATGTCTGATGCTTGTGGATGTCTGATGCTTGTGGATGTTTGATTCCTGATGTCTGATGCTTGTGGATGTCTGATGCATGTCTCTGTCTGATGCCTGATGTCTGATGCTTGTGGATGTCTGATGCATGATGTCTGACACCTAATGTCATACATGATGTCTGATGTCTGATGCTTGTGGATGTCTGATGGCTGATGTCTGATGCTTGTGGACGTCTGATGCCTGATGTCTGATGCCTGATGTTTGTGAATGTCTGATGCCGGATGTCTGATGCATGATGTCTGATGCCTGATGTCTGATGCCTGATGTCTGATGCTTGTGGATGCCTGATGCCTGATGTCTGATGTCTGATTCCTGATGTCTGATTCCTGATGTCTGATGCTTGTGGATGTCTGATGCCTGATGTCTGATGCTTGTGGATGTGTGATGCCTGATGTCTGATGCTCGATGTTTGATGTCTGATGCCTGATGCTTGTGGATGTGTGTTGCCTGATGTCTGATGCTTGTGGATGTCTGATGCTTGTGGATGTTTGATTCCTGATGTCTGATGCTTGTGGCTGTCTGATGCCTGATGTCTGATGCTTGTGGATGTCTGATGCTTGATGCTTGTGGATGTCTGATGCCTGATGCTTGTGGATGCCTGATGTCTGATGCCTGATGTCTGATGCTTGTGGATGTCTGATGTCTGATGCTTGTGGATGTCTCATGACTGATGTCTCATGACTGATGTCTGATGCTTGTGGATATCTAATGCCTGATGTATGATGCCTGATGCTTGTGGATGTCTGATGCCTGATGTCTGATGCTTGTGGATGTCTGTTGCCTGATGCTTGTGGATGTCTGATGCCTGATGCACGTGGATGTCTGATGCCTCATGACTGATGTCTGATGCTTGTGGATTTCTGATGCCTGATGTCTCATGACTGATGTCTGATGCCTGATGCTTGTGGATATCTAATGCCTGATGTATGATGCCTGATGCTTGTGGATGTCTTATGTCTGATGTCTGATGCTTGTGGATTTCTGTTGCCTGATGCTTGTGGATGTCTGATGCCTGATGTTTGATGCCTGATGTCTGATGCTTGTGGATGCCTGATGTCTGATGCTGGTGGATGTCTGATGCCTGATGTCTGATGCCTGATGCTTGTGGATGCCTGATGCCTGATGCTTGTGGATGCCTGATGTCTGATGCCTGACGCTTGTGGATGTCTGATGCCTGATGCTTTTGGATGTCTGATGCCTGATGTTTGATGCCTGATGTCTTATGCCTGATGTCTGATATCTGATGTTTGATGCTGATGCCTGATGCTTGTGGATGTGTGTTGTCTAATGTCTGATGCATGATGTCTGATGCTTGTGGATGTCTGATATTTGTGGATGTTTGATTCCTGATGTCTGATGCTTGTGGATGTCTGATGCCTGATGTCTGATGCTTGTGGATGTCTGATGCATGATGTCTGACACCTGATGTCTGATGCATGATGTCTGATGCCTGATGCATGATGTTTGTGGATGTCTGATGCCTGATGCTTATGGATGCCTGATGCCTGATGTCTGATGCCTGATGTTTGTGAATGTCTGATGCCGGTTGTCTGATGCCTGATGTTTGTGGATGTCTGATGCTTGTGGATGTCTGGTGCCTGATGTCTGGTGCCTGATTTCTGATGCCTGATGTCTGATTCCTGATGTCTGATGCTTGTGGATGTCTGATGCCTGATGCTTGATGCTTGTGGATGTGTGATGCCTGATGCTCGATGTTTGATGTCTGATGCCTGATGCTTGTGGATGTGTGTTGCTTGATGTCTGATGCATGATGTCTGATGCTTGTGGATGTTTGATTCCTGATGTCTGATGCTTGTGGATGTCTGATGCTTGTGGCTGTCTGATGTCTGATGCTTTTGGATGTCTGATGCATGATGTCTGATGCTTGTGGATGTCTGATGCCTGATGCTTGTGGATGCCTGATGTCTGATGCCTGATGTCTGATGTCTGATGCTTGTGGATGTCTGATGACTGATGTCTGATGCTTGTGGATGTCTGATGCCTGATGTCTCATGACTGATGTCTGATGCCTGATGCTTGTGGATATCTAATGCCTGATGTATGATGCCTGATGCTTGTGGATTTCTGATGCCTGATGTCTGATGCTTGTGGATGTCTGTTGCCTGATGCTTGTGGATGTCTGATGCCTGATGTTTGATGCCTGATGTCTGATTCTTGTGGATGCCTGATGTCTGATGCTTGTGGATGTCTGATGCCTGATGACTGATGCTTGTGGATGTCTGATGCCTGATGTCACATGACTGATGTCTGATGCCTGATGCTTGTGGATATCTAATGCCTGATGTATGATGCCTGATGCTTGTGGATGACTGATGCCTGATGTCTGATGCTTGGGGATGTCTGTTGCCTGATGCTTGTGGATGTCTGATGCCTGATGTTTGATGCCTGATGTCTGATGCTTGTTGATGCCTGAAGTCTGATGCTTGTGCATGTCTGATGCATGATGTCTGATGCTTGATGCTTGTGGATGCCTGATGTCTGATGGCTGATGCTTGTGGATGTCTGATGCCTGATGACTGATGTCTGATGCTTGTGGATGTCTGATGCCTGATGTCTCATGACTGATGTCTGATGCTGGTGGATATCTAATGCCTGATGTATGATGCCTAATGCTTGTGGATGTCTGATGCCTGATGTCTGATGCTTGTGGATGGATGTCTGTTGCCTGATGATTGTGGATGTCTGATGCCTGCTGTTTGATGCCTGATGTCTGATTCTTGTGGATGCCTGATGTCTGATGCTTGTGGATGTCTGATGCCTGATGACTGATGCTTGTGGATGTCTGATGCCTGATGCTTGTGGATATCTAATGCCTGATGTATGATGCCTGATGCTTGTGGATGTCTGATGCCTGATGTCTGATGCTTGTGGATGTCTGTTGCCTGATGCCTGATGTTTGATGCCTGATGTCTGATGTCTGATGCTTGTGGATGTCTGATGCCTGATGTCTTATGCTTGTGGCTGTCTGATGCCTGATGTCTGATGCTTGTGGATGTCTGATGCATGATGTCTGATGCATGATGTCTGATGCATGATGGCTGATACCTGATGGCTGATGTCTGATGCCTGTCTGATGCCTGATGTCTTATGTCTGATTCCTGATGTCTGATGTTTGATGCTTGCGGATGTGTGTTGCCTGATGTCTGATGCATGATGTCTGACACCTGATGTCTGATGCCTGATGTTTGTGGATGTGTGTTGCCTGATGTCTGATGCATGATGTCTGATACCTGATGTCTGATATCTGATGTCTGATGCCTGATGTTTGTGAAAGTCTGATGCCGGATGTCTGATGCATGATGTCTGATGCCTGATGTCTGATGCCTGATGTCTGATGCTTGTGGATGTCTGATGCCTGATGTCTGATGCCTGATGTCTGATGCCTGGTGTCTGATGTTTGATGCTTGTGGATGTCTGATGCCTGATGTTTGTGGATGTGTTTTGCCTGATGTCTGATGTCTGATACCTGATGTCTGAGGCTTTTGTATGTCTGATGCCTGATATCTGATGCCTGATGTTTGATGTCTGATGCTTGTGGATGTATGTTGCCTGATGTCTGATGCCTGATGTCTGATGCTTGTGGATGTCTGATGCCTGATGTCTGATGCTTGTGGATGTCTGATGCATGATGTCTGATGCATGATGTCTTATGCCTGATGTCTTATGCCTGATGACTGATGCCTGATGGCTGATGGCTGATGTCTGATGCCTGATGTCTGATGCCTGATGTCTTATGCCTGATGTCTGATTCCTGATGTCTGATGCTTGATGCTTGTGGATGTCTGATGCCTGATGTCTGATGCACGATGTTTGATGTCTGATGTCTGATGCCTGATGATTGTGGATGTGTGTTGCCTGATGTCTGATGCATGATGTCTGACACCTGATGTCTGATGCATGATGTCTGATGTCTGATGCTTGTGGATGTCTGATGCCTGATGTCTTATGCTTGTGGCTGTCTGATGCCTGATGTCTGATGCTTGTGGATGTCTGATGCATGATGTCTGATGCATGATGTCTGATGCATGATGGCTGATGCCTGATAGCTGATGTCTGATGCCTGATGTCTGATGCCTGATGTCTTATGCCTGATGTCTGATTCCTGATGTCTGATGCTTGATGCTTGTGGATGTCTGATGCCTGATGCCCGATGTTTGATGTCTGACACCTGATGCTTGTGGATGTGTGTTGCCTGATGTCTGATGCATGATGTCTGACACCTGATGTCTGATATCTGATGTTTGATGCCTTGTGTTTGTGAAAGTCTGATGCCGGATGTCTGATGCATAATGTCTGATGCCTGATGTCTGATGCTTGTGGATGTCTGATGCCTGATGTCTGATGCCTGATTTCTGATGCCTGGTGTCTGATGTTTGATGCTTGTGGATGTCTGATGCCTGATGTTTGTGGATGTGTTTTGCCTGATGTCTGATGCATGATGTCTGATACCTGATGTCTGAGGCTTTTGGATGTCTGATGCTTGATGTCTGATGCCCGATGTTTGATGTCTGATGCCTGGTGCTTGTGGATGTGTGTTGCCTGATGTCTGATGCATGATGTCTGATGCTTGTGGATGTCTGATGCTTGTGGATGTTTGATTCCTGATATCTGATGCTTGTGGATGTCTGATACTTGTGGCTGTCTGATGCCTGATGTCTGATGCATGATGTCTGACACCTGATGTCATGCATGATGTCTGATGCTTGTGGATGCCTGATGTCTGATGCTTGTGGATGTCTAATGCCTGATGTCTGATGCCTGATGCGTGTGGATGTCTGATGCTTGTGGATGCCTGATGTCTGATGCCTTATGCTTGTGGATGTCTGATGCCTGATGCTTGTGGATGTCTGATGCCTGATGTCTGATATCTGATGCCTGATGTTTGATGTCTGATGCCTGATGCTTGTGGATGTATGTTGCCTGATGTCTGATGCCTGATGTCTGATGCTTGTGGCTTTCTGATGCCTGATGTCTGATGCTTGTGGATGTCTGATGCATGATGTCTGATGCATGATGTCTGATGCATGATGTCTGATGCCTGATGTCTGATGCCTGATGTATTATGCCTGATGTCTGATTCCTGATGTCTGATGCTTGATGCTTGTGGATGTCTGATGCCTGATGTCTGATTCCTGATGTCAGATGCCTGATGTCTGATGCTTGATGCTTGTGGATGTCTGATGCCTGATGTTTGTGGATGTGTGTTGCCTGATGCATGATGTCTGATACCTGATGCGTGTGGATGTCTGATGCTTGTGGATGCCTGATGTCTGATGCCTTATGCTTGTGGATGTCTGATGCCTGATGCTTGTGGATGTCTGATGCCTGATGTCTGATATCTGATGCCTGATGTTTGATGTCTGATGCCTGATGCTTGTGGATGTATGTTGCCTGATGTCTGATGCCTGATGTCTGATGCTTGTGGCTGTCTGATGCCTGATGTCTGATGCTTGTGGATGTCTGATGCATGATGTCTGATGCATGATGTCTGATGCATGATGTCTTATGCCTGATGTCTTATGCCTGATGCCTGATGGCTGATGTCTGATGCCTGATGTCTGATGCCTGATGTATTATGCCTGATGTCTGATTCCTGATGTCTGATGCTTGATGCTTGTGGATGTCTGATGCCTGATGTCTGATTCCTGATGTCAGATGCCTGATGTCTGATGCTTGATGCTTTTGGATGTCTGATGCTTGATGCTTGTGGACGTCTGATGCCTGATGTCTGATGCCCGATGTTTGATGTCTGATGCCTGGTGCTTGTGGATGTTTGTTGCCTGATGTCTGATGCATGATGTCTGATGTTTGATTCCTGATGTCTGATGCTTGTGGATGTCTGATGCTTGTGGCTGTCTGATGCCTGATGTCTGATGCTTGTGGATGTCTGATGTCTGATGCCTGATGTCTGTGAATGTCTGATGCCGGATGTCTGATGCTTGTGGATGTCTGATGCCTGATGTCTGATGCCTGATGTTTGTGAATGTCTGATGCCGGATGTCTGATGCATGATGTCTGATGCCTGATGTCTGATGCTTGTGGATGCCTGGTGTCTGATGCCTCATGTCTGATTCCTGATGTCTGATGCTTCTGGATGTCTGATGCCTGATGTCTGATGCTTGTGGATGTCTGATGCCTGATGTCTGATGCCTGATGTTTGTGAATGTCTGATGCCGGATGTCTGATGCATGATGTCTGATGCCTGATGTCTGATGCTTGTGGATGCCTGGTGTCTGATGCCTCATGTCTGATTCCTGATGTCTGATGCTTGTGGATGTCTGATGCCTGATGTCTGATGCTTGTGGATTTGTGATGCTTGATGTCTGATGCCTGATGTTTGTGGATGCCTGGTGTCTGATGCCTCATGTCTGATGCCTGATGTCTGATGCTTGTGGATGTGTGATGCTTGATGTCTGATGCTCGATGTTTGATGTCTGATGCCTGATGCTTGTGGATGTGTGTTGCCTGATGCCTGATGCATGATGTCTGATGCTTGTGTATGTTTGATTCCTGATGTCTGATGCTTGTGGCTGTCTGATGTCTGATGCTTGATGCTTGTTGAAGTAAGATGCCTGATGTCTGATGCCCGATGTTTGATGTCTGATATCTGATGCTTGTGGATGTGTGTTGCCTGATGTCTGATGCATGATGTCTGATGCTTGTGGATGTCTGATGCTTGTGGATGTTTGATTCCTGATGTCTGATGCTCGTGGATGTCTGATGCATGATGTCTGACACCTGATGTCTGATGTCTGATACATGATGCCTGATGCTTGTGGATGTCTGATGCCTGATGTCTGATGCTTGTGGATGTCTGATACATGATGTCTGATGCTTGTGGATGTCTGATGCCTGATGCCTGATGTTTGTGAATGTCTGAGTCCGGATGCCTGATGCCTGATGCCTGATGTCTGATGCCTGATGTCTGATGCTTGTGGATGTCTGATGCCTGATGTCTGATGCTTGTGGATGTCTGATGTCTGATGCTTGATGCTTGTGGATGTCTGATGCCTGATGCTTGTGGATGTGTGTTGCCTGATGTCTGATGCATGATGTCTGATACCTGATGTCTGATGCTTGTGGATGTCTGATGCCTGATGTCTGATGCTTGATGCTTGTGGAAGTCTGATGCCTGATGTCTGATGCCCAATGTTTGATGTCTGGTGCTTGTGGATGTGTGTTGCCTGATGTCTGATGCATGATGTCTGATGCTTGTGGATGTTTGATTCCTGATGTCTGATGATTGTGGATGTCTGATGCCTGATGTCTGATGCTTGTGGATGTCTGATGCATGATGTCTGACACCTGATGTCTGATGCATGATGTCTGATGCTTGTGGATGTCTGATGCCTGATGGCTGATGCTTGTGGGTGTCTGATGCCTGATATCTGATGCCTGATGTTTGTGAATGTCTGATGCCGGATGTCTGATGCCGGATGTCTGATGCCTGATGTCTGATGCATGATGTCTGATGCCTGATGTCTGATGCCTGATTTCTGATGTCTGATTCCTGATGTCTGATTCCTGATGTCTGATGCTTGTGGATGTCTGATGCCTGATGTCTGATGCTTGATGCTTGTGGATGTGTGATGCCTGATGCTCGATGTTTGATGTCTGATGCCTGATGCTTGTGGATGTGTGTTGCTTGATGTCTGATGCATGATGTCTGATGCTTCTGGATGTCTGATGCTTGTGGATGTCTGATGCCTGATGTCTGATGCTTGTGGATGTCTGATGCTTGTGGCTGTCTGATGTCTGATGCTTGTGGATGTCTGATGCATGATGTCTGATGCTTGTGGATGTCTGATGCCTGATGCTTGTGGATGCCTGATGTCTGATGCCTGATGTCTGATGTCTGATGCTTGTGGATGTCTGATGACTGATGTCTGATGCTTGTGGATGTCTGATGCCTGATGTCTCATGACTGATGTCTGATGCCTGATGCTTGTGGATATCTAATGACTGATGTATGATGCCTGATGCTTGTGGATGTCTGATGCCTGATGTCTGATGCTTGTGGATGTCTGTTGCCTTATGCTTGTGGATGCCTGATTCCTGATGTTTGATGCCTGATGTCTGATTCTTGTGGATGCCTGATGTCTGATGCTTGTGGATGTCTGATGCCTGATGACTGATGCTTGTGGATGTCCGATGCCTGATGTCTGATGCCTGATGCTTGTGGATATCTAATGCCTGATGTATGATGCCTGATGCTTGTGGATGACTGATGCCTGATGTCTGATGCTTGTGGATGTCTGTTGCCTGATGCTTGTGGATGTCTGATGCCTGATGTTTGATGCCTGATGTCTGATGCTTGTTGATGCCTGATGTCTGATGCTTGTGGATGTCTGATGCATGATGTCTGATGCTTTATGCTTGTGGATGCCTGATGTCTGATGGCTGATGCTTGTGGATGTCTGATGCCTGATGCCTGATGCTTGTGGATGTCTGATGTCTGATGCCTGATGTTTGTGAATGTCTGATGCCGGATGTCTGATGCATGATGTCTGATGCATGATGTCTGATGCTTGTGGATGTCTGATGCTTGTGTATGTTTGATTCCTGATGTCTGATGCTTGTGGCTGTCTGATGTCTGATGCTTGTTGAAGTAAGATGCCTGATGTCTGATGCCCGATGTTTGATGTCTGATATCTGATGCTTGTGGATGTGTGTTGCCTGATGTCTGATGCATGATGTCTGATGCTTGTGGATGTCTGATGCTTGTGGATGTTTGATTCCTGATGTCTGATGCTCGTGGATGTCTGATGCATGATGTCTGACACCTGATGTCTGATGCATGATGTCTGATACATGATGCCTGATGCTTGTGGATGTCTGATGCCTGATGCTTGTGGATGTCTGATACATGATGTCTGATGCTTGTGGATGTCTGATGCCTGATGCCTGATGCCTGATGTTTGTGAATGTCTGAGTCCGGATGCCTGATGCCTGATGCCTGATGTCTGATGCCTGATGTCTGATGCCTGATGTCTGATGCTTGTGGATGTCTGATGCCTGATGTCTGATGTCTGATTCCTGATGTCTGATGCTTGTGGATGTCTGATGTCTGATGCTTGATGCTTGTGGATGTCTGATGCCTGATGCTTGTGGATGTGTGTTGCCTGATGTCTGATGCATGATGTCTGATACCTGATGTCTGATGCTTGTGGATGTCTGATGCCTGATGTCTGATGCGTGATGCTTGTGGAAGTCTGATGCCTGATGTCTGATGCCCGATGTTTGATGTCTGTTGCTTGTGGATGTGTGTTGCCTGATGTCTGATGCATGATGTCTGATGCTTGTGGATGTTTGATTCCTGATGTCTGATGATTGTGGATGTCTGATGCCTGATGTCTGATGCTTGTGGATGTCTGATGCATGATGTCTGACACCTGATGTCTGATGCATGATGTCTGATGCTTGTGGATGTCTGATGCCTGATGCATGATGTCTGATGCCTGATGTCTGATGCCTGATTTCTGATGTCTGATTCCTGATGTCTGATTCCTGATGTCTGATGCTTGTGGATGTCTGATGCCTGATGTCTGATGCTTGATGCTTGTGGATGTGTGATGCCTGATGCTCGATGTTTGATGTCTGATGCCTGATGCTTGTGGATGTGTGTTGCTTGATGTCTGATGCATGATGTCTGATGCTTCTGGATGTCTGATGCGTGTGGATGTTTGATTCCTGATGTCTGATGCTTGTGGATGTCTGATGCTTGTGGCTGTCTGATGTCTGATGCTTCTGGATGTCTGATGCATGATGTCTGATGCTTGTGGATGTCTGATGCCTGATGCTTGTGGATGCCTGATGTCTGATGCCTGATGTCTGATGTCTGATGCTTGTGGATGTCTGATGACTGATGTCTGATGCTTGTGGATGTCTGATGCCTGATGTCTCATGACTGATGTCTGATGCCTGATGCTTGTGGATATCTAATGCCTGATGTATGATGCCTGATGCTTGTGGATGTCGGATGCCTGATGTCTGATGCTTGTGGATGTCTGTTGCCTGATGCTTATGGATGTCTGATGTTTGATGCCTGATGTCTGATTCTTGTGGATGCCTGATGTCTGATGCTTGTGGATGTCTGATGCCTGATGACTGATGCTTGTGGATGTCTGATGCCTGATGTCACATGACTGATGTCTGATGCCTGATGCTTGTGGATATCTAATGCCTGATGTATGATGCCTGATGCTTGTGGATGACTGATGCCTGATGTCTGATGCTTGTGGATGTCTGTTGCCTGATGCTTGTGGATGTCTGATACCTGATGTTTGATGCCTGATGTCTGATGCTTGTTGATGCCTGATGTCTGATGCTTGTGGATGTCTGATGCATGATGTCTGATGCTTGATGCTTGTGGATGCCTGATGTCTGATGGCTGATGCTTGTGGATGTCTGATGCCTGATGACTGATGTCTGATGCTTGTGGATGTCTGATGCCTGATGTCTCATGACTGATGTCTGATGCCTGATGCTTGTGGATATCTAATGCCTGATGTATGATGCCTAATGCTTGTGGATGTCTGATGCCTGATGTCTGATGCTTGTGGATGGATGTCTGTTGCCTGATGCTTGTGGATGTCTGATGCCTGATGTTTGATGCCTGATGTCTGATTCTTGTGGATGCCTGATGTCTGATGCTTGTGGATGTCTGATGCCTGATGACTGATGCTTGTGGATGTCTGATGCCTGATGTCACATGACTGATGTCTGATGCCTGATGCTTGTGGATATCTAATGCCTGATGTATGATGCCTGATGCTTGTGGATGTCTGATGCCTGATGTCTGATGCTTGTGGATGTCTGTTGCCTGATGCCTGATGTTTGATGCCTGATGTCTGATGCTTGTTGATGCCTGATGTCTGATGCTTGTGGATGTCTGATGGCTGATGTCTGATGCCTGATGCGTGTGGATGTCTGATGCTTGTGGATGCCTGATGTCTGATGCCTGATGCTTGTGGATGTCTGATGCCTGATGCTTGTGGATGTCTGATGCCTGATGTCTGATATCTGATGCCTGTTGTTTGATGTCTGATGCCTGATGCTTGTGGATGTATGTTGCCTGATGTCTGATGCCTGATGTCTGATGCTTGTGGATGTCTGATGCCTGATGTCTGATGCTTGTGGATGTCTGATGCATGATGTCTGATGCATGATGTCTTATGCCTGATGGCTGATGCCTGATGTCTGATGCCTGATGTCTTATGCCTGATGTCTGATTCCTGATGTCTGATGCTTGATGCTTGTGGATGTCTGCTGCCTGATGTCTGATGCACGATGTTTGATGTCTGATGCCTGATGATTGTGGATGTTTGTTGCCTGATGTCTGATGCATGATGTCTGACACCTGATGTCTGATGCTTGTGGATGTCTGATGCTTGTGGCTGTCTGATGCCTGATGTCTGATGCTTGTGGATGTCTGATGCATGATGTCTGATGCATGATGTCTGATGCATGATGGCTGATGCCTGATGGCTGATGTCCGATGCCTGATGTCTTATGCCTGATGTCTGATTCCTGATGTCTGTTGCTTGATGCTTGTGGATGTCTGAGGCCTGATGCCCGATGTTTGATGTCTTATACCTGATGCTTGTGGATGTGTGTTGCCTGATGTCTGATGCATGATGTCTGACACCTGATGTCTGATGTCTGATATCTGATGTCTGATGCCTGATGTTTGTGAATGTCTGATGTCGGATGTCTGATGCATGATGTCTGATGCCTGATGCCTGATGTCTGATGCTTGTGGATGTCTGATGCCTGATGTCTGATGCCTGATGTCTGATGCTTGATGCTTGTGGATGTCTGATGCCTGATGTTTGTGGATGTGTATTGCCTAATGTCTGATGCATGATGTCTGATGCTTTTGGGTGTCTGATGCTTGATGCTTGTGGATGTCTGATGCCTGATGTCTGATGCCCGATGTTTGATGCCTGGTGCTTGTGGATGTGTGTTGCCTGATGTCTGATGCATGATGTCTGATGCTTGTGGATGTCTGATGCTTGTGGATGTTTGATTCCTGATGTCTGATGCTTGTGGATGTCTGATGCTTGTGGCTGTCTGATGCCTGATGTCTGAAGCTTGTGGATGTCTGCTGCATGATGTCTGACACCTGATGTCATGCATGATGTCTGATGTCTGATGCTTGTGGATGTCTGATGCCTATTGTCTGATGCTTGTGGATGTCTGATGCCTGATGTCTGATGTTTGTGAATGTCTGATGCCGGATGTCTGATGCATGATGTCTGATGCCTGATGTCTGATGGTTGTGGATGCCTTGTGCCTGATGTCTGATGCCTGATGTCTGATTCCTGATGTCTGATTCCTGATGTCTGATGCCTGATGTCTGATGCTTGTGGATGTGTGATGCCTCATGTCTGATGCTTGTGGATGTGTGATGCCTGATGTCTGATGCTCGATGTTTGATGTCTGATGCCTGATGCTTGTGGATGTGTGTTGCCTGATGTCTGATGCTTGTGGATGTCTGATGCTTGTGGATGTTTGATTCCTGATGTCTGATGCTTGTGGCTGTCTGATGCCTGATGTCTGATGCTTGTGGATGTCTGATGCATGATGTCTGATGCATGATAACTGATGCCTGATGTCTTATGCCTGATGGCTGATGCCTGAAGTCTGATGGCTGATGCCTGATGTCTTATGCCTGATGTTTGTGAATGTCTGATGCCTGATGTCTGATGCCTGATGTCTGATGCTTGTGGATGTCTGATGCCTGATGTCTGATGCCTGATGGCAGATGCCTGATAGCTGATGCTTGATGCTTGTGGATGTCTGATGCCTGATGTTTGTGGATGTGTGTTGCCTGATGTCTGATGCATGATGTCTGATACCTGATGTCTGATGCTTGATGCTTGTGGACGTCTGATGCCTGATGTCTGATGCCCGATGTTTGATGTCTGATGCCTGGTGCTTGTGGATGTGTGTTGCCTGATGTCTGATGCATGATGTCTGATGCTTGTGGATGTTTGATGCATGATGTCTGATGCTTGTGGATGTCTGATGCTTGTGGATGTTTGATTCCTGATGTCTGATGCTTGTGGATGTCTGATGCTTGTGTCTGTCTGATGCCTGATGTCTGATGCTTGTGGATGTCTGATGCATGATGTCTGACACCTGATGTCATGCATGATGTCTGATGTCTGATGCTTGTGGATGTCTGATGCCTGATGTCTGATGCTTGTGGATGTCTGATGCCTGATGTCTGATGCCTGATGTTTGTGAATGTCTGATGCCGGATGTCTGATGCATGATGTCTGATGCCTGATGTCTGATGCCTGATGTCTGATGCTTGTGGATGCCTGATGCCTGATGTCTGATGTCTGATTCCTGATGTCTGATTCCTGATGTCTGATGCTTGTGGATGTCTGATGCCTGATGTCTGATGCTTGTGGATGTGTGATGCCTGATGTCTGATGCTCGATGTTTGATGTCTGATGCCTGATGCTTGTGGATGTGTGTTGCCTGATGTCTGATGCTTGTGGATGTCTGATGCTTGTGGATGTTTGATTCCTGATGTCTGATGCTTGTGGCTGTCTGATGCCTGATGTCTGAGATGCTTGTGGATGTCTGATGCTTGATGCTTGTGGATGTCTGATGCCTGATGCTTGTGGATGCCTGATGTCTGATGCCTGATGTCTGATGCTTGTGGATGTCTGATGTCTGATGCTTGTGGATGTCTCATGACTGATGTCTCATGACTGATGTCTGATGCTTGTGGATATCTAATGCCTGATGTATGATGCCTGATGCTTGTGGATGTCTGATGCCTGATGTCTGATGCTTGTGGATGTCTGTTGCCTGATGCTTGTGGATGTCTGATGCCTGATGCACGTGGATGTCTGATGCCTCATGACTGATGTCTGATGCTTGTGGATTTCTGATGCCTGATGTCTCATGACTGATGTCTGATGCCTGATGCTTGTGGATATCTAATGCCTGATGTATGATGCCTGATGCTTGTGGATGTCTTATGTCTGATGTCTGATGCTTGTGGATTTCTGTTGCCTGATGCTTGTGGATGTCTGATGCCTGATGTTTGATGCCTGATGTCTGATGCTTGTGGATGCCTGATGTCTGATGCTGGTGGATGTCTGATGCCTGATGTCTGATGCCTGATGCTTGTGGATGCCTGATGCCTGATGCTTGTGGATGCCTGATGTCTGATGCCTGACGCTTGTGGATGTCTGATGCCTGATGCCTGATATCTGATGCCTGATGTTTGATGTCTGATGCCTGATGCTTGTGGATGTATCTTGCCTGATGTCTGATGCATGATGTCTGATGCTTGTGGATGTTTGATGCCTGATGTCTGATGCTTGTGGATGTCTGATGCATGATGTCTGATGCATGATGTCTGATGCCTGATGTCTTATGCCTGATGGCTGATGCCTGAAGTCTGATGGCTGATGCCTGATGTCTTATGCCTGATGTCTGATTCCTGATGTCTGATGCTTGATGCTTGTGGATGTCTGATGCCTGATGTCTGATGCCCGATGTTTGATGTCTGATGCCTGATGCTTGTGGATGTGTGTTGCCTGATGTCTGATGCATGATGTCTGACACCTGATGTCTGATGCATGATCTCTGATGTCTGATGCTTGTGGATGTCTGATGCCTGATGTCTGATGCCTGATGCGTGTGGATGTCTGATGCTTGTGGATGCCTGATGTCTGATGCCTGATGCTTGTGGATGTCTGATGCCTGATGCTTGTGGATGTCTGATGCCTGATGTCTGATATCTGATGCCTGTTGTTTGATGTCTGATGCCTGATGCTTGTGGATGTATGTTGCCTGATGTCTGATGCCTGATGTCTGATGCTTGTGGATGTTTGATTCCTGATGTCTGATGCTTGTGGATGTCTGATAACTGATGTCTGATGCTTGTGGATGTCTGATGCATGTCTGACACCTGATGTCTGATGCATGATGTCTGATGCTTGTGGATGTCTGATGCCTGATGGCTGATGCTTGTGGGTGTCTGATGCCTGATATCTGATGCCTGATGTTTGTGAATGTCTGATGCCTGATGTCTGATGCCTGATGTCTGATGCATGATGTCTGATGCCTGATGTCTGACGCCTGATTTCTGATGTCTGATTCCTGATGTCTGATTCCTGATGTCTGATGCTTGTGGATGTCTGATGCCTGATGTCTGATGCTTGATGTTTGTGGATGTGTGATGCCTGATGCTCGATGTTTGATGTCTGATGCCTGATGCTTGTGGATGTGTGTTGCTTGATGTCTGATGCATGATGTCTGATGCTTCTGGATGTCTGATGCGTGTGGATGTTTGATTCCTGATGTCTGATGCTTGTGGATGTCTGATGCTTGTGGCTGTCTGATGTCTGATGCTTGTGGATGTCTGATGCATGATGTCTGATGCTTGTGGATGTCTGATGCCTGATGCTTGTGGATGCCTGATGTCTGATGCCTGATGTCTGATGTCTGATGCTTGTGGATGTCTGATGTCTGATGTCTGATGCTTGTGGATGTCTGATGCCTGATGTCTCATGACTGATGTCTGATGCCTGATGCTTGTGGATATCTAATGCCTGATGTATGATGCCTGATGCTTGTGGATGTCTGATGCCTGATGTCTGATGCTTGTGGATGTCTGTTGCCTGATGCTTGTGGATGTCTGATGCCTGATGTTTGATGCCTGATGTCTGATTCTTGTGGATGCCTGATGTCTGATGCTTGTGGATGTCTGATGCCTGATGACTGATGCTTGTGGATGTCTGATGCCTGATGTCACATGACTGATGTCTGATGCCTGATGCTTGTGGATATCTAATGCCTGATGTATGATGCCTGATGCTTGTGGATGACTGATGCCTGATGTCTGATGCTTGTGGATGTCTGTTGCCTGATGCTTGTGGATGTCTGATGCCTGATGTTTGATGCCTGATGTCTGATGCTTGTTGATGCCTGATGTCTGATGCTTGTGGATGTCTGATGCATGATGTCTGATGCTTGATGCTTGTGGATGCCTGATGTCTGATGGCTGATGCTTGTGGATGTCTGATGCCTGATGACTGATGTCTGATGCTTGTGGATGTCTGATGCCTGATGTCTCATGACTGATGTCTGATGCCTGATGCTTGTGGATATCTAATGCCTGATGTATGATGCCTAATGCTTGTGGATGTCTGATGTCTGATGTCTGATGCTTGTGGATGGATGTCTGTTGCCTGATGCTTGTGGATGTCTGATGCCTGATGTTTGATGCCTGATGTCTGATTCTTGTGGATGCCTGATGTCTGATGCTTGTGGATGTTTGATGCCTGATGACTGATGCTTGTGGATGTCTGATGCCTGATGTCACATGACTGATGTCTGATGCCTGATGCTTGTGGATATCTAATGCCTGATGTATGATGCCTGATGCTTGTGGATGTCTGATGCCTGATGCCTGATGCTTGATGCCTGATGTCTGATGCTTGTTGATGCCTGATGTCTGATGCTTGTGGATGTCTGATGGCTGATGCTTGTGGATGTCTGATGGCTGATGTCTGATGTGTGTGGATGTCTGATGCTTGTGGATGCCTGATGTCTGATGCCTGATGCTTGTGGATGTCTGATGCCTGATGCTTGTGGATGTCTGATGCCTGATGTCTGATATCTGATGCCTGTTGTTTGATGTTTGATGCCTGATGCTTGTGGATGTATGTTGCCTGATGTCTGATGCCTGATGTCTGATGCTTGTGGATGTTTGATGCCTGATGTCTGATGCTTGTGGATGTCTGATGCCTGATGTATGATTCCTGATGCTTGTGGATGTCTGTTGCCTGATGCCTGATGCTTGATGCCTGATGTCTGATGCTTGTTGATGCCTGATGTCTGATGCTTGTGGATGTCTGATGGCTGATGTCTGATGTGTGTGGATGTCTGATGCTTGTGGATGCCTGATGTCTGATGCCTGATGCTTGTGGATGTCTGATGCCTGATGCTTGTGGATGTCTGATGCCTGATGTCTGATATCTGATGCCTGCTGTTTGATGTTTGATGCCTGATGCTTGTGGATGTATGTTGCCTGATGTCTGATGCCTGATGTCTGATGCTTGTGGATGTCTGATGCCTGATGTCTGATGCTTGTGGATGTCTGATGCCTGATGTCTGATGCATGATGTCTTATGCCTGATGGCTGATGCCTGATGTCTGATGCCTGATGTCTTATGCCTGATGTCTGATTCCTGATGTCTGATGCTTGATGCTTGTGGATGTCTGATGCCTGATGTCTGATGCACGATGTTTGATGTCTGATGCCTGATGATTGTGGATGTTTGTTGCCTGATGTCTGATGCATGATGTCTGACACCTGATGTCTGATGTCTGATGCTTGTGGATGTCTGATGCTTGTGGCTGTCTGATGCCTGATGTCTGATGCTTGTGGATGTCTGATGCATGATGTCTGATGCATGATGTCTGATGCATGATGGCTGATGCCTGATGGCTGATGTCCGATGCCTGATGTCTTATGCCTGATGTCTGATTCCTGATGTCTGTTGCTTGATGCTTGTGGATGTCTGAGGCCTGATGCCCGATGTTTGATGTCTTATACCTGATGCTTGTGGATGTGTGTTGCCTGATGTCTGATGCATGATGTCTGACACCTGATGTCTGATGTCTGATATCTGATGTCTGATGCCTGATGTTTGTGAATGTCTGATGCCGGATGTCTGATGCATGATGTCTGATGCCTGATGTCTGATGCTTGTGGATGTCTGATGCCTGATGTCTGATGCCTGATGTCTGATGCTTGATGCTTGTGGATGTCTGATGCCTGATGTTTGTGGATGTGTGTTGCCTGATGTCTGATGCATGATGTCTGATGCTTTTGGGTGTCTGATGCTTGATGCTTGTGGATGTCTGATGCCTGATGTCTGATGCCCGATGTTTGATGCCTGGTGCTTGTGGATGTGTGTTGCCTGATGTCTGATGCATGATGTCTGATGCTTGTGGATGTCTGATGCTTGTGGATGTTTGATTCCTGATGTCTGATGCTTGTAGATGTCTGATGCTTGTGGCTGTCTGATGCCTGATGTCTGAAGCTTGTGGATGTCTGCTGCATGATGTCTGACACCTGATGTCATGCATGATGTCTGATGTCTGATGCTTGTGGATGTCTGATGCCTGATGTCTAATGCTTGTGGATGTCTGATGCCTGATGTCTGATGTTTGTGAATGTCTGATGCCGGATGTCTGATGCATGATGTCTGATGCCTGATGTCTGATGGTTGTGGATGCCTTGTGCCTGATGTCTGATGCCTGATGTCTGATTCCTGATGTCTGATTCCTGATGACTGATGCCTGATGTCTGATGCTTGTGGATGTGTGATGCCTCATGTCTGATGCTTGTGGATGTGTGATGCCTGATGTCTGATGCTCGATGTTTGATGTCTGATGCCTGATGCTTGTGGATGTGTGTTGCCTGATGTCTGATGCTTGTGGATGTCTGATGCTTGTGGATGTTTGATTCCTGATGTCCGATGCTTGTGGCTGTCTGATGCCTGATGTCTGATGCTTGTGGATGTCTGATGCATGATGTCTGATGCATGATAACTGATGCCTGATGTCTTATGCCTGATGGCTGATGCCTGAAGTCTGATGGCTGATGCCTGATGTCTTATGCCTGATGTTTGTGAATGTCTGATGTCTGATGTCTGATGCCTGATGTCTGATGCTTGTGGATGTCTGATGCCTGATGTCTGATGCCTGATGGCAGATGCCTGATGGCTGATGCTTGATGCTTGTGGATGTCTGATGCCTGATGTTTGTGGATGTGTGTTGTCTGATGTCTGATGCATGATGTCTGATACCTGATGTCTGTTGCTTTTGGATGTCTGATGCTTGATGCTTGTGGATGTCTGATGCCTGATGACTGATGCCCGATGTTTGATGTCTGATGCCTGGTGCTTGTGGATGTGTGTTGCCTGATGTCTGATGCATGATGTCTGATGCTTGTGGATGTTTGATGCATGATGTCTGATGCTTGTGGATGTCTGATGCTTGTGGATGATTGATTCCTGATGTCTGATGCTTGTGGATGTCTGATGCTTGTGTCTGTCTGATGTCTGATGTCTGATGCTTGTGGATGTCTGATGCATGATGTCTGACACCTGATGTCATGCATGATGTCTGATGTCTGATGCTTGTGGATGTCTGATGCCTGATGCTTGTGGATGTCTGATGCCTGATGTCTGATGCCTGATGTTTGTGAATGTCTGATGCCGGATGTCTGCTTCATGATGTCTGATGCCTGATGTCTGATGCTTGTGGATGCCTGGTGTCTGATGCCTCATGTCTGATTCCTGATGTCTGATGCTTGTGGATGTCTGATGCCTGATGCTTGTGGATGTCTGATGCCTGATGTCTGATGCCTGATGTTTGTGAATGTCTGATGCCGGATGTCTGCTGCATGA
The DNA here is from genome assembly GCF_964204655.1 of Triturus cristatus. Lineage (NCBI taxonomy): Eukaryota > Metazoa > Chordata > Amphibia > Caudata > Salamandridae > Triturus > Triturus cristatus. Next base: position 192,493,443 of record NC_140579.1, read on the forward strand.
TGTCTGATGCCTGATGTCTGATGCTTGTGGATGCCTGGTGTCTGATGCCTCATGTCTGATTCCTGATGTCTGATGCTTGTGGATGTCTGATGCCTGATGCCTGATGCCTGATGCTTGTGGATGTGTGTTGCCCGATGTCTGATGCATGATGTCTGATGCTTGTGGATGTCTGATGCTTGTGTATGTTTGATTCCTGATGTCTGATGCTTGTGGCTGTCTGATGCTTGATGCTTGTTGAAGTAAGATGCCTGATGTCTGATGCCCGATGTTTGATGTCTGATATCTGATGCTTGTGGATGTGTGTTGCCTGATGTCTGATGCATGATGTCTGATGCTTGTGGATGTCTGATGCTTGTGGATGTTTGATTCCTGATGTCTGATGCTCGTGGATGTCTGATGCATGATGTCTGACACCTGATGTCTGATGCATGATGTCTGATACATGATGCCTGATGCTTGTGGATGTCTGATGCTTGTGGATGTCTGATACATGATGTCTGATGCTTGTGGATGTCTGATGCCTGATGTCTGATGCCTGATGTTTGATGCCTGATGTCTGTTAATGTCTGAGTCCGGATGTCTGATGCCTGATGCCTGATGCCTGATGCCTGATGTCTGATGCCTGATGTCTGATGCTTGTGGATGTCTGATGTCTGATGTCTGATTCCTGATGTCTGATGCTTGTGGATGTCTGATGTCTGATGCTTGATGCTTGTGGATGTCTGATGCCTGATGCTTGTGGATGTGTGTTGCCTGATGTCTGATGCATGATGTCTGATACCTGATGTCTGATGCTTGTGGATGTCTGATGCCTGATGTCTGATGCTTGATGCTTGTGGAAGTCTGATGCCTGATGTCTGATGCCCGATGTTTGATGTCTGGTGCTTGTGGATGTGTGTTGCCTGATGTCTGATGCATGATGTCTGATGCTTGTGGATGTTTGATTCCTGATGTCTGATGATTGTGGATATCTGATGCCTGATGTCTGATGCTTGTGGATGTCTGATGCATGATGTCTGACACCTGATGTCTGATGCATGATGTCTGATGCTTGTGGATGTCTGATGCCTGATGGCTGATGCTTGTGGGTGTCTGATGCCTGATATCTGATGCCTGATGTTTGTGAATGTCTGATGCCGGATGTCTGATGCCTGATGTCTGATGCATGATGTCTGATGCCTGATGTCTGATGCCTGATTTCTGATGTCTGATTCCTGATGTCTGATTCCTGATGTCTGATGCTTGATGCTTGTGGATGTGTGATGCCTGATGCTCGATGTTTGATGTCTGATGCCTGATGCTTGTGGATGTGTGTTGCTTGATGTCTGATGCATGATGTCTGATGCTTGTGGATGTTTGATTCCTGATGTCTGATGCTTGTGGATGTCTGATGCTTGTGGCTGTCTGATGTCTGATGCTTGTGGATGTCTGATGCATGATGTCTGATGCTTGTGGATGTCTGATGCCTGATGCTTGTGGATGCCTGATGTCTGATGCCTTATGTCTGATGTCTGATGCTTGTGGATGTCTGATGACTGATGTCTGATGCTTGTGGATGTCTGATGCCTGATGTCTCATGACTGAGGTCTGATGCCTGATGCTTGTGGATATCTAATGCCTGATGTATGATGCCTGATGCTTGTGGATGTCTGATGCCTGATGTCTGATGCTTGTGGATGTCTGTTGCCTGATGCTTGTGGATGTTTGATGCCTGATGTTTGATGCCTGATGTCTGATTCTTGTGGATGCCTGATGTCTGATGCTTGTGGATGTCTGATGCCTGATGACTGATGCTTGTGGATGTCTGATGCCTGATGTCACATGACTGATGTCTGATGCCTGATGCTTGTGGATATCTAATGCCTGATGTATGATGCCTGATGCTTGTGGATGACTGATGCATGATGTCTGATGCCTGATGTCTGATGCCTGATTTCTGATGTCTGATTCCTGATGTCTGATTCCTGATGTCTGATGCTTGTGGATGTCTGATGCCTGATGTCTGATGCTTGATGCTTGTGGATGTGTGATGCCTGATGCTCGATGTTTGATGTCTGATGCCTGATGCTTGTGGATGTGTGTTGCTTGATGTCTGATGCATGATGTCTGATGCTTGTGGATGTTTGATTCCTGATGTCTGATGCTTGTGGATGTCTGATGCTTGTGGCTGTCTGATGTCTGATGCTTGTGGATGTCTGATGCATGATGTCTGATGCTTGTGGATGTCTGATGCCTGATGCTTGTGGATGCCTGATGTCTGATGCCTTATGTCTGATGTCTGATGCTTGTGGATGTCTGATGCCTGATGTCTCATGACTGAGGTCTGATGCCTGATGCTTGTGGATATCTAATGCCTGATGTATGATGCCTGATGCTTGTGGATGTCTGATGCCTGATGTCTGATGCTTGTGGATGTCTGTTGCCTGATGCTTGTGGATGTTTGATGCCTGATGTTTGATGCCTGATGTCTGATTCTTGTGGATGCCTGATGTCTGATGCTTGTGGATGTCTGATGCCTGATGACTGATGCTTGTGGATGTCTGATGCCTGATGTCACATGACTGATGTCTGATGCCTGATGCTTGTGGATATCTAATGCCTGATGTATGATGCCTGATGCTTGTGGATGACTGATGCCTGATGTCTGATGCTTGTGGATGTCTGTTGCCTGATGCTTGTGGATGTCTGATGCCTGATGTTTGATGCCTGATGTCTGATGCTTGTTGATGCCTGATGTCTGATGCTTGTGGATGTCTGATGCATGATGTCTGATGCTTGATGCTTGTGGATGCCTGATGTCTGATGGCTGATGCTTGTGGATGTCTGATGCCTAATGACTGATGTCTGATGCTTGTGGAAGTCTGATGCCTGATGTCTGATGCCTGATGCTTGTGGATATCTAATGCCTGATGTATGATGCCTAATGCTTGTGGATGCCTGATGCCTGATGTCTGATGCTTGTGGATGGATGTCTGTTGCTTGATGCTTGTGGATGTCTGATGCCTGATGTTTGATGCCTGATGTCTGATTCTTGTGGATGCCTGATGTCTGATGCTTGTGGATGTCTGATGCCTGATGACTGATGCTTGTGGATGTCTGATGCCTGATGTCACATGACTGATGTCTGATGCCTGATGCTTGTGGATATCTAATGCCTGATGTATGATGCCTGATGCTTGTGGATGTCTGATGCCTGATGTCTGATGCTTGTGGATGTCTGTTGCCTGATGCCTGATGTTTGATGCCTGATGTCTGATGCTTGTTGATGCCTGATGTCTGATGCTTGTGGATGTCTGATGGCTGATGCGTGTGGATGTCTGATGCTTGTGGATGCCTGATGTCTGATGCCTGATGCTTGTGGATGTCTGATGCCTGATGCTTGTGGATGTCTGATGCCTGATGTCTGATGCTTGTGGATGTCTGATGCATGATGTCTGATGCATGATGTCTTATGCCTGATGGCTGATGCCTGATGTCTGATGCCTGATGTCTTATGCCTGATGTCTGATTCCTGATGTCTGATGCTTGATGCTTGTGGATGTCTGATGCCTGATGTCTGATGCACGATGTTTGATGTCTGATGCCTGATGATTGTGGATGTTTGTTGCCTGATGTCTGATGCATGATGTCTGACACCTGATGTCTGATGCATGATGTCTGATGTCTGATGCTTGTGGATGTCTGATGCTTGTGGCTGTCTGATGCCTGATGTCTGATGCTTGTGGATGTCTGATGCATGATGTCTGATGCATGATGTCTGATGCATGATGGCTGATGCCTGATGGCTGATGCCTGATGGCTGATGTCCGATGCCTGATGTCTTATGCCTGATGTCTGATTCCTGATGTCTGTTGCTTGATGCTTGTGGATGTCTGAGGCCTGATGCCCGATGTTTGATGTCTGATACCTGATGCTTGTGGATGTGTGTTGCCTGATGTCTGATGCATGATGTCTGACACCTGATGTCTGATGTCTGATGCTTGTGGATGTCTGATGCATGATGTCTGATGCTTGATGCTTGTGGATGCCTGATGTCTGATGGCTGATGCTTGTGGATGTGTGATGCCTGATGACTGATGTCTGATGCTTGTGGATGTCTGATGCCTGATGTCTCATGACTGATGTCTGATGCCTGATGCTAGTGGATATCTAATGCCTGATGTATGATGCCTAATGCTTGTGGATGTCTGATGCCTGATGTCTGATGCTTGTGGATGGATGTCTGTTGCCTGATGCTTGTGGATGTCTGATGCCTGATGTTTGATGCCTGATGTCTGATTCTTGTGGATGCCTGATGTCTGATGCTTGTGGATGTCTGATGCCTGATGACTGATGCTTGTGGATGTCTGATGCCTGATGTTTGATGCCTGATGTCTGATTCTTGTGGATATCTAATGCCTGATGTATGATGCCTGATGCTTGTGGATGTCTGATGCCTGATGTCTGATGCTTGTGGATGTCTGTTGCCTGATGCCTGATGTTTGATGCCTGATGTCTGATGCTTGTTGATGCCTGATGTCTGATGCTTGTGGATGTCTGATGGCTGATGTCTGATGCCTGATGCGTGTGGATGTCTGATGCTTGTGGATGCCTGATGTCTGATGCCTGATGCTTGTGGATGTCTGATGCCTGATGCTTGTGGATGTCTGATGCCTGATGTCTGATATCTGATGCCTGTTGTTTGATGTCTGATGCCTGATGCTTGTGGATGTATGTTGCCTGATGTCTGATGCCTGATGTCTGATGCTTGTGGATGTCTGATGCCTGATGTCTGATGCTTGTGGATGTCTGATGCATGATGTCTGATGCATGATGTCTTATGCCTGATGGCTGATGCCTGATGTCTGATGCCTGATGTCTGATGCTTGATGCTTGTGGATGTCTGATGCCTGATGTCTGATGCACGATGTTTGATGTCTGATGCCTGATGATTGTGGATGTTTGTTGCCTGATGTCTGATGCATGATGTCTGACACCTGATGTCTGATGCATGATGTCTGATGTCTGATGCTTGTGGATGTCTGATGCTTGTGGCTGTCTGATGCCTGATGTCTGATGCTTGTGGATGTCTGATGCATGATGTCTGATGCATGATGTCTGATGCATGATGGCTGATGCCTGATGGCTGATGTCCGATGCCTGATGTCTGATTCCTGATGTCTGTTGCTTGATGCTTGTGGATGTCTGAGGCCTTATGCCCGATGTTTGATGTCTGATACCTGATGCTTGTGGATGTGTGTTGCCTGATGTCTGATGCATGATGTCTGACACCTGATGTCTGATGTCTGATATCTGATGTCTGATGCCTGATGTTTGTGAATGTCTGATGCCGGATGTCTGATGCATGATGTCTGATGCCTGATGCTTGATGTCTGATGCTTGTGGATGTCTGATGCCTGATGTCTGATGCCTGATGTCTGATGCTTGATGCTTGTGGATGTCTGATGCCTGATGTTTGTGGATGTGTGTTGCCTGATGTCTGATGCATGATGTCTGATACCTGATGTCTGATGCTTTTGGGTGTCTGATGCTTGATGCTTGTGGACGTCTGATGCCTGATGTCTGATGCCTGGTGCTTGTGGATGTGTGTTGCCTGATGTCTGATGCATGATGTCTGATGCTTGTGGATGTCTGATGCTTGTGGATGTTTGATTCCGGATGTCTGATGCTTGTGGCTGTCTGATGCCTGATGTCTGAAGCTTGTGGATGTCTGCTGCATGATGTCTGATGTTTGTGAATGTCTGATGCCGGATGTCTGATGCATGATGTCTGATGCCTGATGTCTGATGGTTGTGGATGCCTTGTGCCTGATGTCTGATGCCTGATGTCTGATTCCTGATGTCTGATGCCTGATGTCTGATGCTTGTGGATGTGTGATGCCTCATGTCTGATGCTTGTGGATGTGTGATGCCTGATGTCTGATGCTCGATGTTTGATGTCTGATACCTGATGCTTGTGGATGTGTGTTGCCTGATGTCTGATGCTTGTGGATGTCTGATGCTTGTGGATGTTTGATTCCTGATGTCTGATGCTTGTGGCTGTCTGATGCCTGATGTCTGATGCTTGTGGATGTCTGATGCTTGTGGATGTCTGATGCATGATGTCTGATGCATGATAACTGATGCCTGATGTCTTATGCCTGATGGCGGATGCCTGAAGTGTGATGGCTGATGCCTGATGTCTTATGCCTGATGTTTGTGAATGTCTGATGCCTGATGTCTGATGCTTGTGGATGTCTGATGCCTGATGTCTGATGCCTGATGTCAGATGCCTGATGGCTGATGCTTGATGCTTGTGGATGTCTGATGCCTGATGTTTGTGGATATGTGTTGCCTGATGTCTGATGCATGATGTCTGATACCTGATGTCTGTTGCTTTTGGATGTCTGATGCTTGATGCTTGTGGACGTCTGATGCCTGATGTCTGATGCCCGATGTTTGATGTCTGATGCCTGGTGCTTGTGGATGTGTGTTGCCTGATGTCTGATGCATGATGTCTGATGCTTGTGGATGTCTGATGCGTGTGGATGTTTGATGCATGATGTCTGATGCTTGTGGATGTCTGATGCTTGTGGATGTTTGATTCCTGATGTCTGATGCTTGTGTCTGTCTGATGCCTGATGTCTGATGCTTGTGGATGTCTGATGCATGATGTCTGACACCGGATGTCATGCATGATGTCTGATGTCTGATGCTTGTGGATGTCTGATGCCTGAGGTCTGATGCTTGTGGATGTCTGATGCCTGATGTCTGATGCCTGATGTTTGTGAATGTCTGATGCCGGATGTCTGATGCCTGATGTCTGATGTCTGATGTCTGATGCTTGTGGATGCCTGATGCCTGATGTCTGATTCCTGATGTCTGATGCTTGTGGATGTCTGATGCCAGATGTCTGATGCTTGTGGATGTGTGATGCCTGATGTCTGATGCTCGATGTTTGATATCTGATACCTGATGCTTGTGGATGTGTGTTGCCTGATGTCTGATGCTTGTGGATGTCTGATGCTTGTGGATGTTTGATTCCTGATGTCTGATGCTTGTTGCTGTCTGATTCCTGATGTCTGATGCTTGTGGATGTCTGATGCATGATGTCTGATGCTTGATGCTTGTGGATGTCTGATGCCTGATGCTTGTGGATGCCTGATGTCTGATGCCTGATGTCTGATGCCTGATGTCTGATGCTTGTGAATGTCTGATGTCTGATGCTTGTGGATGTCTCATGACTGATGTCTCATGACTGATGTCTGATGCCTGATGCTTGTGGATATCTAATGCCTGATGTATGATGCCTGATGCTTGTGGATGTCTGATGCCTGATGTCTGATGCTTGTGGATGTCTGTTGCCTGATGCTTGTGGATGTCTGATGCCTGATGTTTGATGCCTGATGTCTGATGCTTGTGGATGCCTGATGTCTGATGCACGTGGATGTCTGATGCCTCATGACTGATGTCTGATGCTTGTGGATTTCTGATGCCTGATGTCTCATGACTGATGTCTGATGCCTGATGCTTGTGGATATCTAATGCCTGATGTATGATGCCTGATGCTTGTGGATGTCTTATGTCTTATGTCTGATGCTTGTGGATGTCTGTTGCCTGATGCTTGTGGATGTCTGATGCCTGATGTTTGATGCCTGATGTCTAATGCTTGTGGATGCCTGATGTCTGATGCTGGTGGATGTCTGATGCCTGATGTCTGATGCCTGATGCTTGTGGATGCCTGATGCCTGATGCTTGTGGATGCCTGATGTCTGATGCCTGACGCTTGTGGGTGTCTGATGCCTGATGCTTTTGGATGTCTGATGCCTGATGTCTGATATCTGATGCCTGATGTTTGATGTCTGATGCCTGATGCTTGTGGATGTATCTTGCCTGATGTCTGATGCATGATTTCTGATGCTTGTGGATGTTTGATGCCTGATGTCTGATGCTTGTGGATGTCTGATGCATGATGTCTGATGCATGATGTCTGATGCCTGATGTCTTATGCCTGATGGCTGATGCCTGAAGTCTGATGGCTGATGCCTGATGTCTTATGCCTGATGTCTGATTCCTGATGTCTGATGCTTGATGCTTGTGGATGTCTGATGCCTGATGTCTGATGCCTGATGTTTGATGTCTGATGCCTGATGCTTGTGGATGTGTGTTGCCTGATGTCTGATGCATGATGTCTGACACCTGATGTCTGATGCATGATGTCTGATGTCTAATGCTTGTGGATGTCTGATGCCTGATGTCTGATGCTTGTGGCTGTCTGATGTCTGATGCTTGTGGATGTCTGATGCATGGTGTCTGATGCATGATGTCTGACACCTGATGTCTGATGCATGATGTCTGGTGCTTGTGGATGTCTGATGCCTGATGTCTGATGCTTGTGAATGTCTGATGTCTGCTGCCTGATGTTTGTGAATGTCTGATGCTGGATGTCTGATGCCGGATGTCTGATGCATGATGTCTGATGCCTGATGTCTGATGCTTGTGGATGTCTGATGCCTGATGTCTGATGCCTGATGTCTGATGCATGATGTCTGATGCCTGATGTCTGATGCTTGTGGATGTCTGACGCCTGATTCTTGTGGATGTCTGATGTCTGATGCCTGATGTTTGTGAATGTCTGATGCCGGATGTCTGATGCAAAATTTCTTACCTACTAATAAACACAATGTAATGAAAACCCTAGAATGCTCCTTCAACCCTTCCTCGGATTACCTGAATGAGTATACCTGAGTAAAATAAAAACAAATAAACAGATACACCAACTGAACAGTAGATGGCAGTGTCACATAAAAGAAGATTCCAAACTCAAGTTCTGCAATGTTATCTACAATTCCCCTATCAGAGTGACAGAGTGAATGTGGTTTAAATTTTTAGGTCTCGCCTGGCTATCGCGTAAGCGAGCGCTCAGCGAGACTCTAGTAAGGGTCTCCCAAAAGTGCTCCCAAAAGCGGATTCCATGGCGAGCACGCGCACAATCACGTGCATCGTGCCGCCATGCAATCCGTTTGGCATCCTACTTCAAAGGGTCTGCTCACCCGCCTGGAATGCGCTCCCCCGCCCCCGCCAAGCACGCGCGCCACGCTCCGCCGGGCTTGTCTTGTTCGTCTTTTTAAACATTCACATTATCATGTGCTTACAAAAGCCTGCATGTTCGAAATGGGTTTCTTTATTTTCAGAGCGAAGGGCTTTACGATGTACGTCTTTAACATTATTTAATGCCAACAGAGCGCGGTCTTTTTACATTTTTGTTTGTTTTTAGGTTGCCATGAGCACATAACTGCGCTGCACGCTAAGCTTTATATTAATAGCAGTGCACATACTTTTTGTAGTACAAGTTAGTACTTTGCTTTGTTTATTGTTTACTTTGCTATTATTCCAGCGGACATAATACAACTGAGCACACTGTCTGATGTCTGATGCCTGATGCTTGCGGATGTCTGATGGCTGATGCTTGTGGATGTCTTATGCCTGATGTCTGATGCCTGATGTTTGATGCCTGATGTCTTATGCCTGATGTCTGATATCTGATGTTTGATGCTGATGCCTGATGCTTGTGGATGTGTGTTGTCTAATGTCTGATGCATGATGTCTGATGCTTGTGGATGTCTGATATTTGTGGATGTTTGATTCCTGATGTCTGATGCTTGTGGATGTCTGATGCCTGATGTCTGACACCTGATGTCTGATGCATGATGTCTGATGCCTGATGCATGATGTTTGTGGATGTCTGATGCCTGATGCTTATGGATGTCTGATGCCTGATGTCTGATGCCTGATGTTTGTGAATGTCTGATGCCGGATGTCTGATGCCTGATGTTTGTGGATGTCTGATGCTTGTGGATGTCTGGTGCCTGATGTCTGGTGCCTGATTTCTGATGTCTGATTCCTGATGTCTGATGCTTGTGGATGTCTGATGCCTGATGTCTGATGCTTGATGCTTGTGGATGTCTGATGCTTGTGGATGTGTGTTGCCTGATGTCTGATGCATGATCTGTGATACCTGATGTCTGGTGCTTGTGGATGTCTGATGTCTGATGCTTGTTGAAGTCTGATGCCTGATGTCTGATGCCCGATGTTTGATGTCTGATATTTGATGCTTGTGGATGTGTGTTGTCTGATGCATGATGTCTGATGCTTGTGGATGTTTGATTCCTGATGTCTGATGCTTGTGGCTGTCTGATGCCTGATGTCTGATGCTTGTGAATGTCTGAGGCATGATGTCTGACACCTGATGTCTGATGCATGATGTCTGATGTCTGATGCTTGTGGATGTCTGATGCCTGATGTCTGATGCTTGTGGATGTCTGATGCCTGACGTCTGATGCCTGATGTTTGTGAATGTCTGATGCCGGATGTCTGATGTCTGATGTCTGATGCATGATGTCTGATGCCTGATGTCAATGCCTGATGTCTGATGCTTGTGGATGTCTGATGTTTGTGGATGCCTGGTGCCTGATGTCTGATGCCTGATGTCTGATTCCTGATGTCTGATTCCTGATGTCTGATGCTTGTGGATGTCTGATGCCTGATGTCTGATGCTTGTGGATGTGCAATGCCTGATGTCTGATGCTCGATGTTTGATGCCTGATGCTTGTGGATGCGTGTTGCCTGATATCTGATGCATGATGTCTGATGCTTGTGGATGTCTGATACTTGTGGATGTTTGATTCCTGATGTCTGATGCTTGTGGATGTCTGATGCATGATGTATGACACCTGATGTCTGATGCATGATGTCTGATGCTTGTGGATGTCTGATGCCTGATGTCTGATGCTTGTGGATGTGTGGTGCCTGATGTCTGATGCTCGATGTTTGATGTCTGATGCCTGGTGCTTGTGGAAGTGTGTTGTCTGATGCATAATGTCTGATGCTTGTGGATGTCTGATGCTTGTGGATGTTTGATTCCTGATGTCTGATGCTTGTGGCTGTCTGATGCCTGATGCTTGTGGATGTCTGAGGCATGATGTCTGACACCTGATGTCTGATGCATGATGTCTGATGTCTGATGCTTGTGGATGCCTGATGTCTGATGCTTGTGGATGTCTGATACCTGATGTCTGATGCCTGATGTTTGTGAATGTCTGATGCCGGATGTCTGATGCCTGATGTCTGATGCATGATGTCTGATGTCAATGCCTGATGTCTGATGCTTGTGGATGTCTGATGTTTGTGGATGCCTGGTGCCTGATGTCTGATGTCTGATTCCTGATGTCTGATTCCTGATGTCTGATGCTTGTGGATGTCTGATGCTTGATGTTTGTGGATGTGCGATGCCTGATGTCTGATGCTCGATGTTTGATGTCTGATGCCTGATGCTTGTTAATGTGTGTTGCCTGATTTCTGATGCATGATGTCTGATGCTTGTGGATGTTTGATTCCTGATGTCTGATGCTCGTGGATGTCTGATGCTTGTGGCTGTCTGATGCCTGATGTCTGATGCTTGTGGATGTCTGATGCATGATGTCTGATGCTTGATGCTTGTGGATGTCTGATGCCTGATGCTTGTTAATGTGTGTTGCCTGATTTCTGATGCATGATGTCTGATGCTTGTGGATGTTTGATTCCTGATGTCTGATGCTTGTGGATGTCTGATGCTTGTGGCTGTCTGATGCCTGATGTCTGATGCTTGTGGATGTCTGATGCATGATGTCTGATGCTTGATGCTTGTGGATGTCTGATGCCTGATGCTTGTGGATGCCTGATGTATGATGCGTGATGCTTGTGGATGTCTGTTGTCTGATGCTTGTGGATATCTGATGCCTGATGTTTGATGCCTGATGTCTGATGCTTGTGGATGCCTGATGTCTGATGCTTGTGGATGTCTGATGCCTGATGACTGATGTCTGATGCTTGTGGATGTCTGATGCCTGATGTCTCATGACTGATGTGTGATGCTCGTGGATATCTAATGCCTGATGTATGATGCCTGATGCTTGTGGATGTCTGATGTCTGATGCTTGTGGATGTCTGTTGCCTGATGCTTGTGGATGTCTGATGCCTGATGTGTGATGCCTGATGTCTGATGCTTGTGGATGCCTGATGTCTGATGCTTGTGGATGCCTGATGCCTGTGGATGCCTGATATCTGATGCCTGACACTTGTGGATGTCTGATGCCTCATGCTTGTGGATGTCTGATGTCTGATATCTGATGCCTGATGTTTGATGTCTGATGCCTGATGCTTGTGGATGTATGTTGCCTGATGTCTGATGCATGATGTCTGATGCCTGATGTCTGATGCTTGTGGATGTCTGATGCTTGTGGATGTCTAATGCTTGATGCTTGTGGATGTCTGATGCCTGATGCCTGATGTCTGATGCCTGATGTCTTATGCCTGATGTCTGATTCCTGATGTCTGATGCTTGATGCTTGTGGATGTCTGATGCCTGATGTCTGATGCCCGATGTTTGATGTCTGATGCCTGATGCTTGTGGATGTGTGTTGCCTGATGTCTGATGCATGATGTCTGATGCTTGCGGATGTCTGATGCTTGTGGATGTTTGATTCCTGATGTCTGATGCTTGTGGATGTCTGATGCATGATGTATGACACCTGATGTCTGATGCATGATGTCTGATGCATGATGTCTGATGCTTGTGGATGTCTGATGCCTGATGTCTGATGCCTGTGGATGTCTGATGCCTGATGTCTGATGCCTGATGTTTGTGAATGTCTGATGCCGGATGCCTGATGCCTGATGTCTTATGCATGATGTCTGATGCCTGATGTCTGATGCCTGATGTCTGATGCTTGTGGATGTCTGATGCCTGATGTCTGATGCCTGATGTCTGATGCCTGATGCCTGATTCCTGATGTCTGATGCTTGTGGATGTCTGATGCTTGATGCTTGTGGATGTCTGATGCTTGTGGATGTGTGTTGCCTGGTGTCTGATGCATGATGTCTGATACCTGATGTCTGATGCTTGTGGATGTCTGATGCCTGATGTCTGATGCTTGATGCTTGTGGAAGTCTGATGCCTGATGTCTGATGCCTGATGTTTGATGCCGGATGTCTGATGCTTCTGGATGTCTGATGCCTGATGTCTGATGCTTGATGCTTGTGGATGTGTAATGCCTGATGTTTGTGGATTTGTGTTGCCTGATGTCTGATGCATGATGTCTGATACCTGATGTCTGATGCTTTTGGATGTCTGATGCTTGATGCTTGTGGAAGTCTGATGCCTGATGTCTGATGCCCGATGTTTGATGTCTGATGCCTGGTGCTTGTGGATGTGTGTTGCCTGATGTCTGATGCATGATGTCTGATGCTTGTGGATGTTTGATTCCTGATGTCTGATGCTTGTGGATGTCTGATAACTGATGTCTGATGCTTGTGGATGTCTGATGCATGATGTCTGACACCTGATGTCTGATGCATGATGTCTGATGCTTGTGGATGTCTGATGCCTGATGGCTGATGCTTGTGGGTGTCTGATGCCTGATGTCTGATGCCTGATGTTTGTGAATGTCTGATGCCGGATGTCTGATGCTTGATGTCTGATGCATGATATCTGATGCCTGATGTCTGATGCTTTTGGATGTCTGATGCTTGTGGATGCCTGGTGCCTGATGCCTGATGCCTGATTTCTGATGTCTGATGCCTGATGTTTGATGCCTGATGTCTGATGCTTGTGGATGCCTGATGTCTGATGCACGTGGATGTCTGATGCCTCATGACTGATGTCTGATGCTTGTGGATTTCTGATGCCTGATGTCTCATGACTGATGTCTGATGCCTGATGCTTGTGGATATCTAATGCCTGATGTATGATGCCTGATGCTTGTGGATGTCTTATGTCTGATGTCTGATGCTTGTGGATGTCTGTTGCCTGATGCTTGTGGATGTCTGATGCCTGATGTTTGATGCCTGATGTCTAATGCTTGTGGATGCCTGATGTCTGATGCTGGTGGATGTCTGATGCCTGATGTCTGATGCCTGATGCTTGTGGATGCCTGATGCCTGATGCTTGTGGATGCCTGATGTCTGATGCCTGACGCTTGTGGGTGTCTGATGCCTGATGCTTTTGGATGTCTGATGCCTGATGTCTGATATCTGATGCCTGATGTTTGATGTCTGATGCCTGATGCTTGTGGATGTATCTTGCCTGATGTCTGATGCATGATGTCTGATGCTTGTGGATGTTTGATGCCTGATGTCTGATGCTTGTGGATGTCTGATGCATGATGTCTGATGCATGATGTCTGATGCCTGATGTCTTATGCCTGATGGCTGATGCCTGAAGTCTGATGGCTGATGCCTGATGTCTTATGCCTGATGTCTGATTCCTGATGTCTGATGCTTGATGCTTGTGGATGTCTGATGCCTGATGTCTGATGCCCGATGTTTGATGTCTGATGCCTGATGCTTGTGGATGTGTGTTGCCTGATGTCTGATGCATGATGTCTGACACCTGATGTCTGACACCTGATGTCTGATGCATGATGTCTGATGTCTGATGCTTGTGGATGTTTGATTCCTGATGTCTGATGCTCGTGGATGTCTGATGCTTGTGGCTGTCTGATGCCTGATGTCTGATGCTTGTGGATGTCTGATGCATGATGTCTGATGCTTGATGCTTGTGGATGTCTGATGCCTGATGCTTGTTAATGTGTGTTGCCTGATTTCTGATGCATGATGTCTGATGCTTGTGGATGTTTGATTCCTGATGTCTGATGCTTGTGGATGTCTGATGCTTGTGGCTGTCTGATGCCTGATGTCTGATGCTTGTGGATGTCTGATGCATGATGTCTGATGCTTGATGCTTGTGGATGTCTGATGCCTGATGCTTGTGGATGCCTGATGTATGATGCGTGATGCTTGTGGATGTCTGTTGTCTGATGCTTGTGGATATCTGATGCCTGATGTTTGATGCCTGATGTCTGATGCTTGTGGATGCCTGATGTCTGATGCTTGTGGATGTCTGATGCCTGATGACTGATGTCTGATGCTTGTGGATGTCTGATGCCTGATGTCTCATGACTGATGTGTGATGCTCGTGGATATCTAATGCCTGATGTATGATGCCTGATGCTTGTGGATGTCTGATGTCTGATGCTTGTGGATGTCTGTTGCCTGATGCTTGTGGATGTCTGATGCCTGATGTGTGATGCCTGATGTCTGATGCTTGTGGATGCCTGATGTCTGATGCTTGTGGATGCCTGATGCCTGTGGATGCCTGATATCTGATGCCTGACACTTGTGGATGTCTGATGCCTCATGCTTGTGGATGTCTGATGTCTGATATCTGATGCCTGATGTTTGATGTCTGATGCCTGATGCTTGTGGATGTATGTTGCCTGATGTCTGATGCATGATGTCTGATGCCTGATGTCTGATGCTTGTGGATGTCTGATGCTTGTGGATGTCTAATGCTTGATGCTTGTGGATGTCTGATGCCTGATGCCTGATGTCTGATGCCTGATGTCTTATGCCTGATGTCTGATTCCTGATGTCTGATGCTTGATGCTTGTGGATGTCTGATGCCTGATGTCTGATGCCCGATGTTTGATGTCTGATGCCTGATGCTTGTGGATGTGTGTTGCCTGATGTCTGATGCATGATGTCTGATGCTTGCGGATGTCTGATGCTTGTGGATGTTTGATTCCTGATGTCTGATGCTTGTGGATGTCTGATGCATGATGTATGACACCTGATGTCTGATGCATGATGTCTGATGCATGATGTCTGATGCTTGTGGATGTCTGATGCCTGATGTCTGATGCCTGTGGATGTCTGATGCCTGATGTCTGATGCCTGATGTTTGTGAATGTCTGATGCCGGATGCCTGATGCCTGATGTCTTATGCATGATGTCTGATGCCTGATGTCTGATGCCTGATGTCTGATGCTTGTGGATGTCTGATGCCTGATGTCTGATGCCTGATGTCTGATGCCTGATGCCTGATTCCTGATGTCTGATGCTTGTGGATGTCTGATGCTTGATGCTTGTGGATGTCTGATGCTTGTGGATGTGTGTTGCCTGGTGTCTGATGCATGATGTCTGATACCTGATGTCTGATGCTTGTGGATGTCTGATGCCTGATGTCTGATGCTTGATGCTTGTGGAAGTCTGATGCCTGATGTCTGATGCCTGATGTTTGATGCCGGATGTCTGATGCTTCTGGATGTCTGATGCCTGATGTCTGATGCTTGATGCTTGTGGATGTGTAATGCCTGATGTTTGTGGATTTGTGTTGCCTGATGTCTGATGCATGATGTCTGATACCTGATGTCTGATGCTTTTGGATGTCTGATGCTTGATGCTTGTGGAAGTCTGATGCCTGATGTCTGATGCCCGATGTTTGATGTCTGATGCCTGGTGCTTGTGGATGTGTGTTGCCTGATGTCTGATGCATGATGTCTGATGCTTGTGGATGTTTGATTCCTGATGTCTGATGCTTGTGGATGTCTGATAACTGATGTCTGATGCTTGTGGATGTCTGATGCATGATGTCTGACACCTGATGTCTGATGCATGATGTCTGATGCTTGTGGATGTCTGATGCCTGATGGCTGATGCTTGTGGGTGTCTGATGCCTGATGTCTGATGCCTGATGTTTGTGAATGTCTGATGCCGGATGTCTGATGCTTGATGTCTGATGCATGATATCTGATGCCTGATGTCTGATGCTTTTGGATGTCTGATGCTTGTGGATGCCTGGTGCCTGATGCCTGATGCCTGATTTCTGATGTCTGATGCCTGATGTTTGATGCCTGATGTCTGATGCTTGTGGATGCCTGATGTCTGATGCACGTGGATGTCTGATGCCTCATGACTGATGTCTGATGCTTGTGGATTTCTGATGCCTGATGTCTCATGACTGATGTCTGATGCCTGATGCTTGTGGATATCTAATGCCTGATGTATGATGCCTGATGCTTGTGGATGTCTTATGTCTGATGTCTGATGCTTGTGGATGTCGGTTGCCTGATGCTTGTGGATGTCTGATGCCTGATGTTTGATGCCTGATGTCTAATGCTTGTGGATGCCTGATGTCTGATGCTGGTGGATGTCTGATGCCTGATGTCTGATGCCTGATGCTTGTGGATGCCTGATGCCTGATGCTTGTGGATGCCTGATGTCTGATGCCTGACGCTTGTGGGTGTCTGATGCCTGATGCTTTTGGATGTCTGATGCCTGATGTCTGATATCTGATGCCTGATGTTTGATGTCTGATGCCTGATGCTTGTGGATGTATCTTGCCTGATGTCTGATGCATGATGTCTGATGCTTGTGGATGTTTGATGCCTGATGTCTGATGCTTGTGGATGTCTGATGCATGATGTCTGATGCATGATGTCTGATGCCTGATGTCTTATGCCTGATGGCTGATGCCTGAAGTCTGATGGCTGATGCCTGATGTCTTATGCCTGATGTCTGATTCCTGATGTCTGATGCTTGATGCTTGTGGATGTCTGATGCCTGATGTCTGATGCCCGATGTTTGATGTCTGATGCCTGATGCTTGTGGATGTGTGTTGCCTGATGTCTGATGCATGATGTCTGACACCTGATGTCTGACACCTGATGTCTGATGCATGATGTCTGATGTCTGATGCTTGTGGATGTCTGATGCCTGATGTCTGATGCTTGTGGCTGTCTGATGTCTGATGCTTGTGGATGTCTGATGCATGGTGTCTGATGTATGATGTCTGACACCTGATGTCTGATGCATGATGTCTGATGCTTGTGGATGTCTGATGCCTGATGTCTGATGCTTGTGAATGTCTGATGTCTGCTGCCTGATGTTTGTGAATGTCTGATGCCGGATGTCTGATGCCTGATGTCTGATGCATGATGTCTGATGCCTGATGCCTGATGTCTGATGCTTGTGGATGTCTGATGCCTGATGTCTGATGCCTGATGTCTGATGCCTGATGTCTGATGCTTGTGGATGTCTGATGCTTGTGGATGTCTGACGCCTGATTCTTGTGGATGTCTGATGTCTGATGCCTGATGTTTGTGAATGTCTGATGCCGGATGTCTGATGCAAAATTTCTTACCTACTAATAAACACAATGTAATGAAAACCCTAGAATGCTCCTTCAACCCTTCCTCGGATTACCTGAATGAGTATACCTGAGTAAAATAAAAACAAATAAACAGATACACCAACTGAACAGTAGATGGCAGTGTCACATAAAAGAAGATTCCAAACTCAAGTTCTGCAATGTTATCTACAATTCCCCTATCAGAGTGACAGAGTGAATGTGGTTTACATTTTTAGGTCTCGCCTGGCTATCGCGTAAGCGAGCGCTCAGCGAGACTCTAGTAAGGGTCTCCCAAAAGTGCTCCCAAAAGCGGATTGCATGGCGAGCAAGCGCACAATCACGTGCATCGTGCCGCCATGCAATCCGTTTGGCATCCTACTTCAAAGGGTCTGCTCACCCGCCTGGAATGCGCTCCCCCGCCCCTGCCAAGCACGCGCGCCATGCTCCGCCGGGCTTGTCTTGTTCGTCTTTTTAAACATTCACATTATCATGTGCTTACAAAAGCCTGCATGTTCGAAATGGGTTTCTTTATTTTCAGAGCGAAGGGCTTTACGATGTACGTCTTTAACATTATTTAATGCCAACAGAGCGCGGTCTTTTTACATTTTTGTTTGTTTTTAGGTTGCCATGAGCACATAACTGCGCTGCACGCTAAGCTTTATATTAATAGCAGTGCACATACTTTTTGTAGTACAAGTTAGTACTTTGCTTTGTTTATTGTTTACTTTGCTATTATTCCAGCGGACATAATACAACTGAGCACACTGTCTGATGTCTGATGCCTGATGCTTGCGGATGTCTGATGGCTGATGCTTGTGGATGTCTTATGCCTGATGTCTGATGCCTGATGTTTGATGCCTGATGTCTTATGCCTGATGTCTGATATCTGATGTTTGATGCTGATGCCTGATGCTTGTGGATGTGTGTTGTCTAATGTCTGATGCATGATGTCTGATGCTTGTGGATGTCTGATATTTGTGGATGTTTGATTCCTGATGTCTGATGCTTGTGGATGTCTGATGCCTGATGTCTGATGCTTGTGGATGTCTGATGCATGATGTCTGACACCTGATGTCTGATGCATGATGTCTGATGCCTGATGCATGATGTTTGTGGATGTCTGATGCCTGATGCTTATGGATGTCTGATGCCTGATGTCTGATGCCTGATGTTTGTGAATGTCTGATGCCGGATGTCTGATGCCTGATGTTTGTGGATGTCTGATGCTTGTGGATGTCTGGTGCCTGATGTCTGGTGCCTGATTTCTGATGCCTGATGTCTGATTCCTGATGTCTGATGCTTGTGGATGTCTGATGCCTGATGTCTGATGCTTGATGCTTGTGGATGTCTGATGCTTGTGGATGTGTGTTGCCTGATGTCTGATGCATGATCTGTGATACCTGATGTCTGGTGCTTGTGGATGTCTGATGTCTGATGCTTGTTGAAGTCTGATGCCTGATGTCTGATGCCCGATGTTTGATGTCTGATATCTGATGCTTGTGGATGTGTGTTGTCTGATGCATGATGTCTGATGCTTGTGGATGTTTGATTCCTGATGTCTGATGCTTGTGGCTGTCTGATGCCTGATGTCTGATGCTTGTGAATGTCTGAGGCATGATGTCTGACACCTGATGTCTGATGCATGATGTCTGATGTCTGATGCTTGTGGATGTCAGATGCCTGATGTCTGATGCTTGTGGATGTCTGATGCCTGACGTCTGATGCCTGATGTTTGTGAATGTCTGATGCCGGATGTCTGATGCCTGATGTCTGATGCATGATGTCTGATGCCTGATGTCAATGCCTGATGTCTGATGCTTGTGGATGTCTGATGTTTGTGGATGCCTGGTGCCTGATGTCTGATGCCTGATGTCTGATTCCTGATGTCTGATTCCTGATGTCTGATGCTTGTGGATGTCTGATGCCTGATGTCTGATGCTTGTGGATGTGCAATGCCTGATGTCTGATGCTCGATGTTTGATGTCTGATGCCTGATGCTTGTGGATGCGTGTTGCCTGATATCTGATGCATGATGTCTGATGCTTGTGGATGTCTGATACTTGTGGATGTTTGATTCCTGATGTCTGATGCTTGTGGATGTCTGATGCATGATGTATGACACCTGATGTCTGATGCATGATGTCTGATGCATGATGTCTGATGCTTGTGGATGTCTGATGCCTGATGTCTGATGCTTGTGGATGTGTGATGCCTGATGTCTGATGCTCGATGTTTGATGTCTGATGCCTGGTGCTTGTGGAAGTGTGTTGTCTGATGCATGATGTCTGATGCTTGTGGATGTCTGATGCTTGTGGATGTTTGATTCCTGATGTCTGATGCTTGTGGCTGTCTGATGCCTGATGCTTGTGGATGTCTGAGGCATGATGTCTGACACCTGATGTCTGATGCATGATGTCTGATGTCTGATGCTTGTGGATGTCTGATGCCTGATGTCTGATGCTTGTGGATGTCTGATACCTGATGTCTGATGCCTGATGTTTGTGAATGTCTGATGCCGGATGTCTGATGCCTGATGTCTGATGCATGATGTCTGATGTCAATGCCTAATGTCTGATGCTTGTGGATGTCTGATGTTTGTGGATGCCTGGTGCCTGATGTCTGATGCCTGATGTCTGATTCCTGATGTCTGATTCCTGATGTCTGATTCCTGATGTCTGATTCCTGATGTCTGATGCTTGTGGATGTCTGATGCTTGATGTTTGTGGATGTGCGATGCCTGATGCCTGATGTGTGATGCTCGATGTTTGATGTCTGATGCCTGATGCTTGTGGATGTGGGTTGCCTGATTTCTGATGCATGATGTCTGATGCTTGTGGATGTTTGATTCCTGATGTCTGATACTTGTGGATGTCTGATGCTTGTGGCTGTCTGATGCCTGATGTCTGATGCTTGTGGATGTCTGATGCATGATGTCTGATGCTTGATGCTTGTGGATGTCTGATGCCTGATGCTTGTGGATGCCTGATGTATGATGCGTGATGCTTGTGGATGTCTGTTGTCTGATGCTTGTGGATATCTGATGCCTGATGTTTGATGCCTGATATCTGATGCTTGTGGATGCCTGATGTCTGATGCTTGTGGATGTCTGATGCCTGATGACTGATGTCTGATGCTTGTGGATGTCTGATGCCTGATGTCTCATGACTGATGTGTGATGCTTGTGGATATCTAATGCCTGATGTATGATGCCTGATGCTTGTGGATGTCTGATGTCTGATGTTTGTGGATGTCGGTTGCCTGATGCTTGTGGATGTCTGTTGCCTGATGTGTGATGCCTGATGTCTGATGCTTGTGGATGCCTGATGTCTGATGCTTGTGGATGCCTGATGCCTGTGGATGCCTGATATCTGATGCCTGACACTTGTGGATGTCTGATGCCTCATGCTTGTGGATGTCTGATGTCTGATATCTGATGCCTGATGTTTGATGTCTGATGCCTGATGCTTGTGGATGTATGTTGCCTGATGTCTGATGCATGATGTCTGATGCCTGATGTCTGATGCTTGTGGATGTCTGATGCTTGTGGATGTCTGATGCTTGATGCTTGTGGATGTCTGATGCCTGATGCCTGATGTCTGATGCCTGATGTCTTATGCCTGATGTCTGATTCCTGATGTCTGATGCTTGATGCTTGTGGATGTCTGATGCCTGATGTCTGATGCCCGATGTTTGATGTCTGATGCCTGATGCTTGTGGATGTGTGTTGCCTGATGTCTGATGCATGATGTCTGATACTTGTGGATGTCTGATGCTTGTGGATGTTTGATTCCTGATGTCTGATGCTTGTGGATGTCTGATGCAGGATGTATGACACCTGATGTCTGATGCATGATGTCTGATGCATGATGTCTGATGCGTGTGGATGTCTGATGCCTGATGTCTGATGCTTGTGGATGTCTGATGCCTGATGTCTGATGCCTGATGTTTGTGAATGTCTGATGCCGGATGCCTGATGCCTGATGTCTTATGCCTGATGTCTGATGCCTGATGTCTGATGCCTGATGTCTGATGCTTGTGGATGTCTGATGCCTGATGTCTGATGCCTGATGTCTGATGCCTGATGCCTGATTCC
This sequence comes from Triturus cristatus, assembly GCF_964204655.1. Lineage (NCBI taxonomy): Eukaryota > Metazoa > Chordata > Amphibia > Caudata > Salamandridae > Triturus > Triturus cristatus. The sequence continues at coordinate 192,515,521 of NC_140579.1, forward strand.
TGATGTCTGATGCTTGTGGATGTCTGATGCTTGATGCTTGTGGATGTCTGATGCTTGTGGATGTGTGTTGCCTGATGTCTGATGCATGATGTCTGATACCTGATGTCTGATGCTTGTGGATGTCTGATGCCTGATGTCTGATCCTTGATGCTTGTGGAAGTCTGATGCCTGATGTCTGATGCCTGATGTTTGATGCCTGATGTCTGATGCTTCTGGATGTCTGATGCCTGATGTCTGATGCTTGATGCTTGTGGATGTGTGATGCCTGATGTTTGTGGATTTGTGTTGCCTGATGTCTGATGCATGATGTCTGATACCTGATGTCTGATGCTTTTGGATGTCTGATGCTTGATGCTTGTGGAAGTCTGATGCCTGATGTCTGATGCCCGATGTTTGATGTCTGATGCCTGGTGCTTGTGGATGTGTGTTGCCTGATGCATGATGTCTGATGCTTGTGGATGTTTGATTCCTGATGTCTGATGCTTGTGGATGTCTGAAAACTGATGTCTGATGCTTGTGGATGTCTGATGCATGATGTCTGACACCTGATGTCTGATGCTTGTGGATGTCTGATGCCTGATGGCTGATGCTTGTGGGTGTCTGATGCCTGATGTCTGATGCTCGATGTTTGATGTCTGATGCCTGGTGCTTGTGGAAGTGTGTTGTCTGATGCATGATGTCTGATGCTTGTGGATGTCTGATGCTTGTGGATGTTTGATTCCTGATGTCTGATGCTTGTGGCTGTCTGATGCCTGATGCTTGTGGATGTCTGAGGCATGATGTCTGACACCTGATGTCTGATGCATGATGTCTGATGTCTGATGCTTGTGGATGTCTGATGCCTGATGTCTGATGCTTGTGGATGTCTGATACCTGATGTCTGATGCCTGATGTTTGTGAATGTCTGATGCCGGATGTCTGATGCCTGATGTCTGATGCTTGTGGATGTCTGATACCTGATGTCTGATGCCTGATGTTTGTGAATGTCTGATGCCGGATGTCTGATGCCTGATGTCTGATGCATGATGTCTGATGTCAATGCCTGATGTCTGATGCTTGTGGATGTCTGATGTTTGTGGATGCCTGGTGCCTGATGTCTGATGCCTGATGTCTGATTCCTGATGTCTGATTCCTGATGTCTGATTCCTGATGTCTGATGCTTGTGGATGTCTGATGCTTGATGTTTGTGGATGTGCGATGCCTGATGCCTGATGTGTGATGCTCGATGTTTGATGTCTGATGCCTGATGCTTGTGGATGTGTGTTGCCTGATTTCTGATGCATGATGTCTGATGCTTGTGGATGTTTGATTCCTGATGTCTGATGCTTGTGGATGTCTGATGCTTGTGGCTGTCTGATGCCTGATGTCTGATGCTTGTGGATGTCTGATGCATGATGTCTGATGCTTGATGCTTGTGGATGTCTGATGCCTGATGCTTGTGGATGCCTGATGTATGATGCGTGATGCTTGTGGATGTCTGTTGTCTGATGCTTGTGGATATCTGATGCCTGATGTTTGATGCCTGATGTCTGATGCTTGTGGATACCTGATGTCTGATGCTTGTGGATGTCTGATGCCTGATGTCTGATGTTTGTGAATGTCTGATGCCGGATGTCTGATGCATGATGTCTGATGCCTGATGTCTGATGGTTGTGGATGCCTTGTGCCTGATGTCTGATGCCTGATGTCTGATTCCTGATGTCTGATTCCTGATGTCTGATGCCTGATGTCTGATGCTTGTGGATGTGTGATGCCTCATGTCTGATGCTTGTGGATGTGTGATACCTGATGTCTGATGCTCGATGTTTGATGTCTGATGCCTGATGCTTGTGGATGTGTGTTGCCTGATGTCTGATGCTTGTGGATGTCTGATGCTTGTGGATGTTTGATTCCTGATGTCTGATGCTTGTGGCTGTCTGATGCCTGATGTCTGATGCTTGTGGATGTCTGATGCATGATGTCTGATGCATGATAACTGATGCCTGATGTCTTATGCCTGATGGCTGATGCCTGAAGTCTGATGGCTGATGCCAGATGTCTTATGCCTGATGTTTGTGGATGCCTGGTGCCTGATGTCTGATGCCCGATGGCAGATGCCTGATGGCTGATGCTTGATGCTTGTGGATGTCTGATGCCTGATGTTTGTGGATGTGTGTTGCCTGATGTCTGATGCATGATGTCTGATACCTGATGTCTGTTGCTTTTGGATGTCTGATGCTTGATGCTTGTGGACGTCTGATGCCTGATGTCTGATGCCCGATGTTTGATGTCTGATGCCTGGTGCTTGTGGATGTGTGTTGCCTGATGTCTGATGCATGATGTCTGATGCTTGTGGATGTTTGATGCATGATGTCTGATGCTTGTGGATGTCTGATGCTTGTGGATGTTTGATTCCTGATGTCTGATGCTTGTGGATGTCTGATGCTTGTGTCTGTCTGATGCCTAATGTCTGATGCTTGTGGATGTCTGATGCATGATGTCTGACACCTGATGTCATGCATGATGTCTGATGTCTGATGCTTGTGGATGTCTGATGCCTGATGTCTGATGCTTGTGGATGTCTGATGCCTGATGTCTGATGCCTGATGTTTGTGAATGTCTGATGCCGGATGTCTGATGCATGATGTCTGATGCCTGATGTCTGATGCTTGTGGATGCCTGATGCCTGATGTCTGATTCCTGATGTCTGATTCCTGATGTCTGATGCTTGTGGATGTCTGATGCCTGATGTCTGATGCTTGTGGATGTGTGATGCCTGATGTCTGATGCTCGATGTTTGATGTCTGATGCCTGATGCTTGTGGATGTGTGTTGCCTGATGTCTGATGCTTGTGGATGTCTGATGCTTGTGGATGTTTGATTCCTGATGTCTGATGCTTGTGGCTGTCTGATGCCTGATGTCTGATGCTTGTGGATGTCTGATGCTTGATGCTTGTGGATGCCTGATGCCTGATGCTTGTGGATGCCTGATGTCTGATGCCTGATGTCTGATGCTTGTGGATGTCTGATGTCTGATGCTTGTGGATGTCTCATGACTGATGTCTCATGACTGATGTCTGATGCTTGTGGATATCTAATGCCTGATGTATGATGCCTGATGCTTGTGGATGTCTGATGCCTGATGTCTGATGCTTGTGGATGTCTGTTGCCTGATGCTTGTGGATGTCTGATGCCTGATGCACGTGGATGTCTGATGCCTCATGACTGATGTCTGATGCTTGTGGATTTCTGATGCCTGATGTCTCATGACTGATGTCTGATGCCTGATGCTTGTGGATATCTAATGCCTGATGTATGATGCCTGATGCTTGTGGATGTCTTATGTCTGATGTCTGATGCTTGTGGATTTCTGTTGCCTGATGCTTGTGGATGTCTGATGCCTGACGTTTGATGCCTGATGTCTGATGCTTGTGGATGCCTGATGTCTGATGCTGGTGGATGTCTGATGCCTGATGTCTGATGCCTGATGCTTGTGGATGCCTGATGCCTGATGCTTGTGGATGCCTGATGTCTGATGCCTGACGCTTGTGGATGTCTGATGCCTGATGCTTTTGGATGTCTGATGCCTGATGTCTGATATCTGATGCCTGATGTTTGATGTCTGATGCCTGATGCTTGTGGATGTGGGTTGCCTGATATCTGATGCCTGATGTTTGATGCCTGATATCTGATGCTTGTGGATGCCTGATGTCTGATGCTTGTGGATGTCTGATGCCTGATGACTGATGTCTGATGCTTGTGGATGTCTGATGCCTGATGTCTCATGACTGATGTGTGATGCTTGTGGATATCTAATGCCTGATGTATGATGCCTGATGCTTGTGGATGTCTGATGTCTGATGTTTGTGGATGTCGGTTGCCTGATGCTTGTGGATGTCTGTTGCCTGATGTGTGATGCCTGATGTCTGATGCTTGTGGATGCCTGATGTCTGATGCTTGTGGATGCCTGATGCCTGTGGATGCCTGATATCTGATGCCTGACACTTGTGGATGTCTGATGCCTCATGCTTGTGGATGTCTGATGTCTGATATCTGATGCCTGATGTTTGATGTCTGATGCCTGATGCTTGTGGATGTATGTTGCCTGATGTCTGATGCATGATGTCTGATGCCTGATGTCTGATGCTTGTGGATGTCTGATGCTTGTGGATGTCTGATGCTTGATGCTTGTGGATGTCTGATGCCTGATGCCTGATGTCTGATGCCTGATGTCTTATGCCTGATGTCTGATTCCTGATGTCTGATGCTTGATGCTTGTGGATGTCTGATGCCTGATGTCTGATGCCCGATGTTTGATGTCTGATGCCTGATGCTTGTGGATGTGTGTTGCCTGATGTCTGATGCATGATGTCTGATACTTGTGGATGTCTGATGCTTGTGGATGTTTGATTCCTGATGTCTGATGCTTGTGGATGTCTGATGCAGGATGTATGACACCTGATGTCTGATGCATGATGTCTGATGCATGATGTCTGATGCGTGTGGATGTCTGATGCCTGATGTCTGATGCTTGTGGATGTCTGATGCCTGATGTCTGATGCCTGATGTTTGTGAATGTCTGATGCCGGATGCCTGATGCCTGATGTCTTATGCCTGATGTCTGATGCCTGATGTCTGATGCCTGATGTCTGATGCTTGTGGATGTCTGATGCCTGATGTCTGATGCCTGATGTCTGATGCCTGATGCCTGATTCCTGATGTCTGATGCTTGTGGATGTCTGATGCTTGATGCTTGTGGATGTCTGATGCTTGTGGATGTGTGTTGCCTGATGTCTGATGCATGATGTCTGATACCTGATGTCTGATGCTTGTGGATGTCTGATGCCTGATGTCTGATCCTTGATGCTTGTGGAAGTCTGATGCCTGATGTCTGATGCCTGATGTTTGATGCCTGATGTCTGATGCTTCTGGATGTCTGATGCCTGATGTCTGATGCTTGATGCTTGTGGATGTGTGATGCCTGATGTTTGTGGATTTGTGTTGCCTGATGTCTGATGCATGATGTCTGATACCTGATGTCTGATGCTTTTGGATGTCTGATGCTTGATGCTTGTGGAAGTCTGATGCCTGATGTCTGATGCCCGATGTTTGATGTCTGATGCCTGGTGCTTGTGGATGTGTGTTGCCTGATGCATGATGTCTGATGCTTGTGGATGTTTGATTCCTGATGTCTGATGCTTGTGGATGTCTGAAAACTGATGTCTGATGCTTGTGGATGTCTGATGCATGATGTCTGACACCTGATGTCTGATGCTTGTGGATGTCTGATGCCTGATGGCTGATGCTTGTGGGTGTCTGATGCCTGATGTCTGATGCTCGATGTTTGATGTCTGATGCCTGGTGCTTGTGGAAGTGTGTTGTCTGATGCATGATGTCTGATGCTTGTGGATGTCTGATGCTTGTGGATGTTTGATTCCTGATGTCTGATGCTTGTGGCTGTCTGATGCCTGATGCTTGTGGATGTCTGAGGCATGATGTCTGACACCTGATGTCTGATGCATGATGTCTGATGTCTGATGCTTGTGGATGTCTGATGCCTGATGTCTGATGCTTGTGGATGTCTGATACCTGATGTCTGATGCCTGATGTTTGTGAATGTCTGATGCCGGATGTCTGATGCCTGATGTCTGATGCTTGTGGATGTCTGATACCTGATGTCTGATGCCTGATGTTTGTGAATGTCTGATGCCGGATGTCTGATGCCTGATGTCTGATGCATGATGTCTGATGTCAATGCCTGATGTCTGATGCTTGTGGATGTCTGATGTTTGTGGATGCCTGGTGCCTGATGTCTGATGCCTGATGTCTGATTCCTGATGTCTGATTCCTGATGTCTGATTCCTGATGTCTGATGCTTGTGGATGTCTGATGCTTGATGTTTGTGGATGTGCGATGCCTGATGCCTGATGTGTGATGCTCGATGTTTGATGTCTGATGCCTGATGCTTGTGGATGTGTGTTGCCTGATTTCTGATGCATGATGTCTGATGCTTGTGGATGTTTGATTCCTGATGTCTGATGCTTGTGGATGTCTGATGCTTGTGGCTGTCTGATGCCTGATGTCTGATGCTTGTGGATGTCTGATGCATGATGTCTGATGCTTGATGCTTGTGGATGTCTGATGCCTGATGCTTGTGGATGCCTGATGTATGATGCGTGATGCTTGTGGATGTCTGTTGTCTGATGCTTGTGGATATCTGATGCCTGATGTTTGATGCCTGATGTCTGATGCTTGTGGATGCCTGATGTCTGATGCTTGTGGATGTCTGATGCCTGATGTCTGATGTTTGTGAATGTCTGATGCCGGATGTCTGATGCATGATGTCTGATGCCTGATGTCTGATGGTTGTGGATGCCTTGTGCCTGATGTCTGATGCCTGATGTCTGATTCCTGATGTCTGATTCCTGATGTCTGATGCCTGATGTCTGATGCTTGTGGATGTGTGATGCCTCATGTCTGATGCTTGTGGATGTGTGATACCTGATGTCTGATGCTCGATGTTTGATGTCTGATGCCTGATGCTTGTGGATGTGTGTTGCCTGATGTCTGATGCTTGTGGATGTCTGATGCTTGTGGATGTTTGATTCCTGATGTCTGATGCTTGTGGCTGTCTGATGCCTGATGTCTGATGCTTGTGGATGTCTGATGCATGATGTCTGATGCATGATAACTGATGCCTGATGTCTTATGCCTGATGGCTGATGCCTGAAGTCTGATGGCTGATGCCAGATGTCTTATGCCTGATGTTTGTGGATGCCTGGTGCCTGATGTCTGATGCCCGATGGCAGATGCCTGATGGCTGATGCTTGATGCTTGTGGATGTCTGATGCCTGATGTTTGTGGATGTGTGTTGCCTGATGTCTGATGCATGATGTCTGATACCTGATGTCTGTTGCTTTTGGATGTCTGATGCTTGATGCTTGTGGACGTCTGATGCCTGATGTCTGATGCCCGATGTTTGATGTCTGATGCCTGGTGCTTGTGGATGTGTGTTGCCTGATGTCTGATGCATGATGTCTGATGCTTGTGGATGTTTGATGCATGATGTCTGATGCTTGTGGATGTCTGATGCTTGTGGATGTTTGATTCCTGATGTCTGATGCTTGTGGATGTCTGATGCTTGTGTCTGTCTGATGCCTAATGTCTGATGCTTGTGGATGTCTGATGCATGATGTCTGACACCTGATGTCATGCATGATGTCTGATGTCTGATGCTTGTGGATGTCTGATGCCTGATGTCTGATGCTTGTGGATGTCTGATGCCTGATGTCTGATGCCTGATGTTTGTGAATGTCTGATGCCGGATGTCTGATGCATGATGTCTGATGCCTGATGTCTGATGCTTGTGGATGCCTGATGCCTGATGTCTGATTCCTGATGTCTGATTCCTGATGTCTGATGCTTGTGGATGTCTGATGCCTGATGTCTGATGCTTGTGGATGTGTGATGCCTGATGTCTGATGCTCGATGTTTGATGTCTGATGCCTGATGCTTGTGGATGTGTGTTGCCTGATGTCTGATGCTTGTGGATGTCTGATGCTTGTGGATGTTTGATTCCTGATGTCTGATGCTTGTGGCTGTCTGATGCCTGATGTCTGATGCTTGTGGATGTCTGATGCTTGATGCTTGTGGATGCCTGATGCCTGATGCTTGTGGATGCCTGATGTCTGATGCCTGATGTCTGATGCTTGTGGATGTCTGATGTCTGATGCTTGTGGATGTCTCATGACTGATGTCTCATGACTGATGTCTGATGCTTGTGGATATCTAATGCCTGATGTATGATGCCTGATGCTTGTGGATGTCTGATGCCTGATGTCTGATGCTTGTGGATGTCTGTTGCCTGATGCTTGTGGATGTCTGATGCCTGATGCACGTGGATGTCTGATGCCTCATGACTGATGTCTGATGCTTGTGGATTTCTGATGCCTGATGTCTCATGACTGATGTCTGATGCCTGATGCTTGTGGATATCTAATGCCTGATGTATGATGCCTGATGCTTGTGGATGTCTTATGTCTGATGTCTGATGCTTGTGGATTTCTGTTGCCTGATGCTTGTGGATGTCTGATGCCTGACGTTTGATGCCTGATGTCTGATGCTTGTGGATGCCTGATGTCTGATGCTGGTGGATGTCTGATGCCTGATGTCTGATGCCTGATGCTTGTGGATGCCTGATGCCTGATGCTTGTGGATGCCTGATGTCTGATGCCTGACGCTTGTGGATGTCTGATGCCTGATGCTTTTGGATGTCTGATGCCTGATGTCTGATATCTGATGCCTGATGTTTGATGTCTGATGCCTGATGCTTGTGGATGTATGTTGCCTGATGTCTGATGCATGATGTCTGATGCCTGATGTCTGATGCTTGTGGATGTCTGATGCTTGTGGATGTCTAATGCTTGATGCTTGTGGATGTCTGATGCCTGATGCCTGATGTCTGATGCCTGATGTCTTATGCCTGATGTCTGATTCCTGATGTCTGATGCTTGATGCTTGTGGATGTCTGATGCCTGATGTCTGATGCCCGATGTTTGATGTCTGATGCCTGATGCTTGTGGATGTGTGTTGCCTGATGTCAGATGAATGATGTCTGATGCTTGTGGATGTCTGATGCTTGTGGATGTTTGATTCCTGATGTCTGATGCTTGTGGATGTCTGATGCATGATGTATGACACCTGATGTCTGATGCATGATGTCTGATGCATGATGTCTGATGATTGTGGATGTCTGATGCCTGATGTCTGATGCCTGTGGATGTCTGATGCCTGATGTCTGATGCCTGATGTTTGTGAATGTCTGATGCCGGATGCCTGATGCCTGATGTCTTATGCCTGATGTCTGATGCCTGATGTCTGATGCCTGATGTCTGATGCTTGTGGATGTCTGATGCCTGATGTCTGATGCCTGATGTCTGATGCCTGATGCCTGATTCCTGATGTCTGATGCTTGTGGATGTCTGATGCTTGATGCTTGTGGATGTCTGATGCTTGTGGATGTGTGTTGCCTGATGTCTGATGCATGATGTCTGATACCTGATGTCTGATGCTTGTGGATGTCTGATGCCTGATGTCTGATGCTTGATGCTTGTGGAAGTCTGATGCCTGATGTCTGATGCCTGATGTTTGATGCCGGATGTCTGATGCTTCTGGATGTCTGATGCCTGATGTCTGATGCTTGATGCTTGTGGATGTGTAATGCCTGATGTTTGTGGATTTGTGTTGCCTGATGTCTGATGCATGATGTCTGATACCTGATGTCTGATGCTTTTGGATGTCTGATGCTTGATGCTTGTGGAAGTCTGATGCCTGATGTCTGATGCCCGATGTTTGATGTCTGATGCCTGGTGCTTGTGGATGTGTGTTGCCTGATGTCTGATGCATGATGTCTGATGCTTGTGGATGTTTGATTCCTGATGTCTGATGCTTGTGGATGTCTGATGCATGATGTCTGACACCTGATGTCTGATGCATGATGTCTGATGCTTGTGGATGTCTGATGCCTGATGGCTGATGCTTGTGGGTGTCTGATGCCTGATGTCTGATGCCTGATGTTTGTGAATGTCTGATGCCGGATGTCTGATGCTTGATGTCTGATGCCTGGTGCTTGTGGATGTGTGTTGCCTGATGTCTGATGCATGATGTCTGATGCTTGTGGATGTTTGATTCCTGATGTCTGATGCTTGTGGATGTCTGATGCTTTTGGATGTCTGATGCTTGATGCTTGTGGAAGTCTGATGCCTGATGTCTGATGCCCGATGTTTGATGTCTGATGCCTGGTGCTTGTGGATGTGTGTTGCCTGATGTCTGATGCATGATGTCTGATGCTTGTGGATGTTTGATTCCTGATGTCTGATGCTTGTGGATGTCTGATGCATGATGTCTGACACCTGATGTCTGATGCATGATGTCTGATGCTTGTGGATGTCTGATGCCTGATGGCTGATGCTTGTGGGTGTCTGATGCCTGATGTCTGATGCCTGATGTTTGTGAATGTCTGATGCCGGATGTCTGATGCTTGATGTCTGATGCATGATATCTGATGCCTGATGTCTGATGCTTTTGGATGTCTGATGCTTGTGGATGCCTGGTGCCTGATGCCTGATGCCTGATTTCTGATGTCTGATGCCTGATGTTTGATGCCTGATGTCTGATGCTTGTGGATGCCTGATGTCTGATGCACGTGGATGTCTGATGCCTCATGACTGATGTCTGATGCTTGTGGATTTCTGATGCCTGATGTCTCATGACTGATGTCTGATGCCTGATGCTTGTGGATATCTAATGCCTGATGTATGATGCCTGATGCTTGTGGATGTCTTATGTCTGATGTCTGATGCTTGTGGATGTCTGTTGCCTGAGGCTTGTGGATGTCTGATGCCTGATGTTTGATGCCTGATGTCTAATGCTTGTGGATGCCTGATGTCTGATGCTGGTGGATGTCTGATGCCTGATGTCTGATGCCTGATGCTTGTGGATGCCTGATGCCTGATGCTTGTGGATGCCTGATGTCTGATGCCTGACGCTTGTGGGTGTCTGATGCCTGATGCTTTTGGATGTCTGATGCCTGATGTCTGATATCTGATGCCTGATGTTTGATGTCTGATGCCTGATGCTTGTGGATGTATCTTGCCTGATGTCTGATGCATGATGTCTGATGCTTGTGGATGTTTGATGCCTGATGTCTGATGCTTGTGGATGTCTGATGCATGATGTCTGATGCATGATGTCTGATGCCTGATGTCTTATGCCTGATGGCTGATGCCTGAAGTCTGATGGCTGATGCCTGATGTCTTATGCCTGATGTCTGATTCCTGATGTCTGATGCTTGATGCTTGTGGATGTCTGATGCCTGATGTCTGATGCCCGATGTTTGATGTCTGATGCCTGATGCTTGTGGATGTGTGTTGCCTGATGTCTGATGCATGATGTCTGACACCTTATGTCTGACACCTGATGTCTGATGCATGATGTCTGATGTCTGATGCTTGTGGATGTCTGATGCCTGATGTCTGATGCTTGTGGCTGTCTGATGTCTGATGCTTGTGGATGTCTGATGCATGGTGTCTGATGCATGATGTCTGACACCTGATGTCTGATGCATGATGTCTGATGCTTGTGGATGTCTGATGCCTGATGTCTGATGCTTGTGAATGTCTGATGTCTGCTGCCTGATGTTTGTGAATGTCTGATGCCGGATGTCTGATGCCTGATGTCTGATGCATGATGTCTGATGCCTGATGCCTGATGTCTGATGCTTGTGGATGTCTGATGCCTGATGTCTGATGCCTGATGTCTGATGCCTGATGTCTGATGCTTGTGGATGTCTGATGCTTGTGGATGTCTGACGCCTGATTCTTGTGGATGTCTGATGTCTGATGCCTGATGTTTGTGAATGTCTGATGCCGGAGGTCTGATGCAAAATTTCTTACCTACTAATAAACACAATGTAATGAAAACCCTAGAATGCTCCTTCAACCCTTCCTCGGATTACCTGAATGAGTATACCTGAGTAAAATAAAAACAAATAAACAGATACACCAACTGAACAGTAGATGGCAGTGTCACATAAAAGAAGATTCCAAACTCAAGTTCTGCAATGTTATCTACAATTCCCCTATCAGAGTGACAGAGTGAATGTGGTTTACATTTTTAGGTCTCGCCTGGCTATCGCGTAAGCGAGCGCTCAGCGAGACTCTAGTAAGGGTCTCCCAAAAGTGCTCCCAAAAGCGGATTGCATGGCGAGCACGCGCACAATCACGTGCATCGTGCCGCCATGCAATCCGTTTGGCATCCTACTTCAAAGGGTCTGCTCACCCGCCTGGAATGCGCTCCCCCGCCCCCGCCAAGCACGCGCGCCATGCTCCGCCGGGCTTGTCTTGTTCGTCTTTTTAAACATTCACATTATCATGTGCTTACAAAAGCCTGCATGTTCGAAATGGGTTTCTTTATTTTCAGAGCGAAGGGCTTTACGATGTACGTCTTTAACATTATTTAATGCCAACAGAGCGCGGTCTTTTTACATTTTTGTTTGTTTTTAGGTTGCCATGAGCACATAACTGCGCTGCACGCTAAGCTTTATATTAATAGCAGTGCACATACTTTTTGTAGTACAAGTTAGTACTTTGCTTTGTTTATTGTTTACTTTGCTATTATTCCAGCGGACATAATACAACTGAGCACACTGTCTGATGTCTGATGCCTGATGCTTGCGGATGTCTGATGGCTGATGCTTGTGGATGTCTTATGCCTGATGTCTGATGCCTGATGTTTGATGCCTGATGTCTTATGCCTGATGTCTGATATCTGATGTTTGATGCTGATGCCTGATGCTTGTGGATGTGTGTTGTCTAATGTCTGATGCATGATGTCTGATGCTTGTGGATGTCTGATATTTGTGGATGTTTGATTCCTGATGTCTGATGCTTGTGGATGTCTGATGCCTGATGTCTGATGCTTGTGGATGTCTGATGCATGATGTCTGACACCTGATGTCTGATGCATGATGTCTGATGCCTGATGCATGATGTTTGTGGATGTCTGATGCCTGATGCTTATGGATGTCTGATGCCTGATGTCTGATGCCTGATGTTTGTGAATGTCTGATGCCGGATGTCTGATGCCTGATGTTTGTGGATGTCTGATGCTTGTGGATGTCTGGTGCCTGATGTCTGGTGCCTGATTTCTGATGCCTGATGTCTGATTCCTGATGTCTGATGCTTGTGGATGTCTGATGCCTGATGTCTGATGCTTGATGCTTGTGGATGTCTGATGCTTGTGGATGTGTGTTGCCTGATGTCTGATGCATGATCTGTGATACCTGATGTCTGGTGCTTGTGGATGTCTGATGTCTGATGCTTGTTGAAGTCTGATGCCTGATGTCTGATGCCCGATGTTTGATGTCTGATATCTGATGCTTGTGGATGTGTGTTGTCTGATGCATGATGTCTGATGCTTGTGGATGTTTGATTCCTGATGTCTGATGCTTGTGGCTGTCTGATGCCTGATGTCTGATGCTTGTGAATGTCTGAGGCATGATGTCTGACACCTGATGTCTGATGCATGATGTCTGATGTCTGATGCTTGTGGATGTCTGATGCCTGATGTCTGATGCTTGTGGATGTCTGATGCCTGACGTCTGATGCCTGATGTTTGTGAATGTCTGATGCCGGATGTCTGATGCCTGATGTCTGATGCATGATGTCTGATGCCTGATGTCAATGCCTGATGTCTGATGCTTGTGGATGTCTGATGTTTGTGGATGCCTGGTGCCTGATGTCTGATACCTGATGTCTGATTCCTGATGTCTGATTCCTGATGTCTGATGCTTGTGGATGTCTGATGCCTGATGTCTGATGCTTGTGGATGTGCAATGCCTGATGTCTGATGCTCGATGTTTGATGTCTGATGCCTGATGCTTGTGGATGCGTGTTGCCTGATATCTGATGCATGATGTCTGATGCTTGTGGATGTCTGATACTTGTGGATGTTTGATTCCTGATGTCTGATGCTTGTGGATGTCTGATGCATGATGTATGACACCTGATGTCTGATGCATGATGTCTGATGCATGATGTCTGATGCTTGTGGATGTCTGTGACCTGATGTCTGATGCTTGTGGATGTGTGATGCCTGATGTCTGATGCTCGATGTTTGATGTCTGATGCCTGGTGCTTGTGGAAGTGTGTTGTCTGATGCATGATGTCTGATGCTTGTGGATGTCTGATGCTTGTGGATGTTTGATTCCTGATGTCTGATGCTTGTGGCTGTCTGATGCCTGATGCTTGTGGATGTCTGAGGCATGATGTCTGACACCTGATGTCTGATGCATGATGTCTGATGTCTGATGCTTGTGGATGTCTGATGCCTGATGTCTGATGCTTGTGGATGTCTGATACCTGATGTCTGATGCCTGATGTTTGTGAATGTCTGATGCCGGATGTCTGATGCCTGATGTCTGATGCATGATGTCTGATGTCAATGCCTAATGTCTGATGCTTGTGGATGTCTGATGTTTGTGGATGCCTGGTGCCTGATGTCTGATGCCTGATGTCTGATTCCTGATGTCTGATTCCTGATGTCTGATTCCTGATGTCTGATTCCTGATGTCTGATGCTTGTGGATGTCTGATGCTTGATGTTTGTGGATGTACGATGCCTGATGCCTGATGTGTGATGCTCGATGTTTGATGTCTGATGCCTGATGCTTGTGGATGTGTGTTGCCTGATTTCTGATGCATGATGTCTGATGTTTGTGGATGTTTGATTCCTGATGTCTGATGCTTGTGGATGTCTGATGCTTGTGGCTGTCTGATGCCTGATGTCTGATGCTTGTGGATGTCTGATGCATGATGTCTGATGCTTGATGCTTGTGGATGTCTGATGCCTGATGCTTGTGGATGCCTGATGTATGATGCGTGATGCTTGTGGATGTCTGTTGTCTGATGCTTGTGGATATCTGATGCCTGATGTTTGATGCCTGATGTCTGATGCTTGTGGATGCCTGATGTCTGATGCTTGTGGATGTCTGATGCCTGATGACTGATGTCTGATGCTTGTGGATGTCTGATGCCTGATGTCTCATGACTGATGTGTGATGCTTGTGGATATCTAATGCTTGATGTATGATGCCTGATGCTTGTGGATGTCTGATGTCTGATGTTTGTGGATGTCGGTTGCCTGATGCTTGTGGATGTCTGTTGCCTGATGTGTGATGCCTGATGTCTGATGCTTGTGGATGCCTGATGTCTGATGCTTGTGGATGCCTGATGCCTGTGGGTGCCTGATATCTGATGCCTGACACTTGTGGATGTCTGATGCCTCATGCTTGTGGATGTCTGATGTCTGATATCTGATGCCTGATGTTTGATGTCTGATGCCTGATGCTTGTGGATGTATGTTGCCTGATGTCTGATGCATGATGTCTGATGCCTGATGTCTGATGCTTGTGGATGTCTGATGCTTGTGGATGTCTGATGCTTGATGCTTGTGGATGTCTGATGCCTGATGCCTGATGTCTGATGCCTGATGTCTTATGCCTGATGTCTGATTCCTGATGTCTGATGCTTGATGCTTGTGGATGTCTGATGCCTGATGTCTGATGCCCGATGTTTGATGTCTGATGCCTGATGCTTGTGGATGTGTGTTGCCTGATGTCTGATGCATGATGTCTGATACTTGTGGATGTCTGATGCTTGTGGATGTTTGATTCCTGATGTCTGATGCTTGTGGATGTCTGATGCAGGATGTATGACACCTGATGTCTGATGCATGATGTCTGATGCATGATGTCTGATGCTTGTGGATGTCTGATGCCTGATGTCTGATGCTTGTGGATGTCTGATGCCTGATGTCTGATGCCTGATGTTTGTGAATGTCTGATGCCGGATGCCTGATGCCTGATGTCTTATGCCTGATGTCTTATGCATGATGTCTGATGCCTGATGTCTGATGCCTGATGTCTGATGCTTGTGGATGTCTGATGCCTGATGTCTGATGCCTGATGTCTGATGCCTGATGCCTGATTCCTGATGTCTGATGCTTGTGGATGTCTGATGCTTGATGCTTGTGGATGTCTGATGCTTGTGGATGTGTGTTGCCTGATGTCTGATGCATGATGTCTGATACCTGATGTCTGATGCTTGTGGATGTCTGATCCCTGATGTCTGATCCTTGATGCTTGTGGAAGTCTGATGCCTGATGTCTGATGCCTGATGTTTGATGCCTGATGTCTGATGCTTCTGGATGTCTGATGCCTGATGTCTGATGCTTGATGCTTGTGGATGTGTGATGCCTGATGTTTGTGGATTTGTGTTGCCTGATGTCTGATGCATGATGTCTGATACCTGATGTCTGATGCTTTTGGATGTCTGATGCTTGATGCTTGTGGAAGTCTGATGCCTGATGTCTGATGCCCGATGTTTGATGTCTGATGCCTGGTGCTTGTGGATGTGTGTTGCCTGATGCATGATGTCTGATGCTTGTGGATGTTTGATTCCTGATGTCTGATGCTTGTGGATGTCTGATAACTGATGTCTGATGCTTGTGGATGTCTGATGCATGATGTCTGACACCTGATGTCTGATGCTTGTGGATGTCTGATGCCTGATGGCTGATGCTTGTGGGTGTCTGATGCCTGATGTCTGATGCTCGATGTTTGATGTCTGATGCCTGGTGCTTGTGGAAGTGTGTTGTCTGATGCATGATGTCTGATGCTTGTGGATGTCTGATGCTTGTGGATGTTTGATTCCTGATGTCTGATGCTTGTGGCTGTCTGATGCCTGATGCTTGTGGATGTCTGAGGCATGATGTCTGACACCTGATGTCTGATGCATGATGTCTGATGTATGATGCTTGTGGATGTCTGATGCCTGATGTCTGATGCTTGTGGATGTCTGATACCTGATGTCTGATGCCTGATGTTTGTGAATGTCTGATGCCGGATGTCTGATGCCTGATATCTGATGCTTGTGGATGTCTGATACCTGATGTCTGATGCCTGATGTTTGTGAATGTCTGATGCTGGATGTCTGATGCCTGATGTCTGATGCATGATGTCTGATGTCAATGCCTGATGTCTGATGCTTGTGGATGTCTGATGTTTGTGGATGCCTGGTGCCTGATGTCTGATGCCTGATGTCTGATTCCTGATGTCTGATTCCTGATGTCTGATTCCTGATGTCTGATGCTTGTGGATGTCTGATGCTTGATGTTTGTGGATGTGCGATGCCTGATGCCTGATGTGTGATGCTCGATGTTTGATGTCTGATGCCTGATGCTTGTGGATGTGTGTTGCCTGATTTCTGATGCATGATGTCTGATGCTTGTGGATGTTTGATTCCTGATGTCTGATGCTTGTGGATGTCTGATGCTTGTGGCTGTCTGATGCCTGATGTCTGATGCTTGTGGATGTCTGATGCATGATGTCTGATGCTTGATGCTTGTGGATGTCTGATGCCTGATGCTTGTGGATGCCTGATGTATGATGCGTGATGCTTGTGGATGTCTGTCGTCTGATGCTTGTGGATATCTGATGCCTGATGTTTGATGCCTGATGTCTGATGCTTGTGGATGCCTGATGTCTGATGCTTGTGGATGTCTGATGCCTGATGTCTGATGTTTGTGAATGTCTGATGCCGGATGTCTGATGCATGATGTCTGATGCCTGATGTCTGATGGTTGTGGATGCCTTGTGCCTGATGTCTGATGCCTGATGTCTGATTCCTGATGTCTGATTCCTGATGTCTGATGCCTGATGTCTGATGCTTGTGGATGTGTGATGCCTCATGTCTGATGCTTGTGGATGTGTGATACCTGATGTCTGATGCTCGATGTTTGATGTCTGATGCTTGTAGATGTGTGTTGCCTGATGTCTGATGCTTGTGGATGTCTGATGCTTGTGGATGTTTGATTCCTGATGTCTGATGCTTGTGGCTGTCTGATGCCTGATGTCTGATGCTTGTGGATGTCTGATGCATGATGTCTGATGCATGATAACTGATGCCTGATGTCTTATGCCTGATGGCTGATGCCTGAAGTCTGATGGCTGATGCCTGATGTCTTATGCCTGATGTTTGTGAATGTCTGATGCCTGATGTCTGATGCCTGATGTCTGATGCTTGTGGATGTCTGATGCCTGATGTCTGATGCCTGATGGCAGATGCCTGATGGCTGACGCTTGATGCTTGTGGATGTCTGATGCCTGATGTTTGTGGATGTGTGTTGCCTGATGTCTGATGCATGATGTCTGATACCTGATGTCTGTTGCTTTTGGATGTCTGATGCTTGATGCTTGTGGACGTCTGATGCCTGATGTCTGATGCCCGATGTTTGATGTCTGATGCCTGGTGCTTGTGGATGTGTGTTGCCTGATGTCTGATGCATGATGTCTGATGCTTGTGGATGTTTGATGCATGATGTCTGATGCTTGTGGATGTCTGATGCTTGTGGATGTTTGATTCCTGATGTCTGATGCTTGTGGATGTCTGATGCTTGTGTCTGTCTGATGGCTGATGTCTGATGCTTGTGGATGTCTGATGCATGATGTCTGACACCTGATGTCATGCATGATGTCTGATGTCTGATGCTTGTGGATGTCTGATGCCTGATGTCTGATGCTTGTGGATGTCTGATGCCTGATGTCTGATGCCTGATGTTTGTGAATGTCTGATGCCGGATGTCTGATGCATGATGTCTGATGCCTGATGTCTGATGCTTGTGGATGCCTGATGCCTGATGTCTGATTCCTGATGTCTGATTCCTGATGTCTGATGCTTGTGGATGTCTGATGCCTGATGTCTGATGCTTGT
Organism: Triturus cristatus; assembly: GCF_964204655.1. Classification (NCBI taxonomy): domain Eukaryota; kingdom Metazoa; phylum Chordata; class Amphibia; order Caudata; family Salamandridae; genus Triturus; species Triturus cristatus. The sequence goes on from NC_140579.1 coordinate 192,533,827, forward strand.
GGATGTGTGATGCCTGATGTCTGATGCTCGATGTTTGATGTCTGATGCCTGATGCTTGTGGATGTGTGTTGCCTGATGTCTGATGCTTGTGGATGTCTGATGCTTGTGGATGTTTGATTCCTGATGTCTGATGCTTGTGGCTGTCTGATGCCTGATGTCTGATGCTTGTGGATGTCTGATGCTTGATGCTTGTGGATGTCTGATGCTTGTGGATATCTGATGCCTGATGCTTGTGGATGCCTGATGTCTGATGCCTGATGTCTGATGCTTGTGGATGTCTGATGTCTGATGCTTGTGGATGTCTCATGACTGATGTCTCATGACTGATGTCTGATGCTTGTGGATATCTAATGCCTGATGTATGATGCCTGATGCTTGTGGATGTCTGATGCCTGATGTCTGATGCTTGTGGATGTCTGTTGCCTGATGCTTGTGGATGTCTGATGCCTGATGCACGTGGATGTCTGATGCCTCATGACTGATGTCTGATGCTTGTGGATTTCTGATGCCTGATGTCTCATGACTGATGTCTGATGCCTGATGCTTGTGGATATCTAATGCCTGATGTATGATGCCTGATGCTTGTGGATGTCTTATGTCTGATGTCTGATGCTTGTGGATTTCTGTTGCCTGATGCTTGTGGATGTCTGATGCCTGACGTTTGATGCCTGATGTCTGATGCTTGTGGATGCCTGATGTCTGATGCTGGTGGATGTCTGATGCCTGATGTCTGATGCCTGATGCTTGTGGATGCCTGATGCCTGATGCTTGTGGATGCCTGATGTCTGATGCCTGACGCTTGTGGATGTCTGATGCCTGATGCTTTTGGATGTCTGATGCCTGATGTCTGATATCTGATGCCTGATGTTTGATGTCTGATGCCTGATGCTTGTGGATGTATCTTGCCTGATGTCTGATGCATGATGTCTGATGCTTGTGGATGTTTGATGCCTGATGTCTGATGCTTGTGGATGTCTGATGCATGATGTCTGATGCATGATGTCTGACGCCTGATGTCTTATGCCTGATGGCTGATGCCTGAAGTCTGATGGCTGATGCCTGATGTCTTATGCCTGATGTCTGATTCCTGATGTCTGATGCTTGATGCTTGTGGATGTCTGATGCCTGATGTCTGATGCCCGATGTTTGATGTCTGATGCCTGATGCTTGTGGATGTGTGTTGCCTGATGTCTGATGCATGATGTCTGACACCTGATGTCTGATGCATGATGTCTGATGTCTGATGCTTGTGGATGTCTGATGCCTGATGTCTGATGCCTGATGCGTGTGGATGTCTGATGCTTGTGGATGCCTGATGTCTGATGCCTGATGCTTGTGGATGTCTGATGCCTGATGCTTGTGGATGTCTGATGCCTGATGTCTGATATCTGATGCCTGATGTTTGATGTCTGATGCCTGATGCTTGTGGATGTATGTTGCCTGATGTCTGATGCCTGATGTCTGATGCTTGTGGATGTTTGATTCCTGATGTCTGATGCTTGTGGATGTCTGATAACTGATGTCTGATGCTTGTGGATGTCTGATGCATGATGTCTGACACCTGATGTCTGATGCATGATGTCTGATGCTTGTGGATGTCTGATGCCTGATGGCTGATGCTTGTGGGTGTCTGATGCCTGATATCTGATGCCTGATGTTTGTGAATGTCTGATGCCTGATGTCTGATGCATGATGTCTGATGCCTGATGTCTGATGCCTGATTTCTGATGTCTGATTCCTGATGTCTGATTCCTGATGTCTGATGCTTGTGGATGTCTGATGCCTGATGTCTGATGCTTGATGTTTGTGGATGTGTGATGCCTGATGCTCGATGTTTGATGTCTGATGCCTGATGCTTGTGGATGTGTGTTGCTTGATGTCTGATGCATGATGTCTGATGCTTCTGGATGTCTGATGCGTGTGGATGTCTGATTCCTGATGTCTGATGCTTGTGGATGTCTGATGCTTGTGGCTGTCTGATGTCTGATGCTTGTGGATGTCTGATGCATGATGTCTGATGCTTGTGGATGTCTGATGCCTGATGCTTGTGGATGCCTGATGTCTGATGCCTGATGTCTGATGTCTGATGCTTGTGGATGTCTGATGACTGATGTCTGATGCTTGTGGATGTCTGATGCCTGATGTCTCATGACTGATGTCTGATGCCTGATGCTTGTGGATATCTTATGCCTGATGTATGATGCCTGATGCTTGTGGATGTCTGATGCCTGATGTCTGATGCTTGTGGATGTCTGTTGCCTGATGCTTGTGGATGTCTGATGCCTGATGTTTGATGCCTGATGTCTGATTCTTGTGGATGCCTGATGTCTGATGCTTGTGGATGTCTGATGCCTGATGACTGATGCTTGTGGATGTCTGATGCCTGATGTCACATGACTGATGTCTGATGCCTGATGCTTGTGGATATCTAATGCCTGATGTATGATGCCTGATGCTTGTGGATGACTGATGCCTGATGTCTGATGCTTGTGGATGTCTGACGCATGATGTCTGACACCTGATGTCATGCATGATGTCTGATGTCTGATGCTTGTGGATGTCTGATGCCTGATGCCTGATGCTTGTGGATGTCTGATGCCTGATGTCTGATGCCTGATGTTTGTGAATGTCTGATGCATGATGTCTGATGCCTGATGTCTGATGCTTGTGGATGCCTGGTGTCTGATGCCTGATGCCTCATGTCTGATTCCTGATGTCTGATGCTTGTGGATGTCTGATGCCTGATGTCTGATGCTTGTGGATTTGTGATGCTTGATGTCTGATGCTCGATGTTTGATGTCTGATGCCTGATGCTTGTGGATGTGTGTTGCCTGATGTCTGATGCATGATGTCTGATGCTTGTGGATGTTTGATGCTTGTGGATGTTTGATTCCTGATGTCTGATGCTTGTGGCTGACTGATGTCTGATGCTTGATGCGTGTTGAAGTAAGATGCCTGATGTCTGATGCCCGATGTTTGATGTCTGATATCTGATGCTTGTGGATGTGTGTTGCCTGATGTCTGATGCATGATGTCTGATGCTTGTGGATGTCTGATGCTTGTGGATGTTTGATTCCTGATGTCTGATGCTCGTGGATGTCTGATGCATGATGTCTGACACCTGATGTCTGATGCATGATGTCTGATACATGATGCCTGATGCTTGTGGATGTCTGATGCCTGATGTCTGATGCTTGTGGATGTCTGATACATGATGTCTGATGCGTGTGGATGTCTGATGCCTGATGTCTGATGCTTGTGGATGTCTGATGCCTGATGTCTGATGCCTGGTGTCCTATGCATGATGTCTGATGCCTGATGTCTGATGCTTGTGGATGTCTGATGCCTGATGTCTGATGTCTGATTCCTGATGTCTGATGCTTGTGGATAACTGATGTCTGATGCTTGATGCTTGTGGATGTCTGATGCCTGATGCTTGTGGATGTGTGTTGCCTGATGTCTGATGCATGATGTCTGATACCTGATGTCTGATGCTTGTGGATGTCTGATGCCAGATGTCTGATGCTTGATGCTTGTGGAAGTCTGATGCCTGATGTCTGATGCCCGATGTTTGATGTCTGGTGCTTGTGGATGTGTGTTGCCTGATGTCTGATGCATGATGTCTGATGCTTGTGGATGTTTGATTCCTGATGTCTGATGATTGTGGATGTCTGATGCCTGATGTCTGATGCTTGTGGATGTCTGATGCATGATGTCTGACACCTGATGTCTGATGCATGATGTCTGATGCTTGTGGATGTCTGATGCCTGATGGCTGATGCTTGTGGGTGTCTGATGCCTGATATCTGATGCCTGATGTTTGTGAATTTATTTATTTATTTTGCGATTTCTAGAGCGCCTGGTGACCGGTAGGCATCCCCGCGCTATTCAGCCTATAAAGATCCTGAAGGAGGAGGAGGGAGTGTCTTATTTGGGGAACAGGAGGGTTTTGAGTTTCTTACGGAAGGCCATGTAGGAGGGTTCCAGTCGTAGACTGAGAGGGAGTGAGTTCCAAGCTGTGGCGGCTTTGACTGAAAAGCGGCGACCGCCGGTGCGAGCCTTCCTGAATTTGGGCACCGTAGCAAGGTGTTCGGCGTCGGAGCGAAGGGGTCTTGAGGCTTTATATGGGGTAACCATATGTTTAAGCGCGGCAGGGCTAGCTCCATTGATGAGCTTGTGGGCGGTACATAGGGCCTTGAACTCTATTCGTTGGCGGACAGGGAGCCAGTGTAGAGTTTTGAGGGCAGGCTTAGCTGATACTCTAGGGGAGAGATTCATAATGAGCCTGGCCGCCGCATTCTGGGTGCGTTGGAGTTTGTCCAGGGTGTACTCCGGGGCCCCCAGATAGATAGCGTTGCTATAATCGAGCCGGGCCAGGACAAGACCCTGAACAAGTAATTTCCTGGATGGGAGAGGAAGAAGGGGCAGGATCTTGCGTACGGACCGCAGGAGACCGAAGCAGGTGCCTGCTGTCTTGGCTGCCTGTGTTTTCATGGTAAGGTCGGGTTCCAACCAAACTCCTAGAGTTTTGATTTCATTTCTAGGAGAGGGGATATCTCCGAAAGTGTCGGGCCAAGATGTGGGTGGGAAGGTAGTCCATTTATTGCCCAGGAGCATGATCTCGGTCTTAGCGCCGTTCAGCTTCAAGGCCGAGTCACACATCCAGGTATGAATGTCCTGGAGGCAGTGCAGCAAGCTGTCAGGATGGTTATCCAGGTGGGACAGGGAGACGACAAGTTGGGTGTCGTCAGCGTAGTTGATTATTTTTATACTGTAGGGGGCCACTACGTCTTCCAGGGGAGCCATATAGACATTAAACAGGGTAGGGCTGAGCGACGACCCCTGGGGAACTCCGTTCTTCAGTGGAAGAGGATCTGACCGGGAGTTGCCGTCCCACACCTGAAAAGATCGATGGGAGAGAAAGGATTCGATCCACGCTCGCGCTGTACCCACAATTCCTGCCTTGGCCAGGCGGTGTGATAGGACACGGTGGTCCACTGTGTCAAAGGCGGCGCTAAGATCCAGGAGGATCACTGAATGTCTGATGCCGGATGTCTGATGCCTGATGTCTGATGCATGATGTCTGATGCCTGATTTCTGATGTCTGATTCCTGATGTCTGATTCCTGATGTCTGATGCTTGTGGATGTCTGATGCCTGATGTCTGATGCTTGTGGATGTCTGATGCCTGATGTCTGATGTCTGATGCTTGTGGATGTCTGATGCCTGATTCTTGTGGATGCCTGATGTCTGATGCCTGATGTCTGATGTCTGATGCTTGTGGATGTCTGATGACTGATGTCTGATGCTTGTGGATGTCTGATGCCTGATGTCTCATGACTGATGTCTGATGCCTGATGCTTGTGGATATCTAATGCCTGATGTATGATGCCTGATGCTTGTGGATGTCTGATGCCTGATGCTTGTGGATGTCGGATGCCTGATGTTTGATGCCTGATGTCTGATTCTTGTGGATGCCTGATGTCTGATGCTTGTGGATGTCTGATGCCTGATGACTGATGCTTGTGGATGTCTGATGCCTGATGTCACATGACTGATGTCTGATGCCTGATGCTTGTGGATATCTAATGCCTGATGTATGATGCCTGATGCTTGTGGATGACTGATGCCTGATGTCTGATGCTTGTGGATGTCTGTTGCCTGATGCTTGTGGATGTCTGATGCCTGATGTTTGATGCCTGATGTCTGATGCTTGATGCTTGTGGATGTCTGATGCCTGATGTTTGTGGATGTGTGATGCCTGATGTCTGATGCATGATGTCTGATACCTGATGTCTGATGCTTTTGGGTGTCTAATGCTTGATGCTTGTGGACGTCTGATGCCTGATGTCTGATGCCCGATGTTTGATGCCTGGTGCTTGTGGATGTGTGTTGCCTGATGTCTGATGCATGATGTCTGATGCTTTTGGATGTCTGATGCTTGTGGATGTTTGATTCCTGATGTCTGATGCTTGTGGATGTCTGATGCTTGTGGCTCTCTGATGCCTGATGTCTGATGCTTGTGGATGTCTGATGCATGATGTCTGACACCTGATGTCATGCATGATGTCTGATGTCCGATGCTTGTGGATGTCTGATGCCTGATGTCTGATGCTTGTGGATGTCTGATGCCTGATGTCTGATGTTTGTGAATGTCTGATGCCGGATGTCTGATGCATGATGTCTGATGCCTGATGTCTGATGGTTGTGGATGCCTTGTGCCTGATGTCTGATGTCTGATTCCTGATGTCTGATTCCTGATGTCTGATGCTTGTGGATGTCTGATGCCTGATGTCTGATGCTTGTGGATGTGTGATGCCACATGTCTGATGCTTGTGGATGTGTGATGCCTGATGTCTGATGCTCGATGTTTGATGTCTGATACCTGATGCTTGTGGATGTGTGTTGCCTGATGTCTGATGCTTGTGGATGTCTGATGCTTGTGGATGTTTGATTCCTGATGTCTGATGCTTGTGGCTGTCTGATGCCTGATGTCTGATGCTTGTGGATGTCTGATGCATGATGTCTGATGCATGATGTCTGATGCATGATGTCTGATGCCTGATGTCTTATGCCTGATGGCTGATGCCTGAAGTCTTATGGCTGATGCCTGATGTCTTATGCCTGATGTTTGTGAATGTCTGATGCCTGATGCCTGATGTCTGATGCTTGTGGATGTCTGATGCCTGATGTCTGATGCCTGATGTCAGATGCCTGATGGCTGATGCTTGATGCTTGTGGATGTCTGATGCCTGATGTTTGTGGATGTGTGTTGCCTGATGTCTGATGCATGATGTCTGATACCTGATGTCTGTTGCTTTTGGATGTCTGATGCTTGATGCTTGTGGACGTCTGATGCCTGATGTCTGATGCCCAATGTTTGATGTCTGATGCCTGGTGCTTGTGGATGTGTGTTGCCTGATGTCTGATGCATGATGTCTGATGCTTGTGGATGTCTGATGCTTGTGGATGTTTGATGCCTGATGTCTGATTCTTGTGGATGCCTGATGTCTGATGCTTGTGGATGTCTGATGCCTGATGACTGATGCTTGTGGATGTCTGATGCCTGATGTCACATGACTGATGCCTGATGCTTGTGGATATCTAATGCCTGATGTATGATGCCTGATGCTTGTGGATGACTGATGCCTGATGTCTGATGCTTGTGGATGTCTGTTGCCTGATGCTTGTGGATGTCTGATGCCTGATGTTTGATGCCTGATGTCTGATGCTTGTTGATGCCTGATGTCTGATGCTTGTGGATGTCTGATGCATGATGTCTGATGCTTGATGCTTGTGGATGCCTGATGTCTGATGGCTGATGCTTGTGGATGTCTGATGCCTGATGACTGATGTCTGATGCTTGTGGATGTTTGATGCCTGATGTCTCATGACTGATGTCTGATGCCTGATGCTTGTGGATATCTAATGCCTGATGTATGATGCCTAATGCTTGTGGATGTCTGATGCCTGATGTCTGATGCTTGTGGATGGATGATTGTTGCCTGATGCTTGTGGATGTCTGATGCCTGATGTTTGATGCCTGATGTCTGATTCTTGTGGATGCCTGATGTCTGATGCTTGTGGATGTCTGATGCCTGATGACTGATGCTTGTGGATGTCTGATGCCTGATGTCACATGACTGATGTCTGATGCCTGATGCTTGTGGATATCTAATGCCTGATGTATGATGCCTGATGCTTGTGGATGTCTGATGCCTGATGTCTGATGCTTGTGGATGTCTGTTGCCTGATGCCTGATGTTTGATGCCTGATGTCTGATGCTTGTTGATGCCTGATGTCTGATGCTTGTGGATGTCTGATGGCTGATGTCTGATGCCTGATGCGTGTGGGTGTCTGATGCTTGTGGATGCCTGATGTCTGATGCCTGATGCTTGTGGATGTCTGATGCCTGATGCTTGTGGATGTCTGATGCCTGATGTCTGATATCTGATGCCTGTTGTTTGATGTCTGATGCCTGATGCTTGTGGATGTATGTTGCCTGATGTCTGATGCCTGATGTCTGATGCTTGTGGATGTCTGATGCCTGATGTCTGATGCTTGTGGATGTCTGATGCATGATGTCTGATGCCTGATGCCTGATGTCTTATGCCTGATGTCTGATTCCTGATGTCTGATGCTTGATGCTTGTGGATGTCTGATGCCTGATGTCTGATGCATGATGTTTGATGTCTGATGCCTGATGATTGTGGATGTTTGTTGCCTGATGTCTGATGCATGATGTCTGACACCTGATGTCTGATGCATTATGTCTGATGTCTGATGCTTGTTGAATTTCTGATGCTTGTGGCTGTCTGATGCCTGATGTCTGATGCTTGTGGATGTCTGATGCATGATGTCTGATGCATGATGTCTGATGCATGATGGCTGATGCCTGATGGCTGATGTCCGATGCCTGATGTCTTATGCCTGATGTCTGATTCCTGATGTCTGTTGCTTGATGCTTGTGGATGTCTTTGGCCTGATGCCCGATGTTTGATGTCTGATACCTGATGCTTGTGGATGTGTGTTGCCTGATGTCTGATGCATGATGTCTGACACCTGATGTCTGATGTCTGATATCTGATGTCTGATGCCTGATGTTTGTGAATGTCTGATGCCGGATGTCTGATGCATGATGTCTGATGCCTGATGCCTGATGCTTGTGGATGTCTGATGCCTGATGTCTGATGCCTGATGTCTGATGCTTGATGCTTGTGGATGTCTGATGCCTGATGTTTGTGGATGTGTGTTGCCTGATGTCTGATGCATGATGTCTGATACCTGATGTCTGATGCTTTTGGGTGTCTAATGCTTGATGCTTGTGGACGTCTGATGCCTGATGTCTGATGCCCGATGTTTGATGCCTGGTGCTTGTGGATGTGTGTTGCCTGATGTCTGATGCATGATGTCTGATGCTTTTGGATGTCTGATGCTTGTGGATGTTTGATTCCTGATGTCTGTTGCTTGTGGATGTCTGATGCTTGTGGTTGTCTGATGCCTGATGTCTGATGCTTGTGGATGTCTGATGCATGATGTCTGACACCTGATGTCATGCATGATGTCTGATGTCCGATGCTTGTGGATGTCTGATGCCTGATGTCTGATGCTTGTGGATGTCTGATGCCTGATGTCTGATGTTTGTGAATGTCTGATGCCGGATGTCTGATGCATGATGTCTGATGCCTGATGTCTGATGGTTGTGGATGCCTTGTGCCTGATGTCTGATGTGTGATTCCTGATGTCTGATTCCTGATGTCTGATGCTTGTGGATGTCTGATGCCTGATGTCTGATGCTTGTGGATGTGTGATGCCACATGTCTGATGCTTGTGGATGTGTGATGCCTGATGTCTGATGCTCGATGTTTGATGTCTGATGCCTGATGCTTGTGGATGTGTGTTGCCTGATGTCTGATGCTTGTGGATGTCTGATGCTTGTGGATGTTTGATTCCTGATGTCTGATGCTTGTGGCTGTCTGATGCCTGATGTCTGATGCTTGTGGATGTCTGATGCATGATGTCTGATGCATGATGTCTGATGCCTGATGTCTTATGCCTGATGGCTGATGCCTGAAGTCTGATGGCTGATGCCTGATGTCTTATGCCTGATGTTTGTGAATGTCTGATGTCTGATGTCTGATGCTTGTGGATGCCTGATGTCTGATGCCTGATGTCTGATGCCTGATGTCAGATGCCTGATGGCTGATGCTTGATGCTTGTGGATGTCTGATGCCTGATGTTTGTGGATGTGTGTTGCCTGATGTCTGATGCATGATGTCTGATTCCTGATGTCTGTTGCTTTTGGATGTCTGATGCTTGATGCTTGTGGACGTCTGATGCCTGATGTCTGATGCCCAATGTTTGATGTCTGATGCCTGGTGCTTGTGGATGTGTGTTGCCTGATGTCTGATGCATGATGTCTGATGCTTGTGGATGTCTGATGCTTGTGGATGTTTGATGCATGATGTCTGATGCTTGTGGATGTCTGATGCTTGTGGATGTTTGATTCCTGATGTCTGATGCTTGTGGATGTCTGATGCTTGTGTCTGTCTGATGCCTGATGTCTGATGCTTGTGGATGTCTGATGTCTGATGTCTGATGCTTGTGGATGTCTGATGCATGATGTCTGATGCATGATGTCTGATGCATGATGTCTGATGCATGATGTCTGATGCATGATGTCTTATGCCTGATGTCTTATGCCTGATGGCTGATGTCTGATGCCTGATGTCTGATGCCTGATGTCTTATGCCTGATGTCTGATTCCTGATGTCTGATGCTTGATGCTTGTGGATGTCTGATGCCTGATGTCTGATGCACGATGTTTGATGTCTGATGTCTGATGCCTGATGATTGTAGATGTGTGTTGCCTGATGTCTGATGCATGATGTCTGATGCATGATGTCTGATGTCTGATGCTTGTGGATGTCTGATGCCTGATGTCTGATGCTTGTGGATGTCTGATGCATGATGTCTGATGCAGGATGTCTGATGCATGATGGCTGATGTCTGATGCCTGATGTCTGATGCCTGATGTCTTATGCCTGATGTCTGATTCCTGATGTCTGATGCTTGATGCTTGTGGATGTCTGATGCCTGATGCCCGATGTTTGATGTCTGATACCTGATGCTTGTGGATGTGTGTTGCCTGATGTCTGATGCATGATGTCTGACACCTGCTGTCTGATGTTCGATGCCTGATGTCTGATGCTTGTGGATGTCTGATGCATGATGTCTGATGCTTGTGGATGTCTGATGCATGATGTCTGATGCATGATGTCTGATGCATGATGTCTTATGCCTGATGGCTGATGCCTGATGTCTGATGCCTGATGTCTGATGCCTGATGTCTTATGCCTGATGTCTGATTCCTGATGTCTGATGCTTGATGCTTGTGGATGTCTGATGCCTGATGTCTGATGCACGATGTTTGATGTCTGATGCCTGATGATTGTGGATGTTTGTTGCTTGATGTCTGATGCATGATGTCTGACACCTGATGTCTGATATCTGATGTCTGATGCCTGATGTTTGTGAAAGTCTGATGCCGGATGTCTGATGCATGATGTCTGATGCCTGATGTCTGATGCCTGAGGTCTGATGCTTGTGGATGTCTGATGCCTGATGTCTGATGCCTGATGTCTGATGCCTGGTGTCTGATGTTTGATGCTTGTGGATGTCTGATGCCTGATGTTTGTGGATGTGTTTTGCCTGATGTCTGATGCATGATGTCTGATACCTGATGTCTGAGGCTTTTGGATGTCTGATGCTTGTGTATGTCTGATGCCTGATATCTGATGCCTGATGTTTGATGTCTGATGCTTGTGGATGTATGTTGCCTGATGTCTGATGCCTGATGTCTGATGCTTGTGGATGTCTGATGCCTGATGTCTGATGCTTGTGGATGTCTGATGCATGATGTCTGATGCATGATGTCTTATGCCTGATGTCTTATGCCTGATGGCTGATGCCTGATGGCTGATGTCTGATGCCTGATGTCTGATACCTGATGTTGTATGCCTGATGTCTGATTCCTGATGTCTGATACTTGATGCTTGTGGATGTCTGATGCCTGATGTCTGATGCACGATGTTTGATGTCTGATGTCTGATGCCTGATGATTGTGGATGTGTGTTGCCTGATGTCTGATGCATGATGTCTGACACCTGATGTCTGATGCATGATGTTTGATGCTTGTGGATGTCTGATGCCTGATGTCTTATGCTTGTGGCTGTCTGATGCCTGATGTCTGATGCTTGTGGATGTCTGATGCATGATGTCTGATGCATGATGGCTGATAGCTGATGTCTGATGCCTGATGTCTGATGCCTGATGTCTTATGCCTGATGTCTGATTCCTGATGTCTGATGCTTGATGCTTGTGGATGTCTGATGCCTGATGCCCGATGTTTGATGTCTGATACCTGATGCTTGTGGATGTGTGTTGCCTGATGTCTGATGCAAGATGTGTGACACCTGATATCTGATATCTGATGTCTGATGCCTGATGTTTGTGAAAGTCTGATGCCGGATGTCTGATGCATGATGTCTGATGCCTGATGTCTGATGCTTGTAGATGTCTGATGCCTGATGTCTGATGCCTGATGTCTGATGCCTGGTGTCTGATGTTTGATGCTTGTGGATGTCTGATGCCTGATGTTTGTGGATGTGTTTTGCCTGATGTCTGATGCATGATGTCTGATACCTGATGTCTGAGGCTTTTGGATGTCTGATGCTTGATGTCTGATGCCCGATGTTTGATGTCTGATGCCTGGTGCTTGTGGATGTGTGTTGCCTGATGTCTGATGCATGATGTCTGATGCTTGTGGATGTCTGATGCTTGTGGATGTTTGATTCCTGATATCTGATGCTTGTGGATGTCTGATACTTGTGGCTGTCTGATGCCTGATGTCTGATGCTTGTGGATGTCTGATGCATGATGTCTGACACCTGATGTCATGCATGATGTCTGATGCTTGTAGATGCCTGATGTCTGATGCTTGTGGATGTCTAATGCCTGATGTCTGATGCCTGATGCATGTGGATGTCTGATGCTTATGGATGCCTGATGTCTGATGCCTGATGCTTGTGGATGTCTGATGCCTGATGTCTGATATCTGATGCCTGATGTTTGATGTCTGATGCCTGATGCTTGTGGATGTATGTTGCCTGATGTCTGATGCCTGATGTCTGATGCTTGTGGATGTCTGATGCCTGATGTCTGATGCTTGTGGATGTCTGATGCATGATGTCTGATGCATGATATCTTATGCCTGATGTCTTATGCCTGATGTCTTATGCCTGATGGCTGATGCCTGATGGCTGATGCCTGATGGCTGATGCCTGATGCCTGATGTCTTATGCCTGATGTCTGATTCCTGATGTCTGATGCTTGATGCTTGTGGATGTCTGATGCCTGATGTCTGATGCCTGATGTCTGATGCTTTTGGATGTCTGATGCTTGATGCTTGTGGACGTCTGATGCCTGATGTCTGATGCCCGATGTTTGATGTCTGATGCCTGGTGCTTGTGGATGTTTGTTGCCTGATGTCTGATGCATGATGTCTGATGCTTGTGGATGTTTGATTCCTGATGTCTGATGCTTGTGGATGTCTGATGCTTGTGGCTGTCTGATTCCTGATGTCTGATGCTTGTGGATGTCTGATGCCTGAGGCCTGATGCTTGTGGATGTCTTATGCCTGATGTCTGATGCCTGATGTTTGTGAATGTCTAATGCCGGATGTCTGATGCATGATGTCTGATGCCTGATGTCTGATGCTTGTGGATGCCTGGTGTCTGATGCCTCATGTCTGATGCCGGATGTCTGATGCTTGTGGATGTCTGATGCCTGATGTCTGATGCTTGTGGATGTGTGATGCTTGATGTCTGATGCTCGATGTTTGATGTCTGATGCCTGATGCTTGTGGATGTGTGTTGCCTGATGTCTGATGCATGATGTCTGATGCTTGTGGATGTCTGATGCATGATGTCTGACACCTGATGTCATGCATGATGTCTGATGTCTGATGCTTGTGGATGTCTGATGCCTGATGTTTGTGAATGTCTGATGCCGGATGTCTGATGCATGATGTCTGATGCCTGATGTCTGATGCTTGTGGATGCCTGGTGTCTGATGCCTCATGTCTGATTCCTGATGTCTGATGCTTGTGGATGTCTGATGCCTGATGTCTGATGCTTGTGGATGTGTGATGCTTGATATCTGATGCTCGATGTTTGATGTCTGATGCCTGATGCTTGTGGATGTGTGTTGCCTGATGTCTGATGCATGATGTCTGATGCTTGTGGATGTCTGATGCTTGTGTATGTTTTATTCCTGATGTCTGATGCTTGTGGCTGTCTGATGTCTGATGCTTGATGCTTGTTGAAGTAAGATGCCTGATGTCTGATGCCCGATGTTTGATGTCTGATATCTGATGCTTGTGGATGTGTGTTGCCTGATGTCTGATGCATGATGTCTGATGCTTGTGGATGTCTGATGCTTGTGGATGTTTGATTCCTGATGTCTTATGCTCGTGGATGTCTGATGCATGATGTCTGACACCTGATGTCTGATGCATGATGTCTGATACATGATGCCTGATGCTTGTGGATGTCTGATGCCTGATGTCTGATGCTTGTGGATGTCTGATGCATGATGTCTGATGCATGATGTCTGATGCATGATGGCTGATGCCTGATGGCTGATGTCCGATGCCTGATGTCTTATGCCTGATGTCTGATTCCTGATGTCTGTTGCTTGATGCTTGTGGATGTCTTTGGCCTGATGCCCGATGTTTGATGTCTGATACCTGATGCTTGTGGATGTGTGTTGCCTGATGTCTGATGCATGATGTCTGACACCTGATGTCTGATGTCTGATATCTGATGTCTGATGCCTGATGTTTGTGAATGTCTGATGCTGGATGTCTGATGCCGGATGTCTGATGCATGATGTCTGATGCCTGATGCCTGATGTCTGATGCTTGTGGATGTCTGATGCCTGATGTCTGATGCCTGATGATTGATGCTTGATGCTTGTGGATGTCTGATGCCTGATGTTTGTGGATGTGTGTTGCCTGATGTCCGATGCATGATGTCTGATACCTGATGTCTGATGCTTTTGGGTGTCTAATGCTTGATGCTTGTGGACGTCTGATGCCTGATGTCTGATGCCCGATGTTTGATGCCTGGTGCTTGTGGATGTGTGTTGCCTGATGTCTGATGCATGATGTCTGATGCTTTTGGATGTCTGATGCTTGTGGATGTTTGATTCCTGATGTCTGTTGCTTGTGGATGTCTGATGCTTGTGGCTGTCTGATGCCTGATGTCTGATGCTTGTGGATGTCTGATGCATGATGTCTGACACCTGATGTCATGCATGATGTCTGATGTCCGATGCTTGTGGATGTCTGATGCCTGATGTCTGATGCTTGTGGATGTCTGATGCCTGATGTCTGATGTTTGTGAATGTCTGATGCCGGATGTCTGATGCATGATGTCTGATGCCTGATGTCTGATGGTTGTGGATGCCTTGTGCCTGATGTCTGATGTGTGATTCCTGATGTCTGATTCCTGATGTCTGATGCTTGTGGATGTCTGATGTCTGATGCTTGTGGATGTGTGATGCCACATGTCTGATGCTTGTGGATGTGTGATGCCTGATGTCTGATGCTCGATGTTTGATGTCTGATGCCTGATGCTTGTGGATGTGTGTTGCCTGATGTCTGATGCTTGTGGATGTCTGATGCTTGTGGATGTTTGATTCCTGATGTCTGATGCTTGTGGCTGTCTGATGCCTGATGTCTGATGCTTGTGGATGTCTGATGCATGATGTCTGATGCATGATGTCTGATGCCTGATGTCTTATGCCTGGTGGCTGATGCCTGAAGTCTGATGGCTGATGCCTGATGTCTTATGCCTGATGTTTGTGAATGTCTGATGCCTGATGTCTGATGCCTGATGTCTGATGCTTGTGGATGCCTGATGTCTGATGCCTGATGTCTGATGCCTGATGTCAGATGCCTGATGGCTGATGCTTGATGCTTGTGGATGTCTGATGCCTGATGTTTGTGGATGTGTGTTGCCTGATGTCTGATGCATGATGTCTGATTCCTGATGTCTGTTGCTTTTGGATGTCTGATGCTTGATGCTTGTGGACGTCTGATGCCTGATGTCTGATGCCCAATGTTTGATGTCTGATGCCTGGTGCTTGTGGATGTGTGTTGCCTGATGTCTGATGCATGATGTCTGATGCTTGTGGATGTCTGATGCTTGTGGATGTTTGATGCATGATGTCTGATGCTTGTGGATGTCTGATGCTTGTGGATGTTTGATTCCTGATGTCTGATGCTTGTGGATGTCTGATGCTTGTGTCTGTCTGATGCCTGATGTCTGATGCTTGTGGATGTCTGATGTCTGATGTCTGATGCTTGTGGATGTCTGATGCATGATGTCTGATGCATGATGTCTGATGCATGATGTCTGATGCATGATGTCTTATGCCTGATGTCTTATGCCTGATGGCTGATGTCTGATGCCTGATGTCTGATGTCTTATGCCTGATGTCTGATGCCTGATGTCTGATGCTTGATGCTTGTGGATGTCTGATGCCTGATGTCTGATGCACGATGTTTGATGTCTGATGTCTGATGCCTGATGATTGTATATGTGTGTTGCCTGATGTCTGATGCATGATGTCTGATGCATGATGTCTGATGTCTGATGCTTGTGGATGTCTGATGCCTGATGTCTTATGCTTGTGGCTGTCTGATGCCTTATGTCTGATGCTTGTGGATGTCTGATGCATGATGTCTGATGCAGGATGTCTGATGCATGATGGCTGATGTCTGATGCCTGATGTCTGATGCCTGATGTCTTATGCCTGATGTCTGATTCCTGATGTCTGATGCTTGATGCTTGTGGATGTCTGATGCCTGATGCCCGATGTTTGATGTCTGATACCTGATGCTTGTGGATGTGTGTTGCCTGATGTCTGATGCATGATGTCTGACACCTGCTGTCTGATGTCTGATGCCTGATGTCTGATGCTTGTGGATGTCTGATGCATGATGTCTGATGCTTGTGGATGTCTGATGCATGATGTCTGATGCATGATGTCTGATGCATGATGTCTTATGCCTGATGGCTGATGCCTGATGTCTGATGCCTGATGTCTGATGCCTGATGTCTTATGCCTGATGTCTGATTCCTGATGTCTGATGATTGTGGATGTCTGATGCCTGATGTCTGATGCACGATGTTTGATGTCTGATGCCTGATGATTGTGGATGTTTGTTGCCTGATGTCTGATGCATGATGTCTGACACCTGATGTCTGATATCTGATGTCTGATGCCTGATGTTTGTGAAATTCTAATGCCGGATGTCTGATGCATGATGTCTGATGCCTGATGTCTGATGCCTGATGTCTGATGCTTGTGGATGTCTGATGCCTGATGTCTGATGCCTGATGTCTGATGCCTGGTGTCTGATGTTTGATGCTTGTGGATGTCTGATGCCTGATGTTTGTGGATGTGTTTTGCCTGATGTCTGATGCATGATGTCTTTACACATGTCTTCCTGTGGGTGAAGACTCTCAAAAGTATCTTTATTCGGATATTAAAACATCCATACAAGAACAATGTATTTACACATTTCACATATAGTAATCTGAACATTTCATCTAAAAAAGTTAAAAAAGAAAACATATCTGATGGACCATTCCAGGATATCAGTTAGGCTCAGGATTAAGACTAAATTTCATGTTAAAAATTATAAAGTGCAGTGCGAGGACATCTGTACAGGTAGGGAATACCAAACTTATGAGAGTGAATAAAATACAGGATCGTAGTTCATATAAGATCAATCACATTAAAAATAAGCCGTAGCCTAATTAAAACAAACATCTTATAACGTCCCAGGTACTGTAAACATTACAGTTCATCCTTTGTGTAATCTCCATAAATCATCTCCTGTTCTGTGTACAATGTAAGACTATCGTGCGGGGGGCCTTTTAATCCGGATGCCTACAGCGCCCGGCAAATAAACTCACTTACATCTCCCCTCTAGATTTCCTCAGTTTCGCGGCTAGTCTTAAAAAATTTACGATACAGAACAGTGTGAAGGGTTCCACAGCCAGTTTTAAGTATAAAAGGGCTACTCTAACCTGGGTAAATTTATTCGCCCTTAGGATGGATTTTAAAAAAAGAGCCCGCGGATATTCATAAAAAGGGCAAAAGAATACAAAATGTAGGGTATCCTGTGGAGATCCTAGATCGCAGCCACAGGGACCCTTTGTACCAATTTCTTTCGTGTACCCCGCGGGAACTGCTAAAATGTGATGTAAAAGATCCAGTCTAAATCTGGTCATTAAAAATCTATCATTTTTGTTATGGATTAGTGCCAGGTAGGGTTCGAGACCTTCAACAGATTTAGTTAATATATGAGACCTCACTGACCCTTTCAGAATTTCGCTATCTTCCCTGGCACAGGCTATCCGCCTCATATATTCTGCCTTTAAAATGCCCTTTAACTGAGGTGTTAATGTTGACGGTTCCCTGAAATATTTTGCACATCCCAGCCACTCCAGTTTATCCTGAACATATTTAAGCCATGGAATTTTATGACCTTTTTCCCTGTTAATGCAGTCTGTTATTATTTCTCTGCTTAGGCTTGCTTCGGGGTTGGTCCAAATTTTGATCCAGCACAGTAACGGCCTAAAGCTTAATCTGTCAGAGATATACGGGATCCCTAGCTCCTCGTGAATAATATGGGCTGGTGTGCTTTGGGGAACCTGCAAGATCCTCCTAAGGAACTTGTTTTCCTCTAGTTGTATAGAGTCCACATTTCTAAATCCCCAGACCTCACTCCCATAAATAATTTTAGAACAACAAATTGAGTTATATAAGTTCAATATTTCCAGCACTGACCATCTACCTAGTCTTGTAGCACGATTCATGATTGAGCCCATGATGCTCGCGTGCTGTTTGCATTTATCAGTCGCTAGTGCTCTAAAATTAAGATGTTTGTCGAAGGTAATCCCTAAATAATTGAAAACCTCGACCTTCTCTAGTTTGTGTCGCCCAATTTTACAAATAAAATTCTTGGTTGGTCTTTTTCCTACTTCCATGATGTAGGATTTTGTGAGGTTAGGGGATAGATCTAAGTTTGCCATAAAATCGCAGAAGCCATCTATAAGAGATTGCAGACCCCTCCCTGTACGCGAGAGGAGTACTGCATCATCTGCGTACAATAAGACCGGGATACTTCTACTTGCGACTCTCGGGCAGTCCACTCCCAATGTGCACAGGGCCTTATCCAAACCGTTTATGTATAATGTAAACAAGAAAGGCGCCAAGATGCAGCCTTGTCTCACGCCCCCTGTACAAGAAAAGTGGTCCGTTAGGTTCCCCTCGTTACTATACCGGACCTGAGCTGTGGTACTAAAGTGCAATGATTTTAAAATAAATAACAAGCTCGAATCTACCCCTAGCAACTCTAGAATCTCCCATAATTTCCCTCGATTAACCCGGTCGAAGGCTGCTGTTAAGTCCATAAAAGCTAAAAAGACTGTACCTTCGCCAGCAACCGTGTATTTAGCGACCAGATTATATAGATTGAGGCATTGGTCAGTAGTTGAGCGGCCCATTCTGAAGCCATACTGGGTGTCTGTGACGATATCTTTTTCCTCTGCCCAGTCCATGAGACGGTTTAATATCACCTTCCCTAACACTTTTGCAGACACATCAATTAAGGAAATCGGTCTATAACATTGTGGATTACTCTTATTTCCCTTTTTAAATATGGGGACGATATGGGCAGTTGACCAGGACCTTGGCAGTCCCTCTTCCACGGCTGTATTAAAAATTCTTACTAATATAGGTGCCCACAGCTCGACCTGCGATAAAAATAGATCTGGAGGAATCCCATCTGGCCCCGGGGCCTTATTTCTTGTCAGGGCACAAATTCCATTTTTGACTTCCTCCACTGTGAACTCTACCCATGAATTTGGCAGAGTCCCCACATCTGTGGCTGATTGGGTTGAATCACTGGCATGATTGTATAGCTTGCTAAAATGAGAGACCCATTCATCTGGGAGGATATTACAGACCATCTTCTCACTATTTAATGTCTGGAAAATTGGGTCATTAATCACCTTCCAGAATTTAGACATGTCTCTCAACTCCCCTGCCTCCTTCAGATTCCCCCAAGCCTCAGATTGGATAGTTTGTTTCCTCCTTTTTATGGCCAGCTTGTATTGGGCCCTACATTCCGAGATCCTGCTTTTATCTTTCGGTACTTTTTTGAGTGCCCGTTTTAATTCTTTTTGGGCACTAGAGCAAGCTTTATCAAACCATTTCGGTTGACTGTTGGCCGTAGATGGTGCTTTAGCCCTGAGTAACTTATCGATTTCCTTTGCCATATTTATGAAGGCGTTTATCAATTTTTTTCCTTTCACATCCGGGTCTAGACACGTCCAAATCCCACTGTCGGGGGTTGCAATAAGATTTTTATAAAATACTTCCCCATCTATATTCGACCAACGTATGCGCCTGCCTTGATCGATTGCATCTAGTTTGCCCCTTGTCATACTGGCCATTGCCTTAGCGGGTCCATCCTCAACCCTTAATAACAGCACCAGGGGGTTATGGTCACTAAAAATACTAATTTGTATACTAAAATCTACAATCCTGTGTTTAAGATCATTTGATATAAAAATAAAATCTATGATGGTGTCCCTCCCTCTGCCTTTAAACGTCGGATTAATCACATTAGAGTGAGTAAGGTTAATTAACTCCATCGTGGGGATCAGATCATATGAGCCCAAGATGTTACCAAGTTTGCTACCTTCTAGTGTGTGTTCTAGGTGCCAGTCCTTGGTAGAGGGGCAACAATCCCATTTAGCCCCTTCCCATTTTAAGTGTGGGCATTGGTGACAATTAAAGTCGCCCGCCAGAATCAGGGTTGGGGGGTTGAATCCTCCAGCGTGTAAATCTGATAATCTATCCTCGAGCTCATTCAATCTATGCGTTGGTTGGGCTGCATTATAAAAATTTAATAAGACAAAACCTAAGCCCTTCCTGCGGTAAGAAATACCCTGTAGATGATCCGAACTCCAGCCCATAACCTCCCAGGATCCTTGTAGTTTGAGAGACACATAAATGATTAGTCCACCTTTCGCTCTTCCCATATTAGATTTCCGGGCCGGTACGAAAAACATTTTGTATCCCTCTAGATGTACGGTACTACTATCTGTCTCCCATGTCTCTTGCAAACAGATGATATGGAATTTCTGGCTGAAATCCAACCACTCCTTATTTTTTAACTTAGAAGATAATCCTGCGATGTTCCAAGAAACCACCCTAAGTTCCTCCTCCTCGTGATTTGTTGGCCTCCTTGCTAGGGTGAGCTGATTTAGGTCGAGGGACCCTGCAAGACGAGTCTCTCCTATAACCACGCTGGTAACTAAAGGAGTTGGTGAGGTTTCAATTCGCCTGAGGGATAGTTCTAGAGTGTTTCCCGTACTATCCAAGCCTTCCCTGTACTCTAAATTGGCTAGGGGAGAAAGGGGCTCTAAAAGCTCTTCATGGGCCAGTCAGTCCAATTCATCCATCACTGTTCTCTCACATAATGGGGTGAACCGATTGGGGCCAGCCCACGGGCTATTAATTCTTGTGGTAGGCTTTTCCCTTCTTCTCCAGTTCGTTTGTCTTTGCTCAGCTCGGTAGTCCCTATAGAAAAAATTAAGTGGGAGCATTTTAATTGTCGACCCACCATCAAAGAACCCGCAACTAAAAGCCAGTAATTCTTTTACCATTTGCGGGTCTCTGAAATTAACAACCACGCAATCTCCTGAAAATTTTTTCTCTGATGGTCCTACCCAAGCTACCCTTCTAGCCATAAGAATATGAGTGTTCCTTGTATTAACTCCCCTAACGTTATTCAGTAACCAGTGCTTAGTTTTGTTTATCAGGGAGTTTGTCGATTCTTCTCTGTCGGGGTTTTGGGCTGGAACTCCCGCTAGGATTATTGTGTATGGGCAGGAGGCTGGGGGCAAGTCCAATGTCTGAAGACCCGGGGTACTTTTGGTCTGTGCATCAGGAGGACTGTGAGCTGTTGCCATCCCCCTATTCTTACCCTCCTGTTGTGATCTAGGGGTTGCAGTGATGGGGGGTGTAACTCTGTCCTTATTCACTATAGTGGCAGCTCTCGTGTTGCTCCCTGCCAGCCTACTATTGTTTAAGTCGGCGCTGTCTGGACGCAGATCCTTCCTCGGCCCTTCCTGACTTGCATTAATTCGGGCCGCCGGCTGATCCCTATTTTGTGCGTCCAATAGTCTAATTATTTTCCCCTCTATTTTGTTAATATGATCTGCTAGGGGGGCCAAGTGTTTGACAAGAAGGGCTTCTATATTGGATTCTATTACTTTCATTGCTTCCGTTAACCATTCCTTTCTAACTACAGTTGAACAAGATTCACATTGTGTGCAAGTAAATTGCGATCTTGTGTCTTCGGTGGCTATGGGCTCATTCCTAGGTATACCTTTTTTGGTTTTATTAACGTTTCTGGCTTTTTCGGTACCTTTACGGTGTACATTTGGCAGGGACTTGGTATTCGTAATAGGACCAGAGACTGGGATGGGGACTGTCCCTAATAATGTTTTTTTCGATCGGGTAATCACTTCACTTTCTCTCCCTAGTGGTCTGTCAGGATCTCTCTCTACCCCCGTGGCGTTCCCGGCTTGAACTTCGGCTCTATTTTCCCTGATGCCCGGGGCTGGTGACACCACCCTATTTGAACTTGATGGAGAAGTATGATGTTTACATGGGGGGGTTATAGACCCCTCCAAGCTTATTACCTCTTGTTCCCCCTCGACTACCGTTGGAGTATGAACTAACGCTGTAGTCACAAGCTGGATATTACTATTGCTATTAGCTAAGGTGTTCTGACCTTCAAGGGTGCCCCCCCCAGGTGTGACACATTCAGCGATTGCTCCCAGTGACGATCGTTTGTAGGCCAGGAGGGAATCAAGAGATAGCCTCCGCTCGGTCAATAATATTTCGTGTGAGAGTAAGGATTCTGCCCGTGTTATAAAAGCGTCAAGGGTTCCCCTTGCTCCTCCCCCTGGTCTACTCTGGGGTTTTTTCGGTTTTACCATAGTCCAATATTACCAGAAACAACAAGTTTTATCCGCCAGAAATGTGTAGCCACAAAAATTGCCCCCTGCTACTTATCTCTCCTTGTCCTCTTGAGGGTATAACAGTGTTCTGGAAATGACTCAGGAACCAAGATTTGTGGCCCGGCCCGGCCTCCTCCGGCCCCGGACGGCCACAGACGGTCCCGCCCTTGTCCCGGGCTTCTCCCGGCGTCGCCCGCGCGCGTCCCGCGACGCGGAGGGAGCCTCAGCAATTTATGCGCCTCCGGGCGCGCAGCTCGTTTCCACCCGGAAGTGGTACCGGGAACTCTGGGAGCTGTAGTCTCCCCCCACAGCGGCCAGCGGTAGCGATGGCGGCGGGAGAGACCAGCAGCGTGAGCAGCCCAGGCTAGGTGCAGCAAGAAGTGACAGGGTGTCGGCGGCGTCAGGTGAGTGCAGTTTCAGGCCCCCACTCCACCGAGGGAGCCTCAGCAATTTATGCGCCTCCGGGCGCGCAGCTCGTTTCCACCCGGAAGTGGTACCGGGAACTCTGGGAGCTGTAGTCTCCCCCCACAGCGGCCAGCGGTAGCGATGGCGGCGGGAGAGACCAGCAGCGTGAGCAGCCCAGGCTAGGTGCAGCAAGAAGTGACAGGGTGTCGGCGGCGTCAGGTGAGTGCAGTTTCAGGCCCCCACTCCACCGAGGGAGCCTCAGCAATTTATGCGCCTCCGGGCGCGCAGCTCGTTTCCACCCGGAAGTGGTACCGGGAACTCTGGGAGCTGTAGTCTCCCCCCACAGCGGCCAGCGGTAGCGATGGCGGCGGGAGAGACCAGCAGCGTGAGCAGCCCAGGCTAGGTGCAGCAAGAAGTGACAGGGTGTCGGCGGCGTCAGGTGAGTGCAGTTTCAGGCCCCCACTCCACCGAGGGAGCCTCAGCAATTTATGCGCCTCCGGGCGCGCAGCTCGTTTCCACCCGGAAGTGGTACCGGGAACTCTGGGAGCTGTAGTCTCCCCCCACAGCGGCCAGCGGTAGCGATGGCGGCGGGAGAGACCAGCAGCGTGAGCAGCCCAGGCTAGGTGCAGCAAGAAGTGACAGGGTGTCGGCGGCGTCAGGTGAGTGCAGTTTCAGGCCCCCACTCCACCGAGGGAGCCTCAGCAATTTATGCGCCTCCGGGCGCGCAGCTCGTTTCCACCCGGAAGTGGTACCGGGAACTCTGGGAGCTGTAGTCTCCCCCCACAGCGGCCAGCGGTAGCGATGGCGGCGGGAGAGACCAGCAGCGTGAGCAGCCCAGGCTAGGTGCAGCAAGAAGTGACAGGGTGTCGGCGGCGTCAGGTGAGTGCAGTTTCAGGCCCCCACTCCACCGAGGGAGCCTCAGCAATTTATGCGCCTCCGGGCGCGCAGCTCGTTTCCACCCGGAAGTGGTACCGGGAACTCTGGGAGCTGTAGTCTCCCCCCACAGCGGCCAGCGGTAGCGATGGCGGCGGGAGAGACCAGCAGCGTGAGCAGCCCAGGCTAGGTGCAGCAAGAAGTGACAGGGTGTCGGCGGCGTCAGGTGAGTGCAGTTTCAGGCCCCCATGCATGATGTCTGATACCTGATGTCTGAGGCTTTTGGATGTCTGATGCTTGTGTATGTCTGATGCCTGATATCTGATGCCTGATGTTTGATGTCTGATGCTTGTGGATGTATGTTGCCTGATGTCTGATGCCTGATGTCTGATGCTTGTGGATGTCTGATGCCTGATGTCTGATGCTTGTGGATGTCTGATGCATGATGTCTGATGCATGATGTCTTATGCCTGATGTCTTATGCCTGATGGCTGATGCCTGATGGCTGATGTCTGATGCCTGATGTCTGATGCCTGATGTTGTATGCCTGATGTCTGATTCCTGATGTCTGATACGTGATGCTTGTGGATGTCTGATGCCTGATGTCTGATGCACGATGTTTGATGTCTGATGTCTGATGCCTGATGATTGTGGATGTGTGTTGCCTGATGTCTGATGCATGATGTCTGACACCTGATGTCTGATGCATGATGTCTGATGTCTGATGCTTGTGGATGTCTGATGCCTGATGTCTTATGCTTGTGGCTGTCTGATGCCTGATGTCTGATGCTTGTGGATGTCTGATGCATGATGTCTGATGCATGATGTCTGATGCATGATGGCTTGTGGATGTCTGAAGCCTGATGCCCGATGTTTGATGTCTGATACCTGATGCTTGTGGATGTGTGTTGCCTGATGTCTGATGCATGATGTCTGACACCTGATGTCTGATATCTGATGTCTGATGCCTGATGTTTTCGAAAGTCTGATGCCGGATGTCTGATGCCCGATGTTTGATGTCTGATGCCTGGTGCTTGTGGATGTGTGTTGCCTGATGTCTGATGCATGATGTCTGATGCTTGTGGATGTTTGATTCCTGATATCTGATGCTTGTGGATGTCTGATACTTGTGGCTGTCTGATGCCTGATGTCTGATGCTTGTGGATGTCTGATGCATGATGTCTGACACCTGATGTCATGCATGATGTCTGATGCTTGTGGATGCCTGATGTCTGATGCTTGTGGATGTCTAATGCCTGATGTTTGATGCCTGATGCATGTGGATGTCTGATGCTTGTGGATGCCTGATGTCTGATGCCTGATGCTTGTGGATGTCTGATGCCTGATGCTTGCGGATGTCTGATGCCTGATGTCTGATATCTGATGCCTGATGTTTGATGTCTGATGCCTGATGCTTATGGATGTATGTTGCCTGATGTCTGATGCCTGATGTCTGATGCTTGTGGATGTTTGATTCCTGATGTCTGATGCTTGTGGCTGTCTGATGCCTGATGTCTGATGCTTGTGGATGTCTGATGGCTGATGCCTGATGTCTTATGCCTGATGTTTGTGAATGTCTGATGCCTGATGTCTGATGCCTGATGTCTGATGCTTGTGGATGTCTGATGCCTGATGTCTGATGCCTGATGTCAGATGTCTGATGCCTGATGCTTGTGGATGTCTGATGCCTGATGCTTGCGGATGTCTGATGCCTGATGTCTGATATCTGATGCCTGATGTTTGATGTCTGATGCCTGATGCTTATGGATGTATGTTGCCTGATGTCTGATGCCTGATGTCTGATGCTTGTGGATGTTTGATTCCTGATGTCTGATGCTTGTGGCTGTCTGATGCCTGATGTCTGATGCTTGTGGATGTCTGATGGCTGATGCCTGATGTCTTATGCCTGATGTTTGTGAATGTCTGATGCCTGATGTCTGATGCCTGATGTCTGATGCTTGTGGATGTCTGATGCCTGCTGTCTGATGCCTGATGTCAGATGCCTGATGGCTGATGCTTGTGGATGTCTGATGTCTGATGCGTGTGGATGTCTGATGCCTGATGTCTTATGCTTGTGGCTGTCTGATGCCTGATGTCTGATGCTTGTGGATGTCTGATGCATGATGTCTGATGCATGATGTCTGATGCATGATGTCTGATGCATGATGTCTGATGCATGATGTCTTATGCCTGATGTCTTATGCCTGATGCCTGATGCCTGATGTCTGATGCATGATGTCTTATGCCTGATGTCTGATTCCTGATGTCTGATGCATGATGCTTGTGGATGTCTGATGCCTGATGTCTGATGCACGATGTTTGATGTCTGATGTCTGATGCCTGATGATTGTGGATGTGTATTGCCTGATGTCTGATGCATGATGTCTGATGCATGATGTCTGATGTCTGATGCTTGTGGATGTCTGATGCCTGATGTCTTATGCTTGTGGCTGTCTGATGCCTGATGTCTGATGCTTGTGGATGTCTGATGCATGATGTCTGATGCATGATGTCTGATGCATGATGGCTGATGCCTGATGGCTGATGTCTGATGCCTGATGTCTTATGCCTGATGTCCGATTCCTGATGTCTGATGCTTGATGCTTGTGGATGTCTGATGCCTGATGCCCGATGTTTGATATCTGATACCTGATGCTTGTGGATGTGTGTTGCCTGATGTCTGATGCATGATGTCTGACACCTGATGTCTGATATCTGATGTCTGATGCCTGATGTTTGTGAAAGTCTGATGCCGGATGTCTGATGCATGATGTCTGATGCCTGATGTCTGATGCCTGATGTCTGATGCTTGTGGATGTCTGATGCCTGATGTCTGATGCCTGATGTCTGATGCCTGGTGTCTGATGTTTGATGCTTGTGGATGTCTGATGCCTGATGTTTGTGGATGTGTTTTGCCTGATGTCTGATGCATGATGTCTGATACCTGATGTCTGAGGCTTTTGGATGTCTGATGCCTGATGCTTGTGTATGTCTGATGCCTGATATCTGATGCCTGATGTTTGATGTCTGATGCTTGTGGATGTATGTTGCCTGATGTCTGATGCCTGATGTCTGATGCTTGTGGATGTCTGATGCCTGATGTCTGATGCTTGTGGATGTCTGATGCGTGATGTCTGATGCATGATGTCTTATGCCTGATGTCTTATGCCTGATGGCTGATGCCTGATGGCTGATGTCTGATGCCTGATGTCTGATGCCTGATGTCGTATGCCTGATGTCTGATTCCTGATGTCTGATGCTTGATGCTTGTGGATGTCTGATGCCTGATGTCTGATGCATGATGTTTGATGTCTGATGTCTGATGCCTGATGATTGTGGATGTGTGCTGCCTGATGTCTGATGCATGATGTCTGACACCTGATGTCTGATGCATGATGTCTGATGTCTGATGCTTGTGGATGTCTGATGCCTGATGTCTTATGCTTGTGGCTGTCTGATGCCTGATGTCTGATGCTTGTGGATGTCTGATGCATGATGTCTGATGCATGATGTCTGATGCATGATGGCTTGTGGATGTCTGAAGCCTGATGCCCGATGTTTGATGTCTGATACCTGATGCTTGTGGATGTGTGTTGCCTGATGTCTGATGCATGATGTCTGACACCTGATGTCTGATATCTGATGTCTGATGCCTGATGTTTTCGAAAGTCTGATGCCGGATGTCTGATGCCCGATGTTTGATGTCTGATGCCTGGTGCTTGTGGATGTGTGTTGCCTGATGTCTGATGCATGATGTCTGATGCTTGTGGATGTTTGATTCCTGATATCTGATGCTTGTGGATGTCTGATACTTGTGGCTGTCTGATGCCTGATGTCTGATGCTTGTGGATGTCTGATGCATGATGTCTGACACCTGATGTCATGCATGATGTCTGATGCTTGTGGATGCCTGATGTCTGATGCTTGTGGATGTCTAATGCCTGATGTCTGATGCCTGATGCATGTGGATGTCTGATGCTTGTGGATGCCTGATGTCTGATGCCTGATGCTTGTGGATGTCTGATGCCTGATGCTTGCGGATGTCTGATGCCTGATGTCTGATATCTGATGCCTGATGTTTGATGTCTGATGCCTGATGCTTATGGATGTATGTTGCCTGATGTCTGATGCCTGATGTCTGATGCTTGTGGATGTTTGATTCCTGATGTCTGATGCTTGTGGCTGTCTGATGCCTGATGTCTGATGCTTGTGGATGTCTGATGGCTGATGCCTGATGTCTTATGCCTGATGTTTGTGAATGTCTGATGCCTGATGTCTGATGCCTGATGTCTGATGCTTGTGGATGTCTGATGCCTGATGTCTGATGCCTGATGTCAGATGCCTGATGGCTGATGATTGTGGATGTCTGATGCCTGATGTTTGTGGATGTGTGTTGCCTGATGTCTGATGCATGATGTCTGATTCCTGATGTCTGTTTCTTTTGGATGTACGATGCTTGATGCTTGTGGACGTCTGATGCCTGATGTCTGATGCCCAATGTTTGATGTCTGATGCCTGGTGCTTGTGGATGTGTGTTGCCTGATGTCTGATGCATGAGGTCTGATGCTTGTGGATGTCTGATGCTTGTGGATGTTTGATGCATGATGTCTCATGCTTGTGGATGTCTGATGCTTGTGATGTTTGATTCCTGATGTCTGATGCTTGTGGATGTCTGATGCTTGTGTCTGTCTGATGCCTGATGTCTGATGCTTGTGGATGTCTGATGTCTGATGTCTGATGCTTGTGGATGTCTGATGCATGATGTCTGATGCATGATGTCTGATGCCTGATGGCTGATGTCTGATGCCTGATGTCTTATGCCTGATGTCTGATTCCTGATGTCTGATGCTTGATGCTTGTGGATGTCTGATGCCTGATGCCCAATGTTTGATGTCTGATACCTGATGCTTGTGGATATGTGTTGCCTGATGTCTGATTCATGATGTCTGACACCTGATGTCTGATATCTGATGTCTGATGCCTGATGTTTGTGAAAGTCTGATGCCAGATGTCTGATGCATGATGTCTGATGCCTGATGTCTGATGCCTGATGTCTGATGCTTGTGGATGTCTGATGCCTGATGTCTGATGCCTGATGTCTGATGCCTGGTGTCTGATGTTTGATGCTTGTGGATGTCTGATGCCTGATGTTTGTGGATGTGTTTTGCCTGATGTCTGATGCATGATGTCTGATACCTGATGTCTGAGGCTTTTGGATGTCTGATGCCTGATGCTTGTGTATATCTGATGCCTGATATCTGATGCCTGATGTTTGATGTCTGATGCTTGTGGATGTATGTTGCCTGATGTCTGATGCTTGTGGATGTCTGATGCCTGATGTCTGATGCATGATGTCTTATGCCTGATGTCTTATGGCTGATGCCTGATGGCTGATGTCTGATGCCTGATGTCTGATGCCTGATGTCGTATGCCTGATGTCTGATTCCTGATGTCTGATACTTGATGCTTGTGGATGTCTGATGCCTGATGTCTGATGCACGATGTTTGATGTCTGATGTCTGATGCCTGATGATTGTGGATGTGTGTTGCCTGATGTCTGATGCATGATGTCTGATGCATGATGGCTGATGCCTGATAGCTGATGTCTGATGCCTGATGTCTGATGCCTGATGTCTGATGCCTGATGTCTTATGCCTGATGTCTGATTCCTGATGTCTGATACTTGTGGATGTCTGATGCCTGATGCCCGATGTTTGATGTCTGATACCTGATGCTTGTGGATGTGTGTTGCGTCTGATGCTTGTGGATGTCTGATGTCTCATGTCTGATGTCTGATGCCTGGTGTCTGATGTTTGATGCTTGTGGATGTCTGATGCCTGATGTTTGTGGATGTGTTTTGCCTGATGTCTGATGCATGATGTCTGATACCTGATGTCTGAGGCTTTTGGATGTCTGATGCTTGATGTCTGATGCCCGATGTTTGATGTCTGATGCCTGGTGCTTGTGGATGTGTGTTGCCTGATGTCTGATGCATGATGTCTGATGCTTGTGGATGTCTGATGCTTGTGGATGTTTGATTCCTGATATCTGATGCTTGTGGATGTCTGATACTTGTGGCTGTCTGATGCCTGATGTCTGATGCTTGTGGATGTCTGATGCATGATGTCTGACACCTGATGTCATGCATGATGTCTGATGCTTGTGGATGCCTGATGTCTGATGCTTGTGGATGTCTAATGCCTGATGTCTGATGCCTGATGCGTGTGGATGTCTGATGCTTGTGGATGCCTGATGTCTGATGCCTGATGCTTGTGGATGTCTGATGCCTGATGCTTGTGGATGTCCGATGCCTGATGTCTGATATCTGATGCCTGATGTTTGATGTCTGATGCCTGATGCTTGTGGATGTATGTTGCCTGATGTCTGATGCCTGATGTCTGATGCTTGTGGATGTCCGATGCCTGATGTCTGATATCTGATGCCTGATGTTTGATGTCTGATGCTTGATGCTTGTGGATGTCTGATGCCTGATGTCTGATGCCTGATGTCAGATGCCTGATGTCTGATGCTTGATGCTTGTGGATGTCTGATGCCTGATGTTTGTGGATGTGTGTTGCCTGATGCATGATGTCTGATACCTGATGTCTGATGCTTTTGGATGTCTGATGCTTGATGCTTGTGGATGTCTGATGCCTGATGTCTGATGCCCGATGTTTGATGTCTGATGCCTGGTGCTTGTGGATGTTTGTTGCCTGATGGCTGATGCATGATGTCTGATGCTTGTGGATGTTTGATTCCTGATGTCTGATGCTTGTGGATGTCTGATGCTTGTGGCTGTCTGATGCCTGATGTCTGATGCTTGTGGATGTCTGATGCATGATGTCTGACACCTGATGTCATGCATGATGTCTGATGCTTGTGGATGTCTGATGCCTGATGCCTGATGCTTGTGGATGTCTTATGCCTGATGTCTGATGCCTGATGTTTGTGAATGTCTGATGCCGGATGTCTGATGCATGATGTCTGATGCCTGATGTCTGATGCTTGTGGATGCCTGGTGTCTGATGCCTCATGTCTGATTCCTGATGTCTGATGCTTGTGGATGTCTGATGCCTGATGTCTGATGCTTGTGGATGTGTGATGCTTGATGTCTGATGCTCGATGTTTGATGTCTGATGCCTGATGCTTGTGGATGTGTGTTGCCTGATGTCTGATGCATGATGTCTGATGCTTGTGGATGTCTGATGCATGATGTCTGACACCTGATGTCATGCAGGATGTCTGATGTCTGATGCTTGTGGATGTCTGATGCCTGATGCCTGATGCTTGTGGATGTATGATGCCTGATGTCTGATGCCTGATGTTTGTGAATGTCTGATGCCGGATGTCTGATGCATGATGTCTGATGCCTGATTTCTGATGCTTGTGGATGCCTGGTGTCTGATGCCTCATGTCTGATTCCTGATGTCTGATGCTTGTGGATGTCTGATGCCTGATGTCTGATGCTTGTGGATGTGTGATGCTTGATGTCTGATGCTCGATGTTTGATGTCTGATGCCTGATGCTTGTGGATGTGTGTTGCCTGATGTCTGATGCATGATGTCTGATGCTTGTGGATGTCTGATGCTTGTGTATGTTTTATTCCTGATGTCAGATGCTTGTGGCTGTCTGATGTCTGATGCTTGATGCTTGTTGAAGTAAGATGCCTGATGTCTGATGCCCGATGTTTGATGTCTGATATCTGATGCTTGTGGATGTGTGTTGCCTGATGTCTGATGCATGATGTCTGATGCTTATGGATGTCTGATGCTTGTGGATGTTTGATTCCTGATGTCTTATGCTTGTGGATGTCTGATGCATGATGTCTGACACCTGATGTCTGATGCATGATGTCTGATACATGATGCCTGATGCTTGTGGATGTCTGATGCCTGATGTCTGATGCTTGTGGATTTCTGATGCTTATGGATGCCTGATGTCTGATGCCTGATGCTTGTGGATGTCTGATGCCTGATGTCTGATATCTGATGCCTGATGTTTGATGTCTGATGCCTGATGCTTGTGGATGTATGTTGCCTGATGTCTGATGCCTGATGTCTGATGCTTGTGGATGTCTGATGCCTGATGTCTGATGCTTGTGGATGTCTGATGCATGATGTCTGATGCATGATGTCTTATGCCTGATGTCTTATGCCTGATGTCTTATGCCTGATGGCTGATGCCTGATGGCTGATGCCTGATGGCTGATGCCTGATGTCTTATGCCTGATGTCTGATTCCTGATGTCTGATGCTTGATGCTTGTGGATGTCTGATGCCTGATGTCTGATGCCTGATGTCTGATGCTTTTGGATGTCTGATGCTTGATGCTTGTGGACGTCTGATGCCTGATGTCTGATGCCCGATGTTTGATGTCTGATGCCTGGTGCTTGTGGATGTTTGTTGCCTGATGTCTGATGCATGATGTCTGATGCTTGTGGATGTTTGATTCCTGATGTCTGATGCTTGTGGATGTCTGATGCTTGTGGCTGTCTGATTCCTGATGTCTGATGCTTGTGGATGTCTGATGCCTGAGGCCTGATGCTTGTGGATGTCTTATGCCTGATGTCTGATGCCTGATGTTTGTGAATGTCTAATGCCGGATGTCTGATGCATGATGTCTGATGCCTGATGTCTGATGCTTGTGGATGCCTGGTGTCTGATGCCTCATGTCTGATGCCGGATGTCTGATGCTTGTGGATGTCTGATGCCTGATGTCTGATGCTTGTGGATGTGTGATGCTTGATGTCTGATGCATGATGTTTGATGTCTGATGCCTGATGCTTGTGGATGTGTGTTGCCTGATGTCTGATGCATGATGTCTGATGCTTGTGGATGTCTGATGCATGATGTCTGACACCTGATGTCATGCATGATGTCTGATGTCTGATGCTTGTGGATGTCTGATGCCTGATGTTTGTGAATGTCTGATGCCGGATGTCTGATGCATGATGTCTGATGCCTGAAGTCTGATGCTTGTGGATGCCTGGTGTCTGATGCCTCATGTCTGATTCCTGATGTCTGATGCTTGTGGATGTCTGATGCCTGATGTCTGATGCTTGTGGATGTGTGATGCTTGATATCTGATGCTCGATGTTTGATGTCTGATGCCTGATGCTTGTGGATGTGTGTTGCCTGATGTCTGATGCATGATGTCTGATGCTTGTGGATGTCTGATGCTTGTGTATGTTTTATTCCTGATGTCTGATGCTTGTGGCTGTCTGATGTCTGATGCTTGATGCTTGTTGAAGTAAGATGCCTGATGTCTGATGCCCGATGTTTGATGTCTGATATCTGATGCTTGTGGATGTGTGTTGCCTGATGTCTGATGCATGATGTCTGATGCTTGTGGATGTCTGATGCTTGTGGATGTTTGATTCCTGATGTCTTATGCTCGTGGATGTCTGATGCATGATGTCTGACACCTGATGTCTGATGCATGATGTCTGATACATGATGCCTGATGCTTGTGGATGTCTGATGCCTGATGTCTGATGCTTGTGGATGTCTGATGCATGATGTCTGATGCATGATGTCTGATGCATGATGGCTGATGCCTGATGGCTGATGTCCGATGCCTGATGTCTTATGCCTGATGTCTGATTCCTGATGCCTGTTGCTTGATGCTTGTGGATGTCTTTGGCCTGATGCCCGATGTTTGATGTCTGATACCTGATGCTTGTGGATGTGTGTTGCCTGATGTCTGATGCATGATGTCTGACACCTGATGTCTGATGTCTGATATCTGATGTCTGATGCCTGATGTTTGTGAATGTCTGATGCCGGATGTCTGATGCCGGATGTCTGATGCATGATGTCTGATGCCTGATGCCTGATGTCTGATGCTTGTGGATGTCTGATGCCTGATGTCTGATGCCTGATGATTGATGCTTGATGCTTGTGGATGTCTGATGCCTGATGTTTGTGGATGTGTGTTGCCTGATGTCCGATGCATGATGTCTGATACCTGATGTCTGATGCTTTTGGGTGTCTAATGCTTGATGCTTGTGGACGTCTGATGCCTGATGTCTGATGCCCGATGTTTGATGCCTGGTGCTTGTGGATGTGTGTTGCCTGATGTCTGATGCATGATGTCTGATGCTTTTGGATGTCTGATGCTTGTGGATGTTTGATTCCTGATGTCTGTTGCTTGTGGATGTCTGATGCTTGTGGCTGTCTGATGCCTGATGTCTGATGCTTGTGGATGTCTGATGCATGATGTCTGACACCTGATGTCATGCATGATGTCTGATGTCCGATGCTTGTGGATGTCTGATGCCTGATGTCTGATGCTTGTGGATGTCTGATGCCTGATGTCTGATGTTTGTGAATGTCTGATGCCGGATGTCTGATGCATGATGTCTGATGCCTGATGTCTGATGGTTGTGGATGCCTTGTGCCTGATGTCTGATGTGTGATTCCTGATGTCTGATTCCTGATGTCTGATGCTTGTGGATGTCTGATGTCTGATGCTTGTGGATGTGTGATGCCACATGTCTGATGCTTGTGGATGTGTGATGCCTGATGTCTGATGCTCGATGTTTGATGTCTGATGCCTGATGCTTGTGGATGTGTGTTGCCTGATGTCTGATGCTTGTGGATGTCTGATGCTTGTGGATGTTTGATTCCTGATGTCTGATGCTTGTGGCTGTCTGATGCCTGATGTCTGATGCTTGTGGATGTCTGATGCATGATGTCTGATGCATGATGTCTGATGCCTGATGTCTTATGCCTGGTGGCTGATGCCTGAAGTCTGATGGCTGATGCCTGATGTCTTATGCCTGATGTTTGTGAATGTCTGATGCCTGATGTCTGATGCCTGATGTCTGATGCTTGTGGATGCCTGATGTCTGATGCCTGATGTCTGATGCCTGATGTCAGATGCCTGATGGCTGATGCTTGATGCTTGTGGATGTCTGATGCCTGATGTTTGTGGATGTGTGTTGCCTGATGTCTGATGCATGATGTCTGATTCCTGATGTCTGTTGCTTTTGGATGTCTGATGCTTGATGCTTGTGGACGTCTGATGCCTGATGTCTGATGCCCAATGTTTGATGTCTGATGCCTGGTGCTTGTGGATGTGTGTTGCCTGATGTCTGATGCATGATGTCTGATGCTTGTGGATGTCTGATGCTTGTGGATGTTTGATGCATGATGTCTGATGCTTGTGGATGTCTGATGCTTGTGGATGTTTGATTCCTGATGTCTGATGCTTGTGGATGTCTGATGCTTGTGTCTGTCTGATGCCTGATGTCTGATGCTTGTGGATGTCTGATGTCTGATGTCTGATGCTTGTGGATGTCTGATGCATGATGTCTGATGCATGATGTCTGATGCATGATGTCTGATGCATGATGTCTTATGCCTGATGTCTTATGCCTGATGGCTGATGTCTGATGCCTGATGTCTGATGTCTTATGCCTGATGTCTGATGCCTGATGTCTGATGCTTGATGCTTGTGGATGTCTGATGCCTGATGTCTGATGCACGATGTTTGATGTCTGATGTCTGATGCCTGATGATTGTATATGTGTGTTGCCTGATGTCTGATGCATGATGTCTGATGCATGATGTCTGATGTCTGATGCTTGTGGATGTCTGATGCCTGATGTCTTATGCTTGTGGCTGTCTGATGCCTTATGTCTGATGCTTGTGGATGTCTGATGCATGATGTCTGATGCAGGATGTCTGATGCATGATGGCTGATGTCTGATGCCTGATGTCTGATGCCTGATGTCTTATGCCTGATGTCTGATTCCTGATGTCTGATGCTTGATGCTTGTGGATGTCTGATGCCTGATGCCCGATGTTTGATGTCTGATACCTGATGCTTGTGGATGTGTGTTGCCTGATGTCTGATGCATGATGTCTGACACCTGCTGTCTGATGTCTGATGCCTGATGTCTGATGCTTGTGGATGTCTGATGCATGATGTCTGATGCTTGTGGATGTCTGATGCATGATGTCTGATGCATGATGTCTGATGCATGATGTCTTATGCCTGATGGCTGATGCCTGATGTCTGATGCCTGATGTCTGATGTCTTATGCCTGATGTCTGATTCCTGATGTCTGATGATTGTGGATGTCTGATGCCTGATGTCTGATGCACGATGTTTGATGTCTGATGCCTGATGATTGTGGATGTTTGTTGCCTGATGTCTGATGCATGATGTCTGACACCTGATGTCTGATATCTGATGTCTGATGCCTGATGTTTGTGAAAGTCTGATGCCGGATGTCTGATGCATGATGTCTGATGCCTGATGTCTGATGCCTGATGTCTGATGCTTGTGGATGTCTGATGCCTGATGTCTGATGCCTGATGTCTGATGCCTGGTGTCTGATGTTTGATGCTTGTGGATGTCTGATGCCTGATGTTTGTGGATGTGTTTTGCCTGATGTCTGATGCATGATGTCTGATACCTGATGTCTGAGGCTTTTGGATGTCTGATGCTTGTGTATGTCTGATGCCTGATATCTGATGCCTGATGTTTGATGTCTGATGCTTGTGGATGTATGTTGCCTGATGTCTGATGCCTGATGTCTGATGCTTGTGGATGTCTGATGCCTGATGTCTGATGCTTGTGGATGTCTGATGCATGATGTCTGATGCATGATGTCTTATGCCTGATGTCTTATGCCTGATGGCTGATGCCTGATGGCTGATGTCTGATGCCTGATGTCTGATGCCTGATGTTGTATGCCTGATGTCTGATTCCTGATGTCTGATACTTGATGCTTGTGGATGTCTGATGCCTGATGTCTGATGCACGATGTTTGATGTCTGATGTCTGATGCCTGATGATTGTGGATGTTTGTTGCCTGATGTCTGATGCATGATGTCTGACACCTGATGTCTGATGCATGATGTCTGATGCTTGTGGATGTCTGATGCCTGATGTCTTATGCTTGTGGCTGTCTGATGCCTGATGTCTGATGCTTGTGGATGTCTGATGCATGATGTCTGATGCATGATGGCTGATGCCTGATAGCTGATGTCTGATGCCTGATGTCTGATGCCTGATGTCTTATGCCTGATGTCTGATTCCTGATGTCTGATGCTTGATGCTTGTGGATGTCTGATGCCTGATGCCCGATGTTTGATGTCTGATACCTGATGCTTGTGGATGTGTGTTGCCTGATGTCTGATGCATGATGTGTGACACCTGATATCTGATATCTGATGTCTGATGCCTGATGTTTGTGAAAGTCTGATGCCGGATGTCTGATGCATGATGTCTGATGCCTGATGTCTGATGCTTGTGGATGTCTGATGCCTGATGTCTGATGCCTGATGTCTGATGCCTGGTGTCTGATGTTTGATGCTTGTGGATGTCTGATGCCTGATGTTTGTGGATGTGTTTTGCCTGATGTCTGATGCATGATGTCTGATACCTGATGTCTGAGGCTTTTGGATGTCTGATGCTTGATGTCTGATGCCCGATGTTTGATGTCTGATGCCTGGTGCTTGTGGATGTGTGTTGCCTGATGTCTGATGCATGATGTCTGATGCTTGTGGATGTCTGATGCTTGTGGATGTTTGATTCCTGATATCTGATGCTTGTGGATGTCTGATACTTGTGGCTGTCTGATGCCTGATGTCTGATGCTTGTGGATGTCTGATGCATGATGTCTGACACCTGATGTCATGCATGATGTCTGATGCTTGTAGATGCCTGATGTCTGATGCTTGTGGATATCTAATGCCTGATGTCTGATGCCTGATGCGTGTGGATGTCTGATGCTTGTGGATGCCTGATGTCTGATGCCTGATGCTTGTGGATGTCTGATGCCTGATGTCTGATATCTGATGCCTGATGTTTGATGTCTGATGCCTGATGCTTGTGGATGTATGTTGCCTGATGTCTGATGCCTGATGTCTGATGCTTGTGGCTGTCTGATGCCTGATGTCTGATGCTTGTGGATGTCTGATGCATGATGTCTGATGCATGATGTCTGATGCATGATGTCTGATGCCTGATGTCTTATGCCTGATGGCTGATGCCTGAAGTCTTATGGCTGATGCCTGATGTCTTATGCCTGATGTTTGTGAATGTCTGATGCCTGATGCCTGATGTCTGATGCTTGTGGATGTCTGATGCCTGATGTCTGATGCCTGATGTCAGATGCCTGATGGCTGATGCTTGATGCTTGTGGATGTCTGATGCCTGATGTTTGTGGATGTGTGTTGCCTGATGTCTGATGCATGATGTCTGATACTTGATGTCTGTTGCTTTTGGATGTCTGATGCTTGATGCTTGTGGACGTCTGATGCCTGATGTCTGATGCCCAATGTTTGATGTCTGATGCCTGGTGCTTGTGGATGTGTGTTGCCTGATGTCTGATGCATGATGTCTGATGCTTGTGGATGTCTGATGCTTGTGGATGTTTGATGCATGATGTCTGATGCTTGTGGATGTCTGATGCTTGTGGATGTTTGATTCCTGATGTCTGATGCATGATGTCTGATGTCTGATGCTTGTGGATGTCTGATGCCTGATGTCTTATGCTTGTGGCTGTCTGATGCCTGATGTCTGATGCTTGTGGATGTCTGATGCATGATGTCTGATGCATGATGTCTGATGCATGATGTCTGATGCATGATGTCTGATGCATGATGTCTTATGCCTGATGTCTTATGCCTGATGCCTGATGCCTGATGTCTGATGCCTGATGTCTTATGCCTGATGTCTGATTCCTGATGTCTGATGCATGATGCTTGTGGATGTCTGATGCCTGATGTCTGATGCACGATGTTTGATGTCTGATGTCTGATGCCTGATGATTGTGGATGTGTATTGCCTGATGTCTGATGCATGATGTCTGATGCATGATGTCTGATGTCTGATGCTTGTGGATGTCTGATGCCTGATGTTTTATGCTTGTGGCTGTCTGATGCCTGATGTCTGATGCTTGTGGATGTCTGATGCATGATGTCTGATGCATGATGTCTGATGCATGATGGCTGATGCCTGATGGCTGATGTCTGATGCCTGATGTCTTATGCCTGATGTCTGATTCCTGATGTCTGATGCTTGATGCTTGTGGATGTCTGATGCCTGATGCCCGATGTTTGATATCTGATACCTGATGCTTGTGGATGTGTGTTGCCTGATGTCTGATGCATGATGTCTGACACCTGATGTCTGATATCTGATGTCTGATGCCTGATGTTTGTGAAAGTCTGATGCCGGATGTCTGATGCATGATGTCTGATGCCTGATGTCTGATGCCTGATATCTGATGCTTGTGGATGTCTGATGCCTGATGTCTGATGCCTGATGTCTGATGCCTGGTGTCTGATGTTTGATGCTTGTGGATGTCTGATGCCTGATGTTTGTGGATGTGTTTTGCCTGATGTCTGATGCATGATGTCTGATACCTGATGTCTGAGGCTTTTGGATGTCTGATGCCTGATGCTTGTGTATGTCTGATGCCTGATATCTGATGCCTGATGTTTGATGTCTGATGCTTGTGGATGTATGTTGCCTGATGTCTGATGCCTGATGTCTGATGCTTGTGGATGTCTGATGCCTGATGTCTGATGCTTGTGGATGTCTGATGCGTGATGTCTGATGCATGATGTCTTATGCCTGATGTCTTATGCCTGATGGCTGATGCCTGATGGCTGATGTCTGATGCCTGATGTCTGATGCCTGATGTCGTATGCCTGATGTCTGATTCCTGATGTCTGATGCTTGATGCTTGTGGATGTCTGATGCCTGATGTCTGATGCATGATGTTTGATGTCTGATGTCTGATGCCTGATGATTGTGGATGTGTGTTGCCTGATGTCTGATGCATGATGTCTGACACCTGATGTCTGATGCATGATGTCTGATGTCTGATGCTTGTGGATGTCTGATGCCTGATGTCTTATGCTTGTGGCTGTCTGATGCCTGATGTCTGATGCTTGTGGATGTCTGATGCATGATGTCTGATGTATGATGTCTGATGCATGATGGCTTGTGGATGTCTGAAGCCTGATGCCCGATGTTTGATGTCTGATACCTGATGCTTGTGGATGTGTGTTGCCTGATGTCTGATGCATGATGTCTGACACCTGATGTCTGATATCTGATGTCTGATGCCTGATGTTTTCGAAAGTCTGATGCCGGATGTCTGATGCCCGATGTTTGATGTCTGATGCCTGGTGCTTGTGGATGTGTGTTGCCTGATGTCTGATGCATGATGTCTGATGCTTGTGGATGTTTGATTCCTGATATCTGATGCTTGTGGATGTCTGATACTTGTGGCTGTCTGATGCCTGATGTCTGATGCTTGTGGATGTCTGATGCATGATGTCTGACACCTGATGTCATGCATGATGTCTGATGCTTGTGGATGCCTGATGTCTGATGCTTGTGGATGTCTAATGCCTGATGTCTGATGCCTGATGCATGTGAATGTCTGATGCTTGTGGATGCCTGATGTCTGATGCCTGATGCTTGTGGATGTCTGATGCCTGATGCTTGCGGATGTCTGATGCCTGATGTCTGATATCTGATGCCTGATGTTTGATGTCTGATGCCTGATGCTTATGGATGTATGTTGCCTGATGTCTGATGCCTGATGTCTGATGCTTGTGGATGTTTGATTCCTGATGTCTGATGCTTGTGGCTGTCTGATGCCTGATGTCTGATAGTTGTGGATGTCTGATGTCTGATGGCTGATGCCTGATGTCTTATGCCTGATGTTTGTGAATGTCTGATGCCTGATGTCTGATGCCTGATGTCTGATGCTTATGGATGTCTGATGCCTGATGTCTGATGCCTGATGTCAGATGCCTGATGGCTGATGCTTGTGGATGTCTGATGCCTGATGTTTGTGGATGTGTGTTGCCTGATGTCTGATGCATGATGTCTGATTCCTGATGTCTGTTTCTTTTGGATGTACGATGCTTGATGCTTGTGGACGTCTGATGCCTGATGTCTGATGCCCAATGTTTGATGTCTGATGCCTGGTGCTTGTGGATGTGTGTTGCCTGATGTCTGATGCATGAGGTCTGATGCTTGTGGATGTCTGATGCTTGTGGATGTTTGATGCATGATGTCTCATGCTTGTGGATGTCTGATGCTTGTGGATGTTTGATTCCTGATGTCTGATGCTTGTGGATGTCTGATGCTTGTGTCTGTCTGATGCCTGATGTCTGATGCTTGTGGATGTCTGATGTCTGATGTCTGATGCTTGTGGATGTCTGATGCATGATGTCTGATGCATGATGTCTGATGCCTGATGGCTGATGTCTGATGCCTGATGTCTTATGCCTGATGTCTGATTCCTGATGTCTGATGCTTGATGCTTGTGGATGTCTGATGCCTGATGCCCAATGTTTGATGTCTGATACCTGATGCTTGTGGATATGTGTTGCCTGATGTCTGATGCATGATGTCTGACACCTGATGTCTGATATCTGATGTCTGATGCCTGATGTTTGTGAAAGTCTGATGCCGGATGTCTGATGCATGATGTCTGATGCCTGATGTCTGATGCCTGATGTCTGATGCTTGTGGATGTCTGATGCCTGATGTCTGATGCCTGATGTCTGATGCCTGGTGTCTGATGTTTGATGCTTGTGGATGTCTGATGCCTGATGTTTGTGGATGTGTTTTGCCTGATGTCTGATGCATGATGTCTGATACCTGATGTCTGAGGCTTTTGGATGTCTGATGCCTGATGCTTGTATATATCTGATGCCTGATATCTGATGCCTGATGTTTGATGTCTGATGCTTGTGGATGTATGTTGCCTGATGTCTGATGCTTGTGGATGTCTGATGCCTGATGTCTGATGCATGATGTCTTATGCCTGATGTCTTATGGCTGATGCCTGATGGCTGATGTCTGATGCCTGATGTCTGATGCCTGATGTCGTATGCCTGATGTCTGATTCCTGATGTCTGATACTTGATGCTTGTGGATGTCTGATGCCTGATATCTGATGCACGATGTTTGATGTCTGATGTCTGATGCCTGATGATTGTGGATGTGTGTTGCCTGATGTCTGATGCATGATGTCTGATGCATGATGGCTGATGCCTGATAGCTGATGTCTGATGCCTGATGTCTGATGCCTGATGTCTGATGCCTGATGTCTTATGCCTGATGTCTGATTCCTGATGTCTGATGCTTGATGCTTGTGGATGTCTGATGCCTGATGCCCGATGTTTGATGTCTGATACCTGATGCTTGTGGATGTGTGTTGCGTCTGATGCTTGTGGATGTCTGATGTCTCATGTCTGATGTCTGATGCCTGGTGTCTGATGTTTGATGCTTGTGGATGTCTGATGCCTGATGTTTGTGGATGTGTTTTGCCTGATGTCTGATGCATGATGTCTGATACCTGATGTCTGAGGCTTTTGGATGTCTGATGC
Source organism: Triturus cristatus (assembly GCF_964204655.1). NCBI lineage: Eukaryota > Metazoa > Chordata > Amphibia > Caudata > Salamandridae > Triturus > Triturus cristatus. The sequence goes on from NC_140579.1 coordinate 192,576,153, forward strand.
TTGATGTCTGATGCCCGATGTTTGATGTCTGATGCCTGGTGCTTGTGGATGTGTGTTGCCTGATGTCTGATGCATGATGTCTGATGCTTGTGGATGTCTGATGCTTGTGGATGTTTGATTCCTGATATCTGATGCTTGTGGATGTCTGATACTTGTGGCTGTCTGATGCCTGAAGTCTGATGCTTGTGGATGTCTGATGCATGATGTCTGACACCTGATGTCATGCATGATGTCTGATGCTTGTGGATGCCTGATGTCTGATGCTTGTGGATGTCTAATGCCTGATGTCTGATGCCTGATGCGTGTGGATGTCTGATGCTTGTGGATGCCTGATGTCTGATGCCTGATGCTTGTGGATGTCTGATGCCTGATGCTTGTGGATGTCCGATGCCTGATGTCTGATATCTGATGCCTGATGTTTGATGTCTGATGCCTGATGCTTGTGGATGTATGTTGCCTGATGTCTGATGCCTGATGTCTGATGCTTGTGGATGTCTGATGCCTGATGTCTGATATCTGATGCCTGATGTTTGATGTCTGATGCTTGATGCTTGTGGATGTCTGATGCCTGATGTCTGATGCCTTATGTCAGATGCCTGATGTCTGATGCTTGATGCTTGTGGATGTCTGATGCCTGATGTTTGTGGATGTGTGTTGCCTGATGCATGATGTCTGATACCTGATGTCTGATGCTTTTGGATGTCTGATGCTTGATGCTTGTGGATGTCTGATGCCTGATGTCTGATGCCCGATGTTTGATGTCTGATGCCTGGTGCTTGTGGATGTTTGTTGCCTGATGGCTGATGCATGATGTCTGATGCTTGTGGATGTTTGATTCCTGATGTCTGATGCTTGTGGATGTCTGATGCTTGTGGCTGTCTGATGCCTGATGTCTGATGCTTGTGGATGTCTGATGCATGATGTCTGACACCTGATGTCATGCATGATGTCTGATGCTTGTGGATGTCTGATGCCTGATGCCTGATGCTTGTGGATGTCTTATGCCTGATGTCTGATGCCTGATGTTTGTGAATGTCTGATGCCGGATGTCTGATGCATGATGTCTGATGCCTGATGTCTGATGCTTGTGGATGCCTGGTGTCTGATGCCTCATGTCTGATTCCTGATGTCTGATGCTTGTGGATGTCTGATGCCTGATGTCTGATGCTTGTGGATGTGTGATGCTTGATGTCTGATGCTCGATGTTTGATGTCTGATGCCTGATGCTTGTGGATGTGTGTTGCCTGATGTCTGATGCATGATGTCTGATGCTTGTGGATGTCTGATGCATGATGTCTGACACCTGATGTCATGCAGGATGTCTGATGTCTGATGCTTGTGGATGTCTGATGCCTGATGCCTGATGCTTGTGGATGTATGATGCCTGATGTCTGATGCCTGATGTTTGTGAATGTCTGATGCCGGATGTCTGATGCATGATGTCTGATGCCTGATTTCTGATGCTTGTGGATGCCTGGTGTCTGATGCCTCATGTCTGATTCCTGATGTCTGATGCTTGTGGATGTCTGATGCCTGATGTCTGATGCTTGTTGAAGTAAGATGCCTGATGTCTGATGCCCGATGTTTGATGTCTGATATCTGATGCTTGTGGATGTGTGTTGCCTGATGTCTGATGCATGATGTCTGATGCTTATGGATGTCTGATGCTTGTGGATGTTTGATTCCTGATGTCTTATGCTTGTGGATGTCTGATGCATGATGTCTGACACCTGATGTCTGATGCATGATGTCTGATACATGATGCCTGATGCTTGTGGATGTCTGATGCCTGATGTCTGATGCTTGTGGATGTCTGATACATGATGTCTGATGCTTGTGGATGTCTGATGCCTGATGCCTGATGCCTGATGTTTGTGAATGTCTGAGTCTGGATGCCTGATGCCTGATGCCTGATTTCTGATGCCTGATGTCTGATGCCTGATGTCTCATGACTGATGTCTGATGCCTGATGCTTGTGGATATCTAATGCCTGATGTATGATGCCTGATGCTTGTGGATGTCTGATGCCTGATGTCACATGACTGATGTCTGATGCCTGATGCTTGTGGATATCTAATGCCTGATGTATGATGCCTGATGCTTGTGGATGTCTGATGCCTGATGTCTGATGCTTGTGGATGTCTGTTGTCTGATGCCTGATGTTTGATGCCTGATGTCTGATGCTTGTTGATGCCTGATGTCTGATGCTTGTGGATGTCTGATGGCTGATGTCTGATGCCTGATGCGTGTGGATGTCTGATGCTTGTGGATGCCTGATGTCTGATGCCTGATGCTTGTGGATGTATGTTGCCTGATGTCTGATGCCTGATGTCTGATGCTTGTGGATGTCTGATGCCTGATGTCTGATGCTTGTGGATGTCTGATGCATGATGTCTGATGCATGATGTCTTATGCCTGATGGCTGATGCCTGATGTCTGATGCCTGATGTCTGATGCCTGATGTCTTATGCCTGATGTCTGATTCCTGATGTCTGATGCTTGATGCTTGTGGATGTCTGATGCCTGATGTCTGATGCATGATGTTTGTTGTCTGATGCCTGATGATTGTGGATGTTTGTTGCCTGATGTCTGATGCATGATGTCTGACACCTGATGTCTGATGCATGATGTCTGATGTCTGATGCTTGTTGAATTTCTGATGCTTGTGGCTGTCTGATGCCTGATATCTGATGCTTGTGGATGTCTGATGCATGATGTCTGATGCATGATGTCTGATGCATGATGGCTGATGCCTGATGGCTGATGTCCGATGCCTGATGTCTTATGCCTGATGTCTGATTCCTGATGTCTGTTGCTTGATGCTTGTGGATGTCTGAGGCCTGATGCCCGATGTTTGATGTCTGATACCTGATGCTTGTGGATGTGTGTTGCCTGATGTCTGATGCATGATGTCTGACACCTGATGTCTGATATCTGATGTCTGATGCCTGATGTTTGTGAATGTCTGATGCCGGATGTCTGATGCATGATGTCTGATGCCTGATGCCTGATGTCTGATGCTTGTGGATGTCTGATGCCTGATGTCTGATGCCTGATGTCTGATGCTTGATGCTTGTGGATGTCTGATGCCTGATGTTTGTGGATGTGTGTTGCCTGATGTCTGATGCATGATGTCTGATACCTGATGTCTGATGCTTTTGGGTGTCTAATGCTTGATGCTTGTGGACGTCTGATGCCTGATGTCTGATGCCCGATGTTTGATGCCTGGTGCTTGTGGATGTGTGTTGCCTGATGTCTGATGCATGATGTCTGATGCTTGTGGATGTTTGATTCCTGATGTCTGATGCTTGTGGATGTCTGATGCTTGTGGCTCTCTGATGCCTGATGCTTGTGGATGTCTGATGCATGATGTCTGACACCTGATGTCATGCATGATGTCTGATGTCCGATGCTTGTGGATGTCTGATGCCTGATATCTGATGCTTGTGGATGTCTGATGCCTGATGTCTGATGTTTGTGAATTTCTGATGCCGGATGTCTGATGCATGATGTCTGATGCCTGATGTCTGATGGTTGTGGATGCCTTGTGCCTGATGTCTGATGTCTGATTCCTGATGTCTGATTCCTGATGTCTGATGCTTGTGGATGTCTGATGCCTGATGTCTGATGCTTGTGGATGTGTGATGCCACATGTCTGATGCTTGTGGATGTGTGATGCCTGATGTCTGATGCTCGATGTTTGATGTCTGATGCCTGATGCTTGTGGATGTGTGTTGCCTGATGTCTGATGCTTGTGGATGTCTGATGCTTGTGGATGTTTGATTCCTGATGTCTGATGCTTGTGGCTGTCTGATGCCTGATGTCTGATGCTTGTGGATGTCTGATGCATGATGTCTGATGCATGATGTCTGATGCCTGATGTCTTATGCCTGATGGCTGATGCTTGAAGTCTTATGGATGATGCCTGATGTCTTATGCCTGATGTTTGTGAATGTCTGATGCCTGATGTCTGATGCCTGATGTCTGATGCTTGTGGATGTCTGATGCCTGATGTCTGATGCCTGATGTCAGATGCCTGATGGCTGATGGCTGATGCTTGATGCTTGTGGATGTCTGATGCCTGATGTTTGTGGATGTGTGTTGCCTGATGTCTGATGCATGATGTCTGATACCTGATGTCTGTTGCTTTTGGATGTCTAATGCTTGATGCTTGTGGACATCTGATGCCTGATGTCTGATGCCCAATGTTTGATGTCTGATGCCTGGTGCTTGTGGATGTGTGTTGCCTGATGTCTGATGCATGATGTCTGATGCTTGTGGATGTCTGATGCTTGTGGATGTTTGATGCATGATGTCTGATGCTTGTGGATGTCTGATGCTTGTGGATGTTTGATTCCTGATGTCTGATGCTTGTGGATGTCTGATGCTTGTGTCTGTCTGATGCCTGATGTCTGATGCTTGTGGATGTCTGATGCCCTATGTCTGATGCTTGTGGATGTCTGATGCATGATGTCTGATGCATGATGTCTGATGCATGATGTCTTATGCCTGATGTCTTATGCCTGATGGCTGATGTCTGATGCCTGATGCCTGATGTCTTATGCCTGATGTCTGATTCCTGTCTGATGCGTGATGCTTGTGGATGTCTGATGCCTGATGTCTGATGCACGATGTTTGATGTCTGATGTCTGATGCCTGATGATTGTGGATGTGTGTTGCCTGATGTCTGATGCATGATGTCTGATGCATGATGTCTGATGTCTGATGCTTGTGGATGTCTGATGCCTGATGTCTTATGCTTGTGGCTGTCTAATGCCTGATGTCTGATGCTTGTGGATGTCGGATGCATGATGTCTGATGCATGATGTCTGATGCATGATGGCTGATGCCTGATGGCTGATGTCTGATGCCTGATGTCTTATGCCTGATGTCTGATTCCTGATGTCTGATGCTTGATGCTTGTGGATGTCTGATGCCTGATGCCCGATGTTTGATATCTGATACCTGATGCTTGTGGATGTGTGTTGCCTGATGTCTGATGCATGATGTCTGACACCTGATGTCTGATATCTGATGTCTGATGCCTGATGTTTGTGAAAGTCTGATGCCGGATGTCTGATGCCGGATGTCTGATGCCGGATGTCTGATGCCTGATGTCTGATGCCTGATGTCTGATCCTGATGTCTGATGCTTGTGGATGTCTGATGCCTGATGTCTGATGCCTAATGTCTGATGCCTGGTGTCTGATGTTTGATGCTTGTGGATGTCTGATGTCTGATATTTGTGGATGTGTTTTGCCTGATGTCTGATGCATGATGTCTGATACCTGATGTCTGAGGCTTTTGGATGTCTGATGCCTGATGCTTGTGTATGTCTGATGCCTGATATCTGATGCCTGATGTTTGATGTCTGATGCTTGTGGATGTATGTTGCCTGATGTCTGATGCCTGATGTCTGATGCTTGTGGATGTCTGATGCCTGATGTCTGATGCTTGTGGATGTCTGATGCATGATGTCTTATGCCTGATGTCTTATGCCTGATGGCTGATGCCTGATGCCTGATGTCGTATGCCTGATGTCTGATTCCTGATGTCTGATGCTTGATGCTTGTGGATGTCTGATGCCTGATGCCTGATGTCTGATGCACAATGTTTGATGTCTGATGTCTGATGTCTGATGCACGATGTTTGATGTCTGATGTCTGATGCCTGATGATTGTGGATGTGTGTTGCCTGATGTCTGATGCATGATGTCTGACACCTGATGTCTGATGCATGATGTCTGATGTCTGATGCTTGTGGATGTCTGATGCCTGATGTCTTATGCTTGTGGCTGTCTGATGCCTGATGTCTGATGCTTGTGGATGTCTGATGCATGATGTCTGATGCATGATGGCTGATGCCTGATAGCTGATGTCTGATGCCTGATGTCTGATGCCTGATGTCTTATGACTGATGTCTGATTCCTGATGTCTGATGCTTGATGCTTGTGGATGTCTGATGCCCGATGTTTGATGTCTGATACCTGATGCTTGTGGATGTGTGTTGCCTGATGTCTGATGCATTATGTCTGACACCTGATGTCTGATATCTGATGTCTGATGCCTGATGTTTTCGAAAGTCTGATGCCGGATGTCTGATGCATGATGTCTGATGCATGATGTCTGATGCTTGTGGATGTCTGATGCCTGATGTCTGATGCCTGATGTCTGATGCCTGATGTCTGATGCCTGGTGTCTGATGTTTGATGCTTGTGGATGTCTGATGCCTGATGTTTGTGGATGTGTTTTGCCTGATGTCTGATGCATGATGTCTGATACCTGATGTCTGAGGCTTTTGGATGTCTGATGCTTGATGTCTGATGCCCGATGTTTGATGTCTGATGCCTGGTGCTTGTGGATGTGTGTTACCTGATGTCTGATGCATGATGTCTGATGCTTGTGGATGTCTGATGCTTGTGGATGTTTGATTCCTGATATCTGATGCTTGTGGATGTCTGATACTTGTGGCTGTCTGATGCCTGATGTCTGATGCTTGTGGATGTCTGATGCATGATGTCTGACACCTGATGTCATGCATGATGTCTGATGCTTGTGGATGCCTGATGTCTGATGCTTGTGGATGTCTAATGCCTGATGTCTGATGCCTGATGCGTGTGGATGTCTGATGCTTGTGGATGACTGATGTCTGATGCCTGATGCTTGTGGATGTCTGATGCCTGATGCTTGTGGATGTCTGATGCCTGATGTCTGATATATGATGCCTGATGTTTGATGTCTGATGCCTGATGCTTGTGGATGTATGTTGCCTGATGTCTGATGCCTGATGTCTGATGCTTGTGGATGTCTGATGCCTGATGTCTGATGCTTGTGGATGTCTGATGCATGATGTCTGATGCATGATGTCTGATGCATGATGTCTTATGCCTGATGTCTTATGCCTGATGTCTTATGCCTGATAGCTGATGCCTGATGGCTGATGTCTGATGCCTGATGTCTGATGCCTGATGTCTTAGGCCTGATGTCTGATTCCTGATGTCTGATGCTTGATGCTTGTGGATGTCTGATGCCTGATATCTGATGCCTGATGTCAGATGCCTGATGTCTGATGCTTGATGCTTGTGGATGTCTGATGCCTGATGTTTGTGGATGTGTGTTGCCTGATGCATGATGTCTGATACCTGATGTCTGATGCTTTTGGATGTCTGATGCTTGATGCTTGTGGATGTCTGATGCCTGATGTCTGATGCCCGATGTTTGATGTCTGATGCCTGGTGCTTGTGGATGTTTGTTGCCTGATGTCTGATGCATGATGTCTGATGCTTGTGGATGTTTGATTCCTGATGTCTGATGCTTGTGGATGTCTGATGCATGATGTCTGACACCTGATGTCATGCATGATGTCTGATGTCTGATGCTTGTGGATGTCTGATGCCTGATGCCTGATGCTTGTGGATGTCTGATGCCTGATGTCTGATGCCTGATGTTTGTGAATGTCTGATGCCAGATGTCTGATGCATGATGTCTGATGCCTGATGTCTGATGCTTGTGGATGCCTGGTGTCTGATGCCTCATGTCTGATTCCTGATGTCTGATGCTTGTGGATGTCTGATGCCTGATGTCTGATGCTTGTGGATGTGTGATGCTTGATGTCTGATGCCTGATGCTTGTGGATGTGTGTTGCCTGATGTCTGATGCATGATGTCTGATGCTTGTGTATGTTTGATTCCTGATGTCTGATGCTTGTGGCTGTCTGATGTCTGATGCTTGATGCTTGTTGAAGTAAGATGCCTGATGTCTGATGCCCGATGTTTGATGTCGGATATCTGATGCTTGTGGATGTGTGTTGCCTGATGTCTGATGCATGATGTCTGATGCTTGTGGATGTCTGATGCTTGTGGATGTTTGATTCCTGATGTCTTATGCTCGTGGATGTCTGATGCATGATGTCTGACACCTGATGTCTGATGCATGATGTCTGATACATGATGTCTGATGCTTGTGGATGTCTGATGCCTGATGTCTGATGCTTGTGGATGTCTGATACATGATGTCTGATGCTTGTGGATGTATGATGCCTGATGCCTGATGCTTTGGGATGTCTGATGCGTGATGTCTGATGCCTGATGTTTGTGAATGTCTGAGTCCGGATGCCTGATGCCTGATGCCTGATGTCTGATGCCTGATGTCTGATGCTTGTGGATGTCTGATGCCTGATGTCTGATGTCTGATTCCTGATGTCTGATGCTTGTGGATGTCTGATGTCTGATGCTTGATGCTTGTGGATGTCTGATGCCTGATGCTTGTGGATATGTATTGCCTGATGTCTGATGCATGATGTCTGAAAGCTGATGTCTGATGCTTGTGGATGTCTGATGCCTGATGTCTGATGCTTGATGCTTGTGGAAGTTTGATGCCTGATGTCTGATGCCCGATGTTTGATGTCTGGTGCTTGTGGATGTGTGTTGCCTGATGTCTGATGCATGATGTCTGATGCTTGTGGATGTTTGATTCCTGATGTCTGATGATTGTGGATGTCTGATGCCTGATGTCTGATGCTTGTGGATGTCTGATGCATGATGTCTGACACCTGATGTCTGATGCATGATATCTGATGCTTGTGGATGTCTAATGCCTGATATCTGATGCCTGATGTTTGTGAATGTCTGATGCCGGATGTCTGATGCCTGATGTCTGATGCATGATGTCTGATGCCTGATGTCTGATGCCTGATGCCTGATGTCTGATTCCTGATGTCTGATTCCTGATGTCTGATGCTTGTGGATGTCTGATGCCTGATGTCTGATGCTTGATGCTTGTGGATGTGTGATGCCTGATGCTCGATGTTTGATGTCTGATGCCTGATGCTTGTGGATGTGTGTTGCTTGATGTCTGATGCATGATGTCTGATGCTTGTGGATGTTTGATTCCTGATGTCTGATGCTTGTGAATGTCTGATGCATGATGTCTGACACCTGATGTCATGCATGATGTCTGATGTCTGATGCTTGTGGATGTCTGATGCCTGATGCCTGATGCTTGTGGATGTCTGATGCCTGATGTCTGATGCCTGATGTTTGTGAATGTCTGATGCCAGATGTCTGATGCATGATGTCTGATGCCTGATGTCAGATGCTTGTGGATGCCTGGTGTCTGATGCCTCATGTCTGATTCCTGATGTCTGATGCTTGTGGATGTCTGATGCCTGATGTCTGATGCTTGTGGATGTGTGATGTTTGATGTCTGATGCCTGATGCTTGTGGATGTGTGTTGCCTGATGTCTGATGCATGATGTCTGATGCTTGTGGATGTCTGATGCTTGTGTATGTTTGATTCCTGATGTCTGATGCTTGTGGCTGTCTGATGTCTGATGCTTGATGCTTGTTGAAGTAAGATGCCTGATGTCTGATGCCCGATGTTTGATGTCTGATATCTGATGCTTGTGGATGTGTGTTGCCTGATGTCTGATGCATGATGTCTGATGCTTGTGGATGTCTGATGCTTGTGGATGTTTGATTCCTGATGTCTTATGCTCGTGGATGTCTGATGCATGATGTCTGACACTTGATGTCTGATGCATGATGTCTGATACATGATGTCTGATGCTTGTGGATGTCTGATGCCTGATGTCTGATGCTTGTGGATGTCTGATACATGATGTCTGATGCTTGTGGATGTATGATGCCTGATGCCTGATGCTTGTGGATGTCTGATGCCTGATGTCTGATGCCTGATGTTTGTGAATGTCTGAGTCCGGATGCCTGATGCCTGATGCCTGATGCCTGATGTCTGATGCCTGATGTCTGATGCTTGTGGATGTCTGATGCCTGATGTCTTATGTCTGATTCCTGATGTCTGATGCTTGTGGATGTCTGATGTCTGATGCTTGATGCTTGTGGATGTCTGATGCCTGATGCTTGTGGATATGTATTGCCTGATGTCTGATGCATGATGTCTGATACCTGATGTCTGATGCTTGTGGATGTCTGATGCCTGATGTCTGATGCTTGATGCTTGTGGAAGTTTGATGCCTGATGTCTGATGCCCGATGTTTGATGTCTGGTGCTTGTGGATGTGTGTTGCCTGATGTCTGATGCATGATGTCTGATGCTTGTGGATGTTTGATTCCTGATGTCTGATGATTGTGGATGTCTGATGCCTGATGTCTGATGCTTGTGGATGTCTGATGCATGATGTCTGACACCTGATGTCTGATGCATGATGTCTGATGCTTGTGGATGTCTGATGCCTGATGGCTGATGCTTGTGGGTGTCTAATGCCTGATATCTGATGCCTGATGTTTGTGAATGTCTGATGCCGGATGTCTGATGCCTGATGTCTGATGCATGATGTCTGATGCCTGATGTCTGATGCCTGATGCCTGATGTCTGATTCCTGATGTCTGATTCCTGATGTCTGATGCTTGTGGATGTCTGATGCCTGATGTCTGATGCTTGATGCTTGTGGATGTGTGATGCCTGATGCTCGATGTTTGATGTCTGATGCCTGATGCTTGTGGATGTGTGTTGCTTGATGTCTGATGCATGATGTCTGATGCTTGTGGATGTTTGATTCCTGATGTCTGATGCTTGTGGATGTCTGATGCTTGTGGCTGTCTGATGTCTGATGCTTGTGGATGTCTGATGCATGATGTCTGATGCTTGTGGATGTCTGATGCCTGATGCTTGAGGATGCCTGATGCCTGATGTCTGATGTCTGATGCTTGTGGATGTCTGATGACTGATGTCTGATGCTTATGGATGTCTGATGCCTGATGTCTCATGACTGATGTCTGATGCCTGATGCTTGTGGATATCTAATGCCTGATGTATGATGCCTGATGCTTGTGGATTTCTGATGCCTGATGTCTGATGCTTGTGGATGTCTGTTGCCTGATGCTTGTGGATGTCTGATGCCTGATGTTTGATGCCTGATGTCTGATTCTTGTGGATGCCTGATGTCTGATGCTTGTGGATGTCTGATGCCTGATGACTGATGCTTGTGGATGTCTGATGCCTGATGTCACATGACTGATGTCTGATGCCTGATGCTTGTGGATATCTAATGCCTGATGTATGATGCCTGATGCTTGTGGATGACTGATGCCTGATGTCTGATGCTTGTGGATGTCTGTTGCCTGATGCTTGTGGATGTCTGATGCCTGATGTTTGATGCCTGATGTCTGATGCTTGTTGATGCCTGATGTCTGATGCTTGTGGATGTCTGATGCATGATGTCTGATGCTTGATGCTTGTGGATGCCTGATGTCTGATGGCTGATGCTTGTGGATGTCTGATGCCTGATGACTGATGTCTGATGCTTGTGGATGTCTGATGCCTGATGTCTCATGACTGATGTCTGATGCCTGATGCTTGTGGATATCTAATGCCTGATGTATGATGCCTAATGCTTGTGGATGTCTGATGCCTGATGTCTGATGCTTGTGGATGGATGTCTGTTGCCTGATGATTGTGGATGTCTGATGCCTGCTGTTTGATGCCTGATGTCTGATTCTTG